>NC_055663.1:14105286-14722429 GCF_017976325.1 Chelmon rostratus | reverse complement strand
TACCTCTGTAGGTTTATTAATGGGCCTGTGATTTGGGCCTCTGGGATACTCTGGACCTTCTTCCGGATTCTGTGATATTCAGTGTCTTCTCATGAGTACAGATTATTATTCTCATATTTTAACCATGTTTTGGTTTCACTCACAACTTCAAGGTTGTTTAACACCTGGTGTTTTCACTTCATTCAGGTTTATTAGACCTCTGCTCAGCGGAGCTCCACTAGGAAAGACTTGCATGGAAATAAAAATATCACATAATTGTATGTTAATTATTATCACTAACCAAGTACTAATAAGAATGTAAAATGTGTAACTACAAAACATTTTTGCATAGTTTTTGCAAAACACCAACCCCAGTGTTTGGTCATACATATAGTTCTGTGCATACTTTTAACTGCAGCAACTTGCCTTGTCGCTCTTGTTATGCTTGTTTAAATGTTACTACTTATACGACTTATAAAACGTTGTAGATGAAAATTGCCATCTCCACCAGTATTACTATAAACAGTTTTTTTTTTAACAGTAATAATAATGGGCTGTCCTCATCAAATTGCAGACTGAAGATGATGAACTGGAACTTGCATTGGCTCTCTCTCTGCTGGAAATGAAAGATCACCAGATGTCAGCCCCCAGCCAGGAGTCCAGCCTTCAGCATCCTGGTGGAGACAGACCCAATCAGAGAAGCTCTATTCAACTGGCCCCGGTATCTCAGCCTCAGGAAAGCAACCACAGTCAGCTAGCCGATGTAGCTGACAGGAGAAAAAACATCAACTCACCACAAGGTGGCCCCTGGGTCAAGGTGAGCCCGCCACAAACAACCCGAGAGACGGAGCTTCAGAAAAGCGCACATGTTTACAAATATAATAAGGAGACGCCGGGGACAAGTCAGACTGTGTGTGTCTCCAGACTGTCTGGCTCAATTTCCAAGCAAGACACGGTTGAAGAAGGTGACCAAATGATGGATGAGGGAGATGTGAATCCATCCGAGAAACCAAAACACTCTAAAAACAGGCGACAGCGGCGAAAAGGTGCCGGTCAGCAGGTTGTAGGTTTGCCCTGTTCTCCATCAGCACCGCCGCCGGTACTGCTGTGGTTTAGGAGGGACTTGCGACTTTGTGACAACCCTGCTCTCACTGGCTCTTTGGAATTCAATGCACCTGTCATCCCAGTCTTCATCTGGAGCCCTGAAGAGGAGGAGGGACCTGGGATTACAGTGGCTATGGGAGGGGCTTGTAAGTAGATTGAAGAATCAGTGATTATGGTAATCTTTGTCAAAACACAATGCATCACTGCTCTTGGTGTTGACTGCACTTGCAATTTAACTTTTTATACAGAAAGCTCATTAATTTGCATATCTCCTGACTGTTGTCTAATCACATCTTTTTTTTTTTTACTGTATCACAGGTAAATACTGGCTTCATCAAGCTTTGTCTTGTTTCTGTTCATCTCTGGAGCGCATTGGCAGCCATCTTGTCTTCCTCAAGGCAAACGGAGAGGGGAATGAGGTTGGATCTTCTCAGCGTGCCCTTAAGGAGCTTGTAAAGGAGACAGGGGCGAGGACAGTCTTGGCCAATGCCCTCTACGAGCCCTGGCTGAAGGAGAGGGATGATGCCGTGGTGTCAGCCCTTCAGAAAGACGGTGTTGAATGCCGGATGTTCCACTCATACTGTCTCAGAGACCCCTACTCTGTCAGCACGGAGGGTGTGGGACTCAGAGGTTAGTCGCAACGAAATTAATGTGGTGTACTGAGCTTATTTGTGGTAAATATCTAAGATGCTGATTGTTAATGAATTAATTTTATGGTGAAATCTTGCTCTCTTCTCTTGCGTTAGGAATAGGTTCAGTGTCTCATTTCATGAGCTGCTGCAGACAGAACCCAGGGTCTGCATTAGGGGTTCCCCTGGACCCTCCTGTATCTCTGCCCACACCTGCCCACTGGCCTCAGGGCATCTCTTTGGACACGTTAGGCCTGGCACGCATGCCCCGCAGAAAGGACGGCACAACGGTCAGTAACCACAGCAAAGCAGTCCTGTAAGGCCGAGCTACAGCCTAATACACAATTAAGATTAGATCAATATTTTCTTGTTTTCATTTTGCCATTCAGATTGACTGGGCAGCAAACATTCGCAAATCCTGGGATTTCAGTGAAGAAGGAGCACATGCACGACTAGAAGCCTTTCTACGTGATGGTGAGACACCGTGCGTCCACGCTGTGTTTGGAGGAATGTCAAGAAGTGATGCATTGATCTGACAGCCTTGTATGATTCTCCCATGTGTCCCAGGTGTGTATAGATATGAAAAAGAGTCAGGGAGAGCGGATGCTCCAAATACCAGCTGTGTGTCTCCGTACCTTCACTTCGGTCAGCTCAGCCCACGCTGGTTATTGTGGGACGCCAAAGGGGCGCGCTGTCGACCCCCAAAGTTCCAACGTAAGCTGGCATGGAGAGATTTGGCTTACTGGCAACTAACATTGTTTCCTGAGCTCCCCTGGGAATCCCTCAGACCTCCATACAAGGTAGAAATTGGCTGCAGATGTCTTGATAACACATAAATATATACTGCAAGTATTACACATAAATGCCAAAGGAAGAAATATATAAAGCTGAAGTGCACTGCACTTCCTCATCAGCAATGAAAAGTCAATATCACACCGTGAAAACTATGTTTATTACATGGTGTTTTTCATCCGCTGGGATTTGCAGGCTCTGCGGTGGAGCAGTCATCGTGGCCATCTGAAGGCCTGGCAGCGAGGGCGAACAGGCTACCCTCTGGTGGACGCAGCCATGAGGCAGCTGTGGCTGACAGGCTGGATGAACAACTACATGAGACATGTGGTGGCATCTTTTCTCATAGCATATCTCTACCTTCCCTGGCAAGAAGGCTATCGCTGGTTCCAGGTAAGACGTGCATGCATTATAATTGGCACAAAATGCATTCGTATAGATATCATGCTGCAAACAGCAGCACTCAATATAATAAGAACTACTTGCTGACTGTATCCATGTCTTTAGGATACTCTAGTGGATGCAGATGTTGCAATAGATGCTATGATGTGGCAGAATGGGGGCATGTCTGGTCTGGATCACTGGAACTTTGTCATGCACCCCGTCGATGCAGCAATGACCTGTGACCCCCACGGCACCTATGTTAGGAAATGGTGTCCTGAACTTGCAGATCTGCCCGATGAGCTTATTCACAAACCTTGGAAATGTCCCGCATCAATGCTTCGACGTGCTGGTGAGAAAACTATCACTCTAATTCTTTCAATTTTTTATTTAAAATTGTTGTTCAGTCCAAAAAACACGCCTTTATTTTGAAACTTGCTACCTACAGTACACAGTTGCACACCTCAACATGTAAATCTCATTGCTCTCTCCTCTCCTGTGTAGGTGTGGTGTTTGGCCAGACGTATCCTGAGCGAATAGTTACAGACCTGGAGGAGCGGAGGAGTCATTCTCTGCAAGATGTAGCTCTGGTGCGGAAAGAGTTTGGACAGTATGTGGACAAGCGATCAGGCTGTGACTTGGTGCCTCTGCCCCCACGCCTGGTCTCTGAGGCTCTGGGCTTATCGCACAGGGATGGGGGTGTAGTGACAGCAGGGAAGCAGTTCCTGCTGCCTGTTATCACCCGCATGGAATTCAAACACCAGCTAGAAGATCCAGATGCTGATGCCACCTCAAATCCCTACAATGCTGTTCTAAAAGGATATGTGAGCCGCAAGAGGGATGAGACCATTGCCTTCCTTAATGAGAGAGACTTCACTGCCAGTGTGATGTATGAGGGAACCCAGAGGAGGGAAAGGCTGGAGAGTGATTATCGCAGAATGGAGGGACTCCCTCGGCCTCCTGCACCTCGGGGCAGGCCCAGACGTACTCCAACAGCCAAGGACAGGTTTTCTATAGTACCTGGTGGGGCGATTACCTCACTAAGGTGACACAGAGATCAAGACCGAAAGTTTACAGGTACTAAGTGACCAGACAGAAACTATTGAGTTACTAGTAAAATGCCAGTAAAAAGTGTTACAGTAGAATAATCTGGAATATGAGTCAAGAACAGGTCAGTAAGTCTCCTCTTTAAATCTACACTGGATCCCAATAGAGATAAAGGGAAATTTGAGACAACTGAGGCAATGTTTGCAAGAGGTTTGAGTATTCTGTGTAGTCTTGGTATCAAGCAGCAATATCACACCAGCCGAGGTGACAAACATCAGTTCAAGTTAGCCAATGTACTTGATTTCAGGGCAGCTCCTTTCTTAAAGGTCCAGTCTATATTTTGGAATGTACGTATTTGAGGTATGTCTCACATAAATGTACACAGTGATTAGAGAGTTTAAGTTGGGAACAAATGGATTTGTTTCTCAGCAGATCATTTTCAAAATAAAGAGCAATTTTACAGCGTTTGTAATCTCATAGCATCAAAAAACTGGGATTTAGTGGCCAGTGTATCAAAATACTTCAAACAGGAGGTTCTATCAGATTCAAATCTTGTGCTTTGAATTTTGGTTGTGCAGTTTACTTTTTTTTTTTATTTAATTGTGTAGTTGGTTCTACCTTAATATGCAAATAGCATTAATATTATGTGTTGCTGTGACACAGTGTTAAACATATCACCAGTTCAACAGCTTATTTGACAAGCTCAATTTAAAACCCTGCCCGCATTTATGCTCAACTTCATGCCTTAATTTTGTGAAATAAAAATGACAAAGAAAACACAATGTTTCAGGAAATGTTTATTTTCTAATTTACAGGTCTACAGTGTTGCTGTCAAACATGCAGTGTAGACCAATATTATTAATACCATAATGACCAAAGTGCTTTTTTAAGTCTAACAGTGTCCTAGAACAGAAATTCAAGTTTTGACTGAAATGCTTGAAAACGTCTAATGACTGTGAGTCTCAGTCTCTTCTGTTTGAGGTTTTCAGGCTGCACCAACTAAACGTTGGATGTATAGTCAGAGCAGATTTACGGGTCCCCTAAAATCAGTCTTTTAACAGTAGATAAAGGATTCCTAATGTTCACAGCTCTACAACACAGGGAGGTCAGCAGTCTGGAGCTCTTCAGCTCCCGTGGTGGATGCTAAGCATAGCGTTGTAACTGACACAGGCACAACTTGTGGAGTTCCCTGCCAGTGGTGTTTGAAAAGGAGAGAGGGAGCATAGCACTTATTAGGATGTGTTAGATTAGTCCTCAATGGAGCGGATGTATCTCTCATAGGCTGCTTCGTCCATTAGAGCATCAAGCTCTGCAGGGTTGGCAATGGTCATCTTCATCAGCCAACCTATATTGAATCAGTCAAAATGTGGTTAAGCTATGAGTCAATGACCATGTATATAGAATGCTTTTGCATACTTCAGCCCATTTATCATGAGTCACATATTTTTTAACATCAGTGCCACCATTTCCACCATTAGCTTCCTGTTTTCATCACAGGGAAAACACATGAACAAATCTATTAACACTTATGCCATGGGTAATTTAAAGCATATAGACATAAAGAATGAGACAGAATGGGTTAAAGCATACAAAATCATTGTATCAGTAAAGATGGTGCACACTTGAAAGATACAAAATATGCTATAAAGGTTCATTTTCATTCAACAAAATTTTTAGATGCTAATTTCAATTTCAAAACCGGCTTCATCGCAAGTGGCCACCATCTCTTTTATGTTGCATTACTGCCATCTACTGTCCAAACAATAAAGGAGCAAATATCAATTTCCTGAAACCTCACAGGTCATTACTGTGAAGAATTAAGGTAGGTAAAACCAAAAACAGTACAAATGTTTTATCAGTATATGTATTTAATTTTCAATCAATGCCAAATTAAAGTTTTTGGAGCAAGTTGAGGCAAAGCATTTGTCTGTGACTAATTTGAGTATAAAACTTTATTTTGAAGTATATAATAAGCTCCCCAGTGTACTGACTCTGCAAACAGTGCATGGATTTCTTTTGCAAGACATAAACTAGCCAGAAGATAACTGCAGTAACAGATTTTAGAAGGGAAGCACAGACTGGTGTCAATGTACAAACTGTAATAAATGACCTTAGACTCCAATGGGTTGTTATTATATGCAAAAATAATAAGCTGAGCCAGCTGTGTTCACACCTCTGGCAGTCCTGCAACTTTGCTCCTGTTTCAGCTCTCACATTGCCCTGAAGTGGCCTCCTTCTCTTTCCAAAGCCTTATTCAAACAGAACAATCTACATGGACTGCACTATGTGTTCTTATGTGGGCTTACCATCTTTGTAGCAAGATTTGTTGACCAGACCAGGTTTGTCTGCCAGTAGTGTATTGACCTCTACAACTTCTCCAGTCAAAGGGGAATAGAGCTCACTGGCTGCTTTTACACTTTCCAGAGCTCCAAACTCATCTGTTAAAATAAAAAGGTAGAAAACAATAGCATTTTTGTTAAAGATTATTTTAGACCTACAGCCACTTCACAGAAGGCACAAATATTGCTAAATTATGTTGACAGAAAATAAATAGGTATTTAGAAGAATGATGAAAACTATATGGTTTGCCCAACCCCAGGTGCTACAAGCTAAGTGATCAGTCAGTATGTTGATCAGGCAAGTTGAGGCGCCACTCCTCTCCTCCGCCAGGGACTGAGCTGCATGAGATCGGGGTTTTATCCCTGTCATATGAGAACTGGAATGTAAACCTGAGCCACAGCACCCTGAACTTCATACCTTGCTGAGCCAGCTGTGTTCCCACCTCTGGCAGTCCACAGTAAACTACGTCTCCCAGAGCCTCCTGCGAGTGACAGAAAGCAAGGTAAAAGGTAGAAGCAACAACATTTAGTTTAGTATGTGCGTGTGCATGTGCACGTGTGTCAGTTTGCGCGTGTGGCACTGCACGCGCGCTCAGGGAACTTACTTGCGCAAAGTTGCTGATACCGACAGTCCCAATCCCGTCGTCTTCTACTCGAATCCATTCGTGCTTGTCTGTGAATTTAAGTGCTGCAAGACAACACAACAGACTCAGAACATAAGGAGCCTACCGCTAGAAGAATATGAAGCATTTGTGATCTCAGACTAGCATGACGACCAGAAGAACAGCACACAGACATGCAACAGCGGCGTCATCCTCTCGTGTCCTTTTCTCTAGCTAATGTTACCCTCTAGCTACCGGAAACGTTAGCTAACATGCTACAGCAAAACACATTCACGGGGGAGTACCTGCTGTTAATCGGCTAGAAGAGGCTAATGTTCTTCCAAAATAAGGTTTAGACGCCAGCCGCAACGGGGAAAGTGGTGCCGTGCGGGTAAGTAAAGGCAAAACTGTGGAAAAGTTGGAAGACAGAGAACGGAATAGCCCACAGGCGGCCATTTTTGTCGCTTACTGATGAGAGCATGGATGGGATTCTTCTTCGTGGATATTAGAGGCATCAACACCGCTTTACTGCCCCCCAGTGATCAAGAGAAAATTACAACCATTAAAAAATGTACTGTACTTGCTCCTGTCCTTTGGTGGATCATATTTTGATCCAGCTTCCATGTGCCTGAACAGCCACATCCACAAAAACAGATGATTAAAAATACATTTCGAATTCCATCTGAAATTAAAATCCATTTCATCAATATTTATCATTTTCAGACATTAATCACTAAAACTATAACAGCTCCTGGATTACTAAAATTCAAGTTTTGAATGAAGGCTTCTTTATTTTATTTTGTAATGCCTTCTTCTTTTTCCCCTTTGTTTCAAACATCTTGGCATCCTGAGCCTATTTTTAATAGACTACTGTGATATGTTTTACACATCAAAACCACAACCTCTGTAGTTCTGTAGTGTTTTATTTTTAAGTGTAGATTTTCAGCTGCTTTATTATTGACTTCAACCCTTGAGAGATGCAGTGCCAATATTATTAGTGCCACTACATAGTCCAATTTTCCTCTCCTTGGCACCTGATTGATGGAAATAATGCAAGATTTTGGTGTGCTATACTCTTTAAAGCAATACTGACTCCAGATAAATAATGTTGCCCATTTTAACTTCCTACTGCCAACAATTCCAAAGAAAATGCTATTGTTTAATTATTGTACATTATGTGTGATTACCTTGCTGGATTCTAGGTTGTGCCTCATGTTGTACAATCTCTGATTTCCCATTTTTCAGATCTATAAACCCATAACTGAAAACCAGCTGCAGCCTAAGAGCTCGAGTCCTAGTACTGCTCTGCGTCTAGACGTCTGAATGTTGGCAGCCTGCGAGCAAAATCAACACAGACTTTTGAGGAAATAACATGAGCTTATCACACCGACAAGCTCTGTCCCATGGGCCCGCTCCTTTGCTGTTATCTTTGCATCACGTTCCATTCAAAAGTTAATTATTAGCATTCACTGTTCTTAGCTAGATGACAAATCCACAGAGTCCAGCAGCACACACAAAAAAATAAAAATAAAAGGAACGTGTTAAAATTATATTTATTTAAAAGAAGATTCTGGAGAAGAACACAAGGTTATGTTGTTATAAATCTGCTTCTTCCCGTGAGAATAATGGCCATCATCTCTTGAAGACCCACAAACCAGAATTTTGGAATTTGTGTATGGTAATGGCTACATACGCTAGTTAAACTGTTTTGCGAGTGGCCACTTTAATTCATATTTACTGATTTAAATGATCTGTGTGCACATCTATGGCTCCATTGTAAATAAAGACAAAATACCAAAGTGAGAAAGTTCCAGGATGCTTATCAGAGTTGTTTCAGGAGCCATACATTTATACCAAGACCTACCAATCAATTATATTTTTTATGACAGCTGGCCTACATGTGCACCCTTTCTAACAAATCTTTGTTCATAAAAGCACACAAAGACTGATCAGACACAGCTCAAGTCATATTCTTATTGACCAGCCTAACGAAAACTTAAATTATTTATTAAGTAACACTTTTATTCATACAAAACAACAGAATATATAAAGAAAAGGTCACTCTCATGCCTGGGAGTTGCACTATTGCTCAAAATTGCATTAGCTGAGGAAATGGCATGTTTAGAATTAAAATAAAAAATAAAAATAAACCAAATTTGAGTGTTTCACACGACCATACACTCCCTTTGTCCTGTTCTGGCTTCATAAGCTATGCTGTAAAACAAACTAAAATACAGAACGACTAAAAGTGTCCTCCCCTATACCTGGGCTAAAAGCTACAAACATAAATAACAAAAGCACATTTGTTTGGCTTTTACATTACACAGCTTCAAGAGTCCATCCAGTGTCCACTTTTCCTTTTTTTGATTCTGAAGATGAGAACAAAACAACAACGATAACAACATCAATAACAGTAAAGAGAAACGACAGCTTGCTGTAGAGAGAGGAGTGAAAACAGAGGGGATGAAAACTCCTGCGTGTGTGTGTGTGTGGTTGTTCCTCCATCAAAGCTCATTGGAAGCTTGCTCGGCCTCATTGAAAAGCGGGTAACATGTCTGTGTGAGGTCCCTCCTGCAGGGGGTGCTGTGTGCTGCTGGATGGGTGTGAGGAGCAGAGGTGAGTACTGGCGGTCCGTGGCAGGCAGACAGAGGGGGGTCTTTAGTCTGTAAAGTCTCTCTCCTCACTGCAGGAAGGAACAGCTAGGTTGGAAAAGCCAGGAAGTTCATCTCGGACCACCGTCAGGTCACCACCACACACTCTCTCTCTCTTTTGTGCACACACTCCTGACGTCTCCGTGCACACAAACACGCGCACAATCAGCCAGACCCAGACACCCCTGCTGGTTTTTAGGTGGTTCGTTCCTCGCCATCGGCCTCCTGCTTGGTCCTGCGCAAGTTGCTTTTCATCTTCACAAACTCGGGAGTGTTCTCCTGCTCCTCCTCAATTTTCTGCTGCTCCAGCTCCAGCTGCAGGAACACAGGCATTGGCAAATTTAGATAAACAAATTGTTACACCTATAAACTGAATCTTGTTTCAGCTTGTAAAGCTGCGATCATTAACTTCAATCTTGATCAGATACAGTAACAACGTATAAACGTGACAGTTTATATTAGTTCTTTCAATCATTTACCTGCTCTAGCTTCTGTTGTCTTTTCATGAGCTCTATCTCCAGGTCGCTCCTCTTCTTGTGTGCCTCCTGCTCCTCCTTCTGAGCCTTGAGAACTTGCTCTCTCTTTCTCTTCTCCAGAACCTTCTGGAGCTCAGGTTTGTTCTGAGGAGCCAGACCCCTGTGCAGAATCAATCAGCGAAACACCATGTTACTGAAATAAAGCTTAATGAACAACCCACCGAATGACACCACGGAGCCTCACGCAGAGGCAGATTCACATTCATGCGTGACAGATGATGACCATGACCTCATTCTGCTCTGACATGCAGATCTGTATTAGATGTTCTGGATTAAACATGTCAGTCTTATTTCAGGAAAGTTCTGATTTCGAGCCAATCACAGATTGCTCCACATTTACCAATCTGCATATATGATGGTTGCCAGCATCGGAATGGACAATGGAAAAGAGGGTTGAAACCATGGGCCTTTTTTCCTTTTCATTCCTTTTCTAAGTACCAAAAGTCTTTTAAAAATCCCAACTTGTCAACCGATATCTTAAACTATTGAACATACTCCTCACATGAAGGCTGGCTAGGGGTGATAAGTTTTTTTGGAAAACAGAGGGATTGTTACACAACTGCCTGTACATGCGCAGCAAAATTCAGAAAGCGAACAGGGACATCATAGAGAAGTGTGAGTGTGTCTTGAGAAGAATAGCAAAAATAACAAATGTTATGTAATGCTCCAAACTCCTCCAAATTACGAAAGAGAGGGGTGGGGGCTGAGGATGAGGCTTGGGAGTAAGGGTGCTTAAGACAGAGGGCAACAGAGATGGGTTAGAGCCAGCTCAGAAAGGCGAAACCCAATAACCAGCAAAGCCTGCAAAGGATTAGTGAGGCAAAATAAAGTGCTACAAGAGGGGGGAAAAAAAATCAAGAGCAGTAAAAGGACAGAGGCTATCTGTTGGTCAAATATACAATCTCACGCAATTCAGAAATTCAATAAAAAAAAAACATAACTGTTATTTAACACTCCTCATGGTGACTGATTTTCCTTTAGCCATGAAAGCGTGACTCTGCACAGGCTGCGCCGCTTCTTCAGAGAAAACACAGTGTGCCTACCTGACTGCACTCTAGCAACAACAATGCCTTAATTAAATGCGCTATTAAATCTTGAAGATTACATAACCAAGCCCACGATATTCAAAGAAGGAGTAGGACTTAATTTACAACGAGCCACTACTTTGTCATTTTACCTAGAGGCTCTGCTGCAGTTAAATGCTCTGGCTGTGCTGATAGCGAGGGGACAGAGGGGAAAAGATGATCGGGTCAGGCTGTTTTGGAGCGCCTCACGCAGAAAGACAGGAGGGTCAGGATCACTGAAAGCAGTAAGACGGGTCATAAAGGTGCTTACGCCACTTTCCTTTGACTGTGGGCAACGTTTACATAATCACTGACCCTCCTATGCATGACCCCTCCCGTGAGCGCACGCCCTCTAGCAGACAGGGAGAAATGTGTGTTCAAAAATCCCACACCCCACCACCTCCATCTGCTCAAAAGCTTCACCAGTCTTGGTGGCTGAATTTCTGAAATTCCTCCGCATATGTGTGTGTGCGTAGGAGGGGTCACAACAGCTAAGGTAGCAAAGGCAGAGAAAGGCCCTCAGCTAGAGACTGTTTTGTAATCTTGATTACATAACGCATTTTTTTTCTCATCGTGCAGCCATCCATCCATCCATGCATCCATCCAACCGTCCCCTCCCCTCTCTCATCAGCGTGACTAATCCACTAGGCAGGCCAGCTTTCTATACTTTCAATACACGATCGAGAGCCCAATGAAAACAAGTTCATCCCTCCAAAACCCTCTAGATCTATCTCACAGACTTCTACTGATACTCCGTCTAGACGACTAGAAACAATATTCTTCAGCATTTGGAGAACATTTTTATTAAATTTCTTCCATGTCCTCCTTATTCTTCCATATCCTCCTTATCCTGCCCACCCCGCCCCCCCCCCCCCCCCATCATTCATTAATGCCCTGCCTTCATCACTACAAAAGCACCTCACTGTTTGACCTGTTTCAGACAGAGCATGGCTGCTGTGATGTAACAGCTGTCAACAGCATGTGTGTTTACATGGCTATTTATAGCTCGGACACAAAGCTGCAGGCACAGTTTGGTGAGAGAAAATACAAACATTTAAGCGTCGAAAGCGCGATCGCTGGCCCCAGCACACGTGTGTATACACACACACACACAAACACACACAAACACACACACACACACACACACACACACACACACACAGACATTTATAGTGATGCACGAGTGCTCACGCACACTGCATGAAATCCGGCCTTGCATGATCTAGTATTAATATTATCAGCCACGCCGGGTTTATCCTGTCCAGTATATCTGTGTGACATTTACATAACCAATTTGACACACTAATGCACTTGGGGTTTTATATAATCACTCCTATGAAAGTTTTATATGCTGAGCTTTACATAATACTGCTGCTGGAGGTTGGAGGGACCAGTGAAGTCAACGTATGTGACAAGTTGCAGAAGCGTCAGTGCAGCATGGATACTATCAGACCAATTACAAGACAGCCTGGATCTGAGCACTGTGTTTCCTTGTCTAACCTGTTCCGGAAAGGGGCAAACCTGATATTGCTGCCATAAACAAACAGATGATGATGATCCAGAAACTGTTGGACAGAGTTTTACCACCCAATAAACCAATATCTGTCCAATTATGAGCTGCATATGAGGAAGCATTACTAGCTGCTTTTTATTACCCCAGTCATAGTCTTGGAATTTAGTCAGATTTCTTGAGCACTGTTTATGTGTCATAAACCATGACAAAGCTTTTGGTGGCTAGTTGTAAAATAAGAGTCTCTGGGTGTGCTTATCAGGAAACACGAGACGTAAACAAGTGACAAAGGGAGAACGATACTGAAGGTGCATTTTTCCATCTCCTGACCTCTTCTGGTTCATGAGCAGCTCTCGATGCAGGTCCTGGTGGTTTCGGGAGTTCTTGACCGGGTTGATCAGCTTCTTGGGTTTGATGAGCTCATCACAGTCTCCCTCCAGATAGTCGGGCTCCGCCATGACACTCCTCCCCGGTGACAGCGACAGACCAGGGTCACACCGATCTGAATCGACAGAAACACATGAAGAGAACATGAGGACCCTAAATTTAACCATCACTGACAATGACACACTGGGTTCAGATGCAGCAACGCAGAGGTGACAGGAATCTTCATATCTGTGCTGTAAAGGCAGCAAAAGGGACCTATTATTTCTCTGAAATGACTCATTTTAAACTATGAGAATCTGCCCGCTCCTCTGGCATAAACTGAGAGTTTCCGAATAGTCTCCATAGTGATGGAGGGACTCGGTGCTGGAATTACATAATCGTTCCACCCCGAGTGAAAAGGAACATTTCATACTCCTATCAGGAGCCATATGGACAATATTGAAGAGATGAATCAGAAAGGTACTTTGAACATCTTTCAGGCAAATAGTTCTGTAAATATTTCAGAAGCTGCTGATACATTACTAACCCAAAGTGTAAATCCACTCAATTCCATGACCCTAAAAATCAATGATTTGATCTGATTCCTATTCATGACCCCCACATGTGGGCACAATGCCTTTGGCCATTTTACATAAATAATTAAAAAGTATTGCATAAATTTTTACACGAACAGCTTTGCTGTTCCCATATCAGACTATCATTGGACTACTATAAAGCTGAGAAACACCTGGGATACAGAAAGTTTGACGTCATGATGATGACAGGGTACACACAACAACGCCAGAGTTAATACTTTTATGGCAGCTAAGTCCCACACTTCCCGAGCTTGCTTTGCTCAAGGAAAATATTCTCACTTTCATCTGACTGATGGCTCACATGCCCTGTTTAAAACAATAAAAGATCAGGATTCCTTTATAGACATTCGATAAGATAAGATAAACTTTATTAATCCCCAGCCGGGGTAATTCCGGTATTACAGGCAGCAGGTAATGGCAGGTGGAAAAAAAATAGCAACAGAAATAGAGGAATACAAAATATGTATATTTTATACAAACATGTCAACATATAAAATCTACGATCAAACTGATTAAAAATGACAACAGTGTGGGAATGTTTATTCCCTTTTAAAACAGATTTAATATATGAAAGACTTAACCAGCTGAGTACTTCACTGCTTTCTACTGTTTAAATAAAAATGCACAAAATTCAATCTTGGCTTAACTCACCCTGGAGATGAGGAAAGACGGGGTATCTGAACATTGTCGCCATCACTGCTATTCGGATTTGGGATGTGTTTTCTGAGGAAAGCTGTCCTGTTTATCAGCGCAGAACCTCACACGGCAGAGGTGCTTCAGTCTGCACAGCTGTCTGCTACTGAGCTGGTTGGATTTCAAAGTCCTGTTTTATAGCTACACTCATACACACTCTCTCTCTCTCTCTCTCTGTCCTCCCTCACCTACTCCCCTCCCACTCACTTCCAATGTACATCTCTGGGCAAAGAACATATTCCTATCTGATTAATAAGTATTCTCACTTGTTATTTCATGGAACGTCACAGTATTTTTATATTGTCAATAAAAAAAATGTCCCATGTAGGTAGAATTGCCAACAAAAAGTCTGTCTTAAAATAGCAGTAAATTGGCATAAAAGTACGCTTCAAATATAGCAAGTCTGTTTACTTCAGTATTAGATAACTGAGTCACATGCATTTCTTCTCCCACAGTCTGAGGGATGACTCAGATTTATAAACGATCACGTTCTCAGATGCCTGTGAGTGAGTCTCTCCTTCTGATTAGAACAGATTTATACACTGAAAACATAGAACGGTGTGTTGGGCCAATCAAATTCGAGATTCATTATACTGCACGTGCTCAACACAAAGGTGGGGAAGTGTGTCCTCAGGATCAAAACATGCATGCAGAGGATCGGTGTAATGAGTTAAAGACACCACTAGAGGTCGACATTCTTGCATCCTTAAGAGGGAACCATGTCAGTTACATAACAAAGAAGCCTAGGATAAACATGGTTTGTGGCTGCACGCTGCAGAACAAAGAGAAATACCACATAATAGATATGCTCGATGCATGTCATGAAATAATGTTGACAAATTGAAAACCGGCGTTTTCCAGTTGGTTGGGATCAATAGTGGTGGATAATCTCTTCCATAATCTCAGATTAGTAACCTTAAAAAATTGTTTACTAAGTCATGTGGCCACCACAAATCTTAAAATCTATGTATATAGTACATGCATTTTTAAATAACACAAATTTAGGGTCAAGTTTGGAAGAGAAAATATTCAGAAATCTGTTCCTAACAAGAAGAGATTTTACTAGTTCAGTTAACAAGTATTTGCATCCACATACTACATCACTGGCTATAATGTTATTAGGAACATACCAGTTGCAGCGCACTTTGTGACACAGCCGGGACATGATGTGTGTGCATGTGAGATGGCAAAGGTGGCCAGAACGGCCTGTTCAGGGCTGTAATCAGGGGCTGTGTGTACATCAAAGGTGGTTTCTGTTAATGCCGGCAGCAGGGGGTAGGGGAATTTACAGACTGGCAGTGTTGTCATAAGTGTCCGTTAGCTTAACACATCTGCTCCTACTTCCTCTGTGGCCCCAGGGAGAGGGGAAGTGACATAGGGAGTTCAAAAGGAACCTCAAATTGGAGGCCTGCTTGAATTCGGCCTTATCACTGGTAGTTTAGCATGTTGCATTTAATGTACCCTCTGGTTTCACTTAAAGCTATATAGATAACATGTTTCACTATTAGTTAACGTACAGCACCTAAAGAGTACAGTAGATAACCAAATTAACATGTTCCAGTGTCATTCAGATAAAGACCTGCATAACTTAGTACATGTATTACTGTGTGTGGGTTTCGGATCTATGTAATACAGTAACAAACAGCCACCTCAACACACAGTACAGTTCATTGCATGTGTTCATATCTGGAACACAACTGTATGTAAAAATGTGTACTATGGAAGAAACCCTCCAAGCATGTCAGTATGTGGATCACAGTAGACCGTGTTTTGGGACACTTCCTGCTGTTCCAAGAATCCCATTAAAACGGTTTGTTTATTGGTCTTGGAAACACACCCCTCCAGCACAGACCACAGGCACACACAGACAGATAATGAGCCTCCAAAAGACGTGGATCTCTAAAATGTCCAAGAGAAAGGGCACAGTATTTAGACGATTCAAAACGTCTAAGCATTCAGGGGTAATATGAGAGGAAAGTAGGTGAAAACAATGGAAAAGGAAGGAGAAAAAGTGGGTCAGAGGAGAGTCTAGGATAGGAGAAAAGGGAGTTGGCTGAAGACAGCTTTCCTCTGTTTACTTCACTCATCCTCATGACCTGGGTATGACTGTGACGTCACATAACGCAAAAAGTGTCACATTTTTTAATTGGCCGCAGGAAATACCCAATCAATCATGTAAGAAAAATACCGTAAGACATGTAGAAAATTAAATCCATGCAGAGGCTGAAACTATACATGTAGGTTTTCAATGATATATCACTCATATCATGCTCACATACAGACTTTTCACTGTATAAATATGGAAAAAAGACGTGTTTGGCAGCTTTTTTAGTTTAAAAACAGGAGCTGGATGAATGTATTTGATAAGCATGTTTGCATTAGTGGCGGTGTCTGTGTGTGTGTGTAAGTGTACTCCACAGTGGCAGGTTGCATTAGAGCTGATAGAGTGACTTATCTTAGAAGGATAGAGTGCCTGCACTGTGCCAAGTGATTGCGTCACCGTGGCCAGCTCTGCTATACGAGCAAACATGCACAAAGACTTGCATTCATAATACGGACTCATTTCTCAATTTCCCCCTCAACTGTCATCTTCTCCAAGTTGCCATGGAGACCGGCCATCACCCGCACTTCATTTAGTGACACAGCACAAAACACAGGAAGGAGCTGCTGCCAACTCATGCCGACACCTGAAGGCCTCAAATGGGCATCGCCGAGGAGACTTTCAATAACCGAAATAAACAACCTTAAAGCCGCTTTTAAGAACAAATCAATGAATCAAATGACGTGATGTGAATTATCACAGACCTTCAGCAAAAAAGCTCTGACAAACCCACTGTATGCTACCTGCCCAGCACCAAACGGCAGACAGACACAGTAAGCGACTGGCTGCAGAGCATTTAGCAGCTAAAGAGCCAGATAGTTTTCTTAGTCTTATTTTGAAGCCTCAAGTTTGGCATTAAAGTTGTCATCATCTTGTTTTTTTTGAGCAAGACGTGACCATGTTTAGATGAGAGGGTGGAGTTGGGGAGGACATGCATTATTTTGCCTCTATCCTGACTGGATCTGACTGAGGACATGCTGTGGTAGCACCTTGTCAATCACACCATAGCCACGTCCTAAAGCATACCCTGCTTTATCATCTACTTTACTCTTAATAGGACAATAATTTACAAAATGAACATTATGCTATATTGAAACTAGCGATTGAGACCATAAACTCATACAGAAACAGTTTGCTGAGCTAATAAATTAAGTGTGAAGTAGGGATGCCCCCAGATTTAAGGCACTTCCACAATGAAAAAACATCTACGTATGAAAAGCATTCTTCTTCATCTAAGAACAGAGAAGAGCGCAGCCGGGCAGAGACAATAATGATGCATGATGGAGAGGGGAACCTAAATTGGCCATTATCAGTGCTTCTCTTTCGTTTCACTGACAAGCAAGCAAACAATACTGTGAACGCTACAGGAAGACGGGTACAAAAAGTGGATTGTTGGAGAAAAGAAAGAAAAAAGAAAGAAACATGGCTTAGCTTTTGAGAGTCAAGAGTGGCCTTCTTCCTGCCGCAGCCTCAACAGACAGAGAAAATGAAAGCAAGGAGAGCAGCTGGTGGCCTGCTTCACCATCTGACCCTCCTGTCCTCCTCCAGGATGCAGGCACAAACAGAGCAGACCATCCAGCGCTCTGCGCAGGGTGGGGTTGAGCTGTCATCGGTCAGTGGTTTTGCGAACACATGGCTGGCCACACCCACTACAGCATCAGCGAGCCAGGATTTGTTTTCAGCAGCATCCCGCGCAGAGGTACGCAGGGATCAGGTTTACAAAAAAGGTCTGATGCAGCATGTTAGCGTCTGATTTGATATTTGCTGATTATGGACACATGAAAAGCAGAGCCAGAATCTATGGCTCCTACTGGTTATACACCCAAAGAAGCTCAAAAAAGGTATGAATTGTCATATCTGATTATACATGCATACATACCGACTCAACAGTATAATTTCATGAAAAACTGAAGACAAATTGCCTATGTAATATTTTCTTGAAATTTAATTTACTATCTCTCTCTTGTCCCATATTGCTCCTCTTGTTCAATCTCCATTTATCTTTTCTTTTTGGCCAGATCCTGTCTATTCCACTCACAGATGGGAGGTCCACCCCTCAGGGGAAATTGCGTCATCAATACCCCTAAAGCAACCCCCACACCCTGTTCTTTCTCTCTCTCTCACTCACACACACACACCCTCTCCCCCATTGCTGTGTGTCAGCCGGACAGATCCGAGTGTGCATCTCCAATCTTTCTGTTAATGAAGCGGCCATTCAGCCATAAATAGGGGAGGCCCTAATTAAAACACACAGATAGATGAGCTTTTAACTGGCAGCTGCGGGGGAATGGGGGAGGGAGATCGGGGGTGTGTGTGTGTGAGGGAGAAAGTGAGTGGGAAAGTGAGGGAGAAGCAGAGAGTTGGGGGATCTTGTAGTAACAATGAGCTCATTTCCCGGACAGGCCCGGTGTACGTGCATACGTGCTCATTTATAAGCCTCCCCCCATGACGCCACATAAATCACGGTGGGCATTGCAGTGACGTACATGTCCGCATTATTTCCAGAGCACAGAATCAAACAATAGAAACACACATCATCCTGTCACTCGCAACTACAAACACATTCAAAGTCAGCAGCAACTTAAAAAAAAAAAAAAACACCCGCATACCCACAGTATTTGTTTATAGTGTAGTACTGTACATGCCTGCGCAGGCAAAATAGTGTGTGAGTGCAAATGACATTCAAGCTCCCCTCAGTAAAAACTGACCTGCCAGTGCATGCCAAAGAAGGAGGCAGCCAATGAGATAAGGCAAAACATGAACACCATGAAGTAGTCAGGAGCACAAACACCTTTCTGTCTGTGCACAATGCAAACGAAAAGTCAGACTCTCGCTACTTTTGCCTGAGTAAAATTCATAGCTACTACCAGTCTTGAGCTGACCTTGATTCAAGTACATTCAGACTACAAATACATGTAGCATTCATAGCGCTTGGCGAAAGAGGACTGAATTATGAGATGATCTGTGGGAGGAACAAAGACAGTGAGAGGAAAATGGTTCCTCAAAAGTATGCTTGGGAGTTTGGGGGTTGAGATCTGTTTTGTATTTCCTGCCTTGGAGTGGGGGTCTGACGCAGAGGAGAAAGAGGAGCAGGGGAACTCTGGGGCCTCATCGTGGACTGACCTTCGAAAAGCATCCACCCCGCTCCCACAATACGATGATGTCACTGGGGAGACCAGGGTATGGGAATTTACAATCAGGGTTTTAGGGCTCATAAAGCACAGATGCACACAAACACCCACACAATGAAAAGATAATGTAACACACAGTGCATCATGTGAGGGAGGAATGAGCTGTTAGGCTTTAGCTACACAGTACTGTGTGTGTGTGTGTGTGTGTGTGTGGCTGCTTGAAATCCCTGATGTCATTAAGGGAGTACTGGCTGTATGGACTGTCATGATGAAAAGTAAACACCCAAACTCATTAGCAGCCAAGAGTAATAGTTCTTACAAAAACACACATTGTCCTCATCTTCTCGTGATGACTGCATGCATTTAAGGGCCCTAAGCTCTTCAGGAATCAGGACATTAAATGGCAACTGATGTTGAGGAAGTTCAAATTGGAAGTTTAAATTACTGGGTCACACAGAGACCTTTGTTGTACACCCGGGATTGTTATTTTGGAAAACAAGCAAACATAGAGGAACCTTTACAACTTTACAACCTTTACTTCTCACGTCTATGTTCTGCAGAGGGAAGTTCTTGTTCTCCATTTCAAAAGGCTATAAACAAAACTGCACATTCATCAATGGTCGGCAGTGATGGTAGGCAATGATTACACGTACAATGTTAATGTGATTCTGGGGGTCTGACTGGAATCAGTGTTGCGATCCTGGCCCGAAAATAACCGTCTTGTTGCCGTAGTTCTTCAAATCTGTGTTGCTTTCCATCCCTCTTCGTGTCTCGCATCTCTTGGATAACCACAGTGGCTGCATTTGGTCTTGTCTGATTATAATGTGGGTTTGACTGCTTCCATATCTGGCTTTTAAGAGTTGATTGCAATTTCAGAAGTATCCAGATCGGTCAGCTGACGTGCCCCGACTGCTGTCTTTAAAATGACAACAATAAGTGACACCTTTTATTTGAATTTAAACGTGCCCGTTTTGACAGTTTGTGTTCTGCACCGACTGAAGTTATTTAATGCGGTGGCACTCGTGCACAGTCCTGTTGCCACACATTGTGAGCCCCGGGCTGAGCCAGATTACAGAATGAATGGGATGGATTGAAAAGGCACAGACACCACTTTGAGTCACACTGTAGGAATGTGATGAACCTGCAAAGTGATTATTGCTTTGGGCACACAACAGCATACACATGTAGTGACACACACACACACACACACATACACACTCTCTGACGATCTGTGAGTGACAGAAACACTTGGATGCACGCTATGGGCACTTTTACTTAAAAAGGTTAAAATCAAAGCGCTTACTCGCACCAAATCCTGAACACATGTCCTGAAGAATTGGTGGGGGGTACAGTTTGGGGTCGCACCTGTCAGTCAAATACAAAAGGCTGGTCTATACTCTCACAGCTGACACTGACACATGGTCCTGTATGTATATGTATAGATCTGAAGAGAACAGGTGGACTGAGCCAGATGAACAACACGTGCACAGAATCCAGACTGTTTTTCCATATAGACACACCCTAAGTAGACAAATTACAGACAGAGCACATGCATGTTTCATGTGGCTCCTCCTCACCGAGCTGTAAACATGTGCTCATATACTGCACATTCCACACACACATCATCCTTTTAAATGCAGGTCCAGTGTCTGCCTCTTTAGCGGTGTAAAAGCCATATAGTTAAAAAGCCACAGCCGTTCCGTCTGGCTCAGCAGTGTGAAGTGCCGTTCAGTTATAAAGGAAGAGTCTTTGTTATAGCTCGGCTGTCTGTTCCAGTTCCAGATTCAAAGCTTTGTGCTTTACTGCTGTTTTTTCCTCATGGAGCAGAATCACGCCCCTCCTCTCCATCTACTGGCTGATCCCAGCTGGGAGCTCAATTCTCATTGGCTGGGGGGCACACCGAGGAGGATTTGGGAGGTTCTCCTTTGTTTACATGCTCGTAGAGAAAACCCCACCGACAACTGTTACCTTGGGCGACCACGCAATCCGCAGTTAGACAGACAGACAGACAGGCAGGCGTGCAAGCTGATTGTGCACGAACACACACGTATAATGAGGTAACCAGGTGTTTAAAAACAGGCCGAATGAACAGTCTTTGTTTACTCTTTCCATGCTTTACGCTTGATGTGACACAAAATATAGATATGTACATGCATATTTTTAGTTGGACAGTAGGCAATCATGTGGTTTCATTGTCTGATGAAACTTTCCAAAGCATGTATGGGTATATATATTCTCGAAGCCCTGTTGGCTGCAGGCTGGAATAGAAGAAAGTGGTTCTGTTCCTCCGTGGGAGTATGTTCCTGTTTGTGTTTGTAATAGGACAGGATCATATATCTTGATACTGACTTACAAAGAGCTTAATCCAATTCATGCAGCTCAGACTCCCAGCGACTCTACTTCAACCTAACAAGCTGCAAGGCATTTGGAGTCTGTGTGCGTGTGTGTCATCCTTTCTCCTACGAAAATGGTCAGCACAGTAATGGTGCTTTATTGTGATTGAAGCTCCAGCACAACAACAGGAAAATCAATGGGATTCTCTGAGAAGTTGAGTCTCTGTAGGTGTGCATGTGTGTGTCTGGTCTTTTGCACATATATATCTTATCTCTCTCTTAAGAATAAGTCAACATCCAGCCCTGAGCTTGCTCACACAGTCAGCCAAGTCTCTACATATCTCACTCACACACACACTCCCCCACCAGCTCTCTATCAGGAAACCCAATACCTTAATCGTGACATCATAATCTAAAACCATGGCAACAAAACTACAGCGCAGTGTAAACAGATCCTTTGTCCTGTTGTAGGGTTCTGTGATTGCATCACTTGTGTTTGTTCACACAGAGCTGCAGCGCGGAGTGAAATGTGCTTCTAGCATCGGATATTGAAAAAAAGTCTCGTGGCAATAGTTGGTATCATATGCTTTGTCATATTTTTATGGTCCCCTCTCAGGAAATTGTTTGGCTGAGGTGGCACACCACCCATACAAAATAGCATCTCTGCCCTTTTTCCTAAACATTATTGTTTCATTTCAAAAGAGTTCACTTATTCCTCATGATTTTAGAGGGAGTTCAGCAAAACAAGGCATATTTCTAAGGAACTTTGAGGAGCAGTAACAAAAATGAGTGAAATTCAAAACTTTGTTGCACAACTTTCCAATCTATTATGTAACCAGGAAATTGTTTAACCAAGGAGGTACACCACCCAGATTCTACGCATCTTGTCCCGTAGTCAGCTTAGTATGATGGCTTAAACAATAGACACATTTGCTAAATATACTGTAAGACACTTGCTGTGTGAAAGAGCACCCAAAACAATTTTCCCTGAAGGCTAATATTTTATTACATAAAAGTATATCAGTTATCATGTTAACATAGTTGGTCTTTGTTTTAGGTGGGGTGGCCCATCTCCACTAAGCGCTAAACACTGGGACTCGTTTATATGCTATAATTAGATATTTCATGATATAAGTCATAAATTTTACAGTTTCAATTTGGCAAAGTCCTGGTTTGGTTTGTATGGTTGTTTGTTTTAAGACTACATTAAACACAACTGTGTTTGAGACTTTGAGATTAAGAAAAAATGGTTCGGAAGTAAATACTATATTCCAGATATGTCGAAAAATATCAGGGGGCATCAGGATCCAAACCCAAGTACTGCACTGACAAATGTGTTAAATTTAAAGCATCCATTTTTGGATCATGGGAAAAGGGGACAAACAACAGCCAAATCAAAGCCTCCCTGCAGGCTGGAGCTGGACAGAGTGGAGACATGTTTGGTAAAACCATGAGGACTCCACTCTCAGCACAGGGGCCCTCTGAAACCTCACTCTTTGTTTACATGGCTCATTATAGGGTAAAAGACTTAAACGTTTGCTACAGGGTAGTCTTTCACCATCGGTGAACAACGTGTTTGTGAAGAGCTAGCAACAGAGCCGCATCATAAAATGCACACACGGGAACACCGTGTCTGGTGTGGTGTGCGGTGCCTTAGGATCAGTGCGTTCTGCTGAGTAATGAAGATTTTGTGCCCACAGACAGACCAGCAGGACTGTGGGAGATAATACTGTCAACACACATGCGGTTGCCAGTTACCCCTCCTGGACACACACCCATTCCTGTCCCAAATACCTTGATTTCCTTGAGGTCAGCTCAAGTCCCTGACATAGACTCAGATTCTATAATGATACATCTTAGAAATGCAACAGAACCACTAATGGACACGTGCCATTATAGGATGGAAACTCATTTCATTCACATATTTAAATTCTTTTGAGTGCAGTAATAATGGAGCAGAGAGCATTCCGGTTGTAACACCCACCACACACACACACACGCACACACACACACACACACACAAAGTGACAGCATCAGCCCTTACGGGAAACAGAAGGCAGCAAGGGAGACAGAGTAAGAGAAACAGGAGAGAGGAGGGAAGGAGGGGGTTCAAAGATCAGAAAACAGATGTAAATCGTTTAGCAAACTCCCCTCCAAATGACTAACACATGTGCGAGAAACTTTCCCCTCCTTGCACACACACACACGCACACTCCTGAAAGCTCTGCACATCCACAGTACAACGTACTCAGCCATTCCACCTGCTTTTGTCACTTCTCCACTCACTAGAACGCACCTGATCTGAACACCTTCACAGGTTAAAGCTGCTCGGCGGTATTTGCCAGGTCGCTGCTCGGCCTCCACCCAGCAAGTACACACGCCGGGTTCGACCGTGTTTGTTTAACATCTTGTTAAAGTTTGACAGCAATGCTCTGAGACTTGTTAACAAAGTGGAAGCCTCTGTGGAAAAGGAACCGCATAAGTTTGAGACTTGCAGACCTGTTGCCAGATAAATTAAAACTAAAGCATGAACACCTCTTCACATGACAGTTGGGCTATGTGTCTGATGACAGCACAGGCCAGTGTGTCAGCGCTGACTGGAGCCATGTGTGCTTGGACACAGAGGGCAGTAGTCATTGCTGTGCTATTACACACAGTCTTACTCACACGCGGTGATTTCAGTAGCAGCTCATCTATAGAATATGTCCCTTTAAATGCTGTTTGTCACACCAGTGGGCCTCACTTCAACAATAAATGTGACATTATTTGTGTGCTAGTGACTAATACAGTACAAAGCAGAGCAAAGCTTGTTGCACTGACTGTAAAACCATGTGAGAAAAACAAAAAGACTCTGGGCTAGATGAATAATCTTGATTTATCTAAAAAGAACTGTGTACAGATATATTGCCAGCTGTAAAATCATATGTGAGCCATACCATCTTCTCTGAACGCCACAAACACACTAGGAATAACAACCGCTGATTTTACTATTCTTCTACCATTTTTCTCCCAAAGTAAAAGTATCAGCTGCCATGAATGCTATCAGTCCAAAGTAACTGTAGTCTGTACGTGCTGTACAAAAACCCCAACGTGTTTGTTCTTCACTGTCCCGTCTGCTTCAGTCATGCGCTGCAACAAAAGGAGACAATGAAACTAGAGTTTGTGTTTTGCAATCTCATTCTCTCTCTCTCCGCCAGGTCTTTCCTTTTTCCGCCTTACTTTCCAGTTTTTACATCCAAACCCGCTGCTTCTCCCAACGGGAGACAGACAGTTTAACCGCGCCGCTTTTGTTAGTGAAACAAGCTCACGAAAAACGCACGAGCTCCAGAGACACACGCGCGCGCACACACATACACACCTACCTCAAAGTCGAGCCCGACGCGACTTCTCCAACTCAAGTTGTTTAATATTCAAAATGACAAAGTGGTTCAGGCCACATCGGTGCCTCTCCGGATCACTTCTTGGGGTTTGAGGTGTGTCCGCGCGACTCTGCCTCAGTGAACTGGCACACACACATATGCGCTCAGTCAGGACCCATAGAAAATGTAAATTTAAGATTGGTGGGAGGGGTGGAGTGACGTCACGCACGAGCTCCTCCTCCTCCGTCTTCCTCTGCTGGCTGAAACAGCGACATGTGTGGGGGACTCCTCGAGCTCAGGGCGGGGCGTGGATGGAGCGCGCGCGCACCCGCAAACACGCGCGCGCAAACGAACACTACAACATTTCTTAATGGGTAGTAGTTCCTGAAAAAAAAGAGTGTTTTCTTTAAAGAAACTTGTGTGCTGTTGTGAAAATGTATTAGTGGACCAGTTGTACTTCATGTTATTGGATATTTTCTCATTATTTCCAGTGATATTTAGATAAAGTTTCTTTGTGACAAGCAGGAAAATGTTGGTCTTACAGCCTTCATGCTATAAGTGTTTTGTTTTTGACTGCTGAGCATACTTTTCCTTAAAGCAGCATCAATATTTTAATGTAGTCGATGGATCAAATGTAGAACCTGTAAGTGACACTGACCGTCCAGCTGCCGTCATCCTCGGCTCAAGTATTTTAGCATCTCTTAGCTCATTGTTTTGTTGTTTTTTTTTTTTTTTACGGAAAACGCATTCACTGTTTCATGCTCTTTGCCTTTGTGGCTCTCGTTTCCAGCTGCTGTCAGTCAAACAGCTCTGATAAACCCACTGTACGCCCAACACCAAGCAGCAGACAAACGCTAGCAGCTAGCCAGTGAAGCATTTAGCAGCTGCAGATAGTGAATATAGTGCTGCAGGAATGAGTCCTAAAAACATGAAATTAGTTACTTTTGCACTTCTGCTTGCCTTCTCTTGAAGTCAGTGGGATTTATAATAGGTTTTTGATTAGATGCCTGAAATAAAGTCTGTAAAAAAACTAAATACCTCACTCATGAATTTTGAAGCTTTTGCTTGTCTCAAAAAAAGGTAATTGCTAACAAGTGGCTAAATGAGACTACAGAGGTTGTTGGGGACATTAAACGTCATTACGTCGAACATTAAAACTCTTCTACTTGCTACTTCGCCTTTACAGAAATGGAAAAATGTCACTGGCTTATAATCAAGGGAACCGGAGTGATGCTAACTTCTGTTTTGGCCTTCAAAAATACATCATCCCTGCAGCTCTTTTTTGTACTTTAATTCATGAGGTGGTTGGAAACAAAGGGAAGCTACTGTTGCTCTGTATCTGCTGGGTGTGTCTGCAGGCAACTGTTTGCTAATGTTAGCTACAACATTCGTGTTAGTATTATGTTTACAACTTGTTTGTCTGCCCCCTGGTGGCCAAAAAAAAATTAATGTCACCTTAAGTAGCTTTTAGGTATCATATTACTATCATATTCTGTATCATCTTGTTGTGAAGCTATATGATGTCGAAACTGAGTGACATATACAGACCAAAAGACTTTTTTTATGGACGCATAATTCCATCAAGTGGAAACATTCCAGATGTGCTGTGCATTATTTTATACACATTTGTCCAAAATTCAGTCTGATGAGGCCTCTTTGGTATCTTTGGTAAGTCTACCATCTCTGCAATTTACATATGTACATTCTGTGGGTTTGAACAATGTTTGGCTGCACAGCATTTATAATTACTTCTGACTATAGTGTCCCTCAAATATTGATAGTCCGTTTTCTTTAAGAACTTATGTGTGACGTTTTCATTATTCATTCATCACTTTGATTACAACAGATCAGTCTGCTCTCTGTTATTGTCGCAGACTGAATACCCTGAGGATTCCTTGTGATAAAGAGTAATCAGCTTACTGATGAAGGGTCAGTGGATCTGCTTATCCACCACCCTTCTGTTAAGTCGGCTCACTGAGACCCCTAGTTTCAGGGTGATCGGTTGGTTTGTATTGCCCTGCTTTTTTCAGGGGGCATGTATTCTTCTTGACTGTATCGCATTGGGTTTGATCTCTGCTGGGTAAAGATCTAAGCTGCTGTACAACTACTAGAGCAGGCTTACTGGAAATGACAAAAAAGAACAGAAAACAGCCCAAGGGTCAGGTTTGAAATCTAAACATGTGGGAGATGGGGGCGTCTGAGAAGTAAAGCATTCCTAACGACCTTCTCATAATTTAGGAGAGGGATGACTAAGAGTGTTGAGCTGAACAATAGGATGAGTCATGAGAAGGGTCGCCTCTGACAGAGAGGACACTCCCTCCAGAGACCACCACGCTCAGAGCTCCCACCATGCAGGAAACAGATGTGTACGCAGTGTTAAGTAGAAGCTGCATGAGAAATCAGATGTCAAAGCAGCAGCTATGGCTCAGGTCATACAAGCCATCCTCGCCATGTCACATGTCTACAGCTTAAAGGAATAGTTGGACATATTAGGAAATATGCTTATTCGCTTTATTCGCTGAAACGACTGATACCACTCTCATGTCTTTACGCTAAATATGT
Organism: Chelmon rostratus; assembly: GCF_017976325.1. Lineage (NCBI taxonomy): Eukaryota > Metazoa > Chordata > Actinopteri > Chaetodontiformes > Chaetodontidae > Chelmon > Chelmon rostratus. The sequence goes on along the minus strand of NC_055663.1, from coordinate 14,694,657 downwards.
AACTAGAGCCAGTAGCCAGTAAGCTTAGTTTAGCATTAAGACTGGGAACAAGGAGAAACAGCTACCCTGGCTTTGTCCAAAGGTGAGAAAACCTGCCTACCAGCACCTCTAAAGCTACTTTTGATAGACAGGTTTGTCTGCTAAACTAAAATAAAAACTTGCTGCTATTTCAACTTATATCATACTAGATTTAAAACCTTAACCACTAAAGCAAAAGCCCTCACTCACTGCCATGGCAACGGGCCTGTGTTTGTGAAGCAACTTCGACACAGATATGGAATTTGTCAGTGGTTTCCGCCTCAGGTGGTTGCAGAGAAGTTTCATAGTTCTTCTTTAAAACCACAACTTAAATGAAGAGATTCAGCGGGACAGTTGCATTGCAGAGAAACGCCCACTAGTTTGTAAAAGTGAAAGCCCCTTCTTACCACTCTAGAAAAGACTCAAATTTCTGCATAAAACAATGTGCTCTTTACCCTGATTACCTGCAATTTTTGTTATGCATGTCTACAATGTGATGGCAGCTCAGTGTGGCTGACCTGTGAGGACACACGCAGTGCTGAATATATCCTTGACTGTAAATAAAGGCTGAGTGGGTGATGCAGACAGGTTTGCACACTGAAGGTCACATTGTTGCTGTGTGTAAATGGGGCAGGGGGTGGTTTCCTCACTCAGTGTCACTGCCTGGAACTGGACAGCTTTACTGCCCCCTCCTCTCTATCTCACACTGCTGGTATCTATGGGACAGATGTTTCTGTTATCGTCCCAGGGTTTCCCACAGTGTGTGTGTGCTTGTGCACATGCGTGTATATAGGTTTGCATGTGAGGCCCCTTGTTTTTTCTTTGTCAGTCCTCCGAGGGCCTCCACTTTAAACAGGATGCGTCGGTTATCTGAAAACCATGGTGACACAGAGGTCATCCTGTAAGTGAGGACAGGTCTTAAAACTGATAACAGTGATTTATTATTATTTGAGGATGATTCTTTTCTGGTCAAGAGTATCCTACATATAAGATACAGATGTATACTCAAGCACAAAGCACAAATTTTGTGCTCATTTTGTTGTGCATGTTTGTTGCTCAACGGTGAAGTAAATAGACACAAAATGTGATTTGAAGAGCAGATCAAGAAAGAAATCTATTTGCTGCTGTTGTGAAGAATGTAAAGCCATACTTAACATCACACCAGCACAGGAAAGGAGTAGATGGTAAATAATTGCATGTAATTGTAGTGTACATATCACCACCCCCCACGTGTGCGACCTACTTCTGAAATGCTGGGGCTTTACACCAGCAGTACACCCACCATATGCTGAGGAAGTGTATGTTCAAGAGCCCTCAGTTAAATCTGAGATACTTGTTGAAATCGTCAGTGCTTCTCTTTAAACATCAGGCCACCATTTTCTTCTCTTTCTCACTCGTCCCAAACAGACTTGATGCATTCTTTCCATTCTGCTTTCTCCCTCTTGTCTGACCCAGTAACAGTTTAGGGCATACAGTATAACCTCACTGCACTGGTGGAGAAACCACAGGATAAAACTCTGTGCTGAAGTAATATCCCACATTTATGACATGTGTTTTGGAAGAAATTGCCAATTAGGTCACTGTAAGCAACTGTATGAGTTGTGTATTTGTGCGCTCGCACGCCTGTGTGCCCATTACAAAGAGGGTGTGTGCAAGCAGTTTGCGCAGCTTTTGATAATGCTGGGTGATTTTTTTTGAATAAAATTTGGGCGACACCCCTCACTGTCAACCTGTCTGTCTCCGAGATGTGCTCACCAGTTCTTGGGGTAACGTAATGCATTCAGCTTTTCCCTGTGAGTGTTCAGCCAAAGTTCAGCTAATTCAATCACTGGCGGATGACTCACGCCGCAGTGTCCCTCTCTGCACAGACGCACGCGCACACGCGCGCACACACGACACACACACACACTCACAGGCACAGAAGCACACGCGTGCATCCGAACACATGCGGCGTGGTGCCTGGCTGGAGGAGGTTTATGAGGTCAGTGCTGAATCAGAATCACAGCGCACTTGTGAAATGATCCTTGTTCCCACCTTCGTTACCCTCTCAAACTCTCCCTTTCTCAGCTTTTTATCAGCTGATGCGCTGTCATACTTTGATTTGCTGTCTTCTTGTCTGTATTCCTTATTTAGGTGTGTCTTTAATACCAACCCAGCATTCCCTTGTCATGATTATATAGCAGAAAGTCTGGAAATGACCAATAAATCTCACCTTTTCAGGCTTCTGTGATCCATTCTTGTTTACTTAATCAGAGCTGGCATTAGAAAGGTTTTTGTGCTAAGTTTTATTCTTACTCATCATTCATTCGTTGGTTTTTCCCCTTCTCTGTTGCCACACATTCCTACCATCCAAATAAGGTGAATCTAACCACAAATTCACTCTGTTCATATGAAAAATGATGCACTCAAGTGTAGCAGATGAGGAAATTACATGCTGCATGTCATTTCCTGCATTTGCATGCCTGCGTGTGTGCTTCTGTGTTTGCATGTGTTTGAATGTCATGCATGCGAGCATATGCAAAAAGATCCCGATACAGTTATCTAACTGCAGCCCTTGGACGTTGTCGCTGAGGCTGTTATTACTGGTCAAGCCACACAGATTTATTGAGCTTTACTATACAGAGCCTTTCCACTTAGCCTAATGACTGCCAACAGGAATGAGAGCAGATGGCTCTGTTACAGTACGGTAAGGGTGAAATATCCATGGAGTTGGGCAAAAGTGGCCACAACTTACCATGTTGATTTTATCACACAGACCACAGACACAGTCCATTTATGTGTGCCTGGGATGTAAATCTCCACTGGACTAGAACTGATACACCACACATATTCAAACTATTAGGAAAACTTTTTTTGGACAACACAAATGGAGTAATTCATTACTCCCTGTAGAAATACAGATATAAAAGACTGTTTTTTATACCTAGGCATGTGCACACATAAAGTACAAACAAACTCAAATGCCAGATAAACACTAGCAGTTCATGTGGATCCTTGAATGGCATTCATACTCGATAGTCATAAACCGTGTCAAAACAAAACAGGCACAAAGAATGAAGGTGGAATATGGGAGGTGAGGCGGCATGGGTAAACACCTACAGGAGAGACAGGCAACACAATAGAGAAACATGTGCCTGTCCCTCCCTCTGTCCATCCACTTGTCTGTCTGTCTGTCTGTCTGTCTGTCTGCTTGTTTGTGTGGATAAGCTGAATAAGCGGGATTTCCAACACAGAGAGCAGGAAGGCCCTTCCAACGACTCACACACACCGCGAACACAGGAAATCAAGGTCAGTGTGACAATTGTTTGCATGTGTGTGTGTGTCAGAGAGTCAGAGACAGAGGAGGTCCTGTACTTACATTACCCCCTGGTGCATCATAATCTCTCCCACAAAAACAGCATGCTTGTGTTGTTTAAATTTCTCTCATTGGAATAAAGGGAGCTCAGTTGTCAGGCTTACACTGCTCTTTGTGTTGTTGTAAGAACTCTTAGAGAACCGCATGTACTGTAGCAGATGTTCCCTTGTTTTCTCTTTCAGCGTGTGTGCATGTGCTTGGGCCACAGGGGCATAGTTAAAGATGTTAATCCTTTAAAAGCATCAAAACTGGGCTGGTCAAGCACTAATGCCAGTGTTTGGTTAACCTATTCTGCCTGTTGTTTCAAAGTAGTGCCTCCTTTCAGTACTGTAAACATGTGTGATATATAGCTCATGAAAAGCATGGGATGCTGCTTAAAATACATTCCCTCCTCGTAAAAACTTCCAGAATTAGATCTTTGTTGTGAGATTCACTTATGTTGCATTTTTTTAGGCAGTAGTTTATGGCGTTTTTGCACTGGACTGCGTTATTTGGTGAGATGGTTCGATCTCCCAACCCCCACCTCCGAAATCCATTCTTTGTAATGTTATCAGAAGGGGTTAGAAAACAAAAGATGGAGAGATTGACTGCAGCTGGGGCAGCCTTGGTTTGTGCATGCCAAGGCTTTGTTACACACCCTCTCCTGTAGGTCTGCTGGCACAAGCACCTACACTCAAATTCACGCTTACATTTCGGCTACACGTGTCGACACAAGCGCTCAAAATCGCATTATTAATCAGCCACTCAACTCCATCCTTTAACCCATTTAGAGCCCTCCACCCCGCCCAGCGCTTTGCCCCAAGACTCATCGCCAAGGTAACCGCCAGCACTCACCTCCTCCCAGACATCCTCGCAAGGTGAGTGAACACACGCACAGACACACACACACACACACACTCACGAAGAGAAACACGCACAGAATGTCCGCCCTTTCCTCTGGATCACATCATATTTACTACAGACAAAGATAATTCTCCCTAATCACTCATAAACAGACAAGTTATGGGACCAACATTCTTTCACAGTGACACATCAACACATTGGAGGCACAACTGTGTGAACCCGATCATTCCCTCCTCACAAATATCTTCCTTCTCACATAAAAATCAAGTTTTTTTTTCTCGAGAACTTTGTTTCCATTTTCAAATGTGTGCCCAACAGCTCCAGCATGAAGGAGCTGGAGGTGGAGAGAAAAGAGGAGGAAGCTCGTGTTGTTTTCCATACCTGATAACCCTCCATCCTCTGTCTCCCTACCGTCCGACCTGTCAGACGACGTTTCCTGGAATTCTGATTCCTGAGGGCAGCGTGTGTGGGAAGGGAACACAAAGGAAGGGACACTGTCACTCACTGTAAGGTCATCACTGAATAACAACCACATTCATCTAAAGGGGATGATGTAACACATCAATAAGCGCATTCCTGCATGCGGCTGAATAAGGTGTAGTCATGGGGCAATAAAAAGGCGAGGCCAAGATCTTAGTCCACTGACTAATTTTAGACAAAAACCACAATGAAATCACCTCTGGAAACAAGAGACATGTCTGGTAACATTGTGGTTAATTCACAGGTCTACAGCATTCGTGGTTACACTCAGGCCTACAGCCATGCTTTTTCATATTTTCATTGTCAGATTTTCTATTTTGACTTTTGCAGAACTTGCTTATTAAAATCTTTTTTAGTCTTTTGTTTAGGTTTATGGCATGGCAAGGCAAATCCTTTGCATGTGCAAAAACTACTGCAATAAATCAGTTTCTGATTGACATGCAAATATTGTCTTAATATTGCCATAAATGTTCAAAGACACTTACAACCATGGGGCTTATCACATAAATACAACACAACAAGAAATTACTGTCAGACATTAAAACATGTATAAGTACAGCTCAGGTGGCTGACAGTGATGGCTCGATAGGGGAATGTTCATTCTTTGCTCTCTGTTGTCTTGTTCAAATCAACCCTTTAATTTGCATAATAACAGTAATCTTTTACTTCTCTGTGTGGCTTCTGTGTATTTGTGTGTGTGTGTGTGTGTGTGTGTGTGTGTGAGAGAGAGAGAGCGAGAGAGGGAGAGAGAGAGTACTGTGCTGTATGCTCAGATATGACTGCAGTTTCTGCTCTTGATAAAGGAAGTGTGCCATAAACACGTCCGCCTTTAAGGGAGGGGTCAGAGATAAGTGCAACAACTGTATTATTACACTGATATGGACACACACACACACACACACACACACACACACACACAGAGTGTTAGGGCACGGGAGATCAAAGCTAAATCTGTTGCAGTGGATATCTTAACAGAGACGCTGATGATTAAGCCAGAAGAATTACACACTGTGGACTGACCTGACACATAATAACTCAAAAGTCACCTTCTGTTCGTCATGCTCACACACTCCTACTCATTCCTCTTCCTGGGAACACAGTACAGTCATTTTTTTTACAGCATCACGTCTGTCATTCATTTCTAGCATTTCCATACTCAGTCCCTTGAGCTCTACGACAGAAGGGACATTAATTTGCGCCTCGAGGGCAGGAATCACAGAGGCTCTTGGCTGTGATTTGTGAGAGATCAGCTGATAAGGAGGTGGGGCGCTACAAGGGTTAATGCACATGCTCAGATTATGCCTGTCCTCCGGTGGATCAATCAGCCTTTTATCCTACTCTGAAGATCACAGTTTAATAATGAAGCAACTATGAAGCGTCATTTCATATTTACTTCATGTTTACCTTTCTGAAGCAAACATTGTGAAACCTCTTCCTTGCTTCAGAACAGAAATTGCAAAATATATGCTTTAAAACACCGTTTTGTAATTCACTCTGACACAGCACAATAAGGGCTACACTGGGGGAGGGCGCGGTTGTATACATTCACAAGCCTTATAACCTCGGGGGGTGTCCACTACAAACGTGTCTTGTACTGTTTGCTGCAGTATAATTGGGAGGCTGGTACAAGGCAATTAAAGGGGAGCTTTTACCTAAATTGTTGAGTAAAAGTCAAAGGTGGCTCAATGCTTTAAGCAGGAATTTAAAATTTTCATGCCAAAGCTTGTATCCTTTATAAATCAACCATGTGTTTAACACTTTCACAGCATGTTTCTTAACTTAGACCATATTGAAACTGACAATCCTCTGGCCAAAGACAATCAAACCTAACAGCTGTCTAAACATCTGCTGATGAGACGTCTCCCTTTGGCTGAAGTAATCAACAGTGTAAATTCCAGGATTCCTATTAAAACCTGCCCCTCCCCCCTCACATTCTTCTAGAGTTTCCACTGCTGATCAGCATTATTGATCAGAGCCTGCAGACACGGCCTCACATGGCGTGCCATCCTCCTCTTGGAATAAGGGGGGAACTCTTGTGCAGAAAGACTGTATTTCTCAGACTAGACTCACACTACTGGGCATGTACGAGCACACACACGCAGACACAGCCAGACACGTGTGTTTAGAGGGATCAGGACACACAGATCATGTTGAACAGGAGCTCAGGACACATTTCACTGACATCCTATCTACAGTCACTGAATACTCTGACCGCAACATGTGCATGCCTGTTTTGAGTTTCAGAGCTTTACAGCTCATTGATGAGAAGATTCTGTAGTATTCTGAGAAATGAATGAATTAAATCCACACAGAGGAAGATCAGCATCCGCTTAGTCCCCCTACTCACTTTATGAATGACTTCATTTGGGTTTTGCATCCCCCTTGTGGTGATACAGTGCATTACATTAAATAGACAATCGACTGCATAAGTTGTGAGGTGAAGGTATACTGCACACATCCATAAAAGAGAATTTCACCCCATCATTATTTGTTTCTTGTTAAAATGATTGCTGTCATATTAAATAAATATACAAATAAGAATACTGCATCACAAAAAAGTCCTGAAATCAGAAATGTTACAAAAATATTGTCAGAAATACTCATTACGCAGTTTTATGGTATTATATAATTGCATAAATGCACATGATCATAATATGGAAACGTTAGCATGTACTTAATTTTTTTAGCTGGTCAAGGTGGAGCTAATTTAAATCACTTCATACAACTGCTTTGTACTTTATACAGTAATAATACAATATATGTCATTAGCTGACAATATTTCCCTTTGAAATGTGGTGGGGTAAAATAGCCTATAAAGTATCATAAAACAGAAATACACAAGTAAAGTAGAAGTACCTCATAATTGTACTAATTATAAGTAAATGTACTTTCCACTTACTGACCCCAGCCTTACCTTAGGCTGTCTGATAATAATGGACGGTCTGGGGATCTGTGGGTATTTCAGCTCCAGCTCTGGACTACAGTCAAACTCCAGCTCATCGTCCTCTGAGCTCTGGGAGAGGCTGCGGCAGGACGGAGGTGACTCAAAGCACGGGTCGTCCTCTGTGTCTTGCTGGTGGCAGATAGAGTTTGAGCTGGTGCCATTTACTGTTCTGGTTCTGGCGGAATGGGTGGAGATGCAGCTGACAGTCCTCTGAGGCTGTCTGTGTTGCTGCGCCTGCGGGCTGCTTGGCAGGGCTTCTGGCTGCGATGTAACTGGGTCTGCTGCAGGAAGGCCATTGTTTCTGCTTCTTCTGGAGTTGTCCGGCTCCTGAGCGGGTGCTGGGTCAGTGCTAACATCAGATGGATTACCAAAACAGTGGCCCAAAGAGGAACAAGGTAGTCCATGCATGCTGGGGGATTCAGAAATGACCAAAAGTGACAGTAAAATAAATCCCAGTTGCACTGACATTAGGCGGATCTGGTACATTAAACAGTTAGGAGTACATACGAATGATAATCAACAAGGAATATGCATCATTTCCTTTGAGTGGGATAAAGGCAAACGCAAGAAGGAGCCAACTGTTTCCACACCTGTCAAGCGACGTGTGAAATAAGCGACGTGTGAAATAAAAACATCTCATTATCCAGAGGAGACATTCAGTTTGATCCGTGCCAACAAATATCCTCAATCGTCCATTTCAGCATGTTTTCTGGTTATGCCATCGCTGCTTTAGTTGTCCACTTGTCCAGCAGCAGCTGCATCAATGGATCATCAGCTTATCCCAGACTTTACCTCAGACCTCCAGACCGTGTCGACCGTGTCTCGGTCAGTAGGTTGATCTGTCATCACATTGCTCTCTCTTTCTCTCACGGAAAATAGATTTCCAGCCAGGTTGCTTCTACGTGGAGAGGGTCACTCTTTCTTCAGCCCTTCGTGGCCTCTTGTCCGCCTCCCTTCCAACCTGTGCATGTGTGAGAGTCTCAGGGTTTGTGTGTGTGCTTGAGTTGCAGCGCATCAGTGAGGGGTGTCTCATTACTCGACCAGGTACTCCCTGGTCTGTTGCGCGTTTGGAGGCAGGGGTTGGGCCACAGGGACTCTGGTTACCATCTGATTCAGGGTCAGTTGCTAATACACTTGCCCTACACTTCACCACTATTAATTAATGAATTCATCCGATCACAGAGCGGTGGCCTAGAGTGTAAAGGTTATTGGAGTGTTACAGATGGTTGAATGTGAGAGTTCGAGTTACAGGCAGACATCGTAAGTGATAGGCCTCGGATGAGAAAGAGAAAGGAGGGGAGAGAGAGAGAGAGAGAGAGAGAGAGAGACCTAGCCTCACAGCTCCTTAAATATTCATACAATCGCATAAAGCAGACTTGCATCAGTAGTCCGTCCAGCCTGGTCTGGCTGGTGAATATATTTTTCATAAGACAATTTCAAGCATTATGACAAAAATGAAGAGCATCTGATTGGGTTACTGGTATCAGTTTTTGGGACTGGTAATTTAACCAGTACAGCTGGCAGTGTTCTGGTGCAGGATCAACCTTTATGGGCTAAAATGTGTGAAAACACGATCATATATACCAATGGAACACAGCCATGTGGTAGCAGGTCGGGTAAAAATCTCCACTGCAAACAAAAAATTCATCATCTAAGCTTATTTAAAGTTCTCCAGAATGGCCTGTATACAGTACAACAGTATGTCTTGGCTGTAAAGTATTTGGGGGTCAGGGGCACATGCTTATAGGAAAATTAATTACCTTGTTCAACTGTGGTTAAAGATGAGTTACAGGTGTACTTTTGGTCCAGTTGCTAATGTTCAGGCTACATTTTGGTGGTAGCACAGGGTCAACAGAGATTAAATTAAATACTATTGCTGGCCAGAAACAGCACAATCAATAAAAATAGCAGACGTTCCTGCCAAGTTTCCTGCCATAAAATCAGTGTCTGAAAGGGCAAATTCTGTCAGGCCAGTTGAAAGTGCATGCAATCATTTCTAAAGAAGCCTGTTGGAGTATGAACAAAGGGAAGTCATGTGGGCAGCTTCTGCAACCCTGGTAGTCCCAGGACCAGCACATGAACCAGCAGCTGTTAAACACTCAGATGCAGAATGCCTTAGATTATCCATGTGAGCTCTACAGGAGAGCAGGTTGTTGGATTGTCTCTTGGTTGTCACAGCTGATATGCAGATACATTTTTTACCCTCATTGATACAAATGGGATGGACAAAATGTTAGAAACACTCCTCAGTTTGACTATAACTAAAAACTATAAGTTTTGTTCATATTTCTCTCCACTATCTATAACCCAACCTATATGTCATTCCTGTGTTGTATAGTGGTGATATGACCACATTGTATATCAACCTCCTGATCACTGATCGGTTCCTGATGACTGAGGAAATTCTCACTCTTTCAAGGTCTGATAGTTGCAGGACTCAGCCTTGTAGTTGTGGACGTGCTGTTAGGAGACGCATTGGACATAACAATCACTTTAAATAATGTTACTTATGTGGAGAAGAGATGGATTAATGTCTGTATGCATTAAGAAATGCAGTTAATTGACATACTGGCAGACCTACACACAGGGTGTCTCCAGGCGCTCAGATCTTAATAAAACATATTCTAATAAATATTTATTTATTAAAGACTGAACGTTGCTGAGGTAATAGACCTCATTCATAATCTCTGTCCACTCGAGGGCAATATTCTGAGCCCCCATGTAAACAGAGCTCTCTGTCTCTCCGTCCATCTCTCCAACACACTTTGTTGTGAGTGTAACACACGCTGACAAATTGAACCAGGGTGTGATTATAAAACATGCATGAGCTCTTTTGTCTCTTGACGTAAACAGAGATATAGTTTTGCACTCGCTATTTAGAAACTTAGAGGGACCACATAGTTCTGAGAGTATTTAGTGCACGGCATGTGAGAAACACAGAAAACACATTTTCACAGAGCTGAACAGGATTTTATGGGATTTCCCTTTAGAGACACAACAATGGTGCCACATCAGCGTGAAACTACTGAAGAACCACGGTTGCTCTACATTAAACAGGGTGTTAGATGTTGGAATCTATCTTTTTTGAAATAGATAACTCTCACAAAAAGGGAACTCTAGGGAGAACCCTGAATATAAAGTTTAGACCCATATGTTCACTATTACTCAGTGTAAACAATACATTGGTGCAGTAAGCTTGCTTGAAATGACTGTACTCAAGAAGGGCCTTACATTTCTTTGGTAATGTGGACATTTTGATACTTTCATTTCCACATTTTTGGCTTTTATTTAAGGTGCCTTGTCATTTGTTAATTTAGCTTTTAAGTCTTAAGTCTTGAGAAATTCTATTTATTGTTGTCTACTGTCTACCTTTTGTCTGTGCTATTTTAATCTTGCTCTGTGAAGCACTTTGCATGTTTGTATAAAAGATGCTTTTTAAAAGTAGAGTATTTCCACAGTATTTTACAGTAAAGTAATTCTCATGTGACCTTATTTCACTCTACCTCTGCATGATGCATTAAGCCCTACCAGCACAGCTGTCATCGTGTTCATTTTAAACAACTGTGAGGTGTAAAACTGACCTCTCTGAAGCTACAGGCAGCAGCACCAGGCCCTGCACGTCGCAGCAGTCTGCTCACTAAGCTAGACCTCATAGAAGCCAGTAAGCCACTCGTGTCTATGTATATCATTCAACTAAGGCTCGAAAATCCAAAATCCAAACTGAACTTTCTTATTATAGAAAGATAAATAACGCCATCCTGTGAGCCACCCGGCAGTAATGATGAACAGTTGCAGAGCTTGGCCTCCCTCTGTCGGTCGGTGATATGCACTACAATAATCAGGAGAACAATATACCTCATGCAACCGCAGCTGTTTCCAAGATAAGAACAAATAGCAGCCTGCTGGTCAAAAAAGGTTTATTCTCGAAGCGACATCAGCCTCAAACAAATCTGCAACACCTCGACCTCGATGGAGACCGTAATTTTGCCCTATGCGATTAGTTTTACAATATTCCGCGTGACCCAAATACACAAATTTTAAAGGTATATTGCACATCGTTTTGTTTACTGTTTTGTCACGACAGCTACATGATAACAAAACGTTATTTTTTCCTGAGCGACGTCATAGAAGCGTCAGAGCCGGTGGTTAAAGACACACGCTCACAGCAGCGTCAAGTCGGAAGAAGATACCGGATGTATTACTATTTTACCTTCAAATTAAAATAGCAAAGAGGTCATATTTGGGAAAGTGGCGGGATTGTCGCACAAAATGAACACTGCTTTGCACATTAACGAAAATATATCACAATTGTTTTTAAAAAAAGGCATGTAAGAATAAAGTGGTGACCGATTATTCCCTCATGCCTGCGTCGCGAGTTTTAGTTTTGAGACCTTGACCGGAAGTCATCTTATTTTCCCATCTTGATTGCGATGAGGCAACCCTGGAGCGCACAGTCTGAGGATAATCGCAGGTGGTCAGGGTTACAATCTGCCGACAAGAGGAGACAGGCGCAAGTGTCGATTTGTATCCGACCAAGCACTGATCTGGCTCAGGTTTTATGATAAATTATCCCTCCTGGATCGAGCTGCTTGTTTTGTTTTTTTTCTCATCCCCCCCTTCCATGATCCACAATGCGGTCCTCGTCTTGGTTCGTCGCCAGTTGCGCTCTCATCCTCTGCACGCTCCGGCTGATTGACGGGGCCAAAGGACAGCGGCTGTGTAGTGAGGTGAGAGATGCCACAGTCGATCAATGAGGCTTCGTTCTGTTTCAGTGCCTTCGCTTTAATGGCTGGGGCTTTCCGGGAAGGACAATTAGAAAATGCACTGATCGGGCTGCCGTGGTTGCTGACAGTGAGAAGGTAATTCAGTAATCAAATGCGATTAAAAATTGATGACACATTTCCGGGCCGATTTGTGGTGCGATTCCATCACCACCATTTGCAGCATGTGGGAAGACCAAATAAAATAAAATAAAATTCAATTCAATTCAATTAAAAAAACCCCAAAACATTACTCTCTTTGTACAGTGATCAAGTTTGAGCAGCGTGGAGGAGCATGAATCTCTGATGAAGCCTGGTGTATGTTGAACTTCACCACTCAGTGCTGTTCAGGCTGTTATCAGTTTCCTGCATGGACTGGCCTTTTTCCTTTCCTCTCCTCTGGTCTGGCTCAGCTCGACACCTCCTCAGTCCTGACTGGCAGCCCCACTCACACATAACACACAGTCCCAAGATAGAGGAGCAACATTCCTCAAAGTTATTGTCTCAATCTCTGTTTTCACAGTGGTAGCGAGATGACTGTGGCTCCCTGGTTAAGGCCTGTAATGGTGCTAAATGACTGCGCTGCTGTGCTTCTGCTGCTCTTGCATGTGACATCAGGGGCAATGTGTTGCTTTCAGTCTCATGAAATGCATTCAGGAGTGCAGGCTCTGAATTATGGTGTGAGATGAGCACTGCAAGTCTGTCAGTGATCGACCACAGCTCATGCAAGAGTCACAAGAGATAATGAGTGCAACAGAGTTCAGAATTCAATCCTGTTCCTGGTAGATTTATTGTGCTTTAAGTCTCTGCTGCTATAATGATGTTAAAACATTCAGTTTGGTCAACAACTGTGCCCCATTCGCCTCTTTTCTCCTGACCTTTCTCATCAGTGGGACCGAGCTCTATCGCAAGACCCTTAGATAGCAGAGAAAATCACTCCACACGCTCCAGCCTGCATGCGCCATGGTGTCAAAATCTGGTTTGGCTCAAGGAGCAACATTATGTAAACTGTCAGAAATTAGGCCACCCTCCTCTGTAGACAGAGAGATGGTGAGAAGCTCTGTGGAGGCGAGAACACCACGCTAATGGTTTTCAATCAAGACCACAGATTAAAACCACAACATGAACGTTAGTGTTCATCCTGACAACGGGAAAATCTGCCTGTTTTACCAGCAGCCCCTGGCCGCCATCGCCCCTGTACCCATCGCCGTGGAGATGGTATGTTGTGTATCCAGGGCAGAAGAGTGGCTGCGGCTTACAGCATAACAGGCGGTCATGTTTTGGAAGCCTGAGCAGCTGGATATAGAAGTTAATTTCAGTGTTTGGTGCTAATGCAGTAGCCTGTGCTGATTTGCAAAACATTCTCACCCAGAATGAGATGACTCAGGGCTGTGATTCGGGTGGAGGCCGCTTGCGGTGTGATGTTTACTGACCCGCCTCTGGACTACATTTGCTCATTGTTTGGATCCTAGCCGGTTGTGGCGACTGATTTCTTATGCAGATGTTTTTTGTGTGTGTTTGTGTGTAATTGGCAGCTGGACTACTACTATGAGTACACAGAGTGTGACGGGACAGGATCTCGGTGGAGAGTGGCCATCCCGCAGAACCCTGGAGTCTGCACTGGACTACCAGAGCCAGTGCGCGGCAAAGAGTGCAGTAAGTATGTGAATGAGTGTGTGTAAGGGAGTGAGAGTCGATGTGTGTATCTCACCTTCTTATCAATAGCCTGGAATTTCCACCACTACAACCTGACCGACCCTGTTTGGATACCCTCCAACCAACCACAGGCCAATAATCTCAGAGCAAAACACGGTCACATAATTGTTCTCGGCTGCTTTACGTTACAAACCAAACATCATTAATAGGCCATGTTGCATGTGTCTCGTATGAGGAGCAGTAACCTCATCTGTCACCATGACGAAATCTCAGAGTTTCTTTGGCCTGAACTATTAGAATAAAAAAACAGTTGTTCACAGGGCCGTGATGAATTACTAATGAAGCACTCCCAACTCCCCAGTTGTGAGTGCTAATGTTTTGCCATGGAAACAGATCTGTTAAGGAAAAGCTGAGTCACAGGTGTTAAATTCCTCTTTTTGTTGGGAGTGACCTTATCAAGATGGAGCCAGGAGGACGGACTTTAATTGTGGAAAAGCACACAGATGTTCAACAAGGTGGCCATACGAGTTTGTTCTTTGTTAGACATCCCAGGAACAGGTTTGCCCTGCGCTGTTACAACACCGCCTCGCTATTGGCTGAACCGACGTGATCACTGGTTAAATCTGTGTGCAAGATAACTGAAAGGCCCCTCACAGAATAGGGTGCATAATAATGGCCATGTGGATATTTTACGCATGTATAAACTGCATAAAATGTGAACTATTCTTATCTTGATAGTGGCTCGTTATGAGGTGAAACAGCTTGTCCTGAGGAGTGTTAATATGCCTTTGTTGTTAGGCTTCAGCAGCAAAGCTCCTTTCACATTGCTTGTAGCAGTTTGCATCTTCATGTTGCATATCCGTGTAAAGTTTAAACTCTCTCACCATTCATGTCAGCATGAAAATGAGCACCACAGTAAACTGTTCTTAAGTCAAATCATACGTACAAGCACTTTCTGCAAGCTGCTTGCTCTTAGATGAAAGGTACTACACAGAGTGCATACCTTTTTTTTTTTGCATTGCTTCCTAAAGCACAAAGAGACATCACAATAGGTGTTTGTCCAGATCAGGTATGAGGAAAGGCTGACACTGTCAAAACACTGGCAGGTGCGGAAGACATGATGGCTCAGTGGAAAAAAAAAAAGTGCAGAGACAGACACAGTGTGTAACAGGATGTAAGGATTAAGGCTCCTCATCACTGGGGGTGCACTATACTAAATGCAGCTACAATTTGCATGACCTGTCATCTTCTGTCCCCTTCAGTCTGCATGCTTTTATATTGTGTGATAGCAAAGAAGGTTGGGAAATAACTGATTCAGTATTCCTCTTGTTCCCATCCCTCTGTATCCTCCAGCCTTCTCATGCGAGGCTGGGGAGTTCCTGGAGATGTCGGCTCAGGAGTGTACCCAGTGTGCGGCGGGAAGCTACTCCCTCGGCAGCGGTATCCGCTTCGACCAATGGGATTCCATGCCTGCTGGATTCAGTAGCCTGGCAACCTCCTTGGAAAACAGTCCCCACGGAGATGACAGGCTCACCTGCAACAGGTGTGCGAGTGGGACGGAGGACAAGCCGAAAGCCAGATTGGAAGTGTATATTAATTTTCAGATCTTTTTCCTCGCAGTTCTTCCTGGGTGCCTCAAGGAAACTATCTGGAGTCCAACAGGGATGAGTGCACGGTGTCGCTCATCTACGCCGTCCATCTGAAGAAACAGGGCTCTGTCAGCTTTGAGTACCAGTATCCAGACAAAAACCTGCTGTTTGAGTTCTTTGTGAGTTTCAGACACTCATTAGCTTTTACCTTTGTACTTCCGGGAAAATGATATCGATCGATGTGCTTGTCTATTGATCCATCTGTTAAAGTGGAAGCTGAGTGTGTGTACGTAGTGTTTTTTGTATACACTGCCACTAAAATGTTTTTTGGATGCCCTGGAGAGTTATTTAGTACTTCCTTTGTTAAATCTCAAGCAATTCACTCATCATTAATGGCCTAAAATATAATAGGTACAATGCTAATGGAAAAAAAAATGGTAGATCTAATTGGAAATGGCCCCAGATTGTGATCATTCTAATTACATGCATGAATCAGAAAACATGATGTACATTACATACCTATCAAGAGCCCTCAAAAACATTTTGTGGGCAGCTTCTCTCTGAAACAAACAGTGATTCCTCAGTGTAAGAAAAGCTCTTCTACTGTCTGCTGTGAGCTGACATTTATCTCACATGACAACTGTTTTTTTGTGTGAAAGTGCTCCAGGAAAAACTTTGTATTTCAGAATCTGTTAATAGACCTTCTTCACAGCAGCAGGGTGTCCATAGCAGGGAAACCAATAACATTATTAATGGCTGCATTCCATTTAGTGTACCAGTTCCAGCATATTGTGCAAGCTGGCTCAGTGACAATGACTTGCTGCTGGGATACTTCTATAGAGCGCAGCCACGAATAACGTTATTTTTCAGAGTTTGCTGCTATGACAAGCCAAATGAGTCTTTTAAGTAGTGCTTAATTGGAGGCAGGTGTGCTGGAAAGATTAAGATGTAAAATCAATCATGTTTTGCTGATCTACTGGGTAGTAAACTGAGGACATTTGAGATGTTATTTCACATTATGAAAGGCAGATGTGTTGTTCAATTGAATTGTCCCCACAAACAAGAAAAGCCAGTTTCTTCTTTCTTCTTCTGCCTTTTTTTTCATGCCAGATGCCCTTCCTGAAGCAACCCTCCACATTTATCCAGACTTGGGACTGGCAACTGGGCTTCAGTGTCTTTCCCAAGGACACTTTGGCATGTGGACAGGAACCAACACTGATTGTTTGTGTGTCTTTTAGATCCAGAATGACCAGTGTCAGGAGATGGATCAGTCTGCTGACACAAAGTGGCTCAAGCTTACCAATCACGGTGAATGGGGGACCCATACGGTAAGCGTCCCCCCCCCGAGGATGAACAAAATCGAAGGAGGACATCTTTAAGATTATGGTAGCTGGTGTCGGCCTTCAAAGTAAACATGTTGGAGTCAGGCTGAGCGGCGAGAAATGGGTGGATACCAGCAGGAAGCTTGTCAGCACACACACTGCCATCACTTATTGTCGTCTCCAGTATTTTTCCAGTCACACTGTTAAATGAGTGTCTTTGTGTACAAAGTTCAGTTCCTGCCCTGTGAGCACAAAATGGCAATTAGCTGCAATGTTGGGAGGAGTGTTAATACAGTATGTGGATCTTCTGAAGGGCATGTAATAGTCTTTTCATTAGCTTACGGTCAAGTTTAATGAAATAAGTATGGACATTAAAATTTGGTACTGTTATTTTTCAGTATAATTTACATGCAATCAAATTAGGTACTCCAATGCATTTGATTAGATTTTATTATCGGAATATTTGTTGTGTAGCTTTATTCTTACTTACATTGAAATGAAACGACCACATGCAGTGAAAGCTCAGCTCTAGCATTTGAGCTGACCTCCAAAGTCATTTTCAGATGTAACATCGCAGCTGTACCGAAACACATGAAATCATGTGTGTTCTAGGTGAACCTGAAATCTGGCACCAACATCCTGTACTGGAGGACGGGTGGAGTGCTGATGGGGACCAAAGTGGTGAAGCCTGTTTTGCTGAAAAATGTTCAAATAGAAGGTCAGTAACAAATTTCTTTATTTCTCCCTCTCTGTCTGTAATCAATAACAAATCAGTATACTAATTATTTATTTTCCCTTTCTTTCTCTATCTGTCATTTCCTTCTACCAGGAGTCGCCTACACTTCACAGTGTTTCCCATGTAAGCCGGGGACGTTCAGCCATATCCCAGGCTCCTCCACATGTGACCCCTGTCCTCGGGACACCTACTCTGGCCACGGTGCCAGCTCCTGCACCCCCTGCAACATTACCACCCAGTATGCAGGTGGGAACGCTATGTTGAGTCTTCGGAACAACATAAACTGAAACTGCAGTGCAGTGCTCAGTGTAGCCTAATTGTTATCAGTGCCGCTCACAGACACACGTAACACAGCCGAAGGATAGAAAGAACTCACATTTGAACTCTTGAGGTTGAATAATAAAATACTAAGTAACATAGTAGTATAATACTAATAATATTTGTGTAGCCTAATCTTTATCTGCAACTGTGCAGAAATGCTAAGTTTAAAGAGAATAAATAGACAATTTGTGCCTTGATATACACCATGTTCATATTAGTAGGTTAACATTCTGTCATGTGATGCCGTGAATGCATCGTCTGTTTAGTAAAACCACCAGGAAGTGGCTGAGAGAAGGCTTGAGTATTTAAAACATTCTTTAACATGTTTAATTTAGTACACATCTTTATGAATATTGTAAAATCCCTTCGCTTCACTGCTGTGTTTTCAGTGTTTTGAGTCTCCTGCCTGTCTCCTGGTCTTAAGAGCACATTATTCTTTCTATTATTTCTCATCTACATTCACATCTTGCATCACATATCTTGCTGTTTGCTTTACTCTATTTCAACTCAGTGGTTCTATTTTTTTCAGGATATTATTTATTAAAGTACTACAGTATTTGTGGGATTCTGGGTAAATCATCATTTTATGATGCAGTCGCTCCTTTAAATGATAGTTTTCTTCAGCGAGTGTAGTTTTATTTTGCCTTTGCCTTACTTTTCATTTCCAAGCTGAGGGATCCGCTGTGTGTAAGGACAGACCTCCATGTTCCAGGAAGGACTATTTCCAGATCCACACAGCGTGTGACCATGAGGGCAAGGTGAGAGAAAAGAGGCCACCTCTGGATTAAAACACCCCGAGATGACCTGTTCTGTAATCACGGTTTCTGTTCTGTTCCACCACCTTCATCTCTGTCATTTCAGACGCAGGTCATGTATAAGTGGATTGAACCTAAGATCTGCCTGGAGGGTGTGATTGGAGCTGAGCCGCTGCCTCCGAGTGGAGAGCGAGAGCCCTGCCCCCCCTGTAACCCTGGTTTCTATAACAATGACACGGCCACCTGCTCACCGTGCCCACCTGGGACCTATTCTGATGGGATGAAACGTACTGAGAACTCTGTTGATCTGTATTGTATTCCTCACTGCCGTTGTCCTTCAGTTACTTCTGTTTTTGCTCGGTGTGGTTTCCTGATTGTGTTCTTCCCGCAGCATGTAAGCCGTGTCCAGCAGGCACTGAGCCCACCTTGGGTTACGAGTATAAATGGTGGAACGTTCTTCCTGCAAACATGAAGACCTCGTGTTTCAATGTGGGCAACTCCAAATGTGACAATATGAATGGTGGGTGTTTTTTTGATGAGAAGATCAATACCACTCACATGTCTGTGCAGTAAAGAAGCTGAAGATGAGAGATGGTTAGCTTAGCTTAGCACAGAGACTGGACAGAAGAGTAAACAGCTGGCCTGGCTCTGTCCAAAGGTAACAAACCCAGCAAACTAAAACCTGTTTAGATCTCAATAATTAACCTGTTACGTCTTGGACTATTTCTTGGCCGTGCCCAGTAACTCTCTGGAGTCTCTGCTGGTTTCCTGGCAAACTCACGATGACAACAACACTCCAGGAAGTTGCTGCACCCGGCCCAGAAATAACCTGGCACCTAACCCTCTCGCGAAACCGTGCCATTCTCACACTGCAGTGTTTTGTATTAATGCTTTTAGCTGCTTCCCTGTTTGCAGATTTTATGCTAAGCGAAGATAACTCACTGCTGGTTCTTGCTTTATTTTTGCTATGCAGACACTAGAGTTGTGTTGATCCTCTAATTTGATTCTCTGGAAAAAAGAAGTGAATTTCACACATTGTTGTACAATTCCTTTATAGCAGATTGAGCAGAGTTAATACAGTCAATATTACCACAATGTGCATATTTCTTGAAATAGTAAAGCATATTTGTGCACTTTGCCTCACACTTCTGCTGCACTTCTTTCTAAATGTTGTATTTTATTTGATTTCATACATTCTATGTACTCTGGGTTTTATTTCCCATCTAATGTTATGCATTGTCTTTATTTCTATTTTCTTATTTTTACTGTTATTATCAAATGTGTTTTTTTTAACATTAATTTCTATCTCTATTTTTAGGTTCTGTCTTTTTTTATGTGATTTATTTGGTGTAAAGCCTTGTTGAAAGGTACTGTTCAAATCAAATGTGTTGTTGCTGTCCTTTTAGGATGGGAGGTGGCAGGTGATCATATCCAGAGTGGAGCAGGAAGCTCAGATAATGATTACCTCATCCTCAACATCCATGTTCCTGGCTTCAAGTAAGTGCTGTCATGCTGTGTTTTTCCGTCTCCATCACTCCCTTCACTGAGCAGTCTGTTTCTTCTTGTCGTGACTAATTCCTCTCTCCTCTGTTTGCATCTGCCCTCAGGCTCCCTACATCAAGCCATTCTGGGACAGAGTTTGGTCGCATCACATTTGAATTTGAAACTTTGTGCACAGCTGACTGCGAGCTCTACTTCATGATGGTGAGAGTAGCTGCTGACAAGCGCTTGCTGCTACATATATACGTAGTACATTTTTACACAGGCGAGGTGAGTGACGTGAACATGCTTTTTTAGGATGTAAACAGGAAGAGTACTACGGTGGTCGAGTTATGGGAGAAAACGCAAACGAGACAGACCTACACGCATGTCATGACGAAGAATGCCTCTGTCTCCTACACATGGGCTTTCCAGAGGACTAACCAACCTTCAGATGTAAGTATGAGTTCACTACTTTAACGTACAGCATGCTGGATCATAAGTAAAGATGGCTACACACTGTGAACATTCTGCGTTTTAGCATGTTTTAAAAGCCGAGGGTAAAGGATGCATCCTCCAAATGTGCCAAATGCCTCCTTTCCTCCAGTCTATTATGTAGAGTAAGAAGCATAAACACACAGTGGGCTTAGAGAGCTTGGGCTACTGGGAATCTTTGACTGCTGAAATTCATTACCATTAAGCAGATGTAAGATCTTACCTTTACAGTGACACTGAAAATCTTCCAACATCAGATTTGTCATTGTATAAACTCTCATTGTTACCAAATTCATAAGTTGCAGTAGGAATGATCAGCAGTGAAGACAAGTTTTAAAGCACTTTAATGTTGTTGGGTATGAACAATGAACCTCTGTGCTGAGCTGTGGAGGTCAGGCCACTGAGACAGGATTGGTCCATCAAAAGACCAGGAAGCCTGATCTGCCGTCTTCTGGTTGAACCTTCATATTCACTGTCTTATGTCCAGAAATGAGAACGCTCTGAAAACCTCCTCAATCACGAAGTTCAAATAACAACTGGGACAGCCTGTAGTGTTGTAAAACCGCTCCACACTTGGTACACCTAACACTCCCTTCTGCTGGGTCTTAAAGATCATTTCTGAGGTGGTGTTATTGTTTAAACCAAACCACAAATCAAACGGACTACTTCATCACTGTGCTCACTTAGTACTGTGGTGGAAATTTTCTGTTGCTGCTTCTGCTGGTGAAGAATGAAATAGGGACTTCTGCCGGCCGACATGTTTTTATTTCATTTGCAAAGAAAAGGTCAATCAACATGTGAGCGGTCAGGATGAGGAAACTGGACATTTTATACTTGTGGAGAGACCCACCCCTGGGGTGTGTTTTCCATCCTTTGTTTGATGCAGGGTCAGCCCCTTACCCAGAGGTGTGTATTCGTACCTTTGTCTCTTGCAGGTATCGGTACCGACCCCCTGAGGTGCGTGTTAAACCGTCTACACATCACAGTTTTAAATACAACAGGATTTTGATATTGCTGAAGGAGCAAAAGGGAAGTAGGAAGTCTCAAGTGGTTGACAAAAGGATTTGAGTATTGATGAAGAGACAGAAGGCAAGTTGTGTGTCTCATGTAGTTGAGATGCAAGGGACAATAAAAGGGTTTAACATCTTGGTGAGACGGTGGGAGGTTGTGTGTCTCACAAAGAAGTTGAAATTACCATTACAGTACCTTGCACAATGCATGAAGTTTGAAGAAAATGTGCATTTTGGGGTGGTAACGCATCCAGTAGCTGTTGTTAAATTACCTGTTTTACAGGAATGTTGGCATCTTGTATAAAGCATGAATATTGTATGATGTGATCCACTCATGTAGGGGCTTGGGGGAAAAGTTTGTTTGTTTTTATGCCTGTCAACAGCACACACACTTAGTCAATGCTGCATTTCATTCTGTACCCTTCGTCCCTCTCGGGTACTCTCTCAGGTACGTTGGAGAGTCAATGACGTGGCACGAATCTACTCCATCTTAGTGAGTAACGCTGTTGACGGGGTGTCCTCCGGGTGCCGGACTTGTGCCCTCAGCACCCAACCCTCCAGCTCTACATGTGTGCCGTGTCCACCTGGACATTACATAGACACGCTCACCAGCCAGTGCACAGAGTGTCCACGTAACACGTACCTCGTCTCTCACGCCACGCCGGGTCCAGACGCCTGCAAACCCTGTGGGCCAGCCAGCAAGAGTGACAAGGTCTGTTTGTTTGGGAAAGGAAATGAGCTGTTATCTTATCATTTGTTTTTGGCTATTATCAATACGCTCAACAATATACCTGTATTTGTTTTTTAACAGGACCACAGTTTATGTTACAGTGACTGTCACTTCACCCACACTGAGGGCAACGCCTCTTTGACTTTTGACTTCGGCCTCCTCGGGTCTGTGGGGTTGCTGATGAACGGTCCGAGCTTCACCTCCAAAGGAACCAAGTACTTCCACCAGTTCAATATCAGCCTGTGTGGAGGACAGGTGTGAAGAGATGAAAGCACACACACACGCAGAAAATACAGAGCTTTTAAAGTGTGTGTGCACGAATGCAATGCCCTTCCTAGTAGCTCTCTTTCTTTATTTAAGGGTCAGTTGGCAGTATGCACGGACAACGTAACAGACCTATCCATCACCGACTCCCAGAGAGAGAAAGGCGAAGGAGCCAACGCTGTCAAGACCTTCATCTGTCAGTCGACAATAATCCCGGCGAATGGTCGAGGCTTCCACACGGCACTCTCCTCGCAGTCCATTAACCTGGCTGACACATTCCTGGGTTAGTGAATGTAAGATGCAGACTGTGGTAGTGTGAAGAGCTGCATTTGGTATGTTTTGTACTGCTGCCATTGCTTTAAAAGGTGAAAAGGAAAGATGTAATGACAAGACAAGGTTGGATCCTGTTCATCTTTTAATGTTACAGAAGTCATATTGAATTAGCCTTTCTTTGGGTGTTATTAACAGGAGTGACAGTAGATAATACACTTGATGGAATAAGGGCGAGACCAGAGCTGTACCCCCAGACCTCCAAGAAAGTCCCTGACGTCAACTTCTATTACAGGTACTGCTGTTATTTCAGATACTCTGTTTCGGAAACATACATTAATAAATAAATTAAAGCTCTAAGGTTCCGGCCTCACTTTCTGTGTTTTCCGTTGTTAAGGTCCCTGGAGGCAACCTCGTCTTGTGAGTCGGGTCGGAGCGCAGTGGTGACACTTCGCTGTAACCCAGTGAAAACCACTAAAGGAGATCTTTCAGTTCCCAGGTACTGAATCTCTTGCAGTCTCTAGTTGTGTCAAATGTCACATGTAACCATTTAACTTTTCTATGCAGATGACACACATCATCAGAGAGAGTAAGTCTGCTGAACCAAATGATGCTACAGCTATAAAGACTATTATTACCATTATTAACTGTTTTTTGGCAATAAATAAATGGATGAGCAATAATTCTACTAGGCTGCCCTAAAACAAAAAGAGATGCTGTTAAATGGTCTGGGGAAATTAACTCCCTGGATTGAATCTTGGTGTTATCCTTGATTCAGATCTAAGTTTCAAGTTCCACATCAACAAAGTGGTGAAAACTTCATTTTTCCACCTTAGAAACAGCTGAAGTGCAACTATTTCTCAATCAAATAGATGGCCTCCTGAAAAAAACGCTGAGACTTCAGCTCATTCAAAACTCTGCAGCTCGGCTATTAACCAGAACCAAGAGGAGAGCGCACATTTGTCCAGCTTTAGCTGCTCTGCACTGACTTCCTGTAACATTGAGAATTGATTTTGTATGCAGAGCCCTTAATGGGCCAGGACCAAGATACATTGCTAACTCCCCAGTTCACTTTTTGTCTTCAAGAACACAGCGATCATCTGCTGGTTTGTTGGAGGTTTCCAGCAACAGCAGAAAGAGAATCAGAGACGCAGCTTTTGTCCATTACACCCCAAAGCTCTGGAACACACTATCTATAGATATCAGGGAAGCCGCTTGCTGAATATTTTTAAAAGAAAGCTAAAAACGTATCCTCACTTTAGCCTTTAACTAGCCATGACTTCCTGATACAGGCCTGAAACTTTTGTTTGCACTTTGCCTCACACTTATGCACCGCTGCACGTCTTTTAAAATGTTGTGCTTTACTTGATTTTTAACTTTATTTTATTGTTATTCAGTGGGATTTCATTTTCCTATTTTTTGCATTGTCTTTATTCTATTTTAAACCTTATTCTTATCTTATTTTTACTATTATCGAGTGGGTTTAATCTTATTTTACATCTGTTTTATGTTCTGTGTCTTTATGAGAAGTACTTGGTGCATGTGATTTTGTTGTAAAGCGCTTTTTTGGGCTGCATTTCTTGTATGAAAGGTATTATACAAATAATGATTATTCTTATAATTTTGCTGTGATGTGGTGTACAAATGACATCTTCTGCTTGGCTCCTACAGTCAGTGCCCTGCAGGAACATGCGACGGCTGCACCTTTCATTTCTTATGGGAGAGCTCAGGAGCGTGTCCTACATGCACAGAGAGAGACTACCATCAGATAGAGGGAGCTTGCAAGGGAGGACACCAGGTGTGTGGACGTATTCCATCAGTGCTGGGACAGATTTGTTTTGGTTCTTGACTGAAACCCATTGGAAGTGAAATGAACTGCTGACTTTCAGCTTTAATTTTAGTGTTTTTATGGGTGGACTGCGTAGAAATTATAGCCTCCAAGCTTAAAAAGGGTTGTGATTCTCACATCCATTCAGTCAATATGGATGCAAACAACCTTAAAGCTCACAGTCCGCGCTTAAGCAGTCTTTGTCTCACTTGAGATGCAGTGGAGTAAAACCCAAAACAATTTAAAACACTCCACTGTCTTACACACTGCACCGTATGTGTGGGGAATTTGTAAATACAATTTTCCGTGTGCCTGCTGCCTTTTTAATGCCGTATATGTGTATGTTGATCCTCAGGACCTGCTGTATGTGTGGACTGAGCCGAAGCTGTGTATAGGAGGTGTGACCTTGCCCGAAAAGAAGACGTTGCCATGTGAGGGTATGGAGTTCTGGGTACGGCTCGGCGCCGGACTGGGAGCTTTCACTGCAGTGCTGCTCATCTCCCTCACCTGCTACTTCTGGAAGAAGAACAAAAGGTGCCTTCTTTTTCCTTTACCTACTCCTCTACCTCCTCCCTGTACTGTTTCTTAATTTCATCCCCCCTTATCTCTCTTGTTTTTTCCCTCCTCTTTCCTCCTGTTCCTCTTTTCTTCCTTCCCTGCACCCTTGTCTTCCTCCTAATTTCCTGTCTTTTTTTTTAATTTTACTCTCCCACCAGCTGGCTTTAATTCCTACTTTATCTCTTCCTCTGTTCCAAGCTCCCTTGTTTGATCCCACCCCTGCTGCCATTCTTTCCTTGTCACATCACACTTTTGGTCAATATTCACATGGCCAGCATTGTTCTCCTGTTTTTTTTTTTTTTTTTTTCAGACAGTATTGATTCTGTCGCTTGTCTCTTTGCTAGGTTGGAATATAAGTACTCCCGCTTGGTGATGTCTGCCAATAAGGAGTGTGAGATGCCAGGAGCTGACAGCTGTGCCGTGATGGAGGGAGAGAATGAGGGAGACATGGAGGATGAAGTCGTGTACACAAAACCTTCTCTACTCGGCAAACTCAAAGCCATAGCATCCAAGGTGAGAGTCGCAGCATGAATTTACTTTGACAGTAAGAAAATCTCGCTGTGATAAAAGTGCTTTGCAAAATGAATGTTTGTTTTTGATTTCAGGGAAACGGAGAGAACTATGAACACGTGCAGCTAAACTCATCTCACTCGAAAGCGTTGGTATGGAGCTAAAGAGGCAGTGAAGTGAGTGGGAGTGAGGGGTGGAGATCGGACCCTCAAGAGACTTTCCAGTGAACAACCCCTTTAACAACCACCCCCTTAATGAGCTTTGGTACCTGGAATACCAACTGTGTGTACATACACACATACACACACACACACACATCATGCACCAGGGGCCAGGTTCAGAAAAGTCACATGTACGCTGTGGCCTTAACGCTTGCTACAACAGAGCCGAACAACTCGATGCACAGTACTGTGAAGCAGGTGTGTGTGATAGACACTTCCTGGTAATATCAAGCTGATGTCAGAAAGGCTGTTAGAAGAGCTCAGGGTAAGACAAGGACCTATCTGATTGATATTCAGTTTTCTTTATATTAATTTCAGTCTGTAGTGTCTGATATTTCTTGAGGACAGCCATGGTGTAATTCCATCAGGATCGAGTGTGTATCCATCTGTCATAGACGTTTACACAACCTGGTGTACTCTGGCCATTCAAAGCCTCTATCTTCTCATCTGTTTGTTCTGTTGCTTATTGAAATTATTGTAATGAGAAGAGTTCTGCTGACCTATTGAAAATGAAGATGTCACATGAGATGAGGTGAGGTTGTGGTGTATGTCAAATAAATTATGACGTATTTATGTACACGTGGAGCTACTTTTTATTTTTGTTCTGCAATGCTTAAACAGGAAAATGAGAAAACAAATCTTAGACTTTATGATAATTTGGTGGGATCAAGTCTGAGCAGCACTTGAAGTGAATATTTTGAAGCTATTTTTTTAATTTTAGAAGTCCCTTTGGACTGTCCACTAGAGGGCAGTGGAAGACAGATGTTGAGAGAAACTTTTTTTAATTTCCTTTACAAGCAGAGATCAGGAATCCAAATGTAAAACTGCTACTAGCCAAGACTGGTGGGAAGAAAGTATATTTACTCAGGTACTGTGCTTATGTCCAATTTTGAGGTACTTCTACTTTAGTCTATCATATCCATTATGTGGTACTTCAGGCGTTTTCAGGTGTGTACATATAAGAGTGATTTCCACTGTAACTGTTTGATGACCAAAGAGGTAAAAGTGTCAAATTTTTCAGAAATTTTTAACTCCAACCATCCTAACTTTGTCACATTAAAATGCTACATGCGCATTTTTTCTTTAATCTAATAAGGTCATATATATAATCAGTCACAGGTCATACTTTTACTTTTGATACTTTGAATACATCTTGCAATATTTCTGAACTTCTACTTAAGATCTGAATGCAGGAGTTTCACTTATCTTTTATTTTTTCGTATACATTGGAAATCCTGGTTGAGGATTATTTGTGTAATGAGCGGAGGCTACCACCAGAGGGCAATCATTGCCTGGCTGCAAGAAAGGAGTCAATATCTAGTTTTGCAAAAGTAAGACCTGTAGGCAGAATGATGTCGCTAGAAATAAGACACAGGAGCAGACATTCAGTACCTGCAATACCTGCAATGTTTTCATCAACTGAATCAACAACCTGACATGTCACTTTCCTTTTTGTACAAAAACCCAATCTAACACACTCAGTGTCAGACTGTTGCTAAGGGCTGTGCAGACCAGAAAACTATTGACTGACGCTGCCCTTATCCTCTCCTTCTTTCTTTCCTTCTTTCTCTGCATTTATTTATATAAATTTTAGACCTTCAATTTTTTTCCTTTCATTTTTTTTTTTCACTTCCTTTTTTGTTGAGGCGTATGAGCCTACACACTGGACTGCATTGTCCTAAGGCAAGGAGCACTCCAGTAGATAGTTTAATTGGAGTGCCATCACTTAGGGAACAGATTAGGCAGGAGTGTTAGAGACATCTTTCAACATTTGCCAGCACACACTATGAATAGAGCCTGTGTGTGTGTGTTGTTTGTTTGTGAGTGAAAGTGGTGGTGAGGGGCTGCTAATGTTGCCGAAGAGACAGATCTATCTGCACTTGCATTCAACATTTAGATTTTTAGCTGAGATTTATAGAACCTGCACACAGACACGCTGGGCTACTTTTCCTGAGCGGGACAGACGAGACACAGAAGGACGAGCAGACAACACCAGCTGCTTGCTTGTTGTTATTTATTATGATGTCAGCACAGCCTCGTTATTGCACATATCATAAACACGGAACTATTGCTTTTTGCGATGGACCAGCTCCAGAGTTCAGTTTGACCTCTGCCTCGTTTCGTCACAGAGATCCTGCCTTCTTTCAGAGCCTAGAGGCCAAGGACACATTCTGTTGTATAGCTGGGGCCACAGCACGGAGGCCCCTGTAGAGCACATGGCAGTTGGCAGAGGCTGAATAGAGGAACAATGTCTGTAGTGGATGGTTTGCTGTTTGAAAAGGATATTCATGAGTAAAGCCAATTAAGAGAGCCACAAAGCGAGTTAGTGGGTACATGAGATGATAAACTGAGTGTAGTGTAGCGAGAAAGGTGATGCGTTTCAAAGTGATGCATTTTCTTTGCATCCAAGTCCCATTTTCATTTCCTCATATGTCCTCCAGCTCCTTTATCTACCTCCCCCTTATCCCTTTTCCAGCCTCCTCAAGGCTGCCTCGCTGGCATGCGCTGCAGTGGGTGCTTAGTTTTTTTAAGCAGTGGGGGGCTACCGATCTGTTGGTCTGGCTTAGGTGGTCTTGGCTGAGATGGACTCAGCAGCAAGTTTCACACATTGAGCAGAGATGGGGTGGACGCTGGTGGCAGGGGAAAAGGTTGAAGGGGTGAGGTGGATTAAGAGAGAGAGGGTCAGAGGAAGAGTGTGAGACTAGTCCCCAGACTAAATGAGAGGAGAATCAGGGTTAAGTGCTCTGTTTGTGCGCCCATTAAAAGCTGGGAGTAGAGTCCTGGGCCTTGCTGAGCCAAATCTCATCAGTCACTGCCAATTTGAATCACAACCAGCACCCCGTTTTTCCTCTTTCTATTCCTCTTCTTTTGCCCTCTCCTCACCCCTCCTCCCACCCTGCTCTCCATGCAGACAAATAGACATTCCAGCAGCGGATGTGGTGGTGGTTGTCCATAGCAACCTGCCATGCGGGGTGTATCTTGTGGGAGCAGGACCACTGAGTGGATGGCTAAGCCTTCTGCTAACAAAGACTGCGAATCTCTGAGATGCTTTTGAGCTTCCATAGAAGCGCTGCGACTTCTGGGCTGTGGGAGTGCTTTACATAATCCAGCAGCAGCTCCCCTCTGCTCCGCCACATCGCTCTCTCCTCCTGCTCTCTGCACCTCAACACACACACCCCAATGTAGGTCGGCTCGTCTTGGCTCATCCTCTAAAATTCTTCCAATCTATCATTCGGCGTGATAATCACAGGGCGCTGTTGCAAAGGTGTAGACCGGTCCAGAGATCCACGTTCAACAGTGCTGATTGTACCTTGAATTTTAACATTAGGGAATGCTTGTCTGGGGGAGAAAATGAGGGATTCGGATCACATATTTTGTCAGAAATATCAAGTATAACAGTCACACTTTATTTTAAACAGCATATTATAGTAGGTAACCACTTAAGATCAGTTCATTAATAAATGTCTAACATTCTAAATGCAATATATTCTTGCATGACAGGCCACTCTTTAAAATGAAATATGCTGTAGCACAAAATTAGTTCATTAATTTAGGCTATTTAGATTTTCTTATAAAAACTTTATTTATATGTTTTTGTCATTTATTCCCCCACCTCATAACTGCCACCCAGCAGAGAGTCTTATATTCTCATATTTCCAGCTGCAAACAGCGAGTTTGATGGGTATGGACGTTCATAAATGTGATGTACGTTATGCATCTGAGTTCTACTCTCAGCGTCCTTTTGTTAGTTGGGATCTGCCAGCAGCTGACATTGTGTGCTCTGCTTCCTCTTGTGAGCCTCTCTGGGACTGCCGAAGCCAGCTGCTCCACTGTGCCTCTCAACGTCAACACATTTAACACAGACATGTAAACTGCACACTTCAATAAGTCGACGAGTCAGTGGCTTCATC
The DNA here is from genome assembly GCF_017976325.1 of Chelmon rostratus. Classification (NCBI taxonomy): domain Eukaryota; kingdom Metazoa; phylum Chordata; class Actinopteri; order Chaetodontiformes; family Chaetodontidae; genus Chelmon; species Chelmon rostratus. The sequence goes on along the minus strand of NC_055663.1, from coordinate 14,664,602 downwards.
TTAATGGTGGAGCTTCTCCTTCCCCTTCCTTCTTTTATTGGAGCCGCTAAGCTGTAAAAAATGTAAAGTAAAATCAGTGTGATGGGCGTCTATCAGAAATATTCATTTCCTGTTTGTTTTTTTTTAAACCACAGACTGGAAATAGAAGGGGTGGTAGAGACAGTCATTTTCACCTAAGGATTCCTCAGATTCACACTTCAGGTAAACAATCAATGGCAGAAGGCTTGGTAGGGAACTAACCGGCGTAGTGTTGCCCTGAAACATGTACTCCACACTGGGGCTCACCCTTACATTTACCAAACAAGCATGTGCAGCTGGTAATGTAAAACATCTCTTACAACCTCTACCTGGAGCACTATCAAACATACATTAAGGCACATAGCCATATTCAAAACATCACCACATATCTATGGGGCACAAAAACATAAGCTACCACTCCCCTGTAGTTGGAAAAATTCAACATGTGCTCAGCAAAGCAGGCAGTTTCCCTCCATTAGTGTTTGAGTCATCTGAGTACAAATTCATAATTATCGGGTAAGATGCCGATTTGTTTTTGCTGGCAGAACTATCGCAGCGCTGTCCGTATTGACAGTTTTGAGGCAAACGAAATGCATTTGATGTACTATGTTATTGCAGCGCCGCTATTAGTTACTATCAGTGAGCCATCACAGCAGTCCTTTAAAGAAACAGCAGTTTGAGAGTGGGAGTGAACATACTGTTGTTTTGGTGAACACATGTCTGGAACTATGGCCATTAAGATAAAGGGATTTCATGATTAGAAATAGAAAAATGAACATTTGTATCAAAAGCAAAACACATTTTTCCTGCAACAACAGCAACAAAGGGTTCTTTATACGGATCTAGGATGCAAAGCAAGTCTATCAAGATGTGAATAGATGAGTTCTCAAACCGAAGATTATGGTCTGGCTCAGTGCAACTGCAAGTCGATGGGTTTGATGGATTTTTCTACATGTCCGTTCCAGCCATCTTATACTATCCAGTTTATCCCTTTGTCCACATTCATTCGAGGGTTACAAGACTGTCAACATTTGTGCTGTTTGAACCACAGTACTATAATATACAAATGTACAGATACACAATAGAAATGCATACATAATTGGTTATTACAATGAGACCTACAAAAAAGCATGAGAATAAAAAGTCTGTGGGATATTGCAGGTGAGGCAAGCAGAGCCACAAATGTGCATCCAGACTGAGGGACACACACCCTCCTACCATGATTAAGCGCATGTCTATTTACATCGCATCATAACAAAGCTATCAAAAACAAAGGCTCCAAAAATTCCTCCTAAAAACTTTTTTTGTTCTTTTGTTTCTCTACTTACAACAATGTGGATTCCATGTATGTACATCCCTAGAAAATAATTTAATTATAGTTACACACTTTCTACATTTGTGAAACGATACAGTTCTAGTCCACAAGGAAGGTTGTTTGTTCGTTTGTTTGTGCGTCTATCCGCGTGTGTGTGCGCACATGTGTATGTGTGTGTGTATGAGTGTATACAGTGTGTGTACGGGGTGGGGAGTGATGGTCGAAGGGGATAATGTTCATGGATTGGCTAACAGTCGCAGGGGGCAGGTTTAGAGACTGGACTGGATGTGGTCACAGGGAGGAAGTAGTGGAGTCGACAATTTCTCTGCCGTTGCACACGGTTGGGACGTGGTGGGCGCTGACAGAAGCTAGAAGGGGAAGAAAAGGACGATAATTACAGAAAGAAGAAAAAGAAATCAAGCATTCTTAGGCGTTAGATTTGTGCATATCATCGTACATAAAAGCCTTCCTCAGTTGTTGAGTTAATGATGAAAAATCGCTTCATGCCTAAAAATGGCTTGGATGTAACTCTACGCCTTTGCCTTTATTTAGTGTACACAGATCTATGAATATGCAAATGCTCCCCATCGCTATCTCCACCCACCTCTCCGCCACTCGCCTGCAGCCTGTGCATACCTGTTCACCTTCGACTCTGCTTAGCAAACACACAAACCTCTGCTTGTTGTCTGTTTTGCTAGCTACTGTACGCTACACGACAGCAAATTGCAATATAGGAGCTTTTCTAGCCATGCATGTTCAAACTGGAAACTGATTCAGAAGAAGAAGAAGAAGAAGAAGAAGAGTGAATTGTACAGGGTCGCCTGCAAGTTGATGTTTCAGAATGGTAATGTAGTTTATGTATCGCTCTCTTCAATGGTTAAAAAAAAGGTAAGGCTTGATTATGTTATCATGATATGAAAAATCCCAAAAGTTGACAGGATTGGTTCCTTAGGTAGGCAACATGTGAAAGCCTGGCTGTTTGAATCCATGTCATTGGTGCACTGCAGCTCCAAAGCGAAAATGCTCAGCCATGGCGTTGAGCACGTCTGCTTGTCTCCCTCATGATATGTCTCGCAGCATGTAAAAAACATCCCATGGACATGTTACCAAGGTTAAACTTGATTTTCATTGGAGCATGTCATTAAAGGTCCATCCAAAGCTAAAGCTACAGTAAACTATGAAGGAAACAGGCTCAATCTAATGGTAAAAAATATGTATTTTTTTTTCTAAAGCCAATTAAGGTTTTATCTTTATTTTGGGATATAATGTGTACCACATATATGATTAATATGTCTACATTTTTTCTGTTGTCACAAAAAACTTGAAATATGTCCCAGTCAAAAACTCCAGTCACACCTCAGAGGCATACTTCCTTCTTGGCATCTCATTGTACTGCTCAACACCACAGCTCTGTTCACAGCATGCCATTCTTTACAGTCTAACAAGCTCATGACTGAATCGCGGAGACCTTCTCGGCTCACGACAGACTTTTCAGAACTGTTCTGTCTTTGTTCCGTGCGAACAAAATACAGAAAACAAACACCTTGATACAAAAAAATGATTGTGTAAACCCTTCAAGAGTGGAAAACAGGCCTGTCCATTGTGCTCAATATATATAGAGAGATATAACAAAAAAAAAAAAACAACAACACTCCCCTAAATCCTGTCTCTTTAAAAATGAGGTAACTGCATGTACCTACCATGAGATGCGTACGTGGTGGCAGCCCCACTGACACTGAAGCGATTGAGGTTAAGCCGGTGGCTGGTCACATTCTTCTGCGGCTGGAACATGATGATATGGACCTTGGGAGCAAACATACAGCCCAGGACCACAAAGCCACTCAGGCTGACTGAGATGCACATGGTGGTGGTCTGAACCTGCAGAGAAAAGAGCAGGGGACCGTAATTAGTGGCCAGACTTTGATGGATAAATCTTATGCTAATGTAGCACAAAGTAATTGCCGTTAAGAGCTAATTTGATGATAATAATCTGTAATAATGAACATTTTTCAAAGGCACTTTTTGAGTGACTATTACAAAGTGCTGAACAGGGAATAAAACAAAAATACATTAAAGCCAGTTCGATAAAGATAAATCCAGATCATAAAAACGCCTAAAGTAATTAACCAATCACTACATGTACACAAAGCCAATGAAGCCTGTAGAGCGAGAGTATAACTCTTTATTGGCAGACTTTGTTGCCTTGCAACAGTCCACAGGATAACAATTACAGGATGGATCAATAAAAGACTTAATCAAGAGAGACCACAGAGGCCAAACTTAACAGTATCTCAGCTTTAACTGCATTCTCTGTGAATTATTGTACAAAATCAATGCTAAACACAATCCTGAGTAGGTCCGGCGAGGTGCATCCTGTACGCCACTTTCAAGTACCTGTGTCATTGCTGTGTCTGACTTTGTGTGGCTGGAAAAGAGTTAGAGAGGGTTAAAGGGTTGAGGAAGAGCTGGTGAAACCACAGTGCTGTACGGGGGGAACACACATTAGTAATCAACCCTTCAACATCGCCTCTGTGTATGTATGCACTTGCAGTATGTGTGTGCATGAGTGGGTGGTTGTGCATGTTGGTGATGTAATGCCTCTACCTGACTAATCTTAAAGTCAGATTGCAAGGCCAAAGAGATGCTTATTTTCCAGAGAGAGAGAGAGAGTGAGAGAGAGAGAGAGAGCGAGAGAGAGAGAGCTGTTTTTCACAGGGATCAAATGAGCAGCCCTGGCATCAGCACTCCTCTCTTATGCCCTTTGATACAGTGCACTGCATGTGTGTGTTTGTGGAAGTGTGCGCTTAAAGTTTGTGTGTGTGCTTAAGATTTGTATGGCTCAGGTGAACGCTCACACCCCTTTGCTGTTAAACCTGGACATGTGTCAGCTGTTTGACAGAGCCCGTCTGTTTGTCACCCCGACGCTGCAGAGCTGGGACATTTGCCGGCAGGATTAGAAATTGTCTAAGCGGCCACTTCACCTGTGTGGCCACTGTTTTGTAACTACACAGTGCTTACATTGATCATGTTGGAGGGACAAACTGTTTACGCAGTTGCATTATAGGGACAGGTCCCCAGAAGGTAAATCATTAAATTTTGGGCTTAAAGGAACAATTTGGCATTCTGGGAGATACTTTGCAGAGAGACAGATGAGAAGATTGATATCGCTCTGGCACATTAAACTGATATCAATCTTTTCATCTAACTCGAGGCAAAATAAGTGAATAAGCCCATTAAAACTATCAACTTTTCTGTTAAGATTGGGGTTACATTCAGTTGGGTTGGGGTTAGGAATGCAGCAGTGATGGTTTGGATCGGGATTACTGGACAGGAAATTAATGTATTGGTGTGTGTGTGTGTGTGTGTGTGTGTGTGTTGGAGAAGGTACCCTGTAGTCACTGGAAGTAACGTAGAAAATGGGAAGAAATGCCAGCCAAATTATGCAAGTGGTGTACATGGTGAATCCGATGAACTTGGCCTCGTTGAAGTTCTCAGGGCACTTCCTGGTCTTGAAGGCATACCTAGAGGGAGAGAATCATATTTCTAAATCAGACGGACGCCATCTCGACCTAAACACTTGTTGCTATGAAAAGAAAAGCGGTGAATCCAATCAGCTGTGACACACTTACACAGTACACAGGATGACCAGGAGCACGTCATATCCCAGTGACAGCAGCATGCTGGAGTCGCGTACGTTACACTTGAGGATGACAGTCTGTCGTCGCTCTGGCAACGTGAAGCGCCGTGTCCCGGGAACTTCCAGCAGCAGCCACACGGACACCATCACTAGCTGGACGGAGATTAAACTCAGACAGATGAAGACCTGGAAAAGAAGCGAGGAGACGTAGGTAAGGTCATCAAGATCCTCTGCTGGCCTGTCCATCCATCTGACTGATGCAGATGGATGGACGCGATGCTGCAATCACTCACCTGAGAGGACGGGCTAATGAAGCGTGGCCTCGCTACGCCTGCTCCATCCTTCACGCCGCTAAAAATCCTGGCTATTCTGTTGGTTTTGGTAAGGAGGGCGGAGTAGCAGACAGCGAATGATGTGCCCAGGCCGAGGCGCCGCAGGGCACAGATGGCAGGAGAGGGTTTGGCCAAGAAGAGGAAAGTCATGGCGTAGGACATGAAGACTCCCGAGAGGAGGATGTAGCACAGCTCTCTGCCTGAAGCTTTCACCAGCGGTGTGTGGTTGTGTCTGATGAACACCCAGAACACCAGACCGGTGCACATGAACCTGCGGACAGGGGAGCGTGTTGACAAGTGAACAAGTAGTTTCATCAAGTCACGTTTTTGATAGCTGCTTTCAGTACATGCTATTCCAAGGCAGGGCTGAGCTGCATAACTAAATATATCACAATGATCAGAAAAGGCCCATATCTATATACGTATTTACTATAGGTGCACACGTAAATGTCTGCAGTATTGAAGCCCAACCTCTAAAAATGAGTCTTTCTTACGCCTGTCGAGCTTTACTCTCGTACATTGCACATGTGCAGTTTAATGGTGGTAGATTTACTTCTTAAATTTCTTAGTATTTTTTAAACAACTGGTCCTAAACTGAACAGATGTTGGCAAAAGCAGGCTTCCTATTTTCTACCATTGTCAGTGGCGGATTTTTAACAGGGGTGGAACGGTCCAAAAACACCTGTTTGGATCATTCCACAGGTAAACAGGTTGATTGGTAACAGGTGATAGTATCATGATTGGGTATGAAAGGAGCATCCTGGAATGACTCAGTCGTTCACAAGCAAGGATGGAGGAGGTTCACCACTTTGTGAATATAGGATTGTATAAAGGATGTTACTACATGGGCTCAGGAACAGTTTGTAAAACTGTCATCAGTAAACAAAGTTTGTTGAAAATGATTGCATTCTGTTTTTATTTACATTTTACGCAGCGTCCAGTCAGGGTTGTGCATCATGCTAAAAGACTAAGCAGTTGATGATTCACGTAGAAGACATTTAAATAAAAAAGGAAGCACTGACAATGTAGTGCGCGCCATGATATAGTCCTAGAACTGTAAGTATAATAAAGAAAAATGACTCGTACTTCATGACTCAACTTTCATGGAATAAGAGAAAAAGCTTTTAGGATGAGGATTATATGATGCGTTTGGCAAACGAATGGTATCTTGGCTAAAATTGTTTGAAAGCCAATGAAAAGCAGAATAGAGCTGTTAATGTTATCCTAAAGTTTCAGAACCGACTTCAGTGTAGTAAGGAAATACTTGACAATGGACGTGTTCTTCGTAAACAACCTGTAAAAACAAATTAATGCAACAACATAATGACTAGGTGCTCGGCTCTTATGAAAGTATCAAAGTAATGCTCTGTGACTGTATGTTGTCGGCTTGTTCACTGTACTTTGCAATTGCAGCTTTTGTTTAAGCAGATGAACACACGTTTTAATCTATTGCCTTCTTGCTCTTGTGTTTTTTCTTCTGGAAAGGCTAGAAAAAGCCCTTCAAATGCTGGGTATTAGTCTTATGAGAGCCTTATGCACACTGCTTTAGCTTATGGAAAAACCCAACAGACTTGCCATCACGGGTGCTATGCTACAATTGGACTTTTACTGTTCCAGGGCGGGGTTTATGGAACGATCAATTCCCTTCCGCCATCCCATTGTTCAAACAAACACACACACTCACGCCTCTCAGGGCAGTCATAAACTGACATGTTGACAACCCTTCACTCACCCTACACAGGCGATGGTAATTGGACCGATGGCCCAGGCATCTTCCCACATAATATAGTCCTCGGGGAGGTCGTAACAGGACGTCAGGTCATCAGTGGGCCACTGGCCAGGAGCGCAGGGCGAGCAGGTGAACTCATCAGCCAGGTATTCATGAGGCTCGCAGGCTGTACAGATCCAGCAGCAGTACTCACCTAGGAGACAGGAATACGAAATGCAGAGTGTGATACTGTGAGATTTTTCAAAAGGCGCCGCTGCTTGGTGTGGTATGTCGCTGTGACAAAAAAGAACATTGTCTCCTACCTGCCTGCATTTTCTTCATCTCATTGCGTTCACAGGGGTCGCTGCACTGCGAGGTGGGCACCACTTCTCTGGGCCAGCGAATCAGATCACCGCTCAGGCTCAGACTCTCTGCCCATTCACCGACCGGCACGTAAGCGTAACGATCGGCGGAGCGCTGGTAGCTGAAGATGTTGTATCGGCCCATGCCGTCGCCCTGGGAATCGAACTTCACCACTGTCTCAATGCCTGGTGGAGCGAAAGGGGCTGGAGGGGGCGAGAGGAGACAAAGAGTGGGAAAGAAAGTGATAACATGAGTGGGAAAAGGAGATTAAAGCTAAACAATCACAAACAATCATCCCATTGATGCCTCATTGATGCCTCTTAAAAGCAGCACTGAGGACAGAGACAATAAGCCATGGTCAGTTAAGCCTTAGGAGTCCAGAACAGACAGTGAAGGGCATCACAATAGTGTTTTCATTATTGAAGACCAGCCAGTTACAAAGGTATTTGCTAAGAGGCTATAAATGCCTGGTATGCTTGGTGATGTCTGTGTGTATCAGCGGCCTCCCATCCTTCCCTCAGGTCACACAGGGACAAAAACGCTGCTCTAAAATCCGATCTGACAAAGATTATTATCAAATGCATCATTACCAAACTGTCCATAAAGTCATATAGGCATGAAGGCAGAGGACTGAATCCCTTGGTAGTGCTACAGCAGCCCACACATTGATAGAATTAGCCTCTGGGTCTCTCATGTGAGGGAGGTACACTGCTGAAACTGCCAAATTGGTTTGTATACAAGTTGTTATGAAAGGATTACCATCTACCCCGAGGATGTGGGAACAGAAGACGTTGTAAAATTGGCAGGATGCTGAAACCATTAAAAACAACCCAAGGAGAAAAGCGGCTATGGACTGGGCAAAAAAAAAAAAAAAAAAAAAATCATCTTGCTGGCATTGTTGGACCTGACAGTGCTGACACTTGGTCGTTTTGACACAGACAAAGTGTATGTCACTCCTACAGTGCTACGTCTGTCCTTACAACGGAGCAATCAACTCTGTGCTGCTGACACACTGTACAGGCCTGAGTGTTATACGCTGCTGCCTCCCCTGTCAAATGATGATGTGGCTGGGGATAGTGCAGCATACACTGGATTTATAAGGCACCGCTCCTCGACGTATAACAAGGCTGTCTGTCCTCAGCGTGCCGCAGCATTAATGACACCGTGCTGCCTCCCTCGTATCTCTGTGTCACTGGCTAACTGCAGGAACCACGGGCCAAATTCTTCCTCCAAACGTACAGCTCGGTATCAGCGGAATGAATCAAAACACGGTTTGTGAATAAGCTGTTGGTCTGTGAAGTGAAGTGAGGATTGTGCGCACGCACGCCTGTGGAAGCTCCATTAGGTTTTACTTTACAGCGCGATGGTTAAGGTATTGCTCTGAGCGCTGTGGGAGGCTGTGCTGACAGAACCAGAGCTCTGACCCTGCTGTTAGCGGCGTGTGCACGGTTGCGAATGTGTGTGTGTACGTGCCTGCAACACTGACAAGGGCTAAAGCTGTGCTATTGTTGTGAAAGCGCAGTGTGTTCAGAGAAGAATGGCGTGTCAGATGGCAGCAGAGGGGGTTAGGGTTTATGAAATCCATAAATCACAGAGACAGCACAACCTTCTATCTTTCCCCTCTCTCTCTCTGTCACAGGAAATTTTAAGTGTCAAGTCGTCTTTGGATTTTGGGGCTAAATGTTTAGGTGACAGCTAAATGAAAATGATTTCAATAAGAAGGTGCTGATAATATCTCCAGACGAAGAAGAGTTATGAATCCATTATACTGGAAGTTGGCAGATAATAAAGTCTGCTAATAACACTGAGCAATAAGACAAGCCGGGCCTCCTCCTCTTAGACACGCATACACACTCACAGACACACTTTGCCACTAGCTAATTATCATAACTGCACCTTATTAGGACCTTAGATGTGTGCTGAAGCCTAATTAGCTGTATGTGGTAATTACGTGTAATACAGACTAAAGAGATAACGGCATTAGCCTACAGACCCATTTGAGGGCACTGTGTTGTCCTTGACTTCCCTCTAACAGTTCACATTCAGAGAGCGATAGACTCAGAAGACTGGCAATTCCTCCCTATAACCAACACCGGTGACCTTGCTGATGTGACAGAGCGGCTTATCAGAAAAGTGTATGAGGGTGCAAGTTAGAGCAGGCGAAGGCCACCGAGACCCCTCTGGTGACTGCAGAGAGCTGAGACAGGCAACCCAGGTCCTTGACTGATGGACGCCACTCTCGCCCCTCAGCGCTCTTCCGGCCTTAATTTAAAAGTCTGGTGAGCTCACAGCTCCAGTGGCAGAAAGTTTTTGGTTCTGACTAAACAAGAGTCTACAGCCATGCGGCAATGAGAGGCTGCAGTCGGGCTAAACGCTGACGTGAGCGTACTAACATGCTGGCAGTGACAATTCTAACATGCTGATGTTCAGCAGGTATAATGTTCACCATCTTAGTTTAGCTTGTTAGCATGGTAACAATGTACAGCACACGGTAATGTGCTAATATGCACTAAATACAAAGTACAGCTGAGGCTGATGGGAATTTCTATTGATTTGAAAGTTGTTTGGTCATAAATCAAAGTATTGGGCAAACTGAAAATTGAAAATGATGATTGATGAAAGTTAAGGGAACTCATCCTGCAGGGAATGTGTATGTCTGTGCCAAATTTCAGGACGATTCATCGTTTAATTGCTGCTAGAGGAAAAATCAGGAGATCACCAACATGTGGTACAAATACATCAGGTCAATGTGAAGATATTTTACAAGATAAGTGAAAACTTTGACCTGTTGGTGGCGCTACTGGAACAAACAGAGGATCACCAATGTCATTAGGTTTCATCCTCTGGGATCTATTAATCTCTGAACAAATTTTCATGATCATCCACCCAGTAATTCTTGACATATTTCAGTCCGGACCAAAGTGGGGGACCAACTGACCGACGGGCTCACATTGCCATCTGTAGATCCGTGCATTTGAATTCTGGCAGATGCACAATAGACAAGAGCAGAGGCAGAGCAGTGACAAGGAAGTCTGTCCCTGAGCTACCTCTCTGCAGCACGATTCTGTGTGATGTAACTTTGATGAACCATGAACTGAACCAATTGGATCATTTGAAGAACTGAATGTGGTGACCGCTTCCTAACAGCAGCTTGTGGGCTTTCCTGCTGTATCTTAACACATTTTACAGTGCAGCTTAAGCCCTAAAACAGTGATGATTGATGATTCTGTGTGACTTCCTCCACATAATACTTCCCACTGGCCCAGTCCAGCTGAGGCCCACATCAGGCCCAGCTCTCAGCACTACCTGCAGCTCGGAGGACTCTTCATGCCTGCAAGGAGCATCCAAAGGTGGACCATGCTTTCTCAGCCACATTCTCCAACTGTGAATATACTTTCTTTTTCTCTGAGAGGATTTATTGCACTGTCAAGCAAAATCTGCTCTTCATTTTGGTTAATGCAGTTAATGAAATAGCAGGGGCTCCAGAATATAAAACAAATAATAGGAGAAGAAAAAACCCAAATAAAGTTAGGTGAGACAAACTGCTGCTATAACGCAGCCTAACCACATCCCTAATTTTTGTGAGATACTTTAGCATTCTTGCTAACTTGAGCAACACCTTATTATTCTAGCTTAATTAGAAGCATGGTGAAAACAGGCTTTTCATTCAGAAGCTGTGAAATTAATTATGTTCTCGGCCATGTCGGGCTAAAGCGAAGCCCAAGGGGGATTGTGGGTATTAAAGGCAGGGAGAGAGAGACGAGGCAAAGGGGCTTGGAAGGAATAAGTGGGAATAAGTAATCTAAAAGTGGAGAGAGAGTTAGAGCGAGGTTTACAGACTTATAAGGAGAGGGTAAATCTTTTCTTTGTGTGAGTGTGTGACTAAAAATTCGAAAGCTGGCTGTTGATTAGTCGCTGGCTAGGGAATAGAGAATTGTGTTTCCAAGCATCAATTCACCCGAATCCCTGATTTAATCTTGATTTAAGTTTGATAAAGTAAACACAGCATATAGGTCCATGCACAAGTGCACATCTGTTCGAGGTAAAATAGGAAGACACAATGGCTGTGCATGCTAATGGTGTGACCAACCTTTCTTATCCCTCTTTTTCTTCCTTCGAGGGTTGATGACCTTACACATCTGTGGCCAACAGGCACAAACGCACGCACACACACACACACACACACACACTCACACACTCGGCACAGGGATGCACTCACATGTCACAAACGCAAACACAGACGGACCACATCAGCTATATTTGTTCTCCCGGCAGATTTGGTCCCAGGGGACGGAGGTGCTGCCTGGGCCACGCACCAACAGGCCACAGGGGAACGGAGGACAGATAGGGAGGAGAGAAGGAAGTCTCGAACAGGGGAGAGAAATGTATAGGAGGAAAGGTGCAGCGGCAGAGAGCTGAGGCTTGACAGAAAGAAAGGTGGTGAGATAGGGGAGACAAAAGGGAGAAAGCCAAAAGCAGGGGGTGCTGGAATGGAGGATGAGCCGTGAGACAAGATAAGGCCAAAGAAAGGAGGAGAGTGACAAGGGAGAAGAGGGGAGAAGAATACGAGAAAAGAAAGAGAGGAGATAGCAAACGAGAGAAGCAAGAAACTGACGTGACGGCAGCAGAGATATAGGTGGACGGAGGAAAACCTTTAGACGGAGGAATCAATAGAGAAAAGGTGAAGGATGGATGAGCAGAGTGAAGGAGTGGAGGAACAGACCGGCGCGGAGAGGCGGTGGAGGCAGGAGAGCAACCTTGTGAAGTCTGAGTGGGATGTGCTGTTTTTGAATGTAGAGAGAGTAGGACACTCTCTGGGCGAGTGAGAGAGAGAATGGAGACAGAGAGAGAGAGAGCGAGAGATGGAGTGAGGAAGAGTGAGAGAACGAGAGGCAGGAAGATAGAGAGAGTGGCAGAGAGTGACAGAGACGGAGAGACAGAGGAAGAGTGTGAGGAGAAAATGAGGGAGAGGAGTGAAGGTTGTTCTCTAGCATCTTAACGTTGCAGTAAGCTCTCTGCTCAATATGGCCCTGAAGGCACACCGCCTCTGCTAACACAGACATATCACACACACACACACACACACACACAAACATGCACGCACGCACACACAAGCGCAGAGAAGGGGGAATATCACATCTATCACCACTATTTGAACAGAAGACGTACATGTGTGTATATACTGATATGTTTGCTGCAGATCGGGGAGGTGGGTGGGTGGGAGTTGAATGATGGCTCTGAGAAGTGTGTGGGTTGGGGGTGTCTGCAATTTCGTGCTGGTTAAAAAAAAACAAGCGTTTCAAGCTGCCTCTTTGTAAAAAAAAAAAAAGCTGACTGTCTCTGCACTTGTTCGTGTATGTGCCCCTTACGTACGTGTGCGTTTTTGTGTTTGAAGGATGTAGCAAGGCCTCATAAAAATGCACCCCTGTGTCTATTACTAGTTGGCAGGGAGCAGTTCCAATGATCTACCAGATCACTTCAACAATTGGCAATAGTGTCGGCTTCATTACCATAGCAACTAGCGAGATGAGACCAGATGAAGAGAGCGGCATATGAAAACACTCCTAACCACACAACATACTGCCTCAGTGCACCACATACGCTGTCAGTAACACACAACAAGAGCAGCCTCATCGCGGTTAAAGACACAATCTGCCGTGTTGTGGATGTAATCAGGGTATCGGGAGGCACAAAGACGCAAGTGAGACCAAACTTTGATGCAATGTAAAGAGTGTGTAACGAACACGCGTGTGTGTGTGCGAGGAGGAGATGGGAGAGAGATAGAGAGCGCTGAACACTGTTGGTTTTCTGTCCGCTACAGTTCAGACTGAGAGCACTGCGGATGGTGATGCTGCAGTATTTATCCCCCACATTCAACCTCAACTCACCTCGGCTCCTTCCTTTCCACACTGTGGATGGAAAGATGTGCATGTACAGCAGCAGCGTGAGTGTGCGTCATTCGGGAGTGACCGACAACCCTAAACAAACGGGGCCACGCTTCCCAGTTTAAGCGTGCCGCCACCTTCGGCGTCCTCATCGTCTTATCGACAGACTCTCTGAGTGCTTTTTTTTTCTCTTACAGATACAGCTGTTTGCCATGCTGTCACCGTCGACGCTGAGCTCTAAAGAACCCAAGATTCTTGTACATGCTGTTACTCGCTCCCTTGCTGCAGAGTAAAGACATGCGCCTTATGGACATACATCAGTGACGAGGAGAAGGGAAAGGAAGAGCGGAGAGAGGAGAATGTAAGGGAGGAAGATGATCAGACGTAGAGATGTAGGGGAGTCACAGCGGGATTCACACCTCCTCTCCTCTCCTCGCCAACTTACTCCACAGCATTTTTAAACTTCCTGTGTCTGAATCTGCATATTTATTCCGTCCCTCTTCGTATGCATCCTATAGGGGAGTGGTTATCATCTATGCCAACCGGAGGCTGCCACTGCAATCGCCTTGACTATTTCCTCTCTCTCTCCCTCTCTCTTTTGCTCACACTCTTCCTCTCTCTTTACTTCTCTCTGTCTCCCTCCTCTCAGGCAGAAATGCTCCAAGTCCTTTGATTTGTAGCAGAAATGAAGATGGGGAATTTCAAAGAGAATCCTCGTCTTCTGCTGACGCACGCTGTCCCACTCCGGCGTTGCCTCAGTGCTCCCTTGTTCCTTCCCTCCTTCCCTCCCTGTCTTTCTCTGTCTTGCTCCCTTTTACCTTATCCCAAACTCTCTTTTCTCATTTTAGTCTGCCTGTCAGTCTTATCTGTAAGCTTCCTTCCCCCTCCCTCCGTAGGTGATGCCATTCTTCCCATCCTCCATCCATCCCTCCTGCTCGCTCCCCAGCGTCCCGTGGCAAAGCTGCCGTGTTAGTGCTGTTTGTTTGGCTGTTTTGATGTCTGCTCCTGGTCACGGTTGGTGGGGGAATAAGCACCTCTAAACCTGTGTCAGTCCCCGAGACACAGCAGTTTATTTATAACGCTTCCTTTGTACGCCATCTGTCAGTCAAGCCAATCCTCTGTCTCTTCTCTCCCAACTCTACAGAGACAGACAGGCATCCTGCTATAGGAGCTATTATAACACACACAATCTCATTAGTGCAAGAGAGAAGAATATGGCTGACGGATTAACTGCAGCTCTCGTTCCTCAAAGCAACTTTGTAGTGTCGTATCAATTACGCATGGGTAATAGGTGTCAATGGCAGGCTGGCTCTAACAATACATAGCAATTAAGCGGATTTGTCTCCGCACTTTTTATGTTCTGTGGTTTGGCTGCTTTGGCTGAGAAGAAGGACAACATCCCTGTGTTGTTCATGAGAGGACTGTTAACTAGGCACAGCCCTCACATTCCTGTCTATTGCTTGCTATCTCTCCCCTTTCCTCCACCACTTCCTCCGCCAGCATTCACTTCTTTTCACTCTTCATCCACCTTGAACGCCTTATCTAGGACTCTGCACTCTCTTCGCCATGCTCCAGCTCTCTTACCTGTGAAGCTGACATTAAGGATGTAATCCCTGTAGAGTCTGCGCCCATCCAGCGCCTTCATGCTGTCGCACAGCTTGGTGGTGTTGAAGCACAGGCTCCGTTGCATATTATGGAGTGCAATGGCCATGGCGTACACCGCGTTCACCACAAACATGATCTTGGACTCTGGTTCAAAGTTACTCTTGTCCATTGACAAGTCCTTGTCACACGGCGGGAGAGGCGTCTCTCCCAATCCAACACCTCCCCCTCCTCCTGCTCCTCCACCACCCAGGGAGCACTGGAACCGCTGCTCCCAGAATTCCCTGTACCAGGGATTACGATGGTTTTTGGCTGGGTTCAGGCTGAGGAAGTAGCGATTGAATTCTGGCACGGGATTGGCTGCCAGCTCAAGTGTGATGGCTCCTTCAGCGGTGACCTCATTTCCCTTGATAATGCTCTCCTGTGCACCCCAGCCATCGCTGGCGACCCAGATGAAGGAGGTGTTAAGCCTGGCAGCTGCTGCCAGCAGCTCTCTCGCATCGTCGCTACGCAGGAAGAGGACAGCCACACGGGCATTCGGCTTCTGGAGGAGCTGACGGATCACAGCTTCGTAGGACTTCTTAGCGTTAGAACGACCCACCTGGACAGAAAGAGGACATGAATGTAATGACAGATGTATTGCAAAAGCTCCTTCTGCTCCCAAATAGGTTTGTTGTCCCTACATCACTTTATATCACCATCCTTCATAAGAAGAAACAAGCTTATAATGTCTTCTGTACTTCTCTCTCGCACCATCATGCATCTCCGTAGCAAATGAGATGAAAAATGTGACTGCGAGAGTACCCAGAATAAATTCTTGGAGATAAGCTTTCATTTTCTGGTTCAGAACTGATAACAAGAGTGTAATATAAACCCCATTTGTGTGTAAGACAAGATAAGACATGGAGACAAACTTTTATAAGCTCACAAATTTAGTGCCCCGTTCATTGTTACTGGTGCAGCTTCAGGCCATACATCAGTGTGACACTGCTGATTAAAGTTTGGGGTTTTTGGAGTCTGGTGTTGAGCACTGGTTGCTTATAATCACGCAGAAATAAACACATATTCTATTGTGTTCTTGTCCATGCCGTACCTTCTCTGAAGTGGCGATGCAGATGTTCCTCATGCGTGCCTCTTGTTCAAAGGCCTCTATACCGGTTTCACCGTAATCACCCTCCGATGCCACGGTGGACACGTACGTCCAGTTAAAGAACCGGAGGATCTCGGCCATGGCTTTGGCCTGGTAGAAGTCAGGGGGCACCGTGCGGGCGAAGTAATCGTAGCGGGTCTTATCACTGAGCTTGGCACTGGTTGACGCGTAGCTTATCTGTGGAATCTGAAAGAGCCTGAGAAGATTGGCAACCTGCGGGGAGAGATGCGGCAAAATGAGACAAAAAACAAGCAATGCCAAACATACTCTTGCAAAATGAAACTGTTCAGTTCTTGAATGAATTGTAGGAACTTCGCCTGGATTCTCTGGCACATGGAGGAACGATACAGGAATATTCTGATGAGGTAGATTTTGATCACTTTTTGTTGTGAACTTATTTGAACACTCTAAATGTTATTGTGTTTTGTCCCATTAGCCACTCATGAAAAGTCTTTTTCACAGTTGCAGCAGTGAGGTGCACAGTTTGAAAGCACATGGTGTCTGTCAGGCCTGCGGTGTTGAGCTGCTTTAAACTCAACACTGAATGCACTCAAGCAGCTACTTGTAGTGCTTACAATGCAAATGTTTTGAGAGGTGGCAGCAAGGAAATCAATTACTGTACAATTAATTTAACGGGGCACTTGAAAGAAATTGGAAAGGGGAGAAAATTTGAAGGGAACTGAAGGATACACAGCAGATATAGCGAAGTATCCACAAAAACAGACAATTTTTGTGTGTATTACACAGGATGAGAAACCTCTCTGAGTGATGAAAAATACAGATTTCATCAAGAGTCACACTGGAATAACGAGAACTAACCCTCCCTCTTTTATCTGCCTGCCGGATACTGCTACAAAGGATACGATACTCAGGGTTCAGCATCATCTGATCAATGTCACTGTCACATTTTTGAATTGATGATGATCAATACCTGATATTCCAAACAGTAAAGTAAACAGAATAATGTTTCAGTTTGTAGGCAGCTCCTGTTTGTAATATGGTCCAGTGGAGCAAACTAAGAAATCAAACCCAAAAACACCTAAAACGAACCATTTGCAACACTCACTGGAAAAAAAAAACAAACTATGTGTCTTTAATAGTTTCTTCTTGGTAGCTGTCAAGTAAAGATGTCTGTTTAAGGACTGTCGCCCAGCAATGCAGAACTAAAAAAGGAAAAAAAGTATATCAAATACAACGTCAGCTGTTTAAAATACATGCCAAACTGTAGGGCCAGTGTTGTTGTGTTAAAGGCTTTTTTCTTAAATGTTGCCTTTGGCTGACTGGTCTGTATTGGAGAGCAGAGCTTCAGTTGACCAAATATTGAAGGTTGCTGCTGAGAGAAGTTGCTTCATGCATGACATGATTATT
The DNA here is from genome assembly GCF_017976325.1 of Chelmon rostratus. NCBI lineage: Eukaryota > Metazoa > Chordata > Actinopteri > Chaetodontiformes > Chaetodontidae > Chelmon > Chelmon rostratus. The sequence continues at coordinate 14,647,224 of NC_055663.1, read as the reverse complement.
TAAGGGTAAAAGACAATGCAGCAAGTGCAGGCATACATGCACCGGGAAAAGCACAACACACGCACACACACACACACACACACGGAACACACACACATTGCTTTTTCGAGACATTACAAAGACACTTACCCTAACCATGACCATATCCACTACTTGCCTGACCCTAACCCTTCACACAAGTCTTCACCTTAAAATGTAAGGATTTACATTGTTTTGTTCCCATAAGGATGGTGAGTCCCCACAATGTGACTATGTGAACAGATTTATGTCCCCACAACATGAGTAATACATGTCCCCTCTCTCTCTCTCTCTCTCTCTCTCTCTCTCTCTCTCTCTCTCTCTCTCTCTCTCACACACACACACACAAGTTCAATAAATCACTGACTCATGCATTAGTGATGTCCATCATCTGGGGTCTACTGATGTCCATGTAATATTCCCTTTTACTGCTGATTGGGGTTTGGTCATGTTCTCTTCATTACAATTTCAGCCACAGACGGCAGCGAAAACAGTGGAATTACAATTGTTACACATTCTCATGCACACAAGCAAACACACGCGACCAAACATGCACAGGCAAATAAACAAATAGACAAAAAAATACATGGCCATTCTGTTCCCGCCTCAGTTTAATCCTTTTAGAGCGCGTCACTCTGAGCTTTTCTACATTTCCTTCATAGCTCTCTTGACGAGCTGTTTTGACAACATGTCAGAATCTCATTAGACTAATAATGTAGAAGACTAGAAAATACTCGCATACATATATGGATGTGCACGAAGGCAGGTAGACATGTGCACAAATACCTGCACTGACACACACACACACACACACACACACACACACACACGGATGGCTGCTTATAGTACTTCGGGCAGGTTTTATGGTTTTGACTTAAATGTCAGGGAAGGTCACGCTGCAAAATGTAACCGCATTGCTCCATTACCTGCCACTGAACAATGACTACAGCTAGCTAAGAGGCCTGTCTGTAGGGACATTGAGAGTTTACTCTGTTAGCGAAAGCTGCTCCCTTCCTGTGAGAGAGAGGGAAGGGAGATGTACTGTAGGAATGGGTTGAATATGAGAGACGAGTAGAAAAAAAAATGAAAGGGAAGGAGGAAAAAATTGGTGCAGTGGAGGGCTGCTGTGTATTTTCTGCTTGGAATGCAAGTCACACACACGCACACACACACACAGACATATACATACACGTGTGCAAGTGGTGTGTGCGTGTGTGTGTGTGTGGGGGTGATGCCTGCTATGTAAATGCCTTCAAAACATTGGAGTTTAGTTGTGCATGGTTAAACACAAAATAATTCCCTATGACTTCATTTAGAAGCAACAGACAGACTGGCCAAGTAGAGCGGCATGAAGGAGTAGCTGGATTAGCTTCACTGGCAAGAGATCAGAAAGAAGAGCACAGTTTGGGTGTCGTAAACAGCGCTCCCCTCGGAAAAGACAGGTAAAAACAACAGCGACGGAAACAAAGGGCAAACAGAACGAGCCGCAAGAAAACAAGGGATGATTATGAGCGATGACGGACAAGAGACGGAGCAGATGTGTTAACAATGGCTGCCCCAGGAAGGTGGAGGAGGAGGAGAAGAAGGGGGCTGAGGTCAGCATACACTGAGCTCTCCCCAAATAGCCGCGAGGGGTGCCTCTGAATGCATATAAAGAAGGAGAAAAAAAGAGAAGTAGGCAGTGATGAGAGGGAAGAGAGCAAAGATTTAAGGGGCTGGAAAAAAGAGAAATATATAAAGTGGGAGAGAGAGAGAGAGAAAGCGAGGGTGAGAAAGAGAAGACAGAGAGACAGTTGCAGAGATTAGGGATTTAAGGACTGATAGGAGGATGCTTTTGTGCAGTCACAGAGGAGTAAGGGAGAGGGAGGTTTTATGCTAAACTATGTAAATTACCCAGCTCTGTGACAAGAGCTACAAGAACCGGGGAGACACACAAGAACACACCAATGGAAGTTGGTTCTAAGAAAGCATACACACACACACACACACACAAGACGGACATGGACCCACTTGCACTGCCATGTCATTGGAAGTCAGCTTTCGCACACTCGGCTATGGTACAGTGCCATAACAAGTACCACTGGTACTTGTGCAAGTAAAAGATGAGAGCAGAAGCCACCAAGGAAGTTTAAGTGAGATGATGATGGTAAAAATGTGTTCACATAAGCGTTCCTGTACCTGCGTGCCGTGTTTTACCTGTATGGAGACGCTGCTGAAGGATCCACCGATGACTCCAGCGATCGCGAGCGGGCTGTCGTCCTGCAGAGCGTAAGATCCGTCTGGACAGATGAACTCTGTGTCGTCCACCTTGGTGAGGGAGGCTCTTACAAACTCCAGAGCCTAGCGAACACACCCAGGTGGATACTTTAGATCATATGCTGGTACCATATGGTTGATATCATCTCTTATTCTCATCAGCCTGTGAAACACTTTGAATTATGGTTTTTGTCAGAAATATGCACCATAAATGTAAAATTTCGATCTTTTTGAGGGGACTATACAACCCAGCACAGTGTCCAAATTGCAAATTTACTCCTCTGAGACCAAGGGACCTTATAACATATCGCTGGTCTGTGGACGCACAACAAATTAACCTGCGACCCATTTAGAGGAAGCAAACGTCAAGAATCCAGGGTTTATGCAATCAGCCACACAGCTTGTTGTGTAACACAGCTAGATGCATCATCCCTAAATAGCCAAGCAATAAGACACAATATATATTTCTTGAAGATAACAATCCCTGAGGGAAAAGTTTTATACATATATATATCTGGCTCATTTCCCTCATTGCAAATTGCTTCAATCTCTATTTCTTGTCAAGGATTTGCTCATATCATTTGAGGCAGCCATCCTTTACCCATAGTGGATAAAACAGAATTTCGAGGTACATTTACTTTACCCGAATATTACCTTTTGATGAGACCCTATAGTTTCACTTGACTTAAAATCTCTCACACTTTACTTCTGACACAACTCACTTTGCAGAGCAACTTTTTAAACCTAAGATGGAGAAAAAGTTGAAGTCGCCCGACGGCACAACAGAACAAACAGCTAATTAAACAAACTGCATCCGAACGCTGCTGTGTGTAAAAAGTTGGATCAGCATTCACGGGAAAATGCAGATATGAGTGAACACTCTTGAAGAACAAACTCTAGAGAATGGCTCTAAGTGAGTAAATATTTCAGTGATGTGTTTCCAGTCTTACTTTTGTTGAGGATTTGATTACTTTCATTACTGTCATATAGACAGAAATGCAGTGGTTAATAGTTATATGACAATCCTGATTCCAAAAAAGGGATTGGGAGTGGACTTAATATACAGTGACCATGCTCACCCACCTGCTCCAGTGCATAGGTATCTCTTGAGCAGGTGTCCAGGATGTGGACCCCGAGGGAGACCCCAGGCAGCAAAGTATTGTCCTTATTGATTCTATCTATGGCAAACAGCATGGCCTCCAGCCTCTGGATCCCTCTGTCCTCGTTCACACGCCCACACTCCTCCATCCCGGCACCTTTCTCGTGCACCGGGAACAGGCCGCCGAGCACCAGATCTCCCTCAATGCGGATCTCCCGTCGGGACTGAGGTGGGTCCCCGACGGAGAGCAGGACGCCCCGACACATCATGACCAAGACTAGAGCGGGAATGCGGGCAACCATGTTGGGTTCAGGGAGGGCTAGGACTGTCAAAATGTGAGGAGAGGCTTGTAGGGAGGTAGGGGGCTGAGGGTGAAGGTTAGGGGTGAGGGGTTGAGGGTGAGGTGTACAACGGGCCTTGGGTTTGAGTCAATCAGCGGCCGTGGATGCTTGGGTCGGTTTGTGGCCCATGAAACGGTCAGGGAGAGCTGAACTGGACCACACATGGAGGGGCACACCATCTGGACATTAGTCCTGCTTGGAGAGAGGAGGAGATACGACATGCCACAGGACAAATCACAAAGCTGTCAGGAGCTGCAGGATGAAATACTTTTGTAAGTGTGAGTATAAAGTATGAAGACAGCAAAGTAGACATTTAGTGGAGTTTGGGGACACTGTTAACAAGGACTCAAAGTCGTTTCCGCTTCACAGCCAAAGTCAGGCCATGACTAAAAGGGATATGGAATTGTTTGGAGATTGTACCCCACTGTTCTCCAACCTCCCCTCCCTTACATCACCCAGTAAACTTTCTTCTTGTACGTTTGAGTGTGTGTGTGTGTGTGTGTATGTGTGTACGCCCCTGGTTGTATCAGTATAAGCCAGCTTAGATGGCTGGTTGATACATGAGCGCAGCCTTCTCATGCCACAGATCAGAAAAGCTTGTCTGATCTCTGTTCCAACAATTCTCTGCTCGTCCATGAGTTTATACCCCTAAGTGTATGTGTGTACGAATGTGTGCGAATGTGTGTGTGTGTGCGTGCTCGTGTGTGTATTATCAGATTTATTGCTCCCTGTCTCCCCTGCATAATTACAATGCGAGGACTGAATGCATTTTACCATGAAAGAAGCTAACTGACAACAATGAGGCCAACAACAGCTGATGCTACTTATCATAGCTTACAACTCAATTAAAGCTATCAGTGTGTGCTTTGACTGTCTTTCCTCAGGGATGGCCTGAACTAGTTATGGGCAAAATAAGGTATTTGATCTTATTTTTAAAGGGGCATTCCACAGATTTTACATGTCAGAGTCAGTGTGCCAGTCATGGACAAAAGTACCTGTAAAAACAGCTGTATAATGTCTTCTGTGGCTACGGAGGGAGTTTTGTCCCCTGAAGATGTGATCAGGGTTCTCTCTTGGGATCTGAGGAAAGTTTTAGCAGAAAGCACACCTCACAAACCGGGGATCCAGAGTTTGAAAGATTTGGGAATGGACCAGGCATGGAAGGTATGACAAATGATGCTATAGCGGGTCACTGTGTACGATTCAGGTTATTCAGAATTTGACTGGTACAAAGGACTCACACATGGTTTTAATCTGCATTTGGTATCTGGATATCTGGACAATGACACTGGATTGCTGACCTTTGCATTTACAAATCGGCATTGCTAGCGTGATTCTGTCACTGTGATCAATCTTAAAATGCAAATGAGGAAGGTGGAGCTAGTGAACTTTTCAAAAACCCTGGAAGGAAGTCCCACAGGAAGGGAAGCGATGCTGCTCTATGGGCTCCACTGGATGGGATGTCCTCTTCATGACATTGTTACAGATAATGATACCTATAGTGGACAAATCTGAATGACTTCTCCTGTAGCGCCACAAGCAGGACAAAGTTTTAGTGAAAAATCTCCATAAACTGGATTGGCAGAATATTTTTACAGGAATTCAAGGTTCCAGACAATGTACTCGAGTGACTTGAGTGATCCTCAGAGATTTTCCACTAGTGCCACCATGAGGTTGACATTTTTGACTCTGAGTGACATGGCATGGACAGTTATGGGATGGACTCATTGTTCCAAGGGGGATGAATTGCAATAACTATTTTTTCAGTGCCATCATTAAGTCATATTTTGTATTTGTCCAACAGTTTGGCTTCTGGACCTACAGATGATAATCATATCAGCCTGACCTAAATAGAAAATTTTAGCTTGATAACACCCTAATCTAAGACAGTGAACATTCTATCTGCTAAACATCAGTATGATTGTCTGTGCAGGCATGTTAGCATGCTGACATTAACATTTAATTCAAAGCACCACTGTGCCTTAGTGCAGCCTCACAGAGCTGCTCAGATAGCTATAGAGTCTTACTCTTGCTTTCCACAGAATTTAGCTAAATACAAATTGCATTTACATGTGTTAGAGATAGTCTTGCTGATCTGATAGCATTCTGATTGCAGTGTGTTCTGTGTCTATTATACACCTTGCAGAGTTATACCAGGTGGAAATGGGATATTAAAGTCAGCATGTCTCAGCCCCATTTTGACCTTTCTTTTCTTGCAACTTTATGCAAATGCAATAGTAAATGTCCAAAAATTCCCGGATTCAGCAGCAAGATATGATAAACATCCTGTTCTTACTCTCGCCTCTCTCTTGCTTTCTTTCTGTGTTTATATCTTTTAAACTATTTAGCTAATGCAAAGTCAGTAAAAGCCATGAGCAGGAAATAGCTTTCTTCCTTGAAATCCGGCCTCTCATGTCTCCCTCGCAGTCTCTTCAGTCCTCAGGAGAGATAAGACAGAAGCTGGAGGTTGACGTTTTGACTATGAAAATCAATCTAGAAGCAAGAAGCAAACTTGTAGTGAAATTTCTGTTGATCGCCGGACTCTCCGGTCTAAACCCTCGTTTGTGTGTGCGTGTGTGTGTGCGTGTGTGTGTGTGAGAGAGAGAAAGACAGAGAGAGAGAGTGTATGCCTCCCCTCTTTGGTGGGCAGGTAGGAGGATGAAAGCTTCTCTTAGATGCAGGCGGCTCAGATTTTTCTGCAGGCGGCTGCCATACCTTTACCACTCTGCTCTGTAATATGACACACACGTACAGACAAACACACAAACCCAAACACCCACCCACATACGCACACTCAGACTTACACACACGCACACACACACACACACACACAAACACACACCTCTGCTTCTCTGAGGGGTTGACCTAAAAGCAGACTATTTCTATGTCTTAGCTCCCTTCTCTCTCAACCAACAGAGATCTGAATTAGTGTGTTCAGGAAACATGTAGGAGACACACACAGCTAGGAAATATGATAAATCATTATTACAGAAGGGACTGGAGTGATAATACCACATCTGAACCACATGATGTACCCTGATATGGTCTTTTCAAGCCACTTTTGTCCCCAGTGACTTTGCTTTAAGATGTTGTTTCCTGTCAAAACCCCACAGGAGGCAACAACATGAATTTGATGGATATATAATTTAACTGTTTGGGAAGGACATTGATGGTGCCCAGAAATGATTCATATCCTTTTTCCAAGCTGTCACACATGCTAGATGGTGTGTATGTGTGTCCATTGTATATGTTTATGCTTGTGAGTTGGAGAAAAAAAAAGCAGGACCTCTTTGAACGATTTCCAGTATTCCACTGACATAGCTGGAGTTCCTAGGAATAAACTCCTTAAACAAACTTGTATCATTATTAGAGGCCACTTTGAAACTAACACAAAGGGGAACTTTGTAATGAGCCCAGTTTTAAGGACAACACTGCAACAAGGCCGCAGACGTGGCTGCATGTTTGTTTTGAGTGTGCGTGCATTTGCGCACAAGTGCACGCACATGGGCATGTGCGTTGTGCCATGTAAAAATTGTATATTTATGGAGCTGAGACTCAAACGCCTAACTTTCACAATATGCTTTAATATAACTGGCAGCTCTTGAAGTCAATTTCCAAGAAATGAGCCAAATAATATCTCCCAGCATTTTTACACTGCTCTCATGGTGTCCACTGAAATTGAATGTTTGCTTCATTATAACCTCTTGGAAAGTGCCCAAGCCCAGCTTCCTGTCTCAAGAGCAACCGTGCAAGCAAAACACACTGCGAAACAGAAAATGTTTCACTTCTTGTCCCTTCTTTCTTTATTACTAAAAATATTGCCAAGCAGGCTAAAGCACAGTGCACTTGACTTCTGAATACATCGCATGGATTTTTAGCATCTTAGCATTTTTACATGGTAAAGCCCCTTCATTAGAAAGCATGTAAACTATACTTCATATTCCAAAGTATGCCACTCTCTTTTTTCTCTTTTGAGACAGCCACTGGTGACAGATAATGTCGGTTCATGGAGTGTGGAGATTAGCATACTGAGACATGAAACTTGTTTAAGATGCACAATAAATCTTCTTTGTTTTGTCAATGTAACTTCATTGCCTGGAAATTCAGTCTCAGGCATTAAAACGTGTTAGAAGAAGTCCAAGTTCAGAGATTTAGCTTATAAACACCATCACATTACAAGTCGCATGCAGCCGGTAAATGAGACCCAGTAAACAAACATTAGACGATCAGGACCGTGTAAAAGGAAAATGTGAAATTGGAATAACCTCTTACAAAGGTTTGTTCGGTGGCCAACTGTCGAACCTTTAAATGTCAGACTAGCCCGTGAAATAACTGCAGCATGACATGAACTTGATTACAAATAAGCCGGAAATGGTTCAAATTTTCGAGAAATACACTGACTTGCTTTCTTGCTGAGAGTTAGATGTGGAGATTGATGCCCCTCTCGTGTCAGTCCGTTGTTATTGCCGGCAGCTGGTTAGCTTAGCTTAGCTTAGGGTGAAAGAGCTAGCTTGGCTCTGTCCAAAGGTAACAAAGTCTGTCTACCAGCACCTCTAAAGCTCAACTTAACACAATCTATCTTGTTTGTTCAATCTGGACAAAAATCACTTTGTAGTTTTACATGGGATTTTATTCTGGGCTATTTCTTGGCTGGGTGCGGCAACTTCCTTGAGTCTTGTCTCACTGTGAGGTTGCCGGCCAACCAGAGGCGACAACAGGATGCAAAACAAATTGTAGTTTTTACACGTTTTTTGCTTTGTGTGAGCTTGGAAAGTCCTAACAGGTGTTACTATAGAACCAGGCAAGCTGTTTGTGCCTGTTTCCAGTCTTTATGTTAAGATGATGTAACACGCTGCTGTCAGTAGCCTAACATTAAATGGACATGTGAGAGAGGTATTGATCTTCTCTTAAAAGAAAAAGCGTATTTTTCCAAAAAACCAAACTATTCTTTTAAAGAGTTATGTACCTTCAGGTTTTACCAGTATATTCAGCAATGCAGTAATCATACACGTATGTGTTCTTATTACATACACAAACAACATACAAGCATCATATGTCTTACCTGAATAAAAAAGGACAAGAGCAGATGGCAGCTGGCACATGGCAACATCACCACAGACACCTAGGGGGGGAGAGAGATGGGGACACTCATGAGGTGATCAAACAGCAGTCAGAAAACAACCTCAATAGAAGAAGAGGGAAGAGGATCAGATAGAGGAGGAGGCTGAGCACTGACCCTTCTCCGCGGGAGGCATGATGCAGACTAACATCTGACAGACAACCCCATTTCACCTCTGACCCGCACCAAATCTGTAGTCGGTGAGTCGGCTGCATACACAGCAGCGCACACTCCTCCTTTGCTTCTCGTGTTTCATCCCGTTTCCTCCATGGCATCACCCCTGCATCCTTCCCTCCTCTCCTTCTCCCACCCTCTCCTTGCTGGTGCTCCACTCTCCCCATTTATTTCCACCTCCCTTGCACCCTCCGCAGCCCTCGCTCTCCCCCTAACAGGCAGGGCTGCTGTGGATGACACGTATCCAGCTGAGAGCAGCCATGCAGGGTCGATGGACTGCAGTACACAGAGAGGAGAGATAGCCCTGTGTGTGTTGTGTGTGTGTGTGTGTGTGTGTGTGTGTGCTTGTTTATCCATCCATAGTGCAGCTCACAGACTCCACAGCTGCACCAATGACGCGAATCTCACAGTATGGGGAGCCGCTGTATGTGCATGCGAGTTCTTTTTGTTTTTAAGAGACAGTGGGGTGGGGGGTGGAGTATCAGAGGCTTCGTCATTACAGAACAACAGACCCATTATTACACTTGCACACCTTCAGAGGTTTATCAGTTAATTCATCCAATTGATTTGTGTGTTTTGCTCTCGTTCCATCTCTTTCCCCCTCTATCTGTCCCTCTATTTTGAAGCCAAATAAGTACAGTACTACTCATTAATACTGAGGGAATGTGAACTGAAGGCTCATGAATTGTGGGCGACAGCATGTGCGCACTCCTTTTTTTTTTTTAATGTGTGAAAAGTGCACTACTTTTATTTTGACCCTCACATAACAATTATGTCTGTGTGTGTGTGTGTGTGTGTGTGTGTAGACACGGTGTCCCAGACTTCTGACAGTCTAACGGGTGCAATGGGCTGTGACCATTAATTATTTACGAAGTGCGTTTTAGGCAGTAAAGACTGATGATCCATAAATAGGACAGAAAGATAAGACACAAAACACAACAGCCAAACAGCCAGCGAGACATGATGCGCATCCCTCGATCCTTTTAAAGCCAACACACCAATCCACACCAGCACGCTTGTGTCGGTTCAGTTCATTCACTGAAGACAGACTTTAAAAAATCTGGATAAAATGAATGTATATCTGTGCAGGGTGAGTATGCCTAATTTGGGTTAAACCGCCCTCACCAATTACAAATCAAAATCAATAATTAGGTAATCTCAGATGACTATTGATGTTGCGTTCACACAGTCAGATAGAAACCAACCTTTCCTGTATTGATTTGTAAGTCCATTTGGTGACCTGCCTTCGGTTCAAAGGTTAAAGGCTGCATCATGTTGGAAACATTGATATTGATTTCTGGACCTCACAGACGGATGAAATTGAAAAGATTTAACCACACAAGCATTGATCTTTGCTTAACAAAAGAACTGCAGGTCCAAGTTTTGGAGCGCGCAATTCACACAAGTAATAGATAAGTACATTCATGATGAAAATTGGATTAACCCACAGAAGAAGTGGTGCGCTTCAGGGGCGCACAGACCAAACTGTGCTCTCATGTGCAGTGGGTACTCCAAGGGGATTCTCCGCTGAGAGAGCTCTTAACCTCTGAGCACCACACCAAGTCTACGGTGGGAGCACTCAGACATTTTACTACAGTGAGACCCTCAGTGATCATTTCATTTCATTTTCATCCAATTTCAATTTCAGTTTCATCCTTCATTTAAGTTACATATCAAGCAAAACACAACTGCTGTTTCTGGCATCCCAAACATGACGATTTTCTGTTTTTTATTATTGCAAATTGAATATATTTGTATTTTGAGCTTTTGGTTGTGCAAAACAAGCAATCTGAAAACAGCACCTTAGGCTCTGGAAACTGTGATGGACATTTTAATGTTTTTCTGGCACTTTATAGACCAAAATTGAAGACTTATGAAGAGATTAATACACAGTATTATAAGAAAATAATTGTTAGCTACAGCTCTAGATGTATTGGTCCCATTGTCAGGTAGTTGCCTCTGTCTTCATAGTCTTCACAGTGTGTTTGGGTGGTCCACAGCTCATCTGACATGGTGTAATTAAAAATGGCTGTTCAGCCTAAAAACAGACCAGGGCTGGGAAATGTGTGAAAGCATTCATCAGATCTGCATTTCATCACTGTAGAGGGCGGCGGGCCTGTCAGAAGGAGAATTACCCCTCTGTGGATGGCATCTATCAACTTTACTGTCATGTAATGACCCCGGGAGTCATCATGGAGCATCAGTCAACCTCCTCTTGGCACGGGTTGCTGCTGCATTCTACTTAATTCATGTTCACACCCTGCCTGTCTGTCGTCACTGCGGTCAATACATGAGGTGCACAGCGCGTTACGATGGACAGGTAGAGAGTAATGGAGATTATTGACCACTGCACACCTCAGACAGTTGGAGGTATAAATATAATTGGTTTGGACAGAGACACAAAACTCTGAGGTAGAAATAATGTTGGTTGGTTTTGGTTGATTCAGGTGAGGTAGTGATGTGTAAAAACCAATTACTGCAGTCATTCCTTGCTAATTATGAGGATTTAAGTGATACTAACTTTTGAATTTGCACTCCCACATTAGCCGTGGATTTGTCATCATCATTACTGGGAGACTAATTGTCCCCGCTGATGCACAACAAGCTCAACCTATTGTACTGAAACACGGACCCAAGCATTTCATCTGTCAGAGGGAAAAAAGTGAGTTTTTTGGTACTTATAAAAAGGACATATGTGGTACTTTTTTGACTCAGTGCAGCATGTGTTGTATGTATGTTTTTTTTAATTGTTTAGACGTTTCCATTCATTTGCTAAATCACAAGACAGTCACAGGCCTATATTTAATAATGAAAAGTCCAAACTGGGAATACAATTTTATGTACAATGCTGTATGCACTGTAGTTTATTGATTATTCACAGTGACAGTCACAGCTGGCACGTAGTTCCCAGGTGTGTGGCAGATGCCCACACAGCAGTGAGCAAGGAGTAACGGCTTAAGAGGGTTCAGCCTGCGCATTGGGAGTGAATTTCCAGAGAAGTTACGATATGTGATGCAATAGGGGAGAAAGAGAAGGTTATTGCGCCTGTCATGCAATCATAACCTGAGAGAGCGGTTCTGTAAATCGTTGGAAGACACTGTGAGTGTTGGTATTGTCAGAGTCCTCGAGAGCTGCATGGGAACCAGATCATTTATTGTAGTAAACATCTATTTTGTTAACGTGTAACACATGTTTTAGGATGATAGAGCTCTCCACTACTGGTATGTGCACTATTCCCTGCTTTAGTGATGTGCCTTGAGCCTGAAGCAATGGATCAAAAATAACTGGAACTATAACTGAGCACCCTGACTCTCCATTTGCTTGGAGATTGTTTGTTATAGCGATACCACACATACACTCATCTAAGAGAAAACAGCTCCATCATCTGCAGGTTTGTATTGTTATTTTCTATTTTCAGTGTGCTAATCCCAAACATTGCCCAATTTTGCATCTACTCCTGGATATTATGATGCTGATCTGACAAGATAGTGAATTATTAGATCTCACAACTGTTGCTGTCCTAAGTTTTATCGTGTTGCTGCTGAGTTACCTGCTCTCTCTAAATTTCTGGATGGTGCTTTCTATTGATAGTGGCCATTGCATGACCAGTAAGCCACCTTTCACTATCCAGCTCACACACACACACACACACACACAATCTCACACACACTGCTGCCCTCCTCAAGCTCATCATTTATTAAAGAGTCTGATCTCTCTCTGAGACACACCATCACAGCTGTACATCCCACTGCCCTTTCACTGCCTCATCCCCTGAGTGTACGTATGTGTGTGTGTGTGTGTGTGTGTGTGTGTGAATGTCTGTGCGTGTAAGGAAGGATGGCTGTCAGTGAACAGACAGTTAACGCTAACCCTGCATGCGTGTGTGCGTGCACTGGTGTGTGTGTGATGGAGTGTTCGACTCAGTGTGTGTTGTTGTTGCTGATGAGAGGTGAGCTGTGAGAAGCAGCAGTGATTTCCAGACACTTCCTTGTTTCCTCACCAGAGGATAACAGTGTAAGAAACATGTGGAGCACAGCAACAGTAGTATTAAAAAACGTGAAAAGCCAAGAACATCAAGAAGCCTTCAGGAGCAGAAAGAAGGCCATGGATGATGGTATGCATTTGAAGCATGTAGTGTATCTCAATCAAACACGTCTGTCGTATTTCCGAACTGGGATGAACAAAAACATTTTCCGACACCTGATGGTATAATCATTTTGTAACTTATGGAGGCAAGTGAGCCATTCCACACACAAAAAGTGAAGCTTAGAGTGTTAAAGAGAGGACTTGTAAGGCAGTTCGAGGAAGAATGTTGGCCAAATCAATCCCGATCAATACAGAAGCGGCCAAGATATGATAACTATTAGTCCCTAATAAGACTCAAACTTCAAAAATGCTTGATCCTACAATTTCCATGATCCCAGGCAATTTCTCAGACCCTTCTTGCAAGTACCACCATCTTTCAAAATTGGTGGTTTCCCTTTAAACTTGGCTGATGTGAACATGTGGCTGATCCCCTGATGCTGCTGTGAAAAAGACTATTTCAGTATGTTGGGGGATACAGTTAGAAAAGCTAGAAAAGTTAGCAATAGGCATGTGTTTGAGCGTAAAAGCCCTATCAGTGCATGACGAGTACTGCTGTGTGACAGCTAATTGCCTGAAGTTGACAGTTTTAATGAATTTAGGAAGGAGGTCAAAACTCAGTAAAACTCCAGAACTGAAAAAATCATTAAATATTGATGGTATGAGGGGCAAAACAATGCAATGACTTTGATTTACCCACCTGTTTTATTAGTGCATTAGACTCCTCTCGACTGGACTGAGGTTAGATCCCATGTTTCCATCCCCTGCTCTTCAACAAAAACACATGAAACCAGAGAGAGAAATGACTGAGAGAATGAGAACAGACTGAAAGAGGACAATTCATCATTCATTCTCATAGCATATTCAGTGTGATCAGTCTGAGCATAGAATTTAATGTGACGATAATTTCATTTAAACGACTTACAAAGACTTAAATCAGTCATGTTACTTTAAAACGACTTCAGCACCATGGACAGCAACACCAAGAAGCCCTGACATGCTGTTCCCTGAAACACCTGTTGAGCTTCAGCAGCACCCATAGAAATCCTCAGACATACACTGTTTACCTATAAAATGGATTATTAATGTGAAAGAGGGCACAGAATCACCAACGATAGTTCAGTGTTGTATCCAGGGAAAACAAAAAATTTACCGCTTTTGTATTTTTATCTTTTCTCTGTCAAATATTAAAAAAACATGAGTACATATTTATAAAATGTTCTTGCTAAACATTTACAAAACTGAACATTTTTTCAACACAATAGCTCCCTTGTAATTAATAAAAACGCACAACAGTGATAGATGAGATATGATTAATTATTAATTAATCGTGAATTCATTGTTTACTAATGGCTAATGAATATTCATGTATTCTCCAGCATGTAGACACATACTTTTGCACAGACAGCATTAAAAAGTACAAATTAAAGCCACTACATGTAGAATTTGACATTGGGGACTTAGCAGCCCCCGGTGGCAGACAGCACCACCGTGATGACTGGGCTGATGGCAGCACATAGACGGCACCAGCTTTTGGGATTGTGTCATTTTCTACAAACTGAAAATTAGCAGCAGTGGCTTTAGGGTAAGTACAAATTTCACTCTATTTTTCAGCACTTTTCAATACACCGATATATGGATATACTTAAATTACAGTTAAACTATATTATCACACTATTTAAATCATACTGAAGCATAGTCGAAATATCCTCAAAAACAAGACTTCATGTTCCACAAGTTAAGGTAGGTACAAGTTTTAGTGTCCTTTTCAGAATCATTGTATAGTTCTGACAGTGAATTAGAAAACACTGAGTCCAAATGAAGTGTTAAAAAGTTGTATGTAGACTCAAGCACTTACTCAAAGGCTTACTTACTGCTTTCAATAAGTATAGCAAAGTCAGGTAAACATGTAATTTTACCTTTGATAGAGGCACTTCAGACTACACTTAGGGCTGCAAAACTAAAACTGTGCATGATAAAAGCATGTAAAAAGTGTCAAAAAAATATATTGAAAATATGAAGTGAAATGGCAGAACACATCTCATATGCTAAAAATATGATTTTGGTATTTTGAAAAAACAAATCTGTTCACATTGGTGATTCTGCGGTTTTGGCATCAACCAGGTCACGTTACATACAGATCTTCATTCATCCGCTGCATTGGTTTATTTATTTTGGTTGTACTACAAGAAAAAGATGGGAGATTTTGTGGGGCACATCTCACACCGCTGATCTACTATTATGTACTCCACCGCATTTTTTAACAAATATCAGCTGTATGCTTGGAAGGTTTCTGTAAATAAGTTTTGTCCTGTGGTCAGCTGGTACGTGTGTTGGTTTAAATTCATTCCAGTTGTGACAAAATGTCCACAGAACTCAGGAGGCACTCCTGCAGCATAATCCACCTTTTTGTTGTCGGTCCATGTTCTCAGTTCTCACTGTACGTTCCATCCACACACTCATATTTTCCCCAATTAATGGTTAAACACGCTTCCACCTCAGCCCTAATGCACAATGTGAGCAGGTGTGTTTACATATGTTAGAGTGCCTCACAGAGCGCGTAGACAGAGAGCAGAGAAGTGGATTATTGCTGCAGGTGTGCTTTCAGAAATGTCTATGGGCATTTGGATAGGTTTTTTCAAACGAGAAAATGGGTCAAGATTAGAATGAACTGCAACTGACGTGTTGTAGCTGACCATAGCTGCCACTGTGCTCCATGAATGACCAGTAACCCGAACCAGTTAGGTACTTTTCAGGCATATATGGGCTGAGCATTTGATACTCAAAAGACAGATTTTGAGTATTATTTTCATGGCTGTATTCACTAAGCTGCCTTTAACAGAAATATGTGGCCTTTTACATAAACATTTTTTATGGCATTACACCATAACTGACTGTATTTTGTAATCTTACCTGTATATGCCCAGGATTCACATTTGGGCTGTGTGTAGTCAATAAGACATTGCTGAACTTATCTTACTGTGTGATGTTGAAACAGATCGCCATGTTCTATTTGGACAAAAACCTTCCATTTAAAGTTGTATTCTGCAATCAGCGCTGTTTGTGCTTCCAAAATCGATGTCACATCATGCACTTACAGCCACACTTGGCTCGTCTGCCAATTCACATATTCAATAAAACCAGAGGACATCTCTGATGCAGGGGCTTCCTTTTCCTATGCACTGTGCTAGTACACTGCTAACGATGAGGTTCTGTACTGCATGCAGTCAAGTGGTGCTGTGTGGAGGCTACAAGGCCATTTGCGTGCGCGCACACACACACACACACACACACACACACAGGCGCATACACACGAGCTCATGTAAGCACATTTACCAGCACAAAAGTGCTGAAACTCAAGGCCGTATCCATTCACTGACAGGCAATTGTGCCCTGACTCGCACATAGATGCGCACTCTGATAAAACACATGCACATACAGGAACACAAACACATCGATACAGAAGCATGTAAGCATGTATTTAAGGTTTAACAAGGCCACCAAATGCCCACCCACACTTGTGACACCTTCCTACACCCACCAATGCAACAATATTGCGCAAGTGTGAATGAACACAAATATAAAATTACACTTAACAGCGCAACAAGTTATACACATATTTGGGCACAAACACATGAAATCTGAGTATACTCACACATGCACACACATTGTGTCAGTAAAGCAAAACGTCAGAGGCAAATCAGTGTAATACACAGAGATATCAACACTGTAAATTAAATAAAATATCAATATCTGATATCATTCCATGAAAGCAAATAACTGTTTCACATACACAGGTGCACATGTGCATGTAGACATACACACACAACATGCTGCGTGACCCCACCCCTAAAGGAAAGACACATCATACAAATTCTGCATTTACTCAACTCCCTCATTTCTTAACGCTGCACAGCAAGTGCTTTATTACTTTCATTATTATCATTATTATTATTGTCTGTATGTCGGCTATGAGACCAAGCCTCTCAGATATCTATCGGTACAGGTACTACCCACCCCCCCTCTGGGTAAGTGTTTGTTCTTTCACTCCTCTCTAAAGCACATCAGAAATAAGAGTGAATTTTAAATTCTTATTACTCCTACTGTGTACCCCAGTCTTCTGATGTTGAGACTGCAATTCCAATACAGTTCTAGACATAGAAATTATCACAGAAAATCTTGTAACATTTCGTTCTAGTAATAGTCTTCAATGTAAATAGCTGATTCCGATAAAACAGCAGCATGTCATCCTCGTCTGCTGCAGGTCATTTCAGTAAAGTTTCACCTTTAGATTTAGGATAAAGGAAACAAGGTGCATTAAGCCAAAGTTATTCACCGGCTGGCCACACTTCATCATGTTTGGGAAGAAATATGGTGTCTTTACACCATAAATAAATCCATGCCAATGTGCCCACCAAGATACCTATCACCCAGATATCTTGGCCACTGTGACACATACAAGCATAATATTGATCATTGTTAAAATAGGAAATAAGAAATAGAAACTAATTCAACACTGCGTAGAAAAGATAAGGTAACACAAAGCTCACTGTTTGGTGTTGTAAAGACACACCTGCTCCGCAGGAATACAGCTCATGGGCCTTGATTTTTCACTGTTCTTCACAATTCAAATACGCTACTGAGCTGGAGTGGAAGGGAAAATCGTTTTAGGGACGAACTACATGCAGAAATATGTTCGTCTATTAACAAAGTCCAAGTTCTATCACGCCTTAAAGCCCGACTGTCAGTGAAAGATCTCCATAGTCTGTGCACCTGGTGTGGATGGACATTTTGGTCCTGCTGTACCTTTAGTGCAGGTCCACGCGCCTCTCCTCTGGCGCAAGGTGTGGAGTGGTTGTTCAGAAGCGAAGGGAAAGTCACTCCACTGATTAACAGCGACCAGGTTCGGTTATCAAATCCACCTGTATGCCTGTTTGCAGAGACGCACTACCCGCCCATCTTTTTCCCGGGAAGCTGAGAGCCGCGGGACATGCCTTGGTGCGGTCTGTCTGAACCCAAATAACTTCTCCACGCAGCGTAAAATACGCAACTGCAGATACTCTTTGTTTCACCTTCTGTATCTTTATCATGCATCTGCTGCAGAGATTAGCAAACAGGGCATTTTTCTTTATCACAAGCCGCGATCAGTAGGCGCATCTGATTAAAAGAGAGACGGAGGAAGCACATTTATGCAGCATAACTGTGTGTTTAAATCCTGCGCAAAGTTCAAAGCAAATTGTTCCCCACCGTAGGATTGGCTGACGCGCGCCCGAACGGTCCCGGACTGTCAATTTTTCACTGCACTCTGTCGCCTAACCCGAAATCTAAGACTGCAACACATTTGCCCAGCAGAAAGGAATATGTTATATTTGACCTACCTTGACGACTTGAATCAATCAAAGGTTGCGCACAAATCTTCAGCTGCTGGAAGTTTGACTTAGTCTACTCCTGATCCCTCGGAGGAGTCGCACTGAGAGAGAGGATGGGCGCCACTGCTCTGCGCGCTAGCTCCGTGGACGTGTGTGTGTGTGGACGTGTGTGTGTGTGTGTGTGTGTGTGCGTGCGTGTGTGAGAGCGCGCGTGCATGTCAGAGTGTGTGAGAGAGAGAGAGAGAGAGAAAGAGAGAGAGAGAAGGGGAGGGAAACAACAGACGTGGAGAGCTGTAGCCCCTTGCCAAAGGATGCTTCAGTCTCCTAGCAACAACAATCGATCTGGCAAGGAGACATTTTTATTGGATAAAAAGAAAACTTAGCCATTCACCCCCCTTAGCACATGTTTACCACTCAGAACAACAACTCCGGCTTTACTGGGTGAAGAAAGAGACGGGAGAGAGAGTGAGAAGAGAGAGAGAGGAATAGAGAGAGAGAGAGAGAGAGATGATCCCACATGAATGTTTTCTGTTTGAGGTGCAGAATGACGTACAGGATTCATCTGTCATTGCAACCTGACTCCAAACATATATAGTTTAATCGACAGAATTTCACACCCTCTTTTTTTTATCTCATGCAAGCTCCATTAATGTTTCAACACAGTATTACACTCTGTGATGTCAGTGGCAGAGGAAAAAAACTGACAGGAGCACTAAACATGCTATCCATGCTTCATCTTGTTCAGGCACATTTCAAATACCTCGGCTGCATGCTTCAATGGTACAGATATAGCACATCCAAACCTAAACACCTCCAGAGCTGTGACTAGAAGTCTCCATCCGGAGCCCTATCACACTTCACGCTAACGCGATTGCATGATATATGGCATCCATCCACGCACACACACACAAACACTCTATTTTCTACAAGTTAGCTGCCCCCCCCTCTCCACAGCTTCCTCCTATTTTTCCATCATGAGAGCAGAAACAGGGCTGCTCAGTGCGTGCATGTGCGCATGCACACACATCTGCGCATCTGTACTTGTTTGTATGATTATGCACATGGAGTCATTAGAATGCAAGTATGCAAGTGTGCAGCTCCTATTGAACAGAAAATCCTCTTCACGCATGATTGAGTCACAGAGCGTCCTCTCTGTCTACACTCAACACAAACACACACACAAACGCACACTACATACGCTTGCACACATACATGCGCGCACACACGGAGGCACTCAGTCTAGAGGCCTGATTTCTGTATTGTAAAGTTAGTCAAGTGCATAGAGATACACTGTCTGAGGGCTTGCTTAAAGCAGTTTTTTGATTGCAGCCACGGGCCACAGCATGTTGTTTTTGCCTGTTTTATATGCAGATGTATGACAACGGGAGGCTGAAGTTCCTGACTAGCTCTTATGTTTCCCATGTATGTACTGTGTGACACCATATGGCATAAGAAAACTGTCTCTGAGGATGAGCTTTCAGATGGGCAGACATTGATCAGTTGACTGAAGAAGTACGGGTAAGAGCATCCACTTCACACCTCTGCGACACACATGCATGCATGGGCATGAGGTGGGAATTGCATACACACACACTGGCAGCCAGTGTCAGTCACAGCTTTCCCGGACTTCATCCCTCATCTCTGCTGCTCTAGCTCAGAGATGCTGGCTTCTCTAATAAAGGCCTCATTGTCTGCATGGCATGCATATATGCAGAAAGCCCAGAAAGCCAGCTTTGTCCCATAAGGGTCCCTCAGCGAGAGAGCTTTGTACCCGGCCTTTCCCCAGCACAGCACAGGCGAAAAGCAGAGAAAGAAAGAAAGAAAGAAAGAAAGAAAGAAAGAAAGAAAGAAAGAAGAAAAGAAAAGAACGATTGAGGGAACCAATGTGATAGAAGGTAAATTAAGACAACTTGAACCTCACCATATGAAATATCTACAGGCGTTTGTGTGTTTGGGAATCTAGTGTGCAGGAATTTAACGTTTTGCCTCATCATGGTGAACCGCTCCAGCTCATGCAGCAGGAAGTGGGTCCGCTGGGATTATGCTTCCTTCTTCTTTGATTCCCCACAGATTGTTTGTGTCCCAGCGCTAATAGAATTAGCCACGCTTCATTTCCCATGGTCTTCTGTCCTGTCTTGGCCTCGTGATGGATGGAGCTTCACACAGAGGAGTGAGTGTGTTTAGAAGTGTGCCCAGTGTTGGTCGGACAACGGGGCCAGTTACGACCACAAGCTTCCATTTGCTTTGGTCATTGTGGTCACTTGTGATGTGGTCAAGTGGACAAAAGGACCCCTCATAATGTGGAGCTTTGACCCTCTATGTTTATGAAATAGTTTGGGGCAATTTCCATTTTACACATGATGATGAAATAAATTGGATTCTGAAAATATTTGTCTACTGTGAGAGGAGTGTGTATCTTTATATCAGGGCCACATTTAGGGAAAAAAACAACATACTTGATGTAAGAAAAACAATTCACTGCAACTGCATTACACACAAGCTTTTTTTTTTTTTTTTTAAGGTTGAAGGGTTCTTCAGATATTTCCATGGGCACAGTACAAATGGGAGAGGGGACCGGCTTAACCAAGCTGTGAATTTCACCATTACAATGGGTATAGACCTACTTTATATGCTTTTGAAAAACATAATATACTGAATGCCTGTTTTAGGAACCAATGCCGAGAGGATTGCACTTAATCATGCTGCACAAAATCCACTGGCTGCATGTAACAGAAAGCTCCTATAATACCCTGATAACATTCATATACAAATAGACAGTGTATTCATATTCGTCCAAGAGAAACCATGTGATTGATAAACCTGGCAATTTGTCCCTGTATATCTATAATCTAATATTCTATGAGGTTATAGTGACTTTCAGTTACTCTGTGGCATTTTTTAATCTCCTAATAAATTGCAGCGACATCATCATGGTTTGATGATACACAAAAGTCTGCCGGTGTGTAGCTGCAAATTGAAAACAATGGCTATATTTGGAAATTAAGTATGATGCATGACAAATTTGCCCCAAATGTGTTTTAGATTGCTAAGTAAAAATGTGTGTGTGTGTGTGTGTGTGTGTGTGTGTGTGTGTGTGTGAATATCATATGGTTGGTAATGTTGTTTTGTGCTGTTTATGGCTCCTAACAGGGGGTTGGTCTCTAATTATCCTGGTTACAGAGGCATGGCCAACAGACTGCAGGCCAAACACACTTCACAGGACGTGCACTGACCTGTCTCATGTTCGTCTGCTTGCCAGTCCAACACACACACACACACAGACACAAATACACACATATACGTAAACACTCACAGAAAGACCAAGGCTTTGTTATTGAGCAGTGACTCACCTCACCTTCAGTCCAGGGTGCTTTACCAAACTTTATTTAGTGTTATGTAAAATTAGCAAAATGTTGTTTCTGAACTTTTTGTAGCACTGTTTCTGGTCTGCCTCTGTTTTAAGGCTCCTTATTTTTGTGTATCTCTGGATAACAAATCTTCAATATATAGAGGGTACAGTTTATTTTTAATAAAAAAAATGGTAAACCTTTAATCCAAAACAATATAATTATAGAGAAATCCTGCAGAAATGCTGTGTTTCTGAAGAAATTGTAGAGCAAACACTGCGTAGTTTAACAATTTAATACTTTCTCTTTGAAGGACCCGTGTAAAATCAGGAGCTAATTTGCATTTCTCAAATTTTTGCCTGTCCTCATGAGATGTGTTTTCTGAGCTTTCCTTGCACAAGTATCACGTTTTGTGTAACCGGCAGGGAACTGTGTTACTTTTGACAGCAAACACAGCAACCTTTAGATGTATGGGATCTGACTAAGGATCACCGCAAGCCGATGATGAAAAAAAAAATATATATGGGAGTTATTTGGTGAAAATCAGTAAAAAAAAAAAAGAAAAATAAGATAAGAAAGAAACCTATGAGCCTTAACTGTAGCGCTACTCTGTAATCAGATTATACTTCATACATGCATATATACAGAACACTCCGGTGTGTTTGCGTGTATATGTACATGCACACATGTGCACACACACACTTACAGACTGTGTACAGTATCTGATTTGGCCTCTCCTCTGAGCTTTCTCACCACGACCACAATTCATTAGTAATTGACCGCAGCAGCCTCACTCATTAAACATTAACAGGCTGCTGGTGAATAATTGATTAATGATATGAGGCGATCTGCAGCAGCATTCTGACAATAAGGGTGCATGGATGAGAGGAAGGAGAGGCCGAATCAATGCAACGCGCTGCAAAGGCCCTGTCACATGACACGCACGCACGCACCCCCCCCCCACAGACAAGATCACTCACTCACTTACAATTTCATTAACTCACTGGTCAAGTGCAGACATTTTTTTAGCAAGTGTAAAAATACTGTAGGCTACCCAATAATTTTAACGCCATTTTGGCCTCTTAAGTCAGTACTGACTTATAACCTCATTTGGAACTAGAAGAAGAAGACTAGAAGAATAATGTCAGCGCCTTTATGCTCCTAAAGATTTCTATCAATCTTAGTTTAAGAGCCAGTGTCAGTTCTTTTCAGCTGGTTGATGCTGTATCTCATTTTAGACAGAAGCCTAACCCAATTTCTTAGAGCAAACACTCTACAGTTTGTCAGTTCCAACAGGTACTCATAGACTGTTTTTGTGATTATTGCAGGCCAGGTGTTGCAGTCTTATTTGCAGCATTGTGTGTGTGTGTGTGTGTGTGTGTGTGCGCGCGTGCTCTTATGAAATATTGCGGATTGGTTGCCAAAAAAAGAGAAAAAAAAGAAAGGAAGCTGATGGAGGGGAGGGTTAGGGGACCTGTGTATGCCTTGGTTAAAAAGACCCCTCTCCATTAAGGTTAGGAAACTATCATACTCATTGTTAAAAGATACCAGCAGGGACTGTCACTAGGAAACAGGAAGTGAATAATGGCCTTTCATGTCAACATCCAATGTTTCTTGACCCATCTGACCAAATACATTATATATGCAACCGAATTGCTCTTCAACACATGAACATGTTGTCTTGCAGTACACCATGTCCACTGCTGACCTGGCTGTCCACTCTCTTACACAAAGACATCTTGTCCCGCAAACAGTGGACCTAAACTAACATATTATTATGATATTATATTTTATCTTTATTACATTATTGTCTTACTAAATGAGAATTGACTTTTGGGTGATTGTACTAATTTTTGTTTTGTGAAGGACGCAACTGATGATTCTGTAGGGGTTATAATGTAACATGGAAAAATGCTATCCCAGGAATGTGCCCTAATACTTCTAATATGAATAATCAGTGGTTTAGATTAATGTATTTATATTTCCCAGTGGCAGACTTTGAAAATAGACATAAGACAAAGACACTACATACACATAGTATAGGTGTGTCGTAGGAGCTTTCTTCATGTTTAACAACAGGACCAATCTGTTCTTGGTATCAAATTGGCCAATTTTAATTACATCAACTCACTGATAGTTTTGGCCCTAAAAGGCCTTCAAGCGTCCCTGCTGATGGGAATTTCTCATTGAAAGTGGTTAGACAGAGTTTCATTATGGTTATCTGTCATTAAGCTGATTGGACACTCAAAAGAGACAAAGGCTTGTTTAAAGTGTGAGAATAATAAGAATTCTCACTTTACTGACAATGATAAAGTATGATAAAAGTGCTGAGTAGCCTCTGCAGTTACATCTGGTGATATGATTTTGTGTAATTTGTTGACACGATAACATTCGTGCCGACTGGTGAAAAGTCATTTTCGACAAAATGTTGCTACTTAATGGGATTTTGTGGTCATCTACTGAAAACAAATACATTACTTTTCTATGTTAAGATTGGATCTGAATGACATACACAAGATACAGAGCATATATTGAACACACACACACACACACACACACACACACACACACACACACACACACAGTTTTCATCACTTTTGGGGACATTACATAGACTTACATTAATTTCCTGGAGACCCTAAACCTAACCTTAACTTAAACCTAGCCTTAACCCAAGTCTTCACCCTAAAATGTAACAATTTACATTATGGAGAATTGATTTGTGCCCTCATGTAAGATGTGACTGTGTAAACAGATTTATCCTTGTAAGGACACTCATTGACATAATGCATTCCCTAGCCCCTTACCCTAATCTTAACGATCACAACTCTATATCTAATCCTAACGTTGAACATTCTTTGTTTTCTTTCTTTTATTTATGTTATAAGGAAGGCGAGTTCACATAATGTGACTGTGTAAACAGATTTATGTCCCCACAATGCAATACACAGCAATTCACTTAAGCACACACACACATGCACACACACACAGAGACACAGTAGTTATGCTGACACTCACAGAGTGAAAATTAGGATAATGACAGTCATCTCGCAGTGAAAATAAGAGCTGGATGTCTCCTTACTGGAGTCAGGCTGAGAGAGCACGAGCTCATCAGAGAGAGAATAGAGTGAGATATGTCCGCTGTCAGCGCTGATGAAACTCACCAGGACTTGGCAGGGGCCAGTCACAGAGGTGCTCGATGATGAATAGGGGCCAGGCTCGCCCCTTTAAATCAACTAATGGTGTGTGTGTGTGTGTGTTTGTACGCCTGTGCTCATACAAGTGTGTCCTGTCTGTCTTGAGTCCTGACACTCAGAGCGGTTAAGGAGGCAGACCAGTTCATTATCACATGTTTTAATAATTCATTTCGCGATTTGATAAAAGATGATGTTTCGTTAATGAGGTGATCCATCTCTGGATATCAAGAGTCATCCGAACCAGCGCAGCACTGTGGTTCTGAAACTTCTGCGTGTCTCATCCTGCTTTATGTTGCGGTTTACCCGCAGATGCAGCATGTTGTTTTCTGCTCTTCTGCACGTATTTTTAGCTTATCTCTTAATCAGTATTATCCACTGTGAGATTTTGCTATCTGCTTGTGCATGTATGCTTTAAATAGCACAGAAATAATTTCATCCCTGTCCATTAATCTCCCATTTGGTTAATTATCACAGTTGCTAATTACAAACCTCTCAGCTGAAGTAGACCTCCTCTGCCTGTTTCTTCCCCTGTTCTTCCTCTGCATTCCTTCTCTTTGGTCTGTTACAGTTCGCCACACGGAAACAAGACAGTTGCACAGAAAAGTCTAAATAAAGAGGAAGTTTAGCTATGGCGAATTGATTAAAAATGTCTGGGAACATGATCTTCAGTCCTGAGCAGACAGTGACACTGGATGACTCTCTAGCTCTGCCATTAGATTACCACCCCCTCTTTTTTTTTTAAGTGGTTGCCTCAGTCGGAGCTGGCGATGTATCCACAGCCTTCATGCTGCTATTTCTGCCCATGCCAGTCGCTCCAGGATGGCTGCTCTGAGAGGGGTGCTTTGAAGAGCTGTCCAGATGAGAGCCTGGCAATGGCAAAGCTTTTTCTGCTCTTTCACAACACAGAGTGCCCTTCAGGGACTCAAATTGCCCTGCGGTGTAATGGATAATACTCAAATTCACACTAAAATCACACACCGACACACACGCAGACACAAGCACAAGAACTCAATCTAGAGCTTTCTATGCACGCCCACCAGTACTGTATACACAAAGCATGTGTGCACACTCTTTCAGGTACACACACACACACACACACACACACTCAGACAGCCTCACTTCTTTCACATATTAAAATAGCAGGTTGGACTAAACAAAAAAGCGTAAGACAATTGTTCTGGCATGAAACTTTCCCTTGATACCATTTCAAACACGGAAAAAAAAAAAAACTTAAGTGCTTTAACTGTTTATTTTTCTCTCTGGGCGTCAGCTCTTCTCTCAGTCCACCTCTTTTTGTTTCCTCTTCCCATCCTCCATTAATTTCACCTCCCCTCTTCTAATCAGTAAAAACATAGCCAGACTACAGATGAGACCATATGTGCCTGTGTGTGCGTATGTGTAATTATGTGTGTCTAATTATGTATGCTGTTCTTTTCGAAGACACTGTGGAGAGGCGATGGTGATGAGGTGAAAACTGAACTCATCACTTGACAGATCCTCGGAGGTGCTCCCAAAATGCACTAAATGCTGATTCCAAGAGCTGCCGCTGCTCTCTTGTCTCTTTCCGAATGCCTCTAAGGACAGATCCTGTGTGGACTGACGTTGCCTCACAGTGCAACGCTGTGTTTCTCTTTGCCTCCAGTGTCTCCCTCTCTGTCTGAGAGGAGCTCAGTCACTCGGTAAGATCCGACTTTAGCCCTTTTTTGCCTCAGTTTTAGATGAGCCAAGTCGATAAAGTCCTTCTGAGGTTATGGGAGGTTTTGGGTCTCTACAACACATCCCAAGCTGTTTTCAGACAGAATACAATAACTCCCTCCCTGTGCTATGAAATCTTTTATTTTCTATGGTTTGTGCTACACAAAACTTTTGCCACCAAATAAAGTGGTGACATTTATCTGAGTGATCCTGGTTTCATATTGTGAGGAAGGGAGCTTTGGCCAAGGAAGGGCAGAAAATGCAAAATTATTTTTTGGTTGAATGGACAAATTGCATGTAATATGGTAATATGCTATTTATTTTATTTTATTTTTGAGTGCCTCCATTCATGCATCTCATTGACAGGCACATATGATATTACATGTACATAAGGACACAACACAAACATGGACATCCACTTTCAAACATACAACACATACAGTAACTATACAAATGCAAACAAGACCTTTCAAGTGACACACACATGCATGCATTCACATCCTGTGTGTACACAGACACACACACACAGGCACACACACACACGCGAGCGGATTGCTATCACAAGTGCACCAAAGTTGCATTGGTAATAAATCACTTCCTGCACACATAATCTCCCAGATGACAAAGTACATATAGCTCAGAATGTATTTTATTCATGAGTGTGTGTGTACGCCTGGGTACACACATTTTGCTTATGATCACTTGAGATTTTTTTTTTCATTTCCGGTGTGTGTGTCTGTGTGTCTGTGTGTCTCTGCATGCGTGTGGAGGAAGTCCCTATAACATAAATCTTTACATTTTAGGGTGAAGGCTTGGGTTAAGGTTAGGGTCCGGGTCAGGGTTAGAGTAAGGCAAGCAGTGGTTATGGTTATGTTTAGGGTAAGTCTCCAAGAAAATGATGTAAGTCATTGTCCTCTGAAGTGATGGAAACACAACTCTGTGTGTGTATGTATGTGTGTGTGTGTGTGTGTGTGTGTGTGTGTGTGTGTGTAGAGTGAGAGGATATGTGTGAACTGTGTCATAGAGCCTTGGGGGTACAATTTCAAATCGCAGCCTTAAGGTGGCCTCCTCACTGATCAAGTTAAACAAACCAGTTTCTGTGGTGCACCAGGTGAGCCCATGTGAATAGATGATATCATGATTTATTGGCTGCCACACATTGCTATGGGGCCTAAACGTTGAATAGATATTTAAGTTTGGACCAATGACCTTAGAAACTACTGCTACCTCTGAGATCGAACGCATGAATTTCTGCAGGAAACATTTTTATGTTTCTTGCTGCTAGGAGACATGGGTTGCTATTGTTCATATCTCAGGTTCTCAGCTCATAAAATCTATAAAGAAATACAGAAATTGATTTTTATTAACATGTATATGCACAACTGTATAGTCATAAAATTCAATGCCAATTCTTTAAAACAAACAAACAAACAAACAAACAAACAAAAAACTGGAATTGTCACCTTGCGGATGTGTTCCTCTGCCATCCAGTCAAGTTGCATTTGCATCCAGGTCTGTCCAGACAGAAGTGAAGACTTTGAAGGAATTTAATAAAATGTATTGCATGTATTTTTTTTGGAAGTTATCACTATATTGACATGTATGATTCCAGTGAGAAACATCTTGTCTTCACAGTGACCACTTTAACAGAGGAGTGCAGAGGACTAATAGAGAGCTTCATCACATGATGCAACAAACTCAGAATCAGCAGAACCAATGAGCCACAATACTTCAATATGGACGTTGCTGCCAAGAAGCCACAAATTGTAAAACGTGGATGCTTCACACACACCTTCAACCCAGCAGCACAGAAGATCTTCACAGTCAGTTTCAAGGTGTGAAATCAGATGATGTCACAGCGAAGTTGACCTTTGACCTTTTGGATATCAAGTGTCATCATTTTATCACACGAGACATTTACTGTATGAATTCTTCAGTTATGGCCAAAATTATGTTTTGTTAGGTCACAGTGAGCTTTGATTTTTGACCACCAAAATCTAATCACTTCATCCTTGAGTCCAAGTGAACGTTTGTACCAAAGTTGAAGAAATTCCCTCAGTGTGTTCCTGAGGTTCCTGTGAATGAGATGGACGGATGGATGGATGGACAGCCCAAAAACATAACCCCTGTTGGCGTGCAGTTTGTTTTATGTGCTTAACAAATGGTGCATGTGCTTTTTCTTCTTCTTCCCCTTACTGGTCCTCTTCCTTTACCTTCTGCAGCTGGGCTGGGGCGTGAAACTGTTTTGCATTCTGGTGAAGAGTTGTAGGAGCAGATCTGAAGTCAGTTTCATGTCTAAATTAGAGCACTCAGTAGCAACACATTGTAAATGAGTCTTAATGAGTTTCCCAGCCTTTATTTTCTGCACTGTTAGACAGCCCTATGGCAGCGCTGAGATGTCAGCTGCTCCTGCTGGGGCTAATATCCTCCAACCACCATGATGACACTGCCACCAGTCATTCACATACACACAGGTAATTGCATGCTCCAGGCGTATATAGAAATATATATATTTGTGTGTGTGTGTGTGTGTGACAGGTTGCTGCATTGACTAGGAGATAGAGAAGGAGAGTGCATCCAACACAAAGCAAAGAGGAATAACTCAGTTCTCTCTGAGGTTAGCTTCATGCAGCACAGTATGTGACGGTGCATGTGTGTGCTTCAGTGAGTGCGCATCATTGTGACATTTGTGTCACTTTTCAACATAACTCATGTAGATAACTTTGCATTTCAAGGCACCACATGCTGTCATACAGTATATATGCGACCCCAAAGAAGATACACATGTTAAAATGAAACAACCTTTTTTTATGTGTGTATGGTGTGTGTGCATGTGTGTGTGTGTGCGCACGCAGCAGTAGTCATCAAATGACTCATCTGAATACTAAATCTCTCTTTCAGACTTCCATGCAAAGCACCTCAAATCCTCATGTATGCTGCTAAATGCGAAAACAAAAATCATGCTCGTTTTTGCATTTTTATCAAACCGCTGGCAGCATCTGCCACGAAGACTTAGAGATCTGTTTGCCGAGTATGTGGGGCAGCATACATTAATCATAGGGATGTTGAGTGGAGTGACAGATACTCATATCAGCATTTACATAAACAAGTGGAACAGGGTATGAATCCAAATGATGTACCATAAAGTATGGATGATGTCAAACAAGAACTGTACCAAAAATGCTGAGGAGCATGCAGCTTGGAGATGACAGGCAATCCAAGGAGCAGGGATTGTAACCCAGAATAAGCTTGATAACAGAACACAGCAGTCACCTTGTCTTCTGTGGGTCAATCTGACAACTCTAATTGCTTGTGTCTGAGGGTGCACGTCTTCTGATGTATTTTGTGTGCCTTGTGAGTGTAAAATAGAAAGGGTTTCTCCCATCTATGGATTTAGCGTGTCTGTATTCAAAGGGCAGGAGCTGATCTATGAATAGAGTGCTATTGTAAAATATTGGAGGGATGAGTGCCAATCTAATAAGGCTGCTAAGGATATGCTGAATAGAGCATCATAACAACTATATGCACTGTAATCTGGGGGTGTTGCGTCACCTCTTACAGCTAATCTTCTTATGAGAAAAAAGCAAGCAACAAGGACGTTGCTTAGCTGGGCAAAGAGGGAACAAATGCATAAAGGAATCTGACTGCGAGTTTGCCTGTCTGTCTTTGTTTTTTTCTCTCCCATTGTCCATCTGTTCTTGCCTCGCACACACACACACTTCCTCTTGTTAGTGTCTCTCAGACTTTTATGTTGCTTTTTAGTCACATTAGTGGCATGGCAAATCTGTCCTCACAGGATGAAGCCCACTGACTCCGGTGATCCCCTGACTTTTTCTGTTGCACCACTAGCAGGTTGACCTGTTTGGCTTTCACTGAAACGTCCTGATGACTCTCGGATGGATTGCCATGAAATTTTTCGACAGCCATTAATTGTTCCCAGACAATTAATCCTAACGACCTTGGTGATCGCCTGATTGTTCCTCTTTACTGCTAATTAAAATGTTAGCATGCATGGTAAACTAAGATGGTAGAACCTGGTAAATACTCTAGCTGCAATCAAGTGGCTGAAAAATGAAGCCAAAGTGGACATGTCAAAAACTACACTCCCTCGAAGCACGTTTCATTGCAATCATGTTAGCTTTTAGCTTAGCAGCCTCATAGAGCTTCTAGCGTGGCTGTAGACTCTTGTTAACCCTGCTAGAAAAACCAGCATAGACCAAAAGTATGCAAGTGGGAGAGGGTGAAGGATTTCTGCTGCTTTACAGTTGTGTTCAAATGTGTTTGTGTGTGTGTGCGTGCGTGTGCAGCTGTGTGTATCTGGGCGTGTATTGCTAATCAATAGGTCGCAAGAGGCTGTTATCTGCTATCTGTTTTTATAACATTCAGTGGTAAATCCCTCAGGAGAATGTTCACTATCATGGTATTACACACTGAGTTTCTCATTGTGCTGTCAGGCCACCCTTCATGTGAGGGTGTGTGTGTGTGTGTGTGCGCATTTGTGTGTGCTTGCATGCATGTTTTTTTATAGCTGGAGGGGAAACAGGCAAACTGACGTTCAAGTGCAGGCTGGATAGAATACACTTGAAGCATCAATATTTGTCAGTGCAGAGGCAAAGATGCAGCTTGCAGGGTGTGAAGCTCTGATAAATCTTAAAATATGATATATCAGGAATCAGAAACCAGCAGTATCAATACATAAAGCTCCTTTCATCTGTTTTTGTCTCTAAAGTCCTCCTGTTTTTTTATGGTATATCAACACAGAAACATATATACATACATTTGCTGTATGTTGCTGTGACTGCAGCCTCCTTGTAGGGTAATTTTAAGGCTAACTTGAATCTTTTCCACCTTGAAATATATATATAGTATGCTCACAGAAAAGCACAGTCTTGTCTTTCCCTCCCAGCTCTCTTCCCCACCTCTTCTTCACCTCTTCCTGCCTGTGCCCCAGCTCTCATTTTTCCCTCCCACCTTCTTCCTCCTCCTCCTTGCTGGGTACAGGGCAGGGTAGCAGAACTGTCTCGTCTTTGAGACGTGAGGAGTTTGATCTTCAGAAAGTGGAATCGAGATAGCATGTCTTGCTGTGCTTCGGGGATCTGTACGTGTGTGTGTGTGTGTGTGTGTGTGTGTGTGCATGCGAGCGTGCATGTGCACCCACATGTGTGTCTGCGTTATATTCCAGAAGAAGATAAAAGCCATAACCCCCGACATCGCTCAGTTCTGCTAAGTAAAGCAACAGGAATAGTTTGCAATTTCAGCTGCAGAGTCCCAGCTTTGCCTTTATAATTCTCTCAAAATACATTCATGAGTCATACTATCGAATGTCATCGCCTCATTATATACACATACATGGACATCTACTAGCCCTTGCTGTGTTACTGTCTTATTTTTAGGCTGAAAATGGTAAATGGGCCTTTTTCAGCTCGTGGGATAAAAGCTGGTAACAAAAGGCCTACTCTTGGCTGCATCGCAGTCAAACTCAGAAAAGGGTTTTGTGCCACATACAACAAGAAATAGAAGATCTCACTGCAAACTTCCAAATCAGTGTACAACTTCATTTACAGGGAACCAAATGTATTCCCTTTTTCACTTTCACTTTCCAATTTCATTGGACGGTGCCAGCAACGCCGGATTTGCTGCTCTTGAAAGGCCACCTTTCATGTTGTGCTCCTATTGAGGAGCAGGAGAGTTAAATAAATCAAATGATACAGGCGTCCTACAAAAATCTTGCCGCTTTTTTATTCTGTGGATAACATGATAAATCAAAGCCAGTGTTTGGCCTTGATTTTGTCTTTTCAAAAAAAAAAAAAAAAAAAAAAAAACACTTCTTTTGCTGTCCATAATATAGAGCTCTCAGCCCCCGCCTCTCTGTGAATACAGTGCAGGAATGTCAGGGCTTCATTGAAACGTGTGTGTGCGAGTGTGTGCACATCCATTTCTGTTTTTGTTGTATCTGTGCAGTGTTCCTCCAGAGTCTCTGTCCATCTGAAGATCTACTGTAAAAAAAATCTGACCCTGACCCGAGCGTTTGACCACCACTCACCATTTCATCCTGTCGAACACTTCTTTCTTACAGCCTTCTCACCCACTCAGTTTGGGTAGGGATTAGTTAATTGAGCCATGTGTCTCCTGCCTCGCAGGGAGACATACATCCAAACAGGTGTAGCTTGTAGACAGAAGTCAGTGTATTTCCGGGGGTGTGTGTGTGTGCGTGTGTGTGTGCGTGTGTGTGTGTGTCTTGCACATCTGTATGCATCTTTGCATTTGTGTGTTCGTGCCTGTGCACATGTTCAGGGAATAGGTGATGTGTGTTTGAAGTGCTGAAGCACCAAGCCAAGTGTTGCATACTGTTGGATGGCTTTGTTGCCAGATGAAACAGAGAGAGGGAGCAAAACAGAGAGCGAGAGAGAGAGAGAGAGAGAGAGAGAGAGAGCTGAGAGACAGAGACGCAGCTGAACTTAAGTAACCCTCCTACACTGTCTCACACTTTGAATTTAGCAAGAATTTAACTGAAGAGTTTAACTTTCCTGATTGTCACTGCCTAAGCTTCTGCCGAACACTTGAGCGATGTCAAGGTAGAAGTAACAGCAACTTTCTGAGTGCTTTAACTCTACAGTTTCAGATAAACAACACTGTCAGTATGCCAGGCTAAAATATTATGCTTATAGAGCAATGCACATTTACAGTGTGGTGTCTGAATAATAAGAACAATGTGTGATCTTTCTTACACAGAGGCTGCTTATCAGCGTTTCTGAGTGTGCGCGACTTTGCAAGAATGCATGTGAGATACCTTTTAGTCCACATGAAACCTTAACACGGTTACTAGACTTGCACTTTCCAGTGTGATGGTACGGTGAGCTAAACTGGCGCCATCTTCACACGCAGCTGAGAATGTGCAACAACACTGAGCACAGCACTGTAAACTTTTTAAACGTAGCTCCAACCGACGTCTATTAAAGCACCAGTGTGAAGGATTTAGTGGCATCAAGCAGTGAAGATGCAGATAGCGACCAGCTGAACATCACTCCTCTCACCCTAAGGTGGCCGTGAAAAAAGGCACTCTCGCTCACTCTCTCATCTGTTCTGGGCTACTGTAGTAACATGGCGGTGCAACATGGCAGACTCTGTGGAAGAGGTAACAAAGGTGATTATACAGCAACGGAAACGTAACTATGAATATTATGTTTCATTTTTGCCAGTAAAACCAACACATTGGTCCTTTAAAACACGCAGAATATACAGGCAGAAAGATATCACAGAATCTTGTTTCCAGAACAATGTCAACAGCATTTTATGCTTTAGTTTCTGAAACATGAGTCATGCACTTTCTATAGTTTCGAGTTTGTGAAAAAGGTTTGGGTGAGGGGGAGATACTCTCACATTCAACTGATTTACTTTCCCACAGCGAAATGCACTTTTATGCACAGTGGGGCTCTTTTAGCCTAGCCTTGATTGATTTGTAATATGTGTGGAGATTTTACTTCCATTTGGATCCATCAGTGCATTATTTAGTAAGTAAATGTTCCTACACAAATTAGCTTATTTTATTACTCAATACCTTACATATCTTATTTGGGTAGAAATAAATATTTTCCGCAACATAGCACTGATTTAATACTTTGCTAATATTAGTATTTTAGCCATAATTTACATTTGGCACACAATAGTTTTAATAAAAACAATCAAAATCTAACATGTAATGAGGTTTAGAGGTGTTAGTAGTTTGTTGTCTTCAGACTAAACTGGGCTAACTGTTTCCCCCTGTTTCTAGCCTTTGTGCTAAGCTAAGCTAACCATCTACTGGCGGTAACTTAATATTTACCATATAGATATTTGACGGTATCGATCCTATCATCTTATTCTGGACCAGAAAGCAATAAGCAAAATATTTCCAAAAAATTCAAGCTATTCTTTTAAACAAGGTTATGGGACATCCAGTGAGGAGTCTCAGTACAGGATCAAGCTTTCCTTCACTTCATGCTGGTCTTGCCCTTGTCTGGTGTTGCTGTGTAACCTGCAACATCCTGGTTTACACACACACACACACACACACACACACACACACACACTTATGCACTCTTTGAAATATCTGCCGTGAGGAGTGACTCCCTGTTGTGACTAACATGTATATATGTATGCACCATTTTTTTGTGTGTGTTTATACTGTGATTGGTGATGCTTGTGTGACACACACACACACACACACACACACAAACAAACACATACACATACACCATAAAAATACCTATTTTTATAAAGTAATACTTTATCAGCCTCCCTCTCCCTCTGTTTTTTGTAGTTTCCTTCAGTTGGGTGGATGCTAACATGTGGACAGATACAGTGGTGAGGATGAGGTGGATGAATAAATCCACTGGTTTATCACTCTCAGCATGTGGTCCTGTTTATAGGCAGCCTGTGAGGGAATTCAAATCGACTCCGCTCTGGCTCTGACTCTGGGTTTCTATTGTTAGACCTGAAGAGATCGGGTACCTTTCTCTGCCCTTCTTCATTCTCATGACTACATTTTTCTAGCTTCTCCTGTTCGATTCGTCCTCCCTCTCTGCTCAGAAAAGGTTCTTAAAATATATGGCTGAAAAATCTGAACTAGCTGGGGTGGACTTGTTTTGGCCAGAGAGCAGCCTCAGATGTTTTCATGTAAAAATTATGTTATTTGAAAGATAAGAGCATTCAAGAAACCCTTACTGCAGAGCAGCAGCACTTCTCTTCGCTGTCATTTCGCATGTTGCCAGTCCCAAATGGCCTCTTTCTTTGCAGTTTTGGTTGTTCTTTTCCAATGCAATACATGGATCTTCTACTTCTGACCATCCTCAAAACCCAAAACAGCAACATTATTGTATGTGTTCACGCCTGCATTTGCCATTTTTGTCTTAAATCTTGATATTTGCCTAACCCCAACTGACACCAGCTGCAGTGTTTTTATATCCAGTGCTGATTATTCCAAAACTGTTAGTGAGAAAAGGTATGAAATGTGTTTTTTGTTAATATGGCAAACTTAAACCTGATTTAACTGGTTGTTTGGCCACACAGGGGTGTCAGAAACAAGCTGTAGAGATCAACATATTACGAGCTAGTAAAATGAACATCAAACCTGCTAGCAAACAGTTGACTGTTTCCACATTCTGCAGACACGGAGCAGCATTAGCATTCACCCGGGGCTGTGTTTCCTGCCACCTGGGGAATGTAAGTCCAATATTTTTCAGCGCTCTTTCTTTGAAAACAGCTGCAACCGAACAATGAACGTGAATTTTTTTTTGCGAGTTCATCACTACGAGCAACACCTTTCAAATTACAAATAGCCATTTGATCTATCAGTACTATAAAAATATTGATTATAGCAGCTTGAAGGTTTCGCAGTTTAAAATGACGGAGGGATAAAATCTTGATTATCTCATGTTATCTGTTATCTCCTCTCTCAATTCCTCTGCTGACCAGAGGACATTAAGGGGACGGTTAAAATTCTGACCATGTTGGAGCAACAAGGTGACTGATCAAGCAGAGGTGAGGGACTGTCACATCATTCATCACAGAAAACTGCAGCTAGAGAAGAGGTGAGGGGGCTGTGGTCGCGAACATCACTGCCTGCATCCCACACAATAATGGCTTAGAATACAGATAAATAATCTTCACAGGTCAAAATCCTCAAAAGCTTAATTTATCATAACCTTGATTTTGATACAAAGAGTGTAATACAAGAGCTGTCTGGGAATTTTTGTTTGACAGAACTGGGAAAAGACCGAAAGTGGAAGGTCAGGCAACAACGTCATCAGTAAGTGACAAAGATGACTTGGATCCTAATGGGGAACCATACTGTATGGCTTGCTTCACATTAAGAATTTAGCCCCGAATATCTATTAATCTGCACGATAGACTCCACAAGTCAAATATTTATTAGCTCTGATTAGGAAATTCATATTTTAGATATGGCTGTGTCTCATTCCTCTCAGCTCATAAATATTCACATCATTTCAGATGATAACCTCAGAAGATTTCAGACTAGACAGAGCTTCTCTGTCAAAGATACTGCTGTCCAGATGTATCTTAAAAAGTTTCTTTGAACTTTATCTCATTGAGTGTTGGTGGATGATTGTGTCAGACACAGACAGTTTCTTCCTTTTGTTTGCGAGATACTTTCTAAACGCCTGCGTAAAGTTTTTCCATGTGAACGTGTGCACACAAGTGAGTGTGTTTGTGTGTGTGTTTGTGGTTGCGTTTGAACTGTGGAGACGAGTAGGCCTGGGAATTCTCTCAGGAACAGCTGAAATCTTCAGGAGATAGAGAGGATGGCGTTTGCCAAATTAGCTTCAGATCAGATTGGAAAGAGTGAAACTGGTCTGTGTGTGGTCACATTGTGTGTGTGTGTGTGTATGTGTGTGTCAGTAAGTGAATGAGTGTGTGATTATGTGTTTGCGCTCACTGGCAGAGTGGTGTCTCTACAAGTTGAAGAGACCTCCTATTGGACTATACGGGTCATGGGAACCTGCTCTCTCAGGGTCTCCATTGGCCATCTCTTCACACACCCCCACTACACACACACACACAAGCCACACACAAATACATTTGTACTTCTGTCCTTGTGAGGACATTCATTGATATAATGCATTCCTTAACCCCTTACCCTAACCTTTACCATCCTAACTAAATGCCTAACCCCTGCTGTTGCCTGAGCCCTAACCAAGTCTAAAGGAAGAGTCTAAAACTCGAAAACTGAAGGTCTAAAACATAATTTGGTTCTCACAAAGCTAGCTGTACAAGTGCACACACACACACACACACACACACACACACACACACACACACACACACATCCGAGATGACATGGTGCTTCTCCCAGTTGCTCTGTCTCCCAGTGTCAACACTCCCCTCTAGAGCAGATTAACACCACTTGTTTTTGCCAACCAGACTACAGCTTTACTGTACATGCCTTAACCTGTATTGGAGACTCTGAGGGCCACTGCTCCCACACCGTGCGACATAGATGGCAGAGGTAAACACTCACGCAGTGCACGACAATACGAAACTCCACAAATTTATGCCTATTATCTCCTGTGACATTGTTCGAGTCTATAAAAAAAAAACATTTCACATTTTAGTCTGTCATCCTTATTTACAAGGTGTTTTATAAACTGAATGATTTTGTCTGTCATGATGCAGGAAACTGCATTGTAGCATATCAGTGAGGACTGGGCACCCCGCTCCTTCAAAGACCCTCTGCTCAGCATAAACAAACAGGAAAGGAAAGGCAAAATGTGTAAGAATGACATCAAAAAATGATTATCCTTCTTAAATCAGCCGACAATATGATGCATTACCTCAATTAAGCTCATTTTGGGGGGTCGGATGATTCGCAATCCATTAAGCAATATGCAAATGGCTGTGTTTGTTTGGGGAGGTTGGGGAAGG
Source organism: Chelmon rostratus (assembly GCF_017976325.1). NCBI lineage: Eukaryota > Metazoa > Chordata > Actinopteri > Chaetodontiformes > Chaetodontidae > Chelmon > Chelmon rostratus. Next base: position 14,609,105 of record NC_055663.1, on the reverse strand, counting down.
ATGGAGGCAGAGAGAGAGAGGGGATGGAAGGAGAGGGAAGAAAAGGAGGATTCAGTGTAATTGGCCAAGCTACTATCCTCCGCTGCAGGCCTAATGAGCTATACACACACACGGACACACAGCCACGCACGCACACTCACACACAAATCACGTGAAATTTCAGGCATCAATGGCTGTTCGGCCTTTCATATGCAAAAATACTTTTATTCTTAATCAATAAAAGTTGACGGGGCAGAGTTTGGGGCGGTTTGGGGCACGTTTTTGTATGTTCACCCCTGGGTTTGATTCTTGAAGTGTGAAAATGATTAAAAACTGCGTGCGTCTGTATGTGTGCGTAGGTGCATTAGACGTAACCGATGGGAACACGGAGCAGCACGTTGAGGCTTACTTCTGTATAATACAATTAATCACTCCATTGGTGCCTCAACAAAGAAGTACAAGGCACGAAGAAAAGAAAAGAAAAGAAAAGAAAAAATCAAACTGATTTGCAAATATAAAGGTCCCATTGAGAACATCACCTGGCTGCCCTTTGGACTCCCTCTCTGCCTGTGCGCAGAGAGAGTAAGTGCACGACCTGTAATGAGCTAATCCATGTGCAGCCGCGGTCAGGCTTGCTCAGGGAGTGTGTTCTCTCAGGCTGAACCATCACTGCGCTGTCGCCTCTCCAACGCTTAATGACTTTCTGCTCTGTGGACAACTTGGGCCAGAGAGATTACATATAAAAAAGACTGAGGGAGAGAGAAGGACAGAGAAAGACAAAGAAAGTGAGTGAGAGAGAGGGAGAGAGAGGTTGGGGGTGAGCAGTGAAGCATGCCAGGCTCCCTAGGTGGTGTAAATTGGTTCAGACTGCATGTTGATCTTGATTACTGATCGGTCCTGGTCCTGCTCTGCCCTGCACTATCTCGCCAACAGTAAACTGAACATCTGGGCTAAACTTCATCTTGCCAGCTAATCGATATTTTGCACTGGTGAGTTTTCAAAAGCGAGACAGGGGAGGGCTGAGCCTCCGATGGCAAGGGCTCATAAATGTCAGTTTGCCAAGAATCTCCCACAAACATCCCAGTGGGCATTGCCTGTATACATCATTGTCTATTCTTTTATATTGGAAAAGATCAGGCCTCTGTGTTTCTTGGTGGAATGCAAATAAATACCATTGTTACGCACGTCAGCCCAAACAGCTGAGAGCTGTGCAATTAAGGGGGTGACTTTAGGGTGACTTTTGTATGGATTCAACAAACAAGACATATCATTAATTAGTGAGCTCTGGAGGTGCTGGTAGGCAGGCTTTCCTCTCTCCCTGTATCCGGTTTTTATGCTAACCTAAGCTAACCATCTGGATAGACATGAGAGTATCGATCTTCTCATGCAACTCTCAGCAAGAAAGTATAAAAGTGTATGACGTACAATGTTATCTTGAACGAGGCTATATCTAAAATTAATAAGGAATGCAAGTGCAGTAAAGTGCTGTTTGAGAAAAACAACCAGTAAGAGAGGGCAGGATGTAAGCATTTTCCTTCAACAGCTATGGATTCTGTCTCGTTAAAGTTTACATTTTTTATTGTTCAGAACGACACTGAACTTTCCCCAAACTCATCTGAGGAGATTTAGTCGCCTAACCTTCACCAAACTTGAAGACTCTCCCCGTCCTGCAGCCAATGTGATCCGTAGATCCATACACCAAAAGTCTGTTGACAGGAAGAAGGTCGCAGTCAACAAGTGCGTTATTGTAATGTGGAGATGTTGTGGATGCACGGCTCAGTGGGATGGATGTGAAGGACTCAGAGGAACGCAGAAGATGTCAGACCAGCCTTAATGAATCTCTGCCAACAACAGCATGCCAGCTGCTCTCAGAGTTCCTGTTGTCAGAATGCTTTCTCTAAAGTTTGCAAAGTACAGCAATACTCACAAAAAAACAAAAATCTGAATTTTTGAACTGCAAGGTGCTGGCATCGTGCGGCACTGTGTCATATCAGAGCTCATAACCCTCGCTGATGCAAATGTATCACCCTACCTGAATATGAAACTCCGCTGAACAATGCCACTGTGATTTAAATATCAGATGGCTCAGCCTAATAACAATATCTCTATTATGCAAACAGATGTTCCTTACAAAGATGGATCCAGATACATGTAGCACTGTAAATGCGAGGGTTATAAAATAAATAGAATAAATCCACTTTTCCTCGTCCTCCCTTGCCTCCTCTCTCTTCTTGGGCCAATTACAGGCCGAGTGGAATTTGTTCTATCTCCGTGCATCTCTCTGCCTGTGACCCCTGGGCTCATTCTCATGCTAAACTACTTTTCATTTGCTAACGACGTGGCACGGCTTCAGTCGGCCCGTCTGAATATGTATGGGGAATGTGAGGAGAGAACAGGTTTTATGGAGATGCGGTTCCATCACTGTCGCTCTCGCTCCCATAGTCTGCTCCATTACTGATGACCCTGCACTCGGCACATACAGTAGACGGCCGAGTGTGTTTGAGTTTGCTGCTGGTTGTGTTTGTGTGTATATATGCAAGGGTCTATGTGCATGAGTACCTGTGTGTGTGTGCATGTGTGTGTGTGTGCGTGGGCGTGTGTGAACAGTAACCCCTCATTTAGTCGCCCCTCATTCGGTCATTACATCCACTAATGCAGAGTATGCATGGCTCTACTCATAATAGCACTTCTCTGATATGCAAAACGAGCTCTCCACTGCACCTGGCATCCAGACACACACTTCTCATCAGCAACAGTCTCCTCACCCTAATTTGCTTCCTGTTCAAATGTAATAGGAAACCACTCATACAGGAAAATGGTTTGTTTTGTCTGCCTTGATAATAATGTGTTGCGAGGTTTTGCTGGATGTGGCTGTGTGTATTTGTGTGGAACAAAGGCTTTGTTAAGGTGCAGACAATGGGAAATTGGAAAATAGGAAACAGGCTACAGATGGGGATAATAGTGTTGCTACAGGTGTGTTAAATTTTGCACATGCTAAGATTGGTATGATAATTTTTCTTTTGTCTGCGCCATTAATGAACAAATCAGTGTTACACTCATGCAAGCCAAGTTATACAGGAGGATCTAGATGACAACCCATTGCTCCGGTAAATGTATTAACTGGGCTAAATCATCTCCAATGCATGTGATAATTAATCATCCAGCGATGTTTCTATTACCCACCATGTCTTCAAGTGTTTGTGTGTGTGCTCGTGTACCTGTGTGTGTGCATGTTTAGGTGTTTGTGTGGGCAGCAGATAGAACAGAAGGTGTGAAAAGCGGATGTGACCACAGGCTGCAGATAAGACAGTCAAGCCTGTCTATCCACACCTCTCTCTTCTCCCTCCTCCTCTCCCTTGGCTAAATCTAAATAAGATCAGTTGGGTGCTTAAAGTTTTGGCAGCGGCCAAGTCTTCATTCCTCCTCCTAATTGATTACTAATGCCTGGCAATAAGAGTTATGCACTGTTCAGTTGCACCTTAGGGGGTGGAGCAAGGTGGATTTATAAAAGAGGACAGTTCAAATGAGAAAAAAATTGAGTGAGGAAAGCCTATATTACTTAAAATAACTCAAAGGGAAATGTTATTTTAAAATTCAAATCCCTTCAAGATTTGCTTGGGTTTAACATTAGGTCTATCATATGCCTGGGTGTAAGTTTAGCTTGTCCCCATGACTTGAGGATAAATAAGTTTCAAATTTTGGTCAACAACGCTGCAAGCTGTCGACTTTTCTACTGAGTCTGTAATACGTTATATGTTCATGGCGGCTCTGCTGTATGTGTGTCAGATTGCAAAGGAGGAACAAACCCTGCATACCTATCTAAAAAAAGGTTGGGAAGGGACACATCACCATGACAACACTGGGAGGAGTAGGACGAACGCCATTAAAAAGATGGAAGCAATGTTGTGTATCGTGTTATCTCATCCCCACGCTGACACAAAAACATACATTTGTGTGTATGGATAAAATAAAGTGTGCTCACACAAACGCACGCATGGAACCGCACGCACATTATTCCTCCAACACACACCCACCGAGCACACACGCTTCTGCTAATCCATTTATTCAGTCCTTGCCTAATTTGCCACAGCGATGACAAACTGAAGTAATTTCCTGCACATCTTTTTATTCCAGTTCAATGAACTCTTAAACAATTCAGCTTGAACTTTTATTACTTGCTGCTCATTTGCATACTCTTAGTTCAAGGCAGTATGTCCTGACGCCAGTGGGGTTGAGGTGACCTTAGAGGAAATGTGAACAGCACAAGTTGCACATTTATCCCTGCAACAGATTCCTTATGTCTTTAGGGGTGTTTGCAGACATGCCAAAATCATAAGCTGCTTTGTAACAATTAAAACGATAGTTTACCTGAGGGGAAGGTGTTGAAAATAACAGTGTAATGCTGTGTGGCAAAATTTGGCAACTGTTATCAGTGTGAGCCAAACAGCAAGGGCAAGGTGAGATTTAACACACAGATAATAGCGACATCTAGTGGTCACTCAGAAGAATTATATAGTTCATATGTGGATATGTGGATGGCAACCTGAGCGGGTGACAAACAATAGCACTGCTTATTGCTCAGCTTTGTAGTTTTCCAGGACTTTCTCTCCAGCACCTCAGCTTTGATTCTCCTTTGTCTTTTTCCCTGGCAAGCCACTAAATATTTTTCTTCTTTCTCTACATCTTTCTCTCTTGTCTTTGATCACTGAATGCATACACGCACACACACACAGACGCATGCACGCACGCACACAGTGTCTCTCTCTCAGGGAAGGCTGCTTTTCCTCTGTGACATCTAATTTATTTAATCAATCCACCACAACCCCAGCTGTCCAACATGAAGTGTTTCCCAATTATCTTAATGTGATTTGCTCCCTGCTGTTGGCTGCTACACTACTGATTACGACGTAATAAGATGCTAAGTGTATACACACACACACACACACACACACACACACACACACACACACACGCACATAAACATTTTTCTGTCTTCTGTACTCTCCTGTCATCGGATAGCCAGTGTGAGTAATGGCAGGACAAGCTGTGACAACGGGGGGGACAAGAAGACATAAACCTCAGGAGAGGAGGGATAGTGGGATGGAGGGACAGGATGGATGGAGGGATAAAAAGGCAGACAGACACAGAGCCTTTAGGCCCCAGCAGAGCTTACAGCAGTGGTTCCACTGTCATCAAGTCCACAGTGCGTCCTGCAGAAAGGCAGGGCAGACATCATCCTAACTATGTGGTGACAGGGCAGACGAGACGTTAAAATACACATTAGGAGGCGCATCACAACCCCTACAGGGAACAGACAGACAGATGGAATAGAAGAAGACAGAAAAAGATGACAGACCGGTATATCAGTGCCTCATCCTCAGAGGTCTTATGAATCCCGGCAGACAACACTGACTCTCTCAGTCCCTCCCTTTGGTTTAATCCTGAAGGGTAGTGTACAGGAGAGGTGACAGTTTTGCTGCCAAAGTGACTCTGCGATGACAGTGTGAACTGAGGTCAGATAAAAAAAATAGCATCTGGGAAAGATGCGATAGAGATGTGAACGTACAGCACCTCGTGTGCGGAAGAACACTCGGCTGACGGTGTGAGCGGCGCAGTGGGTCGGCTGTCAGCAGAGTGGCTCCGTGACAAACGAGGGGAAGGAGAGTTAAAAGAAAAAAAAAAGTTGTGGTTCTCCTGGGTGTTCTTTGAAGACCAGAGCCCAGGAGATGGTTTGACCCCTGGAGCTGCAACTGCCCCTCCAACCCCCCACTTGTAACCTGGGCACCAGAGAGAGGATGGAAATTTGTCACTGCTCTGTTTTTGGAGCCTTGAGGCTGCAGAGAGGAATAACATCTCTAAAGCCAAGAGCCTTAGATTAACAAGAGAACAGTGGGGAAAGGAAATATAAAGGATGAAAGAGTTCATCCATAATGTATTAACTACTCTAGTGTATATGGTTATTATGTAGATTTGGTACAGCACAATGTTATTAGTACAGTTCTATTATTTGATCACAGACAATACGCCTGGACTTTGTTTCTGGATTAAATTAAACTAGGGAAAAGGTATAATTTTACGTGTGTGTTTGTGTGTGTGTGTGTGTGTGTGTGTGTGTGTGTGTTTGTGTTGTCGGCAGGGTGCTGAACTCCTGCAACATTATGAGACCTACTCTCGAGGTCTATTGAAATCCGTGGGACACACTCCTTTGCTCTGTTTATTTCTGTTTGCCCTCTGTGTGCGGGCCTGTAATCCTCCTCTGATTTCGTCAAAGAGCTCATTAGGAAAACCTCTTCAGTCTTTTTCTTGACTTTAATTATTTGTCTAATTAATTTCACGGCCCCTTTTCAGTCGAAACTGTGATTTGGTTAATTACTACTGCAACTCCGGCTCAGCAACTGCTTTTTTCGCTTATTTATATCAACCCCTTGAATTTAAGCTGCACTGTTTGGAGCATTTTATGGGTAATTGCCTCTTCATTCAAGTATCACATATTGTATCGCTAAAAGTGAGTTCTGCAGCAGCTACGCTACAGAACTGTCGTAAACATCCACATTTCTACTGTATATCTCACACCACATGATGATTTCTTTATGTCACATCTATCAGCATCAACTCTCAGTTGGAGAAAACACTGATTGATCTCTTCATACGTGTCAGAAATCTTGATTTGGGGCTGGTTGCCTGCACAAGGGCTATCTGATCTTATGCCGAACTGCCTTTAAGAAGTTACAGCAGTGACATTATAATGGTGTTCCTGTCCCTGTTTTCAATTTCACACTCAATGGCTTCCATGTGGTAGAGCTTAATTGGGGCATCATCAGGGGAGTTTTTGAAACTGTATGTCTGTGTGTGTGCATATATAGGTGTGTGTGTGCGTATGCTACATACAGACTCCCGCTGTTTTATTGTCAGAGAAGCTTTGCTAACACACTTTTATAGCAACCACAAAAGCAGGTCTTTTACAGAGCTTAACCCCTAGCGAGCGGCAAAAAACATCAATGTGTTTCTGTGTCAAAAACAGAAAACCTCTCTAATGAAGCAAAGATCTTCAAATAACTTTAAATAGCAGCAACAGTTAATTTAAACACAAGATACTTGTGCTCAAAAAGAGGATTCATTCTCAGTGAAGAACCTTGGAGCTCTAATCTGCCTCTATACCTGCCAAAGAGCAGTGATTCCTAACACGTCTCTGGGGGTCATCAGGTGGAAACCTCCCTTCAACAGTGTTTCGCCTACTTAGTCCCACTACACCTCCAGGAGGTTAGGCAGTGAACTCCGGCGTCCCAGAGTCACCCCCCCTAGTGCCAGTTCACACTGCTCCTACACAATCCAAACAGCACCGCCACGTTCAACTGACCCAGAGATGCTCCAGGTAGTGGCCAGTACCGATGCTACCATTTAACTATTGCTAATGCTAATGCTAACCGCTAGGAAGAACAGAAGAAGACAATACAGTTCCGATGCTACCATTTAGCTAATGTTACGTGCTAACCGCTACCTGCTAAGAGGAACAGAAGAAGACAATAAAGCTAGATTCACCTATACTGTTAATGTTAATTGCTAGCTACCAATACTAACTGCTCACAGCTTTAGCTATTGTTAGCTGCCACAATGCTACCACAGGCCTAGATGCCACATGTAACTGCCGATTGCCACACTACCATCATCTACCCCTGCCTCTCACCAACTGCACCAAGAAAAAGCGGGGTGGGAATACAAACCCTGGTTCGGGTAGGGGATAGAAAATAAAGAGGTAGAGTCAAAAGATGAAAGTAGGGATTGGATACAGACCCTTGTTCGGGTAGGGGGTGGAAAATTTAGAAGGTGCTGAAGGTGGAGGCCTAAACCACAGACTAGATTTAACAGCCTCTTCTAACATTTCCTTCAAGAAGCAGCAAACCCTACCATTTCCTTCAAAAAGCAAACAGAGCAGGAAAACAAACCCTAACATTTCCTTCAAGAAGCAAACAAAACAGTAAACAACCAAAAAGATCAAAAAACAAGCCAACTCTGTGTCTTACCACGCAAACTCACCTGAACAGGCCGCATGGTCCCAAAGAGAGACTCTAGCTGGCCACACCCCCACCTTATCTAAACTTCCTGGTTCTCTTCCTATTGGCAGAGCGAGAAGATGGGGCGGGGAAAGCAGAGCAGAGGAGAGGTGTCTTGTTCAGACTTTAACCTCTTCTCTTGCCGGGTTAGGCATGCATGTCCTCTGCCTGCCCCCCTCCCCTCACTGTCCCTATTTCACCCCCCAACTACTATTATTTCTCCTGATCCATATCCACTGACTAGACCTAGCAGCCTCATCTGACATCTCCCTCACTGTCTATCTTAAATTTTGCCCATGCACTCCCAGCTCCCTCAACAGTGAAACAGCTGACCCTGCAACAAAACCTCTACACCCCACTTCAACTGGACAGACCCTGGTCTTCCATCCCCTCTGCTCAGATTCTGTCTTTAAATCTGCATACTTAGTCTTCTTCCTTTCATAAGCTGCCTCCACTGAATTTTCCCAAGGGACTGTTAACTCAATAAAATACACAGTCTTTTTACTCATGGACCATAAGACAATGTCTGGCCTCAGATTACTATAAACTATTTCCTGGGGCACAACTAGCTTTCCTCCCAAGTCGACCTGCATTTGCCAATCATCAGCCCCTACCAGGCAGCCACCTACCTGCTTTCTCCCTGACTTAGCAGCTCTATTTTTAACAAATATAATTAAAAAACAACACTCTCTATTTGTGTGATGGACACATTGTTAATAAGACGCCACTGTAGATAATTCTGCAGCAAAAATATTGTGCAAAGGAAGAGAGCCCTCTTCTAGATTTCCAGTGGGAGAGAAAACAAAGGGAGAGATAGTTGACTTTAGTGCAGCTGCTTCTGTTATCTTTGACTCTTTTGTAAGTGTTTAGAAAGAGTTAGGTGTCCTCTGCTTTTGTTTCATCTCAGGATGAGAGAGGGTAATAAAGTGCTTGATCTGCATTAATAAAAAACGTTCCAAAAGGTTGAGTTTAAACCATCTGTTTCTATTGTCCCAGTGAATTTAGGATCAGCATTCAAACATATTGTATCGTCTTGTCTACTTCTTTTTTGTTGACCAAAGTGCCCTCTATGGTGGCCCATTGTGCAAGATAATGTGATAAAGTGCCCTCTAGTGTGCCTTTCCAGTGAGAAAATGCAACACAGTGCCATAGGCTGCTAGAAATTAATAGCATTTAATAGTTATACCTTCTTTTCACCCCTGCTTCTCAAACAGCTTGAGACCGTTGCTGGACTTGATTAAACTTTTTTTAGTTCGTGGGCTTTATTGTGTTTGGATTTGCAATATCCTTTGATAAAATATCTATTTTACTGTGTTCCAGGTGTGTGCTCTGAGTTTGGCTGTTTGGCCTGCGAGGCTCAGCCCAGCTCACTGACATCAAACACGTCAATCTGAAGCTCTATCACTAACTGCACATCAAAGGTCCCAGTTCTGGCTCCATCTGTCCTTTCATTCCTTCCAGTCACTCCCCAGGCCCAGAGGGACTGTGTCAGCTCTTTGGGACAGGCAGTCAACAGACCAGTTCCTTTTAAAGGTATTAATAAAATTCCCCGGCCTGAAGAGGAGAGTGAGTGCATGAAAATAGGTTTCCAACGCTGACATTCATTGATAGAGTCTACAAAATTGCTGTCGCTTAAGTCAGCAGGGGTGCAGCTTAGAGATTTTGCCAACAGCCCCAAAGACAGCGCTAACAGAGATCTATAATCCCTGGCATGTCCAGCTTGGGGCCACTGAATTGTTCGAGCGTCCTTCCTCGCTGTACTGTACAACATCCAGTGATGGCTCATGAAAGAGCTCCACTTGATTGCTATAGTTTCAGCTTTTAACAGGGAGATAATGTTACAAGCCACCGTCTTCGTAGTATTTTACTTTTATGGCTCAATTTTCAGAAAGCGGAACAGATGTAATGTGTGGACACTGACCACATGGATAGCCAGGTGGCTCAAGGTTTGTACTGTAGCCAGAGCAAAGAGCAGCTGCTTTTGATTACCTTTAAGCTTTGTCAAGAGAGTGGAAAATGCACCAAACCCACAAATTAACAGGGAGTTGCAGCTTGTTTTGCTGAATCTCAGTGTTACAGCTTAATTGTATAAAAGCTTAACTATTCCTCTTCAAGTCTGCGTCTCTGTATCCGTTCTTCTGTTGTCAGTACCACAGTATGTATGTAAGTGCAGTTTGTTTGGCTCCTTCGCTGGTGAATCCATCATTCAGATGCAAGTTTCAAGGCTGCAGTCACAGAAATTCATTTCATATTCTCAACTTGTAGTTCGGCTTGCATAGTGAGCATTGCAGAGTTACCAAAAAAGTCAATGCTGAATCCTATAACATTGCAAAATATGTATAAAAGTATGTTTGCATGTGGTACAGCAACAAAAAGTGACTGCGTTTTAATATTGTGCTCAATATAAAGAAAGTTTGATATTTGTGGGAAAATACATATTTGACACATTATGTATTTTTTGTTTAATCCAAACAAAAAATACATAATGTGTCAAATATGTATTTTTCCCACAAATATCAAACTTTCTTTATATTGAGCACAATATTAAAACGCAGTCACTTTTTGTTGCTGTACCACATGCAAACATACTTTTATACATATTTTGCAATGTTATAGGATTCAGCATTGACTTTTTTGGTAACTCTGCAATGCTCACTATGCAAGCCGAACTACAAGTTGAGAATATGAAATGAATTTCTGTGACTGCAGCCTTGAAACTTGCATCTGAATGATGGATTCACCAGCGAAGGAGCCAAACAAACTGCACTTACATACATACTGTGGTACTGACAACAGAAGAACGGATACAGAGACGCAGACTTGAAGAGGAATAGTTAAGCTTTTATACAATTAAGCTGTAACACTGAGATTCAGCAAAACAAGCTGCAACTCCCTGTTAATTTGTGGGTTTGGTGCATTTTCCACTCTCTTGACAAAGCTTAAAGGTAATCAAAAGCAGCTGCTCTTTGCTCTGGCTACAGTACAAACCTTGAGCCACCTGGCTATCCATGTGGTCAGTGTCCACACATTACATCTGTTCCGCTTTCTGAAAATTGAGCCATAAAAGTAAAATACTACGAAGACGGTGGCTTGTAACATTATCTCCCTGTTAAAAGCTGAAACTATAGCAATCAAGTGGAGCTCTTTCATGAGCCATCACTGGATGTTGTACAGTACAGCGAGGAAGGACGCTCGAACAATTCAGTGGCCCCAAGCTGGACATGCCAGGGATTATAGATCTCTGTTAGCGCTGTCTTTGGGGCTGTTGGCAAAATCTCTAAGCTGCACCCCTGCTGACTTAAGCGACAGCAATTTTGTAGACTCTATCAATGAATGTCAGCGTTGGAAACTATTTTCATGCACTCACTCTCCTCTTCAGGCCGGGGAATTTTATTAATACCTTTAAAAGGAACTGGTCTGTTGACTGCCTGTCCCAAAGAGCTGACACAGTCCCTCTGGGCCTGGGGAGTGACTGGAAGGAATGAAAGGACAGATGGAGCCAGAACTGGGACCTTTGATGTGCAGTTAGTGATAGAGCTTCAGATTGACGTGTTGATGTCAGTGAGCTGGGCTGAGCCTCGCAGGCCAACAGCCAAACTCAGAGCACACACCTGGAACACAGTAAAATAGATATTTTATCAAAGGATATTGCAAATCCAAACACAATAAAGCCCACGAACTAAAAAAGTTTAATCAAGTCCAGCAACGGTCTCAAGCGTTTGAGAAGCAGGGGTGAAAAGAAGGTATAACTATTAAATGCTATTAATTTCTAGCAGCCTATGGCACTGTGTTGCATTTTCTCACTGGAAAGGCACACTAGAGGGCACTTTATCACATTATCTTGCACAATGGGCCACCATAGAGGGCACTTTGGTCAACAAAAAGAAGTAGACAAGACGATACAATATGTTTGAATGCTGATCCTAAATTCACTGGGACAATAGAACAGATGGTTTAAACTCAACCTTTTGGAACGTTTTTTATTAATGCAGATCAAGCACTTTATTACCCCTCTCTCATCCTGAGATGAAACAAAAGCAGAGGACACCTAACTCTTTCTAAACACTTACAAAAGAGTCAAAGATAACAGAAGCAGCTGCACTAAAGTCAACTATCTCTCCCTTTGTTTTCTCTCCCACTGGAAATCTAGAAGAGGGCTCTTCCTTTGCACAATATTTTTGCTGCAGAATTATCTACAGTGGCGTCTTATTAACAATGTGTCCATCACACAAATAGAGAGTGTTGTTTTTTAATTATATTTGTTAAAAATAGAGCTGCTAAGTCAGGGAGAAAGCAGGTAGGTGGCTGCCTGGTAGGGGCTGATGATTGGCAAATGCAGGTCGACTTGGGAGGAAAGCTAGTTGTGCCCCAGGAAATAGTTTATAGTAATCTGAGGCCAGACATTGTCTTATGGTCCATGAGTAAAAAGACTGTGTATTTTATTGAGTTAACAGTCCCTTGGGAAAATTCAGTGGAGGCAGCTTATGAAAGGAAGAAGACTAAGTATGCAGATTTAAAGACAGAATCTGAGCAGAGGGGATGGAAGACCAGGGTCTGTCCAGTTGAAGTGGGGTGTAGAGGTTTTGTTGCAGGGTCAGCTGTTTCACTGTTGAGGGAGCTGGGAGTGCATGGGCAAAATTTAAGATAGACAGTGAGGGAGATGTCAGATGAGGCTGCTAGGTCTAGTCAGTGGATATGGATCAGGAGAAATTATAGTAGTTGGGGGTGAAATAGGGACAGTGAGGGTAGGGGGCAGGCAGAGGACATGCATGCCTAACCCGGCAAGAGAAGAGGTTAAAGTCTGAACAAGACACCTCTCCTCTGCTCTGCTTTCCCCGCCCCATCTTCTCGCTCTGCCAATAGGAAGAGAACCAGGAAGTTTAGATAAGGTGGGGGTGTGGCCAGCTAGAGTCTCTCTTTGGGACCATGCGGCCTGTTCAGGTGAGTTTGCGTGGTAAGACACAGAGTTGGCTTGTTTTTTGATCTTTTTGGTTGTTTACTGTTTTGTTTGCTTCTTGAAGGAAATGTTAGGGTTTGTTTTCCTGCTCTGTTTGCTTTTTGAAGGAAATGGTAGGGTTTGCTGCTTCTTGAAGGAAATGTTAGAAGAGGCTGTTAAATCTAGTCTGTGGTTTAGGCCTCCATTTTATACATTCACTGTGTTTTGGATGGTTAATTTGACAGCACGTCCTACACTTCCTCAGACCTGTACAAGAGCTGACGTTAATGGAGACGCTATGAAAACAATCTGCTCCATGACTTGGATTCTATCACACTAAAACACACAATGTACACACATCCGCATTACGGTAAAGTGGCACGATGAAAGGAGGATGTGTCACATATGATGATACGGTACATTAACCACAGCTACCAGCTATATCCTTTAGAAGGGCCTGACAAAAACGGCTTAAAGAGAGGAAGGGAACGGCAGACAGAGGGTTAGGGTGCTTGAGAGCAAAGCTGTAAACAGCAGGAGTGTGCATTTACAGACCTGACCTGTTCTTTCGTTCAGCTAATGTGTCAGTGGAGCAGGTGTGGTGCATCAAGCCGCATATGACTTAACCTGAACACTATAATAATTTCCGGAGCAATTCCCTTAAAAATGCAAGCATCTTTTCCCGCATGTAAGATGTGTGTGAGAGCATGCATCTGCATGTTGTGTGCCTGCGTGTGTGTGTATGTGTGTGCGCGCACTCATGACGGCAGGAAGCTAATCAAATGAAATACATTCCATATTAATGTGATTTATTACTGCTGTGTAGCCAAAATCTGATATTGCAGACCGTCAGCAGAGGGAATGAATCTGTTTCAATTCTAACTAACGACACATGCCACAGGCCCCAGGACGTGCTGTTTTCCTCTTTGCTGACAGCCTGTGTTCTTGTGTTCTGCCCTGAGGGACTGTGGGATTGAAGAAGTCTGCTCTAGTTTTACTGTGAATGATGAACGTCTCTCGTCAGTATAAAAGGTGTAAGGGTAAGTGAGGATTCAGAAAGACAGAGCGAGTCTTCCCAACGATTTTAGCCCCAGACATGAATCAAGCGGCCACATCATATGATGTATTGAAAAATGGACGATCACCAAAAAAATTAAGGGATTAAGAGTAGTTAAGTGGTGTACAAAAGTAATAACTAAAAGAGCACGATGCCACAGAAGCACTGGAAAACACTATGGATTTAAAATCCAGTCCTCTTCCAATGTCAGAAGGAGAAAAGGCTCATACTGTGTCTACCTGTCAGTCAAAACATTGTCACTAATTGGAGTGTGCCTTGTGTAACCTTGGAAACAAGAGGTCACACTAAATTCACAAACCATAATATCAGCAAGAGGGGTCACTGAAAAACATGCTTCTCATAAAGGTTATTTCCAGCGACTGAATATCAGTCATAATGAGGTTTCCTGTTCGGATGGGTCCAAATTTCAGTGAAGCCAAAACCGAGCCGGTGGTTACCGTGACAACATAAATGTCTCACTGGCTTTTCTATTATACGCTTGTTGGAAAAAGGCCATAGCTTATGTTTTGGCATTTCCCAAACTCAGAGATTATGTGAGACCTTGATACAATATGTTGGAAACAATGAATGCTTCAGACACGCACTCACACACACATGCGTGCAGGTGACCTCACGCCAGACACCTCGTGATTGATTACCAGCCCCGGGCGATCCCTCTGTCTGAACTTCCTGGTTTTTAAGTCTTGTTTCCTGCGTGGATCATTGCGTTTTGTGATGTGATTAACTCACCAGAATGAGGTCATGATTCATGCTGGGGTCTTCAAACAGATAGAGGTTAGGCCAGAGACTGGAGACGGTTTCCCAGGTGGCCTGGCTTAGAGGCTGAGGGGGCTGAGAGGTGGGGCTGAAGGGGCTGGGGGAAAGCGTTTAAGGTTAAGGTCTGGGTTGAGGCCATAGAAATATGGTGGAAATATGGTGGACTTCAAGGGGCATCCTTTTCTTCGAGGGGGCAAAGGGTTAGTAAAAAAAAAATCAGGGCTCTTCAGTTTATTAATTTCTGAGAAGATGAAACTTTGTGAACATTTTCTTTTCTGGGAATCTTACAATGAAAAGTCTGTCACCAATGAAAATGTGCGTATTTGTTTACAATACCACTCTCTTATTTGAATACTAAATATGAAGCTACAGCCAGGAGACAATTAGCGTAGACTGGAAGAGAAACAGCCTGTGTGCAAAAAGGTAGAAAAAAATCCACCCGTCAACACCTCTACAGCTCACTAAATACCATGAAACATATTGTTTATTTAATCCATTCAAAAAATAAAGTTTGAATATAATAATTTGAGTCTTTATCTAAGCTAAGCATAGGCTGGCTTTTGCTGCATAGTTATCATAGGAATGGTATTGATCATCTTAATCAATTCTCGCCAAGAAATATGTCTACTTCCTAAAATGTACAACAACTTTTGTCTCATTCGTGAATATACTCACACTCACACAGCGTGACTACATCTCCCTGTGTTTTGGCCTGCCAACGTACCTATAGCTTCCTCTTTTCTGCCTGTCCATCTAAACCCAATGCCCTCATATGGCCCTGTCAGCTCGCTAATTGAGTTTCTTCCGTTAACAACCATATGGTATTGGTTTCAGTTGCGCTACTCCAATCTAATGAGCTATCCCACGTGGAACTAAAATAAAACCCTTTAGATTTATAACTCGGCTCCCTCTAGTGATTCTAAGGCATGACCCCGTGATTTGAGAGGTTAAAAACTTTACTGCAAGCTAGCACGAGCTCAGCTAATGAGCATTACCGCAAATGAAAAGCAGATAAAGGGTTTCATTTTCCTAACTTTATCACTGCTTTACCCCTTTCCCTCCTCTCCGGTTATTGTCCATTTCTCTTGTTATGGGTGTCAAAGTCAGACAGCTTAGTGCCCCAGACTCCTGAGTGCTACCAACACACAACCAGCCTTGACTTGCAGCAAAAAAACGTATTCATACATCAGGATTACAATAATATGATTACAAAATAAGCAACTTTTGAAGATTTACCTTGCATGTAAATAAACTTTGGATTAAAGTGGGTGAAATTCTGTTTGACTCCACGCCTCTTGTTGCATGCTGGCATTAGGCCTACTGAAGCTTTAGCCGTTCAGGTTTATTCACACCACATATTTACTGTGTGCTTCCACCAACTGCTCCATTCACGAAACCAGCCATTAGAGATTATTGTTGCATGACACAATTAGGTGTTACCAGCCTGTGACAGTGTTGAAGAAGGAGGTGTGCTAACATGGAGCAATGGGGAGAATGGTGCCAGAGAGTGAAATTCCATATTTAAGACCTCGGTCTGCTGCTTTTATCGGTATGCAGCCACACACAGGGAGACGCGAAGGCTACAAGTTGCTTCCTGTTTCAACACCAACACCCCACAGGTTAATAAGCGCCGTGGTGGACAGAAACCCTGCCACTACTTCTAGCACATATCCCTGGCTTGTCCCAGTGCCACTTCTGCTTCACAGTGAGTCATTGTACCAATCACTCCTCATTTCCTCTCCAGTGAAGGCTTTTGCTGTGTGGTAGAAGCCAGAGTGCAGTATCCAGCATTCTGACACGGCTCTCATTATGGCCTAATGGAGGTGAAGGTGTTTTTATGGCCCATTCAGTCAATCAGGTGCCACACGGGACTCTCTCTCAGGGACTTATTACAAATGTCCATACACTAACACTTAGAGATACAGGCATACCTGTAATTACTCATGTCTCCCACCTTGCCGTGACCCTGGGGTTTTACACCCTTCCATCCAGCACTCATGTACCTCCATCACAGGCCCCTACTGAACCACTCTGTAAGTGGCCTTACTTTTATTGAAACTCCTAACTGCTGCAAATTGTTTCCAATTACTCTAAATTGGTCAGTTAAATCGTAGGTTTATAGTGAAAGTCAGTGACTTACTGAATCACCTCAGCATTGATTGTGACCATATTAGCATTGCACTTCCGTGTAATGATGCTGAGGCTCCTCAATAATCAGAATGTGTTGATAATTGGGTGCTTGACTGCTCTTAATTGTTCTCAATTGTTTGAAATACTTTAATGGAGTGATTTATAGCTTCCAACAGGCCAGCCAGCGCCAGACATCAACACTGGGTGAAGCTGTGGATTAAAAACACACTTGAGGTAGACTTTTGGGATAGGGAAGTCATGCCTCACTGGCACGCACATTATCGTCAATACGTTCCTCTGAGACCTAATGAAAGTCATGTAAATGCATTCCATTGTTATAATGAATAGGTGCAGAAATGCAAGCCCAATAATAACTAGCTGAAGGGGGGGGGGGAGTCAGCAGTGCGGTAAAGAGGATTAGAAATAGCAGCAAAATTGATGCCGTATCAGTAATTTGATCATATGGTCTAACTTGGCTGTGTTATGTTGGCATGTCTCTAACTTCAGTGAAGGGATGGCAGGTTGGAGCAGAGGAACTTTGGTTCATTATAATGCTGAATAAATCACAGTTTTTCTGGTGTTTATTGACAGGCTTCAACAATTGGGACAGCAGAAGAACAAAAAAAGAGGTAAAATCTTCACAAAGCAGAGGCAGCTCATTCTGACGGTTTCAGAATGAGCAGTGAGGTTATCGTAGAGTCCATCTCCCTTTCTATTTTGTGCTTTTCTCCCCCCTCTGTCTGCCCCTCTCTCTTGCTCTTTACGCTTGAGTGACTGCAATTACAAGCTGCAGCCAGCACAGGATGCGGCAGTGATTTAAAATGATTCATTTTGGGAATGCAGAGAGCTGACACACTGAAACACATACTCCCACCGCAACCCTGCATCCCACCCATATGCACTAAAAAAGCATGAATGTTGAGCTCCAGTAAAACTGTAAATATCCAGAACATGTATTGATTGAGTCCTTTGAAAGGACCCGCGTTAAAAATGCTGCCTGTTTGGGTCTGATTGACAGTGAAATGTGGTTTTCTTCTATTCCAAAATGATTTTTTCTCTTGTGTTACCGCACACCACCAAACACTGTTTACTCTGGCATGTCAAGTCCCGACTCCATCTTTAAGGCGACCTGTCTCAATGTTTGTGAATGTGGGACCACCCCTGGGGACGGACCCCCCCTTCACCACCCCTGACTGACTGAGTGAACTGTGATGTTTGATAAGCTGTGAGAACTGTGCCGTAAATCCAGCCTTGCTGGGCCACAGGCATAGCTGTGTTTCTATCTGCAGTCCTCTCGCTCCCCTTGGGCTTTCTCTATCTATCCTACCCCCACTGTTTGATGGCCTAAAAGCAGAGATATGAATCACATGTAAACAATGTAACAGTAGAGGAAAAAATGTGGAGATGGAGAGAGGGAAGGTGAATAAGAGAGAGTGAATGAGTCAAGAAAAAACTCTGCCGTCCCCGCTGGCACACAACAATTAAACCTTCTGACAGGAAGTTGAGTGCACATGCCTCCTGTTTCCATTTCCTTTCCTTGCTGCCAACATTTGACCCTCTCTGATGACAACGCAAATTGAAACCCCTGCATGACCAGTGAATAACATCATAGCATCAAGCCTATTGACTGAGAGCTTTGTGTGGGTCTCTGTATATTTGGTTCTGAATTGTCTGATTCATGTGGCGACATAGACAGGGAGTCGAGCGATGTGGACACAGCTTAAAGTGATTGGCTCACACGTATTTATTTGCTTAACATCTTCGCTAAGAGCGAAAGATAATGGGATGAGCAGACAGAAAACCTCCTGCGTTTGAGCCATTGCTGTAGATTTTGGATTGATTTCGCACAGTGAGAACAGCTGATCGAGGGAGGAGAGGTCTCCCCGATAAACGGACGCATAACACAGCTGCGCCGCATCACGTGGACACACACATTCACTGGCAAACTGCACAGGGGAGGATGTTGTTAAATGTGTTTTGTTCAAAGGCTCGCAGACCATCCGAGGCGGCATATCAGCCTCCTCCCATGAAGATCTAATTTGCGCTCTATCCTTCCATCAGTCTCTCCTTCTGTCTCCCTTCTCTTCCTATGAAGTGCTGTTGGCCGATCCAACGAGATCCACAGATGTTTATTTCACTAAGCAGGAATGTGAGGGCCTATCAAGATCTAAGACAGACGTCAGCTCAACTATTTAGTCTGGCTACCATGCCAAAAGAAATGGACAGTTTTGAAGAGCTAGTCTGCCTTTTTTTGCCTGGTCAGGGTGACAGTAGAGGCAAGATCCTGCCTATTCTGTAGAATATGAGGTTGGAGTTACCATCCGTGATCCGTGAGTGTTCATTTCTGATGACACCCTGTTTCGGCTTATGATTTTCCTTAGAATAACATTGATTTTTACAAGTCATGGCAAGATAACAGCCATCCATTTCCTGAGGCAGACACTCCCTCCTTCATGATTTTTGGTACTTCCCTCCTCTCTCCTGCACAGAAAAGATAAATGCTTCGGAGAAAGTGATGCTGATGTTGGCAGCTCCTCACTTGGAAACATTTGGGACAACCGGAGTGAAACATTTGTGGTTTCCCTTTGGTTATTTCCTGCACAGAATAATATTTCAGATACAAAACAATTTCAACATCTTTAACTATTCACAGTGGAATACCGCGTTCACCAGCTGGTATCCAGCACAGACCTGAGACAGCAAATGATCAGAAATAAGAGATGCAGCAAGAGAAATGAAGCAAATACTGTTCAAGTCATGTGTTTTTCTTTCTGTGTTTGCTTCCCAACAGCCTTTAAAATAACTGCATTCAAAGGGAAGTTATCTTGTCGCAGCAGGTGTCATTTTATTTTTCTTGTGTGGGTAACAAGGAACGACTTCAGTGTTTGATTTTTATTTCTCTTGAAGACGTTTTCCTTCCATGCAGTCACACACCACAATGTGTCACCCTCTCTGTCCTCTTCTCCCAGCTGCTGTACATCCCACCTGTTTCCACTTTCAGGCCACTTCACTCCTACTGCGGAGCTCGTTGCTCTGTAAGCCGCGAAGCTGCATGTTCCTGGTGGAAATAAATAAATGATCCCACGCTCAGACACTTGCCAATCACTAACAAACTCAGAACATAAATAAACAAAATGGAGACTGCGAGATAAAGCGAGTGTTTTCTCAGCTTACCGAGATGCTTGCATTCTACATCTCGGGGTGTATCATGTTTGGTGTTTACCTTTGGCAGTATGGCTTGGTGAGTTTTGTGTGTTGAAGTGTGTGTGTGTGTTTATTTGGAAAATACATGTAATTGGGCTGTGGGCTCATTGTTTAGACTGCACGAGTGTGATGCTTGAAGCTGCGTCTGGTGCTGTTTTGTTCGGGTCACTGTGTGAGTCTTAGAGGAAGTGGGAACGCTCACTGAAGCAGCGACACAGAAAATGATTCTTATGCCTGAGATGAGACGCCGTTTGTTTAAAAGCAACAAAACTATTGAAATGTAACGGAGGTTTTATGGGAAGTTGCAGGGAGAAAACAAACAATAAGAGTTTTAAATGTACAAGTATGTACATTTTCGTCTGAAATACAAACACTGAAAAAGAACAAGCATCTCAAAACTTTTTAACGTGTTACTTTACTTAATGTAATCTGCATTTTGGACTTCGCTGTGCTTCTGTGGCTACTGTTGTATGTTGTGGTGAACATCTGAATTCAGTAGATTTTCAAACCAGAAGACAACATGTGTGGTTAACAGAGAGACCACCTCTAAATTCATGTTGTCTCCATTTACCAGCTACCGTCTACAAACTGCAGGGACGCAGCTACACTTGGATCCATAAGTTATGAAGTAAAAAGTGAAAAAAGTGAAAAAAAAAAGTATGAGTTAGCTGAAGGTGTCCTTGGACAACAAGGCAAAGAACATGGATACATCAGGGGCGGATCGTGGATTTTTCTAAATCACGGACGATAAAGGGGCCATATTTTACACAAAGGGGTCAGGTGTATGTCCAAAATCCATGAAAATTTCCTTACATTTCACAAGTCATTTATTTCTTGTTTGCCAGTGGCTCTATAACTTTGAGCAAACACATACACATCATTGAATATCTTTTTGCAAATTGAGCCTCACTCAAGTACTTAAAAAAGGCAGAGAAAATAAAATATCAATATCAATCCAAGGCTTACCCAAAGTAAAGTTATAGCTGTTCTTGAACCATTTGGAGTACACGCATGGTTTCACTGGTGTCTCAGGTAACACTCTGAACTTTCACTTTCAGAATCACTGTAGTGCTACTGCCATTGAGGAATAGAAGTTTGAACACATTTAAGTTTTGTACCTATTTTGGCTATATATCTTTATATTTAAGCTATTTACAGTATTTATCACTTCAAAATTATATTCATATTCACGAATGTAAATAAGATTTTCAGAAGTGTTTCCAATATTTATATTTACAAATTAAAAGCTTTGCTTGCAACTGGAAAAATCTAAATTTGTGGATTTGGGTTTGTTTGTTTTTGGTGTGTGTGGATGGTAAAAATATTTGCGCATTGTACTTTTTGTGTTCCAGGTCATAATCATGGGAATCTTTCCCATGATTACCTTCCCTCCTACATGACTTCAATGCAGCATCACTATAGTTACAAGAAGTTATTTGAGGTGCCATAGTTCATGAGTTTACTCACCTGTCAAGGGTCAAGTGGTGAGTGACAGGACAAGGTCACTTCAGGGGCCAATCATATTTCAGCAGGCCCCAGTAATGCATCAGGACATCACATGTTTATCCATATATATTTACCCTTGTGTGTGTGTGTGTGTGTTTATAGGCTGCTGCTCTTTTATATAGTTACATTTCCTAGGGATACACAAAGTCCTTCCATGCTTGTTGACATGTCTAGTTGAGATCTAATTAATGATCCTTATCCCTAATCATCGATAAGTAACAACCATCGATAATTAGCTGTGCTCCAGTTGTTTTAGAGCCCTACGAGCCTGGTGGCAGCTCATGTAATCAAGATAAGTTAATCAGTTCAAGTCTATTGGTACTAAAGCTTGGGGCCTGCGTGTGTGTGTGTGTCCCACGTAGGGTAGGAGCTCCCTGGGTGACCGGGCCTGGCTGACTGCCCTCTCGCTGGAGATCTTCGCGATTACTGCTAGAAATTACTCACAGATTGTGCTGCATTCTGCACACTAACGTGCACTGTTTGTGCGATTGTGAACAAGGCCCTGTCCCTCATGAATACAAGCATGTGAACATTAACTAATGGAACATTAGGGCCCATGTTTAAAAGAATTGCTGCTCTCTCACCTCGTTTCACCGAGCGTTTCAGCCTACTGGAGACTATAACTTAAGCCTCAGTGTTTTACCGGCTGCCGAGTGCTTTAACACAACTTTAAGACGACGGGACAGGGAATATGGACCAAACACTGTGAAGTGATATATTGGCCACTTACATATCCCAAACACGTGATGTACCCCTGAAAGTGTGTCCATTTTGTTAATCCCTTTGAATGAGAGATTGTCAGAGAGGAGCAAAGAAATTTCTGCTCCTCTCTGACTTAAGATAACATCTTCTCCCTCCTCCAGTGTTCACCATCTTATATGCCAATACCATCACAATGTAGCAGAGAATCACAATCATCTATGACGCTATACTCATCTGAAAACCACTAACTGCTGATCTCACATTTCTGCAGCTTCCCACCTCATCCAGAGTGAATGGTTGATCCTCCTTAATGGAGGATCAACTGGATAACAGCATTTTAGAAATCACTGGGGATTAAGGGACTATTCTTTGGTTTGCTTTATCATGCCTTGCATTGCCAAACCCCCTCTGTTCACTCACACTCTATATATCAAGGGATAAGGGTAGGAAACACAAAACAAGCTAGCACTGCGTAAGTAGTTCACATGGGGAGAAACTCAATTGTTGCGTGATACTTTGTGTTTGTGTTTGTGTGTGTGTTGTGCAGACCATCGCATGTACATTCACAGGCTTTCTCACTATGTATACACTGAAAATTCACTTTAAATTGCAATTAAAATGAAGCCAAACCATAATCAGAATTGTGACCACAGTTTAATCACACTTTTCACTTTGCTGTATGACTCTTTCACTTTGTATGGCAAGGCTCAGCAGACCTTTGATAGGGATAAATGTCTGTTCAAGGAGGCCGAACAATAGATGATCAACAATTTTGACCTTCATTCATAGGTCGATTAGCTGCTCCTGCCCCTAATTGGACGAATGGACCACTTGCTGGGCTGTCGTCTTTGCTGTTGCTGTTCGCTCCTGATTTTTAAATAACTTGGCAGCCGTTCTGGGAACACTGCCAAAGTCCTCTTAAACTATCTTCTAAAAACAGTTTCTTACTTAATTTTCCCCAAAACATAGACAATGTTCTGGCTGTCAGCATCATTTTCTTTTTTGAGACCAGGCATTTTTTAAAAAGTTTTTAAATCCCAAGGGGGCTATAAAGAGTTACTAACTGCTTAAAGGGGTTAAGATACTGACCCTGAACTGCAACATCTCCACTTTGAAACCGACCAGGGACCTTTGTTGCCCATCTCTCTTCCTAGCTCCCTGTCATCTCGCTCCTAATTAAAGCCATATTTTGCTCATTTTCAGGTTCATACTTTTATTTTAGGCATCTACTAGAATTGGTTTGCATGCTTTAATGTTCAACAAAATATTGTGTTTTCCATATACTGTCCATTGCCACAGCAGTGCTTTTCTCTTGGTCTGAAACACTTTAGCTCCAGTCCTTCTTAACGGGCCCCCTTCCAGAGAGCCCCGTGTGCTCTGATTTGTCAGCAGACACAGGCCTGAGCAGGCACAGCTCTGTCAGTGTTTTTAGCTTCCAGCTTGCTGCACATGTGCGGATAATATCACCACAATAACTGCTTCTAAAATAAAAACTGATCCGTTCTGATCCGTCCTAGCTGTCCAATGTGTCACTAACCTCACAGATTTGTCTGAGCAGACTAGCTGTGGGTGCTAATCAAAGCAAATTAATACCTGCAGTTTGAATATTTCTTTTCACACACAGCTAGATTGTTACATTCAGAGTGTGTCTATGAAGTAAATCTGCACACAGAACAACACGTGTACATATCCTGTGGTTGAATGGGCTGTGTATAACGACAGCCGTTCCTTTGTGCTCTTAGCTTTGTACTGGCCCTCAAAGCAGCAAAGAACAGAGAAACTGGCTGCTTTGCTCTGAACGTTACCTTCCACATCTATGTTCCACAGTGGCAGACAGCGAGGTGAGCGGGAAGGTCACATGGGCGGAGGATGGTCATTGTGCTGAAGGTGGTGCTGCGTCACGTGTGATGTAGCCAAGCCAACTTCCTTGTCATAGACTAGCTTTGTAACTTTTCAGATATACAGCACACTAAAGAAAGGGGAATAACACAAAAAGCTAAATATGGTATCATCAAGGCATGGAATGCCTGTCAACAATAATAAATAAAAAACCTTTTGGAATTTTGAACCAAATACAGTAGCAAATACACATACTTTTTTCAAATTTTAATTGCTTTACATTAGGTCTGGAGCTTGTAAAGTGTGTTTTAGCATGTCAGGCTAAAACCTTATGTTGCTTAGCCCTTGTGCCAGTTAATTTAAACACAAGATACTTGTGCTCAAAAAGAGGATTCATTCTCAGTGAAGAACCTTGGAGCTCTAATCTGCCTCTATACCTGCCAAAGAGCAGTGATTCCTAACACGTCTCTGGGGGTCATCAGGTGGAAACCTCCCTTCAACAGTGTTTCGCCTACTTAGTCCCACTACACCTCCAGGAGGTTAGGCAGTGAACTCCGGCGTCCCAGAGTCACCCCCCCTAGTGCCAGTTCACACTGCTCCTACACAATCCAAACAGCACCGCCACGTTCAACTGACCCAGAGATGCTCCAGGTAGTGGCCAGTACCGATGCTACCATTTAACTATTGCTAATGCTACTGCTAACCGCTAGGAAGAACAGAAGAAGACAATACAGTTCCGATGCTACCATTTAGCTAATGTTATGTGCTAACCGCTACCTGCTAAGAGGAACAGAAGAAGACAATAACGCTAGATTCACCTATACTGTTAATGTTAATTGCTAGCTACCAATACTAACTGCTAAGATACTATCATACTCTCACCGCTTTAGCTGTTGTTAGCTGCTACAATGCTACCACAGGCCTAGATGCCACATGTAACTGCCGATTGCCACACTACCATCATCTACCCCTGCCTCTCACCAACTGCACCAAGAAAAAGGCGGGGTGGGAATACAAACCCTGGTTCGGGTAGGGGATAGAAAATAAAGAGGTAGAGTCAAAAGATGAAAGTAGGGATTGGATACAGACCCTTGTTCGGGTAGGGGGTGGAAAATTTAGAAGGTGCTGAAGGTGGAGGCCTAAACCACAGACTAGATTTAACAGCCTCTTCTAACATTTCCTTCAAGAAGCAGCAAACCCTACCATTTCCTTCAAAAAGCAAACAGAGCAGGAAAACAAACCCTAACATTTCCTTCAAGAAGCAGACAAAACAGGAAAACAACCAAAAAGATCAAAAAACAAGCCAACTCTGTGTCTTACCACGCAAACTCACCTGAACAGGCCGCATGGTCCCAAAGAGAGACTCTAGCTGGCCACACCCCCACCTTATCTAAACTTCCTGGTTCTCTTCCTATTGGCAGAGCGAGAAGATGGGGCGGGGAAAGCAGAGCAGAGGAGAGGTGTCTTGTTCAGACTTTAACCTCTTCTCTTGCCGGGTTAGGCATGCATGTCCTCTGCCTGCCCCCCCACTGTCCCTATTTCACCCCCCAACTACTATTATTTCTCCTGATCCATATCCACTGACTAGACCTAGCAGCCTCATCTGACATCTCCCTCACTGTCTTTCTTAAATTTTGCCCATGCACTCCCAGCTCCCTCAACAGTGAAACAGCTGACCCTGCAACAAAAAGAATGAAAATTGTCAATTTTTGCTTTTATTTGGTCCTCATAATGATAGAAGTACAGGAGCATACTCTCTCTCTCTCTCTTAAGACACACACACACACATACATAATGTTTAGCACTGCTCTCTGGAGAATGGGCAGGGATGGGGTGGACACTGGACAGTACTGTACTGTTTTACACAGTTTATGTCATCAGTGCAGCTCATCACTAGTCATGGTTTTACTGCGTGTATGTGTGTGTGTGTGTGTGAGTGGGACTTGTCCTGAGGAAGTACCCACCCTGACACCGAACCTCCCACTGGGGAGGGAGTACACTGTTTTAACCTGTTAACCTGTAACCTATCCTCTTGGACCCAATCACATCTGCTGAAGATACACACCCAGAGCCGGAGCAGCAGTAGGTTAATTACCACCAAAGTGCAATAACAAGCATATCCCATCTCTCATTATGAGCGGGACACTCTGCAACTCTCTTTTCTGGGTCCAACATTACAGCTGTCATCACAACTGAATGCAACCTCTGTGTATACTTGGCTCTGACCCTTCCACAGCTTCTGCTAAAGGAAAAAAAAATGGTGTGGATTTGGACAGACTCATGTCTGAGTGTACATGCAGGACAGTGCCAAAGAAATCAGTGTTTACTTCAAACTCACTGGGTCTGCACACTCCCTGGCTAGAAGACACGTGGACAAGGCATCCCACCCGGAAAGACCTGCTGCCTGAACCCGAATACAGCTGTTTTTTCCTCTCACCGGCAGGAAGATGATCGGCATCGGCCGGGGCTGGACAAGCATTGCCACATAACCCAGACTTCACAATTACAGGATTATCCCAGCACCAGGACACGCATTTCCATGATCAAATCCATCTGAGTGACTCCTAATTTCTTAGGAAATATGTCATGCAAGGCTATTTATCACTCCGCCCTATAACAGACTATTCTTCTACTTATTTCATGTCGGTCATTTCCAAATAAGTCAGCTCATTGTATTTAATGATATCTATCACAATCCTGTCATAGTTCAGGCCCACTTTCCAAGAAAACCTCCTTAACGAAGGGTTATATGCTATAATTAAGGCCTCCATTCATGTCATTTAATGCTTTATAGATCAGCCATAAACCAATAGAATAACTTTTGGGTTGCCAGGTTGTTGAAAATCCTTTCCCAGCAAGCACTTTCTTTGTACTTTCATCACCGCCTGGATGAAGGCTGCAGAACATCTGGTCCAGAATCCATTTGTAAGCAAATTAAGAAGAAAAAAAAACCTGCATATTTTATGGAATTGGATTATTGCCTCTAAATTCTTTGCACTATCAAATAAAAAACACAATGTCCCAAAAAAACACAAGCGCGTCATCACCAGTGGTTGGATAACATGTGAGGATGTGTAGTGGCCGGTCCCAGCTCGGTCCTGGCTGGCAGTGTGCAGATGCTGAGGGCCCCTCCCCTCCGGCAGGATAATTGGGAGTTTGCCGGGGCGAGCTGCCACAGAGAAACCAGCCATCCAACACACACATACACACTCACAAGAGTGCACCAAGAGTTCATGAGTGCTAGTTTGCGTTGAACTACAATTAAGGGGAGTGGAAGTACTTTGGGAGAAATATTCTGCTCATCCATTCGCGGTTCTTTAGGTCGGGACGAGTTTGCGCGATACTTTCGCTCACTTTTCTCTGCGCGTCAGGCAATTAAGGAGAGCGACGCGGCTACCCGCACCTTGGCCATGCGTCGCCTGTGAGAGGAGACGGAGTTGAGTGCGCAGGTAAGGTAAAACAGGAAAAAACGAGAATGTAAATCATGTGCACTTTACTCAAAAACATGCAACACTGTGTGTGTGTGTGTGTGTGTGTGTGTGTGGAGATTACCTTAGTGAGCTGTTCACTCGGCCATTGTTTCATATCTGTTGCGTTATAATAAATAACCGAGTTTACTTGATGTCATCAGTGCAGGTTTCTCTTAAGCTGCATCATGTTTTCGACACGTTAGTTTGTAGACCTGTTCGTTTGAACTTGTTTCCCAGAGTTACACAGCCTCCTTTACCTCTGTTGTGTTTATCTTTGAGACTTTGATGCGTAGTATTTTCGGCCACTTCACCAAGGTTTTGCGCCTTCCAGAATTTTTTAAATTCAATCTTTCCAAACTTTGACAGCTTTCACCTGCATTTATCACCACGAATGTCTTCAATTCTGAAGAGATTTTTTTTTCATATTTTTGTGACAGGATTTTATGATCCTAAAATATTATCAGCCCTTAAGTAGCATGTAATTCTTTCAATTACTGGCCTTGTAAAAATCATCAATCTTTGTAAATCTGGCTATTTATCAGCACTGATGAGTTCCTTATCTGTGCAAAGTCATTTCTTAATAGTGTGTCAATGAATAAAATGCTTCTTATGATGCAGCTGAATGTGAAAGCCTTAAAGCTATGTCTCACGATGCATTAATGTTTTACTTTACACCACTCAGAGGTATACAGAGCTAGAGAGCTACAGATGTATATAGTTACACGGTTGAGTGGCAGAGTGTTGTGACACCAAACGTGTTTGAGAGTGTTTTGACAGTTTTTGAGGAGGGGGCGGCGAGTGTGAGGCTCCAAATGCTCTCAAACTGAATGTAACTAGGTGCACTTAAACAGCCAAGGCCTTTTTCCTGATCTAAAAGATTCACATTGCACATTAAGCAGACTGCAGTGAACCTGCTTGCTTTGCTTCTGGAGCTCGCTGCAGTGTGCGTAGGCCTATTTCTGCTGCTTTACTGTGCAGCATAAAGGGAAAAAAACAGGAGTTCAGTGGTGTAGTTATTTAGCCATCCTTCCCCTGCCTGTGTATCTACCAGTCTCAAGGACCCGCTGTCCACTCACTGCGCCTCTAAAGGTTTATCCAACTCCCTACAAGGAGCTCTGGGTTGAGGGGGTGTTGTGAGAGAGAGGGGGGGGCAGAGAGATGAGAGCTGTGTGGATATTGATTTCTCTGGCAGTGTTTCAGGGCTTTCGATCAGCATGAATGAAGTAAATAAGTGATTTCTGCTTTGGGCCACAGAAACACAAGTCTGAGAATCGTGTCTGATTTTCTCCTTTAAACACCGTCCAATCGTTACGTCACTGAGGTGGTGTCTGCCAGGCATTAATGCAGACTGCTGTATACACAGGCAGTTACAGGCTCACTCGGCTGGAGATGGGGCAAGCTGAGGACTGCTGCTGAAGTCGCAGCCTGGAGGTGCATACTTGTGAACTTTGAGGACTTTGGGGGGACTTTTGAAAAGTGCTTTGCATATGAAACTGTATGACTGACTGGATTTGATAATAAGTTATAATGTGAGACTAATTGATGGGTTTTGGTAGATATGTGGGTTCCTTTGTTCCCCATATCAACCAATTCAAGCCGATGCTCTGCTAACCTTGAGCCTACCTGGTGCTTTTTCCTCGCTCCTGTTCTGTGTGGCGTGTCTGGACCGATCCAACGTTGCCCTTAAAACCACAGCATCAATATTCAGCTGTGTTTTGAATGGCCTGCAGCACCATTCCTGCGCTGTGTGACAACGTCATGCCGAGGCTTTTTCCTGGACGGTGATGAAATCTAAAAACTGAAAGAGTGCTTTCTCAAATCTCAACAGGTTTTGTGTGGAAAGTGTTATTAAAACATACTTGTCGCCATGCTACACGCTAGCGTAACCTTATATGGTCATGTTTCCAGAATCCTTCAGTGCAGACAGACAAAACAGCTAGGGCACCTTTGCTGCAGTTAGTATGTTTAGAGAGTCCACAACGGCTAGGTGCCAATGACTTGCAGACAGACAGCCCGGCTGCGTTCGCCTGCCCTGCAGCTCTGTGTTTCCTCTGTCTGTACTAAATTGTGCTGGAGCCGGTGCCGAGCTAACCGCGTAACAAAAGCCTTCCCAGAACAATGGCGTCCCGCCTTTGTAGAAGACTTAAATGCTCTTGAGAGGGGTTGTTGCATAGCATACATGGGAGTACCTCTGTATCCTCAGGCCATCGGGAGGCAAGTGAGAGCACTCACAACTGTCGGTTTTCATGCCTTATTGCTCCCATCTGCCTACCTCAGGATGGTATTGGCTTACACACGCATATGTTCACACATGCAGGCTCTCATACACATTCAGAGTTGTACGCCCAGGTCGTGCCCTGCTCAGCGTGCGTAGAGTTACTTGTTTTGTTGTCCTTATCAACAAACCCATGTTTATCTATATGCCGCTGGCTCAGTTACATGGTCGCTTCTCTGTTTTGAATAGCCACTCGACTTTGTTTCCACTTGCTGTTTTTTCCGTTTCCATCTTCTTTATTGAAAAAAGTTAAAGCACAGATCCAGTGTCACTTCTCACATCCACTCTCCCACCTTTCCATTCACCCTTGGTGTGACAGCAGAGATGAGCCAGCACTGTCTCACTTATATGAAGTCGAGTAGAGGAGCTGCGGGCTCCGTCTTTCACAGACAAAGGACGGGGGATTAAACAGCAACATTAAACATGATGCGAGTCTTAAACAAAGGCAGCACAAGCACTATTATCTGTCTTTGGTGTATTTGGTTACCGTACCAGCAGTTGCCCAGAGTATTCGCTTACCAGTGTTTTCAGATAAGAGCTTAGGGAGGGACAAAATGTGGACAGACAGGACCTCAGGGTTGGAAATGAATCCATCTCCATACTCCTCACCTCCGAAACGGAAGGAATTCCGTAGTGTGATTGTCATGAGATGCCTGTCATTTTTAATGTGGTGTTGTGAACGTGTTTATGTGATGCACAACAGAGAAATCCTCACATAAACTCTTTCAATATGGCAGTGGAGCTAGCTGTCAGAGCTCCACTGCTGTTTAGATGTGTGAGAGGTGTTTTCCTTAATCAGACAGCCTGTGGATTTCTGATTTATAGGATTTATTAGAAGGCAAACGGCTGCAGGAAATACAGGCTTTCCTAATGGCAAGGGATCAAATGATCCCTGTTCTAGTATTCTAGCATTAGATATCCTTGCCTAACATGTTCTGTACTATGCATTTATGCATTATTTAGGGCTAATTCACTGCAGCGTTTTCAACTTCAAAGCCCATCTCTGTCTGTATCGCCATGTTTGCGTGATTAAATTTTGTGCCTAAGTGGTTATCTTGGCAGTTTATTTCGCGTTCATTTTTTGGAATGATGTGTAATTTCCCAAGAGAGGCACACATGCTGTGCTGATAGGGTTGGTGTTTCACTCAGATAAGGTGGAGTAATGTTTGTTCTTAAAATCTAAAATGAATCACAGCTTGGTGCTTTGATGTTTACTTTATGACTTGAGTAAAGAAATTACAGAAAAAACAAGGAAGTGATGCTATAGACGTTACCAATAAGCTCTAGTGTCCTAGTGTGTAGGTTGAAGTTTTCTTATATGGCCACAGGGATCACCTGTTTCATATTGTTTTCTGGCAACAGTTAATTCTTAATCTTTAGGCAAAATAGTTTAGACAGAAGCTAGAACATATACTGTAGATGCTGGACCCTTCAGATCTATATTACTAGTTTTTATTGGTAGCCTTTGGACGCAGAGCTGACGCTGCTATTTTACTTTGTTTCTAGAAGTGTTTTAGCTTGTTATGGAACGTAAAATAAATTACAGTTTCTCCAAAATATATCCTACATTACAGTGCCAAGAAGTAAAGAAAAGGAGTGGCACTCCGTATTTAAACAGTGTTGTGTTTCTTCTTGACTGCCATCTATTACTGAAGTTGTAGCCAACAGAACAGCCTTAAAATTTAATGCCCCTTGTGTGTGCTTTTTAGTTTGTGTTTGGTGAAAGCACAAACAGTGTGGCCTGGTGGCTGTCCTGTACTGAGAGACGTGAACTCCGACAGACTCACGGGGGAGTTACGCGCTTGCCCAAATGCAAGGCAGAAAAAAGATGATTGACCGTTGCCAAGAAAAACAACGAACGTCTTGAGAGCTAGAAACAATTACCTATGTTGTTCTGCCAGGTCAGTGCCTGTGGTCAGGGAATAAAGACAAATAGCCGTGCTAATGCACTCTGTCCTGTGGAGATGGAGGGGTTTGATAATAGTGTACTCAGCAGGGCACCTGGGTGTTGCTAAATGCCTCATTAGGGGTGGTCTCTGTGTGAGAATGCCCATGGCCAGAGCACTTCTTCACCATCTGCTCCTTCCTCATGTTGCTGACAACCTCTGCGGGGAATATTGTGTGTTTTAACACTTTAGCTGCTTTAGATTTCTTCTACTTCCAGATTTTGGATTGTTGTTAATTGATTGCTGCTGGTGAATGGTTGAATGATTTTGAATCCAAAGCTTTTATATCTGAGGACTCGACATCTATCAGATGCTATATGTCGGGCTGAGATCAGGAGCCAGCAGCCCCGTATTGGCTGCTAGCTTTAAATCTGTCACCATCGCCATCAGGATTGTTTCCCCTCACCCCCTGCACCGTGTGCCGGCCGTGCTGCCAAAGACAACAGGGACTATGGCCGCCAGGAAACAGGGGTGTTAGCTTAACCCACATGGCACAAGCTGTCTGTTTCTTCTCCTTCTCACCTCTCTCTCCCTCTTTGTCCTCTATCTATAATATTCACTCTTTCCGATTTATTGACTCACTGGCAATGCATATCATGTATTTCCCCGCATCTCCGCTTGTCATCCTTTTCTCAGCCGATAGAGAGATTTTAATGCTCCTCTTGTAACACTTGAGCTTACTCCTTTGTTTGTGCTGTATTCTTCTAGAGGCGAGCTGCACAGGCCCGCTGATAGATGTGGGCACTCAAGCAGCGCAGAGAGATACATTACTTGAGCGCTACTCACATGGGTGAATTCGTGTCACTGCTCCCCTGAACATACCGTGGGGAGGATGCGCCCCACCGCCAGCACTATCACTGTCTCTCAGAGAGAGTGCACGGATTTAAACCCGCTCGCTGTCTCACTCGCTTTGCTGATTACCCATCCCTCACTCACACAGCTCCATATCTGTATTTCTAACCCTGAAGGTGTGAAGGTGCCTCAATTTGTCATCTTAGATAAACGGCAGTCTGTTTATCAGGGTCTAATCCTCTCCGGTTTAAAACAACAGGGTGCTTGGATGGGTGCCACCCTGCCCTGATTCTCAGTAATGAACTCCACTTTCAAACACCAGATGACAACACTGGACAGGGAAAATAAATGAAGTGGCATGAATGGTAACTTTTACAGCTCTGACAGCCTGGCATTTCACATTTCATTCATTTCATGCAATCCAAATCTGTGTTTGCAGACGTGAGTGAATGTATGTGCTCAGAATGTCACCTTATATAATTTTCTAGCCGCTGCAGAGAAAATATGTCTCAATCACTGATTGTGTCTTCTCACGCCTGTAAGTTCAGTTGCTGCAACTTGAAGCAACATGCTTGGTTTCAGTATTTGAAATATGTGAGTGTGAGTGTGTGTGGCACACCGGATCTATTAATCTAGGTTGACGTTGTTTATGTTGTCACGGGACAGGTTGATGTGTGTTATCTGACATGGGGGTGGCAGGAAAGTAATGAGAGAGATGTAGCAATAATGTCTAAAGGGGGAGGCATTCTTTTGATGCATTCATTAATTTCCTCATCGATTGCCTGGTTAATTAGTAGCTAGGCGGCGGAGGAATGTGCAGGAATGCAGGTTTAAAAACACTGTTGATCATCAGTTGGCACTTGGGTAGGGTGATGCTATGATAAGGTTATCATGAGGTAATGATGCATTCTTAGTAACGGCTTGGTATGATGCACCACTTTTCTTCAGGTGGCACGAACATCTTACTAATATGCATGTAGCCCGTGATTAGCACCAGATTCAGAGCAAATAAGGAGCAGTTAATTTTGAAAGCAATCAGAATGAAGATTCATTGCCTATAAATCACTGGGTATTGGTTCTTTGCACGAGTAGCTACCATTTGTGGTTGTCAGGTATCATCTAATCCTTGATTAGGAGTTGTTCAGGCACTACTTATTAACTAATCAAAGGCTTAGTTTCTGATTCATTGTCTCTTAGTCATCAGAGAAAGGAAAAAATCCACTCTGCAGACTCAAGCTGGCAGTTGCATGCCCTTCAACACTTTCTGTGTCCTGACGATCACATACTTACTGTGTAGTTATACTCACCTCACCCATAGGTGCTGTTCAGAACAAGGATCAATGAAAAGAATAAAGTCGGCCACTAACTCTAAACCACAAATTTATTTTAATGGGCAACTTTTCAGTCCCAGTTGGATCTTTCTCAAAATGACTGTGACTGAAATTTGTCCCATCTGCACATTTCCGACACTGAGATTTTTCAGTTCCCTGCTGAACTTAACCAAAAATAAATGTCCAGTTGATGCCACAGTGACTTCACTTTGTCCCGTGTTCAATTAGTGCACATCGCTCAAGTTCTCCTTGCTTATTAGTAACAGAAAAGCCAGCGAATGTTCCCATGGCTGTTCACTCATATGACTCACTTTATCGAGTGTGAACCAGTGTCTGTGCTACAGGCCTCTTTAATGCACTGTGAAGTCCTAGACGGGACACGGCCCATTTCTTTCTAGGACATAAAGGAGGAGCTGACAGGCTCATCAGCCAATGCTAAAACTATTTGCAAGTATCATTTAGCTGAAGAATTAACTGAGTTATCCAAGTCAGAGGAAGAAAGAGGAGGGAGAGAAACTGAAAGAGGCACGGTGGAGTGAAAGATAGGAGAATGTCACTGTTTTGTTAGCCCGACCTTTGTTGTGGGCAAACAGATTTAAAGGCGACACAAAAGGAAAGCCAGTGACGGGTAACAGCTGATGTAGGACGGGTAAAGAGAGGGGACATGCCTGTAGGGCTCCATGGTGAAACAGCTGAGAACTCACAACAGAGACCTGTGTACATATTCTGCGTGCAGTTAGATGAGACAGCACACACACACACACACACACACACACACACTTATGATTGCTCCTCCCTAGCTTGACTCTTTTCCCTGGTCTCCCTTAAGGGTTTCAGAAAAGGACTGAGTGAAAACGGAACAAGACCACTTCACACACCATGAAGACAGAGGGCTCTGTAAATCAGAGTCTGAATGAAGCAGGGGCTCCGCACTGCGCGTCTGGCAGTAATTATGGCGGCAAAGGGAAGAGGATTAAGGTACTATCCCATCCAGGGGTCCCATTAGTGGGATTGATGTTGTTGGCCACCCTCCCTTTTGGAGCAAGCATCAAACAAAGTGTCCCCAGGGTCAAACTCAGCCACAGAGGTAAGAACTGAAATATTGTTGATTTGTCATTAATTTTTATTGTTATACATTGCATTTGCTTTGATAATGTCTTATTATTACTGTGTGTGTCCAGGGCAGCCTGAGAGCAAAATAAGGTTTTGGTAATTTGGGATATTTTATCTCATTCCAACAACCTTCATCATCTGTGCACTTGCATGTGGCTGGACTTATAGTTAAAGCAATGTTTGTTGACTCACACCTGTGATTCCCTTGAAGTTTTCACCCATTTTTGTCTGGCAGTTTTTCAGCCATTCAGTGAGCATCTTCAAAGGCCACGTCTAGCTTTGTCTGTCTCTCTCTGTAACACTCTGTCTCGCACAGCCCAAAGGAAAAGTGAAAAGAGAGATTAGTAGACTCAGTTGCGCTGTTAAAGTAAATGGCCTTTGAAACATCACTGTGAAGCAGAATGAAAGATTTAAGACACAGCTACCGATCCATTAGCCCCCTTCATAATTCCCAGTTTGTCATATGTCATTTTTCATTATGATATAAACCTCTTTTAATAAAATGCACTGTTGTTTCAGTCCAGTCCTGCTTGTCTAATTCACATGCGGAACGTGTCACGTTGATGCTCTTGGTCCATAGCAGACTGTCATTCAATCTGTTGTGTGTATATTAGGCGGACCCGGCAATGTGCGCTCTGTCCATGTGTTTAGTTTCGCGTCAGCCGAGTCTGTTTGCTTTGTGCCACTGGGGGAAAGCTAAATTATTGCTCCCTTTAAAACCCATTCTAAACCCAAGTGCAAACTTTACTTCAAAGTCTCCATCCCTCACGCTACGTATCAGCCACAAGAAACCACACAAATGAACTTCAGTCCTGCTCCATAAAATTGAATCCCCACTGTGACCTAAAAGTAAACTCACTCCGCCTTCAACCTCCAAAGGCTCTTTTCTGGATAAAGGCTTCCAAAACTCAGTATGGCTGGAAATAGATATGCATGTATGTCCTGAGTGTCCAACATAAATATGCGTAAGTAGCTGCAGGAATAATGATTGCTAGGGACAGTGTTTATTCAGCAGTTAGACTAGTATTTAGTTCTATAGTTTGTCTTACTTCATGTTTGTTCCAAACCCACCAGTTGATAAAATAAAGTTCATCATTTCATAGTTGATTGCATTTTAATGGGGCCATATATCTGAGACAGCTTTTTTGATACTCCATCAGGGTGTGTCTCTTGGCTTTGACTGCGAGCACAGCTGATTAAACTGTGCACTGTGAACTGTTCATTCAAGAGAACGGCCAACTGAATTATAAACAGCAGAAGAACAATGTCCATGTTTGGCTCTCTCAGGCCGAGCGACTGAAGCAAAGACGATTCTATCAAAAGCAAAATCACCTCCGACCCAGCGCACCCATCATGCACACAACTTGTCATCATCTCATCAGAGCGCACGCTTCAAAAGCGGCACCGCCCAGCGCTGATCGCTCTTCAAACATCGCGCCGCAGCGTCACCCTCCTGTGAAAAGCACGGCCTCGTTGAGCGGAGGGTGAAACGAGCGATCAAAGTGGAATCATCCCTGATTGAGTGAACACCTCCAAAACAACTGCCTTCCACTCCGAAAACACATCATGAGTCACAAGTTCAAGTTTCATCAGGAGTCGCGACACAGACAGTGTGGCCTTCTGCCAAATGAAAAGTCAAATCATCTGGTCATGATTTACATCTGTTTTAATATGCTGAACATTCATATTGTTTTTATGCCTGTTCTTAATACACGATCAGAAGGATTAAGTTACACCACATACATTCTTCTCATAGTCTTGTGGTCTGTATTACTTAAAAGCTAGAGCTTATGAGTCACGTACAGTAGAGAGACAATTTATACAACGTTTTCCTTCGACTTGTACCTCCGTTTAGTGAACAAATCTACTTAGTAACAGCACTTCAGTGAATTAAATCTGAGTGTTCTTGAGTTTATCTTTTGTAGTTCTTTATCAACAATATGTTTTGACGAAACAGTTGATACTGGCCGGACGTTGTGTATTCTGAAACCATGGACAGAACATCCTGCACTGCATATTAATGGCTGCGATAATGCAGCATGAAAACAGCGGACTCGCCTCAGCTAGCTTAAGTACAAAGATCAGTCGACTACTTCTAATGAATAGCGTTCTAATTCACGCTGAAATGATGTGACTTGTCCCAGCACATGCGGCAGATTCATATACAGCAGCGTTGCGGCAGTCTATCTAATCTGAGCAATTTAAGCATGACCTCACTCATCCTGCGTTGGGTGGTCTGCACTTCTACAATAGCAGATATTATATTATTATAGAGCTTAAATCTAGTCTACCAGCAGAGCCTGAACCTGTCGGCAGTAAGCGAGCACAGTGATGTCTTGCTCAAATAAATGTGAGGATGAGAGTGCCTCAGAGCTCCCGCAACGGAGCTAATCACGAGTTGTTTAGGGGTTTGAGAGCCCTCTGCTTTGGAGAAAGGTGTGGAGCGCTATGCCAAGCAGCAACAGCTAAGCAGGCCGTTTCAATGGGCTCATAGTGTTGTGTGTTTACAGAACAGATTAGCGTTAGCCAAGGGCTAGCAGGCCTAATCTCTCTGGAAGGTTTAGTCTGCTTGGGGCATGATGTGTGCGTAGGGATGAGAGATATGAGCATGTGGGGGTGCTGTGCTGAGTGTGTGAGCTGGTGTATAGGAGGAGGTATTAAGCGGGATTGCGTGGTGTGGAGGGGTCCCAGAAGTTCAAATATTGAGGGTTGGTAACCTCTCCAATCCTTCACACCAAGAGGGTAATCACAATGTCAATCCTTTCAGAGTGACTCCCACAGGACTCCCCCGCATTGAGCCAGTGTTTATTCAAGGCATGTTGCTATACTGGCGCTCTGAAAAGAGCCTGGTGATAGAAGAGATTTCCTCAAATCAAAGACATCAAGGACACGGCGCTGAGCTGAGAATGTAGTCAGTATTCAGCTCCCAGACACGAACCGCAGAAGCTGGGAGTACAAAGACCAACCGATACTAATGGAAACAGGCCGTATCCAGTGTATTTTCACTCTTTATACACAGTTTCATTAAAGTGCTGCCACTGCAAACCATATGTAAGTCAGCAGCAAACTGTACCATTGTCTAATGGGTGAGCGACAAGTAATCCACCTGCTCTCATCATGGTAATCTCATGTTGCCCAGAACAGACACATGCTGCAACCACAGCTCATGTTTATGAAGATGTTCATCTGCAAATGAGGTCTAGTCAGCAAAGGACTGGTGGTTGTAGCATAAATAAACCCCGGTCTCTTTTTAAATAGCTGCCTTTAAACTGAGAGATCCGATTAATGAAGTAGCCGTGGAAATACCCTGATAAAGATATCCCATAATGCTTCCACTGAAATAACAGGCTGTCGACTTCTGTGCTACTGTATCTCTTCTCTATCAGCATGTGTGGCTAAGGTGTTGAACCACAGAGGATTAGGCTGTTTCAAGTCAAGCCAAGGCACGTTCTTCTGCAGGAAAGGAAACCCAGTGCTTGTTTTGGGGATTTCGTCATGAGTGAACTGCAGAGAGAGTTCAATCTTGGCAGCGTAATCCTACTGAAATAGTTTTTAAAATGTACTGTAATTCAATGCTATATGGTGCTGGGAATAATCTCTTTGTTTGTCTCTACATCTGTGT
Organism: Chelmon rostratus; assembly: GCF_017976325.1. Taxonomy (NCBI): domain Eukaryota; kingdom Metazoa; phylum Chordata; class Actinopteri; order Chaetodontiformes; family Chaetodontidae; genus Chelmon; species Chelmon rostratus. The sequence continues at coordinate 14,570,375 of NC_055663.1, read as the reverse complement.
CACCCGGTCTGCGCCAGAACTGCTGCAAGCCGGCAGCGCGTCTCTGTTTTTAGGCCCCTCGGATGGCCTCCACTCCCACTCGCTGCTGTTGGATGAGGAGAGAGGTCGTCTTCTGTTGGGAGCCAGGGATCACATCTACCTGCTTGACCCTGACAATCTGGCCAGAGCCCCCAGAAAGGTACACTATGCTGCGAAGGGCACGGCAGGAATGTGCAGGACAGGAGAACACAGAATGGAAAAAACAAGGCCGAGAATGAGTTTTGTGCGCTAAATGAACAGCAGCTTTTTTGTTTTGTAGCTATTCAGGCCATTTACAATACATGAGAGGTTGTTTAGGTAGATGCTGAAGTGTTTAGAGCAGTTTTAAGAGTCCCCCCCACCCTCTGACAGAAGGACAGCGCTGGAAGAAATTCAAGTTTGAACAGGAGATGGAGCATCCCCTCCAATCCCCAGACATGCAAACTCATGCTTGCAGTCACTTGAGACTAATAACCTCTGTCATTTGCTGTGAACACCTCGTTATTATAGAGAGAGTCGTTTGGTTTCGACTCATCACACTTATACCTGTCTTGCCGTTAAGTGGGGTGATGTAAGGTATTCTTTTTTTCATTCATTACTGTGTTGCTAAGCTGAAACGCACTCAGTCGCATATTGTTTTAGAGGAGAGCTCACCTTTGAGTCAACAGCAGTCTGAAACTGTCTTCCTGGTGAGGTCAGGGTCATCATGTTGGAGGGCGCGCACACACACACACACACACACACACACCCGCACACCTATACACAAACACACGTGTGCATTTGGACGGATGCCATATGTTAAAGTTTGTAGATGTGAGGGTGTGTTTATGCAGCTGAGGTTGATCCGCAAGTTGGACGACAGCGTGTTTATTTGATTTTTATCTGGTTGTTTTAACTCTTAGTCTTGCTCTCAAAGTGTTGCCTTTCTGCTGCCTCCCTGGTCATCGATACTGACGCCGGAGAGATATGCATCAAAAGTCTAATTCTCTCGGCCTTTTGGGACCAGCCCTCAGCAGGGAATATGGTCTAGAGACACAAACATGGTGTTTATCAGTTAACGAAGAGGCATACCTTGAAAGGGACCCTCGGGCACTAAAACACAACCAGATATTCTGCTCGAAAGCGTTCCAGTTGTTCCTACCTTGATTTTCAGCTGATAGCTGCTATGTTGTAAACGTTTTACTGGAGTCCTTAAATATCCCCATATGCTGTGGTAAAACTAGGCCACCGATCCTTCTATATTGTGTGTTTCAAACCCAGTTTAAGCCCTTACACAGGCCAAACACCAGTCAGTCAACAGATCACGTTGTAACACTGGTTTTCTGTATGAATTCCTCAGCGGCATGCAATGATTCGGAATCATGGGGTGTCCTGATATGTGTGCCGGTGCGTTTGCATGCATATTGAGGCCCTGTCGACCCATGGATAAGACTGGCGATGGCTCTCCTTGGTAGGATTTAGGGGAGGTAACACGCTAAGCACATAAGCCTGTTATAACACATGTGTGAACATGGTGGGGTGCATTGCAGGGACGCTGGATGTTACACGTCCGTTGCTCTCTCGTACCAGCACCTGAAGGTGTTAATTATTGTATAAATTAGATCAACTGTTTAATAATATAGCTGAGGGGCCCCGAGCCTTAAACAGCCACTAAAAAGGTCTTTCTGGAGGATCTTGGGCTGCACTCTGGTTCCTATCAGGATAGGCGACCAGGAGTTTATGCGGTCGTATCCTTTAAAGCAATCCAAAAATATTTAGAGTATATTCTACCCTGAATGCAGAAGTGGGCAGTGTAGATATGTATTAGGCTCTCCTTTAAGTCTGGCTGCTACATTGTGAACCTATTGCAGCTTGAACACATCATGTTGTTATTTTACTGACTTCTTAAAAACTTGAATCATGGAAGCATTTGAGGGCGATGAGGATGGTTTTATGACCTGAAGTGAAAGGCTCACATGCTCAATAAGAGATTCAAAATGTTTCTCCTTTCATTTCATTAGATTTATTGGCCTGCTCCCCGGGACCGCGTTGAAATGTGCAAACTGGCAGGCAAAAATCCAAATGTAAGTGCTTCTAAAGAAACTATTTATATATATGGCAAAAGAAATCGTAGACCCTATATGATTTTTGTGACAATTATGTGTTGTAATATACAGCATGCTTATTCAATCAGACTATAATAGTTCATCCTTGCTCTTTTTCTGTAGCTGGAGTGTGCTAACTTTGTCAGGGTCCTCCACAACTACAATCGAACACATGTCTATGCCTGCGGGACCGGGGCCTTCCACCCTAACTGTGCTTTCATTGAAATCCACGGCCGCAGAGAGGTAAAGTAGATATGAGCGAGTGAACCTCAGCGGGAATCATTTTTGAGTTCAGGAGTTGAATTTTTGAAAGTGTAATATTATCTTCCTTTTCGTCCTCAGGATGGTGTGTTCCAACTCCTGTCTAGCACAGTGGAGTCTGGCAGACTGAAATGTCCTTTTGACCCCATGCAGCCGTTTGCCTCAGTCGTCACAGGTAAGATGAGCCGCCACGCAAAACTCTGGCAGCCCTCTGCCTGCCTTCTCATGCACCACGTTTTTATTGCTGCGCTGCACCACTTACCCACGAATAAATGATGTTTCAATTCTCCACTCAGTTGTTTTGAGTAAATTTGTATTCATGCATCTGCTTTCCCAGCACTTTTCTGCAAATTATTTTGCTCAAGACTTGGCAGAGAATTATAAACAACAAGTGTTTTGGGGCCTTATCTCTCTTTCGTTTGTTTCTTGAACTCTTTCTCATTCGTGTTTTCATAAATGGGTTCACTCATGTAAGCCAGCGTTTTATGATATGTCTTCATGGTGTATGTATTGTATAAGACTGTAAACATTTGACTTTTCATGGAGTAATTGAATGACACGATTAATTGACCTGTCCCTATAATTGGTCCAGATCAGTACCTGTATGCAGGCACATCTTCCGACTTCCTGGGCAAAGACACAACGTTCACACGCTCCCTCGGCCCTCCGCCCGACCAGCACTACATACGCACGGACATCTCCGAAGACTACTGGATCAATGGTGCGCGCGCGCTCGCACATATCCACATTAACATGTCGAGTGCACTCAAAACTTGTTATTGCTTTTCCTCCAAACTTCCAGCCTCTCGGCAGACACAAAGAGGCACTCTGTGCCCTCAGGATGGTTATTGGCATTCCAATGCAGAGGAAACAGCCCACTTATTCATTTAGCTGGAACTTTTATATGAATGCCACAGCTGAACAGGGACCACACCTACAGGGGAATTTACAGTGCGCCACAAAGTTCACGGTCTTAGTCACACAGCCGCATAGCTGCACACACACACACACACACACACACACACACACACACACACCAGCATGCACAGTCATCACTGAGGCGGGAGTCTTCTCCCTCTGTATACATCTCCGGTCTCCAGTGTTTTACAGCCACTGATGGGTTGTCGTGTATCAGCAGTTGTCACCAGGATCTAAATCCTTACACATGGTCTCCACATTTCACAACCACACAGTCAGAGATGTTTGGAGTAATTATGTCCCCCTCTCTCTCCGTCTCTCAGTGTGTATACAGCGTGTGTTGGCGGAGGGCAGGCGGAGAGAAAGAGCACATTATTTCTTGCAGTGTTTCTGTTCCTGCGAGCCTGTGGAACATCTTCCCAGTGCCGCAGGACTAACAATGACCTTCTGTCGAGCGTGTTAGCAGGCGTACATTAAGCTGTTCCAGTTGGGGAATCACCCTCTGGTGGTTGGTTCGGCTTCTAGGGGTTGAGATAATGTTGATGTAATGTCACTGCAACACTTAAGCCTTTGGACTAGTTCCCCCCTGAATCAGGACACCGATGGCAACGTGCTGTTGACAGTCTCCCCTCTATTTCCCACTTCACGTATATTTTTCACTGTCCGTGTTACACCGCTATCTTCGTCAAAAATAGCAATTTCTATTAATTCTTAGGATTTTTCACGCAAGATGAGTTCAGAATCGCTTTGATAGTATTGATATTTGTAAAATTTACGGTAACATTTTAAAGAACATATATTCACCATTAACTAGTTACTCACCAGCATGCATATTAGTAGCATATTGGCTCTTTATTAGTCATTATAAAGCCTTTATTAAGGGTTTATTTTGCATGATGATATTCTTCAACCACTAGGCCATTAACAAAGAGTTTATCCTCGATAACCTCCTAATTACTGTTCATTGATTGTAAGTAATATGCTGCTAATATGCATGCTCATAAGCAACTAGTTCATGGTGAATATGAGCACCTTAATATAAAGTGTGACCAAACTTCTTTTCTACAATCCAGAGGCAAATGTTGTACTTTTTACTGCACTACGTTTATTTCATCTGACCGAAATACGAATACTTTGCAAATTAATATTTAAATACAAACATAGGATCATCTTATTCTCTTACTCTTTCACTTTTATAGCTGCGGTAATCAAAAGCGTGTAACACGAAACCTGCCACTCACAGTGACTCACAGGGAATTATCAGCCAACTCTCAGCTCTACAGAGTGTCTTAACATCTTTAAGATCCTTGTTTTTTTTTTTGTTTTTGTTTTTCGTGGTTCACTTTTAACAGCTTTAATTGATCGTCAGCAACTAGCTGGCGAACGTAACGGAACATTTTGCAGCTAAGAAGCCAGATTTTTTCCCTTGTTCTTGTTAAGACCAAAACAGAAAAAGGCAGAGAGTGACTCTGGATCTTACATCCATTGTGCGTCCGGAGACACATCTCCAAATGAATGCTAATGCCCCTCTGTGTCTGCTTGATGTGGGAAACTCTTTCCGGACATGTTCAACTCAATAATGTGGTAATATGTCAATGTTGTGTTTACAGCTTGTTCCGCCTGCAGAGAATCAATTAATCCTGCTTTAAGTAAGGTTTTGAATGCAGGACTTTTACTTGTGATGAAATATCAACATTGTGGCATTGCTTTCAATTTAAGGATCCATATAGTGTTTCTTGCATGATTAGCGTTCCAGCTAAAGGGTGATCTCTGTGCCACACTGCTGCATAACAGATTTGGCCAGACATGACGAAAATGATAGAAAAGTAAACAGAACTGCTTTTAAACTAAGCTAAATATGCTGGCAATCAGTGTTTATTAGTCCATGAATCAAGCTGGACCGCAAGTTGAAGAGTTAAGTGCAGCCCCACACTTTAGCTTAGTAAATAGAAATGGTAGTAAATCAGACATTTCTGTAAAAATAGAGCTAGACGGTAAATAAATGTGCGCTGTGTGTAGTGTTAATTCCACCTCAGGGCTGCGAGGCATGGCAAAGCCATTACCTGACTTGTTTTAACACTCTCTCTCTTTTCCTCTCCGTGTCTTCAGAGGCTAGGTTTATATCTGCTCATCCCATTGCAGACACCTACAACCCAGATGATGATAAGATATACTTTTTCTTCCGTGAGGTGTCGTGGGAAGGCAACGACAAGAGCATCGTGTCCCGAGTGGCCCGTGTGTGCAAGGTGAGATATTGTACAAGGGAGGTGTGGAGAGCGGGAGGTACACAGAGGAATGGAGGGGAGGGGTGGAGGGGTGGGGAGACAGGGGAGGATGGAGTATGGAAGAATGAAAACCCCAACTCGGGTACTTGTGCATGGACTTGTAATGAGAGAAGTGGTGCTTCAATGGTAGAATTAAAGTATGTGCAACCTAGTGGGACTATAGAGAAAGATGGTGCACAAGACCTCTTACAGTATGTGGGGGAGTCGTAGCTCCTACAATGACCTGATCAGATAAAGATCTTTGTGTTGGACACTGCAGAGGTGTTTTATGTCCCCCAGGAGGAGGCCTTCCCGATACATTCTTCTTTTGTAGCCATCTGAAAGGGTCTGTCAGGGGCAGTAAATCATAGTCTTAGCCCCTTTGTGCTCTGCTGACAGGACATTCATAGTGCTGCCGCTTACATTGTCACAAAGATGTCGTTGAAAGACCTTTGCGGCATCTCGTTGGCTTTATTACAAGTGATAAGGAAAGAATATTTTGCCGTGCTGCCATTCAAATCTCAGGGACATATTTTGGTTTTTGGTGTGATTTAATTTGCGCTTGCGTGTGTGTCACCATTGCATTACATGAGATTATGTTAATTACGCAGATGCTTGCGTCCAATGCAGCTTACAGTGAGAGCATTCAGCCTTGACTGGAAAAAGAGCTACAAGTCATCATTCAGAGGTCTTTTGTTGGAGGCACATTGTCGAACTTCAAAGTCATACCTAAACCGCATAATTTTGACAATACAAGCGTTCTCTTTGTTCAAATGTTAGATGCCAAGACATTTGATTTGATCATGTTTCAGCTTGTCGGAAGAGCTGTAAGCATGGACCCTGCACAGCTAACTGAGGATGGAATCACGATGGATTCAGGATTGGGGACCTTTTGTATGACTTACAGTGTGTCGTTAGTCATCCCAGTGGGACTAGCCCACGCAGCAGTTCGCTATTAGCATTCTGAGGTCTATTGCTACATTCTTAGAGAAAAGCTTTCAGTGTATTTATGACTTGGGAGAAAGCTGTAAGGCAGACTGGAAGGAGATTCCTGTGGATTACAGCCCTCTCATTTTCTTTCAGCTTTCTCTCTCTCTTGCTCTTTGTGTTTTTCACTTTCATTATCTGTAAGTGCGTTTTTTTTCCCCCATCTGTGTAAAAGGAAAGAGGGCACTTCACTTCAATCCTCTTTGAAGATTATCACCACTGTGAAACATCCTCATTAAGTGCTTACATTTTTTTTTGTTGTCGTCTCCTAAACACAAGTGCCTTCTTTGTGTGTGTTGAGCCATAACGGTCTTTTCTGTACCACTTAGATAGTGCACTGGCCCAGTTTAATGGGGAGGATCTCTTAAGTTTTCTATCCATTACAAAGAAGTGTACTTGTATGCTCTCACTGTAGCACAATCAAAGGTTGCTACTCAAAACAGCAATTCATATGCTAAGATAAAACCTGCATTATCAGTCGGCAGTCTCACATGGCTTTAGTGCTCTATTCTTACATGCTGCACTTCGTTTGTTTCTCCATGATGTTTTTCCCTCTTCTCTATCTCTGTTTTACTCTCTTTCTCTTTCCCCCCCTTTTCAATTACTCCTGACTGTCTTTGTACTAACAAGAAGGTCTCCTTTTTGTCGGTTAAATAAGCAGATCCATACTTGAGGCATGTGGTTCACCTGTTTATTTTCCTAATTAGTGCAGGAATCTGAGTCAGGCTGCGATGCTGTGCGTCGTCTCAGTGTGTGAGTCTGCTGGATCGATTACAGTTGGATTGTGATTAAGTACAGATTGTGTGTTATTAATTGTGGTCGTCTTTGGACAGCTGCACCGTGCTGACTGTGATTTTGTTACAGTGTATGCGGTTGTGTTTCAGAATGACGTGGGTGGGCTGAGGAGTCTGACCAACAAATGGACCACCTTCCTCAAAGCCAGACTTGTGTGTTCCATCCCTGGACCAGACGGAGTGGACACACATTTTGATGAGCTCCGTAAGTGACTGCGGGAATAAAAAGTGAAAATGTAGGCCAATAAACTGAGTTTTATCTTCCAGAAACTACCTTCAGAGAGGGATTCAGTTTCCAATTACTGCAGCAGTGGCACACTGGTAGCAGTCGTAAATATTAGACTGTAGTTGCTGCTTCGTATAAATAAGGTGGAGGTGCAGCAAAATATTTCTTTGCAGATAAAGGTAGTAAAAAGAAATAACCTTTATGTTGCTTCCTCTTCTCTTATAGAGGACATCTTCTTGCTCCCGACCAGAGATGACAAAAACCCCATAGTGTACGCAGTCTTCACCACCTCCAGGTAACTGCAGTGTTCATCACACCATCATCAAAACAACCTGTGGTCTCCTTTTCTTCCCAAGCCCTAATCTGGCCTCTTGTTTCCCCTCTCCTCCCAGCTCCATTTTCCGTGGCTCAGCAGTGTGTGTGTACAGCATGGCGGACATAAGGGCTGCTTTTAACGGCCCTTACGCCCACAAGGAGGGGCCCGACCACCGATGGGTAGAATACGAGGGGAGGGTACCGTATCCCCGTCCCGGAACGGTGCGTTGCCCACTGAAGCGCACAGAGACACACAGACAGCTTATACGTCATCACTCCTGGCTAAAGATGATTTTCTTTTCACAAATTAGATGAATGAAATCCTCAACGTCCTCTCTAATGATAAAATAATAAACATGGCGTAATTTAAGAGAGTGCCTTGGTGGATTCGAGGGTGAAACGTTCAAGATGCTGTAGGGTATGCATGCTTGCATCTGCACATGCAACCTCATGATGTATGACATAACCTTGGCTTGATGAGGTCACTCGACATGTTAATCAGATTCTTCTGTTTCATTTTGTTTAAAAAACATAATCAAGGGAGGGAAACAGATGTATGGAGAATGTGCTGCATTCTTCAGGTGTACAGCTGAGTGTTTGAGCTATAGTATCTTGTACAGTATAGAAAGGGGGAGCAGGAGTGACACAGATGTTCCAGATGTGCTTTGCCTCCTGCTGTTCTTTATTTGGCCACCAGAGGGAGACATGCACCAATACATATTAAGAGAGAAACCATTGGTCAGTTCGCTGAAAAACAAATATAGGAAAAATAACACATTCAGGTCGTGAAATTATCTTGTGAGTGTGAACTTTGGCACAAGATCAACATTTTTCATTTCATCCTTAAGTGTCCCAGCAAGACATACGACGCAAGGATCAAGACCACCAAAGACTTCCCGGATGAGGTGGTCAGCTTCATTCGATTCCACCCTCTTATGTATCGCTCAGTCTACCCTCTGACCGGCCGACCCGTGTTCACACGTGTCCGAGTGGACTACACACTGACTCAGATCGTGGTGGACAGAGTCCTGGCAGAGGATGGACAATATGAAGTCATGTTCCTGGGAACAGGTGAGACACATGCCTCTGCTTCCTGTTGTCTCTTGAAATTCTGTATTTACCCAGCAGAGGGCACTAGTTGACTAAATGTTGTCCACAGCCTTAAACAGATTTTGCTGATGCTGGTATGGTCTTACTTTTGGGGAAAAAACAATGTCCAGGAAAAAATACAGGATTCAGATCTCAGTGTTGACCCACAGAAAAGTGCTCATTTTCATTGGATATGAAAAGAATACAGTGCTCAAACCTGTCAGGTTTACATTATTCACCTCTGAATGAAAAATACATGTTGCGTGGCTTGCACGATTTATCACCCTCTGTCGTAGATGCGGGCTCAATTCTGAAGGTGGTGAGCATCACTCAAGAGAACTGGTCAACAGAGGAAGTGGTGCTTGAAGAACTCCAAGTTTTCCAGGTTTTGCGCTCAACACAGCTACACACACAAATCCACAAACACAGAAACACAAGCGCACACACTCTCACTCCCTGCAAGCGTTGCGTTTTGATAGACGATGCCAACTGCTCTCCAGCCGTCCTCGGTGGGACAGTTGACTCATCGAACAGTGAAATATTCATCTTGCCTCTGTTGTACAAACTTCTCCGAGCTATAAATCAACATACTCATCTGTTGTTTTTATTCAAACAGTGCTCCATAAATGAATGTTTACTGAGGTGTTGAAGCTGTTGAAGTTTGTTTGTTTTACTTTTTGCAGGATCCAACTCCCATCCTCAGCATGGAGATGTCTTCAAAACAGGTTCGGCCTCATTCTCATCCACTTTATCCCCACAATCTTCCCACATTATTTCTGCATGTCTTCTCTCTGCCTTCATTCGCGCCACACGCATTCAGTCGTGTGCATAATGCCTGATGTGGCACAAGACATACTGTTTTCTATCCCCAGTTCATTCATGTGTTTTCCTCTCTCTCTTTAGCCTTCCCCATTTCCATGTAGCTCTCTCTCCCTCTTCTGCCTCATTATCTTAGGGTCAGGGGTGTCAGTAGACACTTCAACCCCAATCACAGCTTCCATTAATCTCCAGCAGTGTTTGACCTGTGCGAGTGTGTGTGTGTGCGTCTGTGTGTTCATGCTCGCTAGTGCTTTCAGCGGTTGTTTTGAAGCTCTGTTTAGGAATCTCTTAAACTTAAGACGAGTCAGAGCAGGTCCTTTGAGGCACATTTGTAAAACAATTCCTCAAATTGAGAAATGCTTAAATCTCTTATCTCCCAATCTCTATGACACCTTGACTGCTAGTTATTCTTGACCTTAATTCACACCCTGAGGAAATTTTGATGAAGATGATATATGTACCTGAAAAAAGGTCAATTGTTACAAAAAAAATCGAAGTTTCTTTTTAACCAAACCACACAATGCGCAGTTTAATGAACTGCTTCATTTGCTTCACTTTTTCTATGCCTGCATTTTTTGCACCTCTAACTAAAATGAATTTCCTGTACAGATAATAAACTTGAACCTGAAATTGATCTGTGTGTCTACCCTCCATAAAGCAGAGTGTGGTGTGTGTTTCACTATAGCAACAGCTCTACGTGGGTTCAAGAGAAGGACTAGCCCAGGTTTCACTCAGCAGATGTCACCTATATGGCCAAGCCTGTGCTGAATGCTGCCTGGCACGAGACCCATACTGTGCCTGGGATGGACACACATGCTCACGATACATCCCTGCATCCAAGAGGTATGATGGAGTCTTGAAAATTCACTTAACTGACTTGAAATCATTCTGTAGGATTACCCAGAGTGAAGCCTGCTGATGCATAGATTCACAGTAAAAATGGAAGATATTTACAGGTCAAGTCTGTCACTGTCTGCGTATTCAAAGGATAGGATGGAGTTGCTAGTGTTGATTTGAAAAAAATGAGAAAATAACAATGAATATAACTAGTAACTTGTACTTGAAGACACACAGACAAATAAAATATCAATACCTAATTATCGGTAATAATTAAAAACCATGAATCAGTAAATTATTCAATTTTATAATTAATACAACAAATGTGCAGCACTGTGTAGCAGGATGCAGCCATTTCTGCACACACATGCAAGCACTTGTACAAACATGTATGAGCACCAAACTCACAATTCAAATTCAAAAAGTGCTATTTTGAATGTACTTTTAAATTAGTTTCCTCTCATGCAGGGCTGGTGCACATTAACGTCTTTGTGCCATCCGCAAGCATTTTGACGCGGCAGAGCATCATTTACAACAATAATCATGCAAATATGTGCGATCCAAAAAAGTTCATAGTGGTCGATAAACATGTTTTCCTTTTCCACTTCTCTTCTCCTCTTCAGCATTTTCCATGCCAGAGGGTGTTAGTCCATTTGAGGCATTGATTAGAGATGCTGTTCCTCAGCTGATTAATGCTGCTGTCATTCCACACCTCTGGAGTTTAGTCCTCGAGGTGCAAAAGCATGTGTGTGCATACAGTGTATGTGAGTCTGTGTTTCTTTTTTTTGTCTTTTTTTTTGCCCTTGCTTGCACGAATCGAGGCTTTACAGAATCTGTACCCTACAGTTAGAGGTCACACTGCCAGATTATTGGCCAGTGGGGATGCTGTTATGGTTTATGGAATAGTGGAGGCCCTGCTTTTGGTCTCAAGGGCTCTTTGAAAGCTGATCTTCACAGTGTCAGTGAGTATAGGCTGCAGATGTCCCATCACACAGGGTGGACAGGAGGTGGAGGAGGTGAAATCAATACAAACTGAAGGAGCCCAAGTGAGTGACACCCAGCTAGAGGCCAAAATAACGTGATTTTTTAAAAACTATTTCCACTCCAACATTTATCAAAACAAATGCAAACAAGATCAGCTCTGAATGAGGTGGGGTAATTTTCAGAGGAAGACCCAAATCTGCACTTCATGAAAACAGCATGTGATTACAAACCATAGGACTCAATAATAGACAGAATGACTTGAGTTTTGTAATGCATTTGTTTTTTTTATATGTGTCGACTAGAGAGAGACACAGGGTTGCTAATAATCAGAGGTCACCTTAAATCATATTTCAAGTGGTTGTGTAAAATTGTTGCTGGAGGTAATAGTCAGGCAACTTCTTAACATGTTCACCGCTGCATTCCTATTGTTCCAGTAAATGCAAATGTGTCAGAGGCGTACCTTTTACTAGCTTTTTTTCTACGTTTTCTACATTTTTTCCCCTAAACATTCTGATTTAATTGAAAAAGCACAGAAAACAGATTTGAACAATGTTTTGTGTGAAAAAATATGGTTGTCCTGTATCCATTTGCAAGGTAAATACCAAGCAAGAGTTTGTAACATTAATGACATAGTAAAGCAGAAGTACCTCAGATTTGTACATTACATTCCACCACTGCCATCAGTGTTGTACGATATATAGTTATATGTGTCTGGTATGTAACTAAAAATATGATATTAAAAAAGACTCAAAACACACGACATGATTGTTCTTCAGGCGAGCCAGAAGACAGGACATCAAGCATGGAGACCCTGCCCGTCAGTGCTGGGACACAGAAGACAGTATGTAGATTTTATTCTCTGAAGAAGTTAAGCCTCTGTCTTTGTGAGAAAGTCTGTTGTTGTTGTTTTTTTTTACCTTTGCGAACAGATAAATGAATCACTTAACGAGTCACTAGAGGAAACCTGAATGCTACACCTTCTTGAGAATCATAGAAAACGCTCTTGGATCACCAGCAGTCGCTTTTTTTAGGTCTCGGTGGGGGACGGGTGGAGGACAGGGTCCTCTTTGGGGTTCAGAGCAACTCCACATTCCTCGAGTGCATCCCCAAATCTCAACAGGCCCAGATCCGGTGGTACGTACAGAGACCTGGATCTGAACGCAGGGAGGAGGTGAGAGAGTGTACTCATTCACATACATCATCCACACAGATGTACATTTTAAAGCACCCTCTTTGCTTTCCTGAATTCTTTCTGAAGGTGGAAGGTTCTGACAAGGTGGACCTTGTTTTTGTCTTTCTAGAGTTAACTTTAGGTTACCTAAGGGGTCACATTTTTTCATGCCAGGTCACGAACCAGGGAAGTTACAGGGTAGCAGAGCAGTCATTTCTTACATAAGTACTTCAAAGCATCCAAAAACATCATCATTTACTTCAACCTCTATGACTGTGATGTCTGAGCCTTGAACCCTTCTGTTTGTGCCATAAATCAGATTGCTGCAGGTTCTGCTTACCATGGTGAATGAAAACCATGCTTGGACCAAGAGGATACTGTGTATACAAAGTTGAACACCCAAAAATCACATCTATTGTGTAATAAGCGAGCAAACCAGGGTCTCACTAGTTCCTTGAAGAAGGACATGTTTTATGTTTATGGGTGTCCAGGGCTTTCTGAAACTTTGTGCAGCATTTGTTTTTGAGGAAGGTGAGAAATGACTTATACCAGACCTAATGTCGGGATGGGTCTGCGACATTATATGGACTCTGAAAGATAGGGAACATGAGTCCATTTTGTTTTTTCCTTTTTGCATTTTCTCATTCAATAGCCAGCTGCTTTTCCCTGTGGGCCACTGTAGTTTCTTCAAGGGTGACTATAGATTCTTTCAGCTGTGTTCCTGACAGCATAATGGAAATACACACTAAAGCCTTATGAAATCTTGACCTCACACAAAGCATTACTTTAGTTGAAACCTCAACCAATCAGATCAACCATATGAAGTCGTAGGACTCTTGCCAAGTAGGAGCAGACGGTTAAACACCTTTTCCATCGAGAAAAGCTTTCAGTGCTGTTCTTTGCTCTTCTCTCCATGAATGCTGGTTCCGATATAACTGATGTTATAGCAGCACCAACACCAGGGTGGGGCCATGCTAAATTCTTGAACACATATATTACAGTAACCTCTAACATGATGGCTGGAACCGCTTCTCTCTGGTGCGCGACTGAGGTCACATGGTAGTGCTGATGATGTACTTGCAGTTGGCAACAAAGCTCGCCTTCACAAATTCTCCCTCTGATCTGGTTTCAGCTTCTTAGCTATTAGCTCACTCACCACAAAACTTGCCTGCAAAAACACTCTGTCTCTGCCAGAATGTGGTCTGAAAGTGAAAGCTGCTTGTTGGACACACAAACTCCACCGAAGAGTGTTAACTTTACTAAAGTGCATTTTTCCTTGCATCTCAAACATGTTTCAACCCGTGATGATGCTTGAGATTGACCTTTTCCATCACAACATGCATGTCATCAGCTCACTAGTGGCACATAACTTGAAACCTGGATTCTTGACTTGTGTGATCTTGCAAATCCAGCTGCCTTGCAAGGTCATCATTGGTTCAAAGTCACATTAAAACGCATGTCATGGGAGACAGGAGGGGGGGCAATGGGGGACAGAGAGGTAATGTGCTTGTATCTGAGGTGTTCAAAGGCACTCATTGATGATGGCACTCGTGTTCTGATTGAGACAACAGAGACCTGCTTACTCAGCACCTTTGTGCCCTCCCTTCCCCTATCAAAACATACAAACCTCCCTCCACCCACTGCGAGTGGCCTGCTTACCACTCAACCCACTCACTCATTCCCACTACACTCATTTACTCATACGACTGGTCCCCTGTCCTCTCTCAGGGGTGAATGTAAACACACTGACAGGTGCAGAGGTCACTAAAGACCCATGTGGTCCTTTATAGCCCTGCAAAGCAAAAAGCGTGTGTTTCCCGTGTGTGTGTGTGTTTGTGTGTGTCCGTATGTGTGTATGTTTCTTTATGATCCCCTACAGCAGAAATCATAACAGAGCGCTCCCTAGGGACAGCCATGTGTTTTGGGGTAATGAACACAATGGGGTGTTTTCTGTGTTTGTGTGTCCAGGCATGCAATGATATGTGACCTATTGTACTTCTAGACAAAGTGATGAAGGAGTGAATGCAGGAGTTCTTCCTCCCTCAGGATTGTTATGTGATAGACACAGAAGCTAAACAAATAAAGCAGAACGGGCAGAATATGATGGATCAACGGCAAGTTTAATGGTGTTTATAAAGGCAAACGTTGGGAGTGTGTACATAAACATGTCTAGGTGACTGAAATATGATCTCACTGTCTTTTCTGTTAATGAAAAGGAAGAGCGAGCCACCACCTGGACTAACTGGTGGCTCAATATATATATTTTTTATTTTACTCATATATCACATATTGCTAAATTCTTGTTCATACTCAGGCTGAGCTTTACAGTCTGTCCAGTGTTGATATGATATATGCATATAAGATGCTGCTTTAGTGTTTAATGAGAGTCCCGATAATGACTGAAACCTCAAATTCTTGATTGATTCAAACAATATTCTGGGGAAATAACAGAAATATTAAAATGGGCAAACACTGCTTTATACCACAACACAAAGACAAAAGGAAACTGCAGCACAAATGCTTGGATTTTCAAGTTATTACACACAGGGTTGAAAGATAAGTTGTTTCTACTAATGGGCTAATGAATTAACATTTAAAGTGCATGTCAGACTTCAAACATGGCTTTTAGACGAAATAGCAAAAGCAGGAAGTTGTCTGAGAGAAATATTTTCTCAACCCTGGGAAGACTGAGTCTAATGCTCGAATGCATCTCCGTTCTTAATTGCGCTCACATGTGTGTAGCTATAAAATAAGTGCTTAGTTAGTTTTCACTCCATTTTGCTGCTTTCTTCATGTGGGTGACTGTTTACGATCAGGCACATGATTGATTGTTTTCTTGGCTGAACCCCAGGAATGCTGCCGACAGTCAACACAGAGTAAAGGAGTTCGAGCGAACTCCACCAACTGGAGGTCAAAAGAAAACTCACTCTGTATACTTTTTCAGGTGGTGGAGGAGATTAGTTAAGGCATGCTTTTCAGAGTGACTTTGTTGAAGCCTTATTACTTGGAAGATGTTCAAAAAGCAGCCTCGTAGATGATGCTATTTGACCTTTTTCCTCATCTCTGTATGGGGACATGACTTCACTGTTACTTTTGCTTTTAGTCTGTTCAGTAATAGTAATTATTTCCTCGCTTTATTTGTCATTACCACCCATCGCTAATGTTGCATTTACTGGCAGCTGGAGCCTGTTTGACTGGAATATTAAAACCACACCCATATGAAACCGAAACACCCAAAGATTATCATCGCAGACAAAGAAAATTCTGTTTTTCAGATTAATTTATCATGCAGCCCTCAATGAGTGGCCCTTACAGCTCAGACACAGGAGCTACGAACAAGCTGTCAGTCGATTCGATGTGTTCCATCTTGTGGTTGGGTTTGGTGACGTAGGGTCTCCCTCTCGCTGGACGAGAGAGGTGGTCGACATGCTCTCAGAGCTGGATGTGCGGTGTTGGAGCAGGTGATGTGTGAAGTGCCCGGCTCGTTTCATTCTCTCGCTCCCTGTGCTTTTCTTCCCACTCTGCTTCCTTCTGTCCTTCATCCCTTTTCCTCACCTTTCCCTCAACCCCCCTCATCAGTCTCACCTTAACCTCTCCTTAATCCCTGCCTTCACGCTCCGTACTCCGTCTGCTTTGTTTCCTCGTGCTTTTCCTGTCGTCTCCGCTGTTTCCCACAGTCTCTTCCCTTCTGGGTCTCTCCACACACTTTCCGCCTCCTGATGGGTTTTGGTAAAAGCATCCTCGACCAGCTGCTCCTGCACCTGCAACCCATCCCGATACTTACTCTCACGATACACTCATACGCACACTCCCCTCCTCTTATACCCTCGTAAAGGTCAGCTATTAAAGACGTGAGCTGGAAGAGATTCTTCTGTCTTTCTCACAGCATGCTTGTGTTGTGCGTGTGTGTTTGTCTGTTATTGCCAGAGTGTGTATTCACCTCCTGGAGCCTGGAATGCTGGCCCATTAGAAAATTTGTAATAAGAAAAGCATGGATGGATGTTGAATTTCATCCATGGTGTTTATTAGAATAAAAGCACAGCCTTCCTGTATGCATGGGAAGTTCTTAACCTGTTACCGAAGCTTTGAAAGCACTTACCCACACTAGCGATTGTTTTGAGTGTTAAAAGGTGCGTTTCATTGAGCTGCACCACATGCACACACACTTGTTCACACATACAAATATGCATGCAGTCGTCCCTACAAACACAGAACCCCAACAATACGCTCAAAAGCTTTGTTTGCTAAATTACATGCCCCCATGTACACAGACACACATGCACACACAGGTACACAAATAAAGACGGACCATCTGGATGGGTTTAAGAGTCTGGCATTGCCATTTAGTCACAGATGCCTTGATTTTTGATGGCGGGGGTGGGCTTCACGAAATGCACCCATAAATACTGATTGAATGATTCTAATAAATACCCAAATGTCTTCATCATCAAAGGTATTTCAAAGGGCTCTGAGGCCTGTGGGTCTGCCTCTGCCTGGACAACACATCATCAGTGTCAGACCTCGAAACCACCACAGACACACGTGTGAACACATGGGCACACACACACACACACACACACACACACACACACACACAGGCAACTGAACTTTATGCCTAGCCCCCCCCTTCCTTAGCTTTCTTATCAGCTGCACCTCCGGGGGGTTAGAGCAGGCCTGTGGGAGGTATGCTTTTGAAGCATCCGCATATGCTAGGACACACACGCTGGTCACACACACACACACACCACTCATGCTCTTTCTCTATGCTCTGAACAGCTGTATTGTCTTAGAACCTGACAGTAGCCACTCCATCTGATCAGTCATTGTGGATTCTAAATGAAGAGAGCAGACCATTAGCATTAGCACACTGCTTATGTTCACACCTTAACAACAAGCACATGCGCTCTCCCACACACACACACACATCCCACCAAGTACCTTCTTTCGTCTTTGCTTGAGACCGACACTCATCATGCATCTAAAGATCTCTCCGCACCACATAATGACCTCCGGCCCCCCACTCTGTGGGTGACACTCACCACACCCAATTCAATATGTTTCCTGTTTCAGGGGTCATTACCATGTTCAATGCACCGTGGATACAAATCAGGTGTGAAAATGTGTGTGTGTAAACAGGGTGGCAGGTACCAAGCCAGTGTCAGTCTGATTGATTGTTTGGTGGCAGAGAGACACAGAATGTCTTGCTGTTTTTTTGTAAAGCTTTGAGCTTTTTCGTTTAATGTGTACTAGCTGGTCAGCCTAAGGTAAGGCAGGTGTAGTCACATGACTTTGTCCTTCGAGATGAAGCTCTTACTGTGTATGTGTATTTTTTTCTCCCAGGTTCAGCTGGATGATCGAGTCATTCACACAGATCGAGGTCTCCTGATTCGCTCCCTCCACGCCTCCGATGCGGGCGTGTACATCTGCGTGGCTCAGGAACACACGCACTTCACCCACACTCTCCTCCGTCTCACGCTACACCTTGTTACACATGGCCAACTGGATGGAAAGCCTAAGCCCAGTGAAGACCCCATTTTGGAGCTGCGTACCGAGTCCCGCCAGCGTTACAAAGACTACCTGAGAGTGATGACCTCTCCCTTCAGCACTCTGGAGGAGTACTGTGATTCCCTGTGGCTGGAGAAGAGGCCGTCAAGGGTGCGAGGACGAGGCTTAGGAGCTGGCAAATGGAAGCATATCCAGGAAATGAAGAAGAGCAGGAACAGGAGACACCACAGAGAGAGGCAGGAAGAGTGGGAAAAACAAGGGAGGGTGGTGAGGACAGCAAAGCAGTGAGGGATGTGGGAAAAAAAAAAACATTCAGGGTTATCTGTCTACACACACCGTTTGCATAACAAAGCAGATGTGACACAGAACTGTAAAACTGAAAGACAGATCAACTCAGAGTTAATGAGGTATGAAAGACTAACACTGAAATACACAGTTCAGGAGTTCAAAATAAAATTCATTTCAACGAGCAGTCATTAGTCAACCAACACAGTGAAAATGGTTCAAATGCTGTGGATACCATAGAAATTATCGTTCTGTCCTAACATATTCAAGTAATACAACAGAGACTAAATAAAAATCACTTTTGCAACATGTAAAACAGATAATTTTACAAAGTCATCCATTGACTGCGGTTTCAGCTCTAGTGCTACAGGAGATAAGATGAAGGTTTGCAACACGACATTACACACTGACGGCTAATAGGTGCGATCATGTGATATTGATAGTGAAACATGGTGTAATTAATGAAAGTGGGGGGAGAAAAAAGATTTTGCTTTGGTGATGACAATGCATTCATGTTGAATGACTGTAAATATTTATAAAACATGTACAGGAGATACAGCATGCTCAATTTAGTCTTATTACTGATCTATATAACTATAACGATAATCATGTATTATGTTTGAGTTGACAAAATGGCATATTTTTGTACAAGCATTTCACTCCTATGTACTGTAGGCTCAATAGATATTTTCTTTATTTCTGTTTTGCAAAGTTATTTAAATAAATTTATCTTGGCGCCTCTGTTACCTGAATTGCTTGCTTACATTCAGTGAAGAGATAAAATCAACATAGAGGAAATCTATGACTGTGAAAGTGCAGTTCCAGCCGCTCTCAGGCAAACAGCAGACAGGTTGAGAAGGGGTTAGGGTTAGTTCAGCTGAGCTTCTCCTGATATAGCAACACAAGTCCCTGTGCACTGTATGCAGATGTCAGAATGATTCAGGACCAGCTGGTCTCTTGTTTAGTGTTGGTGTGCGCGAGCGTGTGTGTGTGTGTGTGTGTGCGTGTGTGTGTGTGTGTGTAAGAGAGAGGGAAAGAGAGCTTCCTCAGGAGAAACCATGCAAAACATAAAACCTTGTGATCAAACTAGGAAAGTTACAGGTTTCCTAGAATAAACTGATAAAGCGTTAACCTTAAACCCTAAGCCTGAGCTGAACAGTGTATTAAGACTTACATAATGTAGATAACATCATACACACTATCATGCTGACAATAACATGACAAAGACTTTTCTGTGAAAGACGTAATCAGTCATGGGAATCTTCTATTTGGAGTCACTTAGCGGTGACCACTGGAATTAGATCACAGGGTTCCCATACTAATATAAAGATATCAAAAAACATAATCTTCCATAGCTTTTACTGGTCTCATATGCAGTCCTTCCCACTACATCCCATTTTATTGCTTTAATCCACCATGCCTGTCATGTCTTTGCTCGCCGTCCACATACATGCATACATACTGTTCGAACAGCATTCGAGACCGTTTCGTGTTTCTCCACAGTGATTTCTCCCTGTTTCTTCTAACAAAGACCATAAATATTTCAAGCACTTCCTCCTCGTCTATAGTTTATTTATCAGTCAGTGAACAAACAGTCTACATCTCCCCAAAAAGGGAAACAGCACAGGAACACCAGAAGAGGACTAGGACAGGCTTTAAAGCAGTGTTCAGCTATCAATGTAAAAACAGCCACTTTTGTGAATTATAATCACAATATAATTTGTTGGAGGAGCACAGCAGCAATTGTATAATTTTACAGATTTTTTTTAACTTTTGAGTCAAAAATCAGTGCTGCATCTTGAATATTTGTTAATACGACTCACTGTCCTGGTCCAGCACCTCAATAACCTCTCCCTCTGTTCCTCTTTGTCATGACTCTGAAATGCCATGAACTAATGAGTTCACTGACTGGTTTGCTGTGTTTCCCGTAGAGATCCCACACACCACACATGTATGGCCTATTTGAAATCAAGACCATTCGCCACACCCGTCAAATAGCACAATTTATCAGTGTAAAGGTGGTACCAGATTGTATACATGTCAGTGACATAGCAAGAAATCAAGTCTTGTGAAGGCAATTTTTCCAGGAATCTCATATTTGCATTTACATATGCTTTGACGTAACTGTCCTTTCCAACATAACAGATCCTTTGTCAGATGTTATGTTTCCTCACATGGGACAGTTGCAGACTTAACTTGACCTTCACATTTGGCTGCAGAGGAACCAGTGAGTGAAGATGACTTGCTGCGATAGAAAGGCAGACAGAGGCAGTGGGGGGTCAATGAAGGAAACAGAATTCGGGGAAAGAAAGCAGCTTTTACGGAAGGAAGTGCTTAATTTGATGTGATTGGTGTAATGAGCACGCAAGTCTGCTCAGGACCCCTGCAGTGCCGTTACAGGATACTCACACAAAGACAAAGGCACATGCACGCAGTATACTCCTTCTCCACTGTCTCCTTTTTAAATGATTTCCCTGTGTCCAGTGACCCAGGTGGGCATGTCAAGATCAGATACAGTGCATGAGACTGCAGCCTTCCCAGTATGTGGCATAGGGTGGACTCTCTAATTAAATGACATTGTCTGGGCCTGGTTTAATAAGTGGGTTTTAGCTATTTTCATGTCCTGCTGCATCAGGATGCAGTGCTGTAATGTTATGTGCTACAATATACCTGGTCTCCCTAGCAAAGCCTAGTCAGAGCTTCCATGGCACCATTATTTAGATGAAGTATCTGGCAATGCATAGTGGAGTTATCTATTCTTTCAATAGAAATAAATCATGCTTATTACTGTGGATCATTTTAGGTGTGATTAAGTTACACATATCAGTGTCTCTTTTGGTTTAAAGGGGTTAAAGAGATCTTCAAACATCAAAATAAGCCTCAGAAAACTATTACCACCAGTGTAAGTGAGAAAGTGTTAGTTGGCACATGCACCAGTGAGCACATATTTGTGTTGGGTTTATGCAAGTGTGCCCAGGTGCAAGAATTTAAAGCAAAGCTGTTTTCCAATAAACACCGTCCCACAGCTCCATTCCAGGATCAAGATATCAAACACCTTGACAGGAAGACAAGACAGAGAGAAAAAGGAGAAGAGAGCGGAATTGACATGTCAGACCACAGAGGTGTCTCTGGTTCTATATTACAGGGTATTTACAGCTGTGCAGATGTGTGCGTTTGTCAGGTGTTGACACTGAACCTCTGGGCCCGGGTGGAGACAGCCAAGTGTTGTATGAGAGTTGTCGGGCTGGGCGGTATTGATGGTCGCCTGGGGGTTTCGGCAGGTAAAAGGTATGTGTGTATGAGCTCGAAACAGTTGTTCCCTCAGAGTAATGACTACTTCTGCTCCCTCTGCCTGATTTACGGACGTCCGTGATCTCTCCTCACTCCAGATTTGTGGCAGGACGGGCAGGATGCAGAGAATATCCCAACCGCACCCAATGATGGATGTTTTCATTTGTCGTGTCTTTGAAAACCCATGTAAATGAGATGTCTCCTCTGAATGCTCCTTGTCCCATCGTCCTCCCTTGCTGTGGCAAATCCTTTGTAGATGTGGCATGCGACTGAACCGGGACGCAAATGCGTGGTCGTCGCTGCTGATTGGATATCAGATGTCATTTGGCGTTGTGCATCCAAGCATATCCGCTTTCACAGGGGTTTTGATCAGGCCCATGTTGTTTTCATTAGGGGTCCGGGGTCACAAGAGAGGCTGTCAGGCTCAGACATCTCTGGTATCAAAGTACCAGAGTTTAGGGAAAACTCCTTCAGATTTGATCAATGTGGTAAGTTCAAAATCCATACTGATTGTTCTCACATGTTTTGAGTATAATCAAATATAAAGCATATGTAAATGAACTTATACAGCTCAAACTGCAACAGTTTACGGTAGTTGGCCTGGCCTGTGGTTGTAAAATTCAGTTTAGTCTTTCCCTACTGGGACACGGGAAGCTTCTCATTTCATGTGGCATGGAAATGTCAGTCACACAAACCTTGTGAGACATTTCCAAACATGAGAAAACTTTCTGATTATATAACCACTGAAAATGTGTGTCTGAAGTCTGCAAACGTATTCATTGTGATGACACGACTGCTGCTAGTATGACTATGTTGGCAACAGCTGTTAGATCGCTTCCTAGTTAGATCCAAGGGTGAAGGATCACTCACTAAATCATTTTATCATCCTAGATGGAATAACAACTTTTAATAACTACATTAACTCCAAAAAACTTGTTAGTGTCACAGCAACAGAAATGTGCAACTTGTTTCTGATATTTTATGTATATTAAACAGAACTGCAAAGGGAAAGATAATGTGATTACATCCAAAGCACTTTGTTCAAAGAAACTATTCTAAATTTAACTTAAATAATGTCCTTCACCACCCTAATTACTTATGGAGGTGGTCATCTACACACCTCTCATGCTACAGACATGTTAAAAGGATTAGCAGACCTCTACATGCTGTGATTCATTGCAATTATAGTGTACGTTGGGTGTTTGTGGCACTGTATGTCTCATTAGATTAGATCAATATAAGGTTTGTTTTGCTCTCTTTAAAAAAGAAGTTAATGAAAATGGGCTTCTAGAACTCAGTCTGACCTCATGATTTCGGGATATGGGGATTGTCCTCCCTGTTTTTTTCAGCCGGTCCTCACCAGAAAAATGGCCATTGTCTTGGCCATGCAAGTAGGTTATTACGACCTGTATTTACATATTACGTATCTGTGATAACCACGACAGGAGCCAAAGAGGAAGTCAGGTGATGTTACATGAATAACAAGAAAGTCCACACATGGCAGAAGGTGGGGTGAACGGATGGGCCAAACAGGAAGCCGCTGCTTGTGCCCTGTATGAAAGTCAGCACTGACTTTTTTACGTACTTACGTTACATAACATATGTAATCATAATGTTTTTTAACCCAAACAATGATCTTTTTCCTAAACCTATCCAAGTAGCTTTTGCTAACCAAGTACTTTCGTTACCTAAACGTAAGGAAACTGTGACTGTTTCACAATCCCAACCATGTGACGATGAAGGTCTGGTTTGATAAGGGTCTGGTTCAACCTAAACCAAACCAAACAGTGACTGTTTCACAATCTTCAAAACTAATCTTACCAAAGAAAGTATAATCTCTCAGTACCTGGTTTTACAACCCCTCAATCACAATCTACCGTGACGGTACGATCCATAAAACAATTCGACTGACGGCTGTCTAGCACTACCGTCATGCATGGAGGAGCAAGTACTGTGGTTTCTCCAGCACTCTGTTGCTCTTGTTCAGGTGGGCAGGTTTACATAAGGTCTGCTGGCTACCAATGTTCCACAGGTGAACTTTGAACTTCTCCTCAGTAACCTTTTTTTGGCCTTCTTCTTTTCTCTCATCCCATTTCCATAGTAACCTTGATGTTTTCCATGCATATGTAGAGGTTAATCTCTCAGGCATCGTCATAAAGACATTGGTTTTCCTGGGAAAGGGCAAAGGGCCAATAAGAGTTAAAAGAAACTGTAAATGAGGGTAAAAAGAGAGTAAACAATGTGTTGGGCATGACTAGCAACAACCTATGTGGCTGTCCTATGCCTGCCGTGTATTGTGGAAACCCAAACCCACAAGAGAGCACCTTGAGCCTTAATGGTTAATGAACTCAGTAAACATGGAAATCTTCCAGAACATTGTGGGCCAGGGAAGATTTTCAGATACTTTCCATGGCTCAGTGTGGAGAGAACACTCACATTTCAAGCTTGATTTTGTAAATCAGCGTACAAATGATCCCCTCTATTTCCTCAAAATATCCTTTCCAAACAGCTTTGGGTTACCTTGTTTTCCAGTCCAGTTGTATGTGTAATGAATTCAGCTCTGTCAAAATATAGACTTTTATAGCTTGTTTTTTTTTACTTGAAACTCTCACAGGATACACATTCCTGAATTATGTTGTAGTGTACTTTAATGCTGTGTTGACCTAGCTTTGATCCACAAGGTTCAAATTAAGATGTGAAAATATAGAGGATTAGATATGACTGAATATTTATATAATTTACCCTCCTCAAAATAATAATAAAGTGCTTGGCTGTGTCTTGTGTTTGATCAACAGAGGAATATGACTTGGAGTGTATTAAAATCACTCCCTGGATATGGAGAAATCAGTCTTTATTATGGGTGCTCTGTCAGTTTGTAATTGTTTTTACACTCTGCACAGAGAGAGGACATGTTTACTTGATCAAAGATATATTGGTGCAGCTAAGTCACAAACAAATTATTACATTTGAACAAATATTCCACAGACAAGGCATTAAATTTGTGAATCTCGCAGTTATTTGAAAGTGATTGCTACAGAAGCCTAGAATGATCATGATGAGTTAATTATCTCATGTTGATTTGTCGCATCTTCTCAAAAAACATTTTTAACAGGAAGAGTTCTTGACATGCAGGATAATCAACCCGTTATCACGAGAAAATAAAAGGCTGTTTCTTCTTATTACTTCAAATTTTTATCAGCGATCAGGATGCAAGCGTGCACAGATACTGTCTTGACAACTGTAGCAACTGATTTAAGCTGAAAGTGTCAGAGGTATCAATAATTTATCAAAGCATCAGACTACTTCAATGTGACTTGTTTATATACATACAGTGCTTTATTATACCATTCAAACACCCACCAAGGTGTGTAGTTTCTTTTCCAGTCCCTCTCTGCTAATAAGAATTCTTTTGTTTGTAGCCAGTAACACTGCTTGAAGTTTACCACTGTATGTTAGCCTATCCCTCACAATAATTAGCCATAATATGAATACCCGCATAATCACGCATTCGTAACACAAATGGAAACAGCTCCTAACAGGTCATACGGTTTGCTTTGTCTCACAGCAGTGTGTGTATGTCGTGGTCCACTCTTATGAATCTCATGAAGTCGTTTTCTCCTGATAAATTATCCTGTTATCGCAAGCACGCCAGTTCTTCACTTTTGATGCTTGCTTGTGAAGCTGTCTCTTTCTCAGAACAATGAAATTTAAATTTGTGTCCTATTCTCAGACAATTTATCTATTTTTGTTGAACAGAAATGAAAACAATATACAATATGAATTAAGACAAGAGTGGTTATTAAACCTTAAGTAAAAGCAATCCTCAGCAACATAATGAACACGAACAAAATTTTCCTAAATGTTGAGACAGATAGCAAAAAAACCCTCATTTTACAATATCAAAATAACAACAAATGACAATAAAACAAAAAAACAATGATAACAAATAAAGCAACACTTTTATAGCTGAGCATAAAAAGGTGGCTGATAAATATTATAAATATTATAAAAGGATTTTATGTTCACAGATTAATCAGAACATCTGTCTGTACAGGTATCTGTGCTAATGACACAATTCAGACTTTATTCATACAGTCATGTTTACAAATTCAGGGTTACATGTATCAAGTACTTACCAAAATAACATAATATTGTTTATATGTCTTCACCTGCTTCATACAACTTACACCCACAACAGTCACTTTAATTACAGTAATAAAGTAGCATTAGCATCCTCCCCTGATCCTCAAAAGTGAGGAACAAGCCAAGTAAGTAGCACAAACTATAATAATAGCTTTTACAGACTGTTGTGATTTACATGATGGGAGTTGACAGAGTTGACATTTCCATTAGTAATTACTCCACCATTCTATGATTTGAATATAATCATTTTGTACGATTGACAAAAGCGTTAAAAACATCCAATGAATGGCACTGACTGCGTCTGCTGATGGACAGATTATACTGTTGTTTCACATTTTAGATTCTAGCAATGGCTTCTGAATGGATCAGAGCTGTAGCTAGAGAGAGACGGGGTAATTCATACATCTGCAGACAATGCTTTTCAATTACGCAGTTAATTTAATATACTTAATGAATTGGCATATCAAGTTGAGCGTCTGCGTCAGCATGAGCCTTATTGCATTAGGGATTACAGTGTATTCCTATAACTCAGTGTAAGCATGCATATGCAAAACCAGAACAGCCCACATTCCTAACGGTATGTGTTTCGGTATGAGAATGCGTGTTTGCATGTGTGTGTGCATGTGTGTGTGTCTCATGTTGCTGCTGGCATCCACAGATCCCAGGGGTGAACACAGCGTGCATATCCATGACATGGATATGGCTTTCAGTACAGTTTGATGCCACACCTCATTGACCTTCAGCCTTCCAATTGGTTTTTCCAATTGGTCACATATCTTTACTTTATCCTTGCTTTGCTCTGCAGCTGTATGGACTAATCTCATTTGGAAAATATTTCCCTGATTCATACAGCACACATCAACCTCTCTCTCTCTCTCTCTCTATATATATATATATATATATATATATATATATATACACATATATATACATGTATATACATGTATATATATACATGTATACATGTATATATATATATATATATATATATATATATATATATATATATATATATATATATATATGTACATATATATATATATGTATACACACACACACATATATAGATAGATAGATATACATATATAGACATATAGGTTTATAGTGATAAAGTCATTTTTAAAGCTTCTCTGATGCAGGGACCAATAACAAGCCAGAAGGAGACAGAGATACAGGGACCGAAAAGGATGCAGAGATATAGAGTGAGAGGTTTTCGGTAGCAGAATACATGGCAAGTGGTCAGGGCTATCAGATGTTAGGGTGACGAGAGGCAGAGGAAGGATGCAGCAGAGCGGGACAGAGAGGTGAGGGAGAAAAGTGGATACTTGAATGCGATTAGTATCCCTCCACAGCCTGATGGCATGCGATGGCATCTCCTCCTTCTTCAGTCATACCACATCACATCATACCACTGAGGATTTGGCGGCTGAAACCAGACACCCCTGCAAAGCTGCCCTTAGACTCGACTCCCTCTGCTTGACTCCGGGGTGAGAAAAATTCCTCCTCCTTTTCCTCCTTCTGAAAGCCCATTTGTTGTGCATTACGACTGATAACAGCATGTTTAAAAGCTGGATTTTCCCTGAGCTGGTCAGACTCTTGTTGGGGTCAGTGACTCACTTGTTCATTCTGGGACAGTGAGCTGAGGGACAGTGTGTGAGTGCTGTGCAAGGCAGCCTGCATCATGCAGTTTTGGTGGGCTTTTCTCTGTTGAAGCAACTTTTTCCTGTGTTTTTTTCTAATTTTAGTTGACAACGATTGTGATTCCTTCACTACTCGCACCCTGCTATGACATGAAGCAACAGTATTTCAATGGGTTTTGTATTTCTAGAATGAGCAGGAACAATATTACAAATATTTGGCATGCACTGTTCAATTTAACTGTGGCTCATTCTTAACCTTTCAGTACATTGCAGTACCATCATGCAGCCAAAACCTGATTTCATCCTTTAATTTCTGATGCTAGAAGATTAAGTTATTTTGACTTATATACATTTGATTAAGGGAAAAATGCATGCATACCTATCTGCACTGTCAAATAACATGGCCTTGGTCTTAAACATGTACATATGTGCATTGGGCCTAGCTGGGCTTGATGCAAATAATGTTCCGTTTAACAGCTTCAGTTAAATCTGTTTTGTTTAACCCCACAGTGGCAATGAGATAAACAGATCTTCACATTTCTAATAATATCACAAATCACATAAGAAGATGTGACAGAGTGCTAGTGGCTGGCTAAGAGAACAGGGACTGTGTAACCCAGGAAAGGTATCATAGCCCTGTTTAACACATTAACAAACAAGGTGGCGTAGAGACTCATGAGTGCTTTTAAGACCGCATGTGCGTTACCGTGTGTGTGCACGCTCGGTATGTTCTAAGTATTTTCCAGAGGTGTGAATGGTGAAGAGTTGCCAGCATTGGGAGATCAAAAGCTTAGATGAAATGCTTGTCGCTATAACAGCTGCAGCACCGTGGATTTCCACTTGATACTTTGAAGCACAGGGGAGGCTGCAGGCAAACTCTTCACTTATGCCTCTGCCGAATGAGCGGGAACAGAGAGTTTGTTTTCTTTAACTCAAAACATTTGCAGAACTTATTAAGACATTTCTGCATGTTTATCTTGGTTCGTCACTTCATTTTACAAGGTCCACACTGGCGGTTTTGCAAACAATCTGTTGTGCTTTTGCAACAGCACGCACAATGTTCCTCTCTGTTTTACTGTGGAGAACTTCCAAACAGAACTGTTTTATTAAGACCAAGAGGTATTTGATTTAAGTCCCCAAGTGCCAAGCCAAATTCACAACAACATTACATAAGACAAAATCTGGGCAAAGTTTACTTCCAGAAAAAGCAATAAAAGGGGAGGATGACAATACCAGGCTGAATAATAACAGAAACCTGACTATTAAACTCAGCAGGCAGATTTGTAGTGACCTTAAGAGCTACTATCCCCACTGCATGCAAAGTGCAATATCATCACCAGACTAAGATATTTATAGAAGGGCATTTGACGTGTCACATTTCTATTTACGATTGCTAACAAGATTTGGTGCTGGCACCCCGGCAAAAAATGACAGCACAGCAGTGCAAAGGCAGTAAATATTGGCATTCTCAGTATTAACCAGTTTCAGCTGAAAAGATGAATGGAAGGGCCATGCTCCTATTGAGTGAAAATTCCTTTTCAGATTCGGGGCCATTCAGATGTCCCAGTAATGAATGCCAGTCATCAGCAGCCTAGCAGTCCGGTCAGCCTGGCCTATTGTGTACAGCTGGAAAAGAAAAATGACATCCACGACATCCCATACGTCGCCTCATCATTCATAAAACTGATGTTGTGGCCCGGTGATCACAACAGGTCTTCACATGGCTTCCTTGTATTTAAAGCGATTTGCATGACGGATGATTCAGTGCTTTCATAAAGGAGGAGCCGCCTGTGCCTCTTCGATTGTGATAAGCACCCGTCTTCTAGCATTTGTCTTAATGAGCCCATTCTACATTCATTGCTGGCTAATTACTTTCCTTAATCGTCACCAGACACATGGTAGTCTATTATGATTATTATTTATGGTAGACTGTAAAATGGGCTGTTTTTCGTTTTATATTCTATTGAGTTTTTTCTCTCTCTCTTCTTTCCTTCCTTCCTTCCTTCCTTCATTCCTTCCTTCCTTCCTTCCTTCCTTCTTTCCTTCCTTCCTTCCTGTGGTTTTGGTAACCTTACCCATATGGCTTGGTGTTTGATGTCTTTCCCAAATCCATGTGCATGTTGGTTGTCATGTTGCTTCATGGCAGGCACATTCCTGTCTTCCAGCGTGGGGGCCTCCAAATACACAAACACACACACACAAAAGCACACACACACAAGGGCAGTGTCTCAGTCAAATCAAAAAGGAAATATTCTGTGCCATATGTCCTCATGCAAACATGTCAATGCTCGTGCAATATCCATCTATTTCTTTCCATGTAAGAAAAAATGTGAAATCCCACAGTAATCACAACTCTTTTACTCTGGCCACAGATATTAGTCTTTCACTCAGTCTCCCACCTGAATCGGACAGGGTCTCGTGATCAGCAGCTGCACACCTTAACCTTTATCCCACCACTTACTTCTTTTGCACAACTATATTTAATGAAATACAAGTCCTTGCATGGAGAGAGGCACTGAGGCACCGGTTTGGCAAGCATGAAGGGCACTGCTATCATCAGGACAGAGGATGTTCGGCAGCCTTCTCCAAGTGACAGATGACTGCACTCACTGCCATTTTATGGCACCTTGAGCCATGCTTAAAGTTGAAATATGTGAGAGAATAAGCAGAGAATATATATCACACTAGAGATGGAGGTCACATCCAACTTGCTGTGAATTTTATGGTGGTTCAGATTCCTACTCACTAGACAATACGTGTGTGTGTGTGTGTTTGTGTGTGTGTGTGTCTGTGTGTGTGTCTGTGTGTGTGTCTGTGTCTGTGCCTGTGTGGTACCATTATAGAGAGAAAGGGCCAGAGATGAAATAAAAGTCACAATCAACTTGATAAATGGTATCACATGGTATAACATTCACAGTGGAAAGTGTCATTTCATAAGATTCATGAGTCTCAGTCCATCCAGCTGTTCAGGTCTGCGCGCTGCATTCAAGGCCCGACTATTGCTGTCGGTGGTGTCTGATATCTATCTTGGGAGTGCTTGACAGTTTATGGACTTGAACTTCATTCAACTGTACTTTTTGCCTCATTAATAGAATAGCATTTACTACTGATTGTACTGTCATCACATCACTGCTGACACTTGTGAATTTTCTCTTATACAAATTTGGCATTTTTCAAAGGGAAAATGTCATAGAAAATGATATTAATATGTAATATAAAATACAAACTATTTAATGGTGGAGGGATAGTTTTTAACAACTGGCCATTTGGCTTGATCATATTTTACAGACACAAATCTGCAGCGCCCTTTTTTGCGGGCTTTGTTTATGAAAAGTGTATGCTAATGGTCATTCACTCTTCTGTGTGACTGTGTGAGTGTGTGTATGAAAGAGTGCAAGAGAGAGATAAAGAGAGGGAGATTGATCACAGAGAGATATTACTCTGCTGTGAGTGTTGTAAGGGCAGTGCTATTATGCAGATGAGGGTGTTAAATGTGGTTGGACACCACCCAGCATGTCATTAAATGTATAATAGCAGTGGGACCTTAATGTTAGGCTGCTATATTAATGCGCTCCATCTTTCCCCGTTGTACGCTGAACAACCCTGAACCACCATTAACCACCTGGCAGAGCCTATTGGCCGCTGGCAGTCTTTTTTTTTTTTTTTTTTTTTTACCTCTCATTCTGCTCCCTTTGTTTTGCTCATTCTCTTGTTCTCTTTGCTCTTTTCCTCAAATCCTGTTTTTTTTGTCTGCCTCAGTGCTCTCTCTCTCTTTCTCTCTCTCGCTTGCTTTCAAACCCAAAAATAAAAATACTGCCAGCAGCCAATTACCTCTGGCTCATCCTATTATGCCATTGGACAGCTAGTGTAGATGGCCAACATATAGCAATCCATACCTGTTTGTAATGATGAGCTCAGAGGACCACAGTGAAACCCATTACCCCAATTACCCAATTATCTCAAATGATGGATGATTATCAGACATCATCACCAATACTGCTGTAGCACCACCTCTTGAGTAGCTGTTTTGCTGGTCTGAATATGGCTATTCATGCCTCTGTTTTCTTAGTGTCAACACAGGCGCACATGGACACACACACACATACATCGTCGGCCGGCTGTCATACACCCATTCTGACAGGTCATTCAGTGCAGTATTTCCTTTTCTGAACCATTCAGGGATCCCGGTGGAGGCGCTCGTATTCAATAGCAAAGGAAACAGAGCTGTTAGTGCAGGGTCGCAGCCTCTCAACTGACATGTGAGAGGGTTGTGTGGGTGTATGTGAGACATGTGAGCAGCACAGGTCACGCTGTTCAATATCAAGTGCTATGTTGTTTTTGCAGCCCCTCTCCCCGTCCATCCATCTGTCCACGAAAGCAGGTCCCAACAGCACTCGATAAACAGGGCTCTGTCAGGCCCTCAGAGGAATAAAAATTCTTTTGAAATGACAGCAGTAATCAAACGGTGATACAGATTGCGTTTCTGTCCTTTAATCAGTGATAATAGCCCTAGGTCTTCATGAATCTAAAGTCAAGAATGTGCCTAAGCTCCCCGGCAGTCCTACTTCCTGATGATTATCCATCTCCTCCTCCTGTTCCCTCCTCCTCGTCTTCATCTTCTCCACCCGCCTCCTGCAATTCATGGCATCACACCCAGTGATGATGGACATCTCAAGCACAGACCACTGTTTACTCAGTCTAAAAATAAGCAGTTAGGCTCCAAACCCCATAACTCGTGCATGCCTGACATGTAAGATGCAGAAGCAGCTTGCATTTCTGTGTGCATGTTTCTCTTGGAAAGGTTGAAGGGCTCATCGGTTTGGTCATGTGTATATATCTATGCCAGGTAAAAGAGCTGTCCAATGAAGGACGAAGGCTTCTGTGTCTACTAGTCATCTCCCATGTGGCACGGTGTCACTTGCCCCCCCCCCCCCCCCCCCCCCCAACTGGTGGTAATACAGCCAGGACTATACTTAGCTTCTGTGTCAAGCCTGTCTCTGGGGAGCAGTCGAGGGGTCTCTGTTACATGACGCACACACACGGAGACATGCAAACACACACGCATGCACACAGGTGTCTTGAGACATCTTTATGTGATCTTTATTAAGCTCTGTAACCCTAAAACCAATTTGAAGAACAGCCTTCTAAGTATGAGATCATGTTCCACCACAAATGAAAACTCAATTAATTGAGTGGTATGCAGATTGGGTTCCATCAGCAGGATGCCTGCATCTGACATGTTACTGACTGCGGCCTCATGCATGATACAAAGTTGAGAGGTAGCAGCATTTTTGTACTGTAATTTTAAGTCTTGCAAGTAGGACTTTTAAAGCAGACAGCTTTTAGTAGTATTATCAGTGGTATGCATAGCTGTAGCTCTATATTTTAGACAAGAAGTAAAAATGTTCCATTGTGTAAAATCATTTTATTATGACGGTTTTAGTAAAATGTGTTTTCATTTCAGCCCTCATATCTAGCACTGGAAAACAAAAGATGCGTTTCACTCCAGTTTTCACTTAAGAATTATACTCTTAAGATGTTGTTGCAGAGGAAAAGTAAAGTTGATCTACAGCTTGACAGAGAGCTGCCCCAGGGTCACTCTGCATGTGACACATCAACACAAAAACTGATGCTACTGGCCCTTTTTTCAACCTTGGTAACTCTAGCCTCTCCTTGATAGCCTGTTGGCAGTAACTCAATCCTCCTTTTCGATGTGTGTGGCTTTAATCTACTTTCTACGACAAATATATAACTCCCGTCGTACAGCACGCGAGAATAACCCCTGCCTGTGTTCATTAGTGAGACGTTACCACCTGGCTTTTGGTGGCAGTTGCGAGGGTGTATGTGTGTGTGTGGGTTCACATGTCTGGCTCAGGAGTACAGTTGAGACTTCCCTCTCATGTAAATCCTGAGGTAAGCGTCTCGAGCACGTAGCACTTCATAACAAGGGCACTGCCTCGCGGACCACACGCAAGATCGGCACCCGGCTAGCGCCTCACAGAGGGTAGAAAATCCTGTCAATGTGTCTCTGTGTGTGGCAGAGGGAGGGACGTGAAGAGGAAGGTCTGGGTTAGTCCTCACTACAGCTGTCCTGCCCGGGGTGAGGGCCAAGTAATTTTGCACTCCTCCAGTCAGCTTCGCACACATTACACACATGAACAACCGCAAATTCTGCACTCTCTGCGCAACCGGGTCTCGTGAAAGGTTGTTTTAAATGATTTCACTTTCATAAGTAAATCATTGGTGGAATGTGAAAAGAACGTACTCCATGAGCCTTGATGGAGGATATTGTGACATTTTGTAACTCAATTCGGTATTAAACAGTGTGAACAAACCAAAGGTTAGTTTGAAAATAACTGTCTCCAAAAACATTTCACACTTCAAGTTGTAATTTCCCATCATTTATGTGTTTGCCAGTAACTTTCAACAGAACCACAGATGGAACAGTTTGGCCTCATCACAAAATTTGATTTGCCAAATGCACAGTAATTGACCTTTCAGTCATAATTTTATCTCTTAAAACGCCTTGTGATGAATCAAACGTTCCTCTCTGGCCATGGAGAATTTGTTAAATACCAAGGCTTGGCAATATCTCAGCAACAAACTCAAATGTACAGTAATCCAAAAGTATTCTTTAAAGCCCTTAATTAAAAGCTGAAGTCACTGCTGTGAGTATTCAGTTCCCTGAGTGCTGAGTAATGTAGGATGCCCTGAATTACAACATTAGGCGGCTGTGATTGTCTGTCTGCCAAGTGACCAGCTCCTTCATCAAACCCCAATCCCCCAGAACAGAATTACATCTCACAACTGCGGTTTCAAAGGCTCATTGGCTTTATGCTCTACACTGTCAAACAGTGGCGGCTGCAAGAAGCAGTCACTCTCTTTCTAAAAAAAATTATTTCATTTTTGTTCATGTGATGATTTTTTTCACGACTGAGTGATCTAAAGATCATGAGACGTAGGCTACTCATTCTATAACAAGACATTAATTTAAATACAACAGTTTAATCTGCAACATTTGTAATCTGTCTTATAGTGTGCAAAACTGCAAATGTTATTTAGTGCAGGAAGTCTAATGTTTGTCTAATGTGCATTCTAGATCAACAAAGGTATCATCAAAGGTAGCCAGAGCTGAGACACATAAATTAATAATTGTAGGAGTCTCTAGTGTTGGTACAAAAATATGTACTTGATCTATTGCTGATCATTGTTCTCAGTGTATAGCTGCAGGGGCATTCGCTGCACAGAGCTGGTTTACCATACTTGGTTCACTGGTTGCATACAAGAGTCTGCAGTCGTTTTGCTCTGCAGCAAAGCTCTAATGCTGCGTTTCTGGTGGTTAATGGCCTCCCATGAGCCTGCTCCTGTTTTACTGCCCAGCCTGTGGGAGGGAAGAAGGGAAAGAGTGATGGCGCCTGGGGGGGGAAAGAAGTACAGAAGCCCAGAGAGAGAGAGAGAGAGAGAGAGAGAAGTAAGGCAAAGGAGCGATGAAAGGAGGAATGATGCATTGATATGAGATGGGAAAGAAAGAAGTCGACAAGGGTAGAAAGGTAGAGAGGGACAGGGATTGTGAGACATGGTGTAAGGTGACCCGGAACCCTGCAGCCAGTCTGACTCCTGCTGATGGATGGGCTGTTCAGCAGGAGATGTCGGACTACTGGAGCTAAAGACTTGACATTTATCCACACAACATTCTGCTCACCAAACTATAAAGGAAGTAGGCTGAAATACCAAACCTAAACTGTATGTCATAAGTCATTTTCTAGCAACATGGTCTGAAGTTCTTTCAGCTCGAACGCAAGTAGAAAGGCAACTTCGGCCATGCACAATCACCACCCTCGCAACATGAGCTATTTATTTCACATGCTTTCTGTGTGTGTGTGTGTGTGTGTGTGTGTGTGTGTGTGTGTGTGTGTGTGTGTGTGTGTGGTGTGTGTGTGGGGGGGTCTTTTGCTGGTTTCTGTACGTGGCCTCCAGTGTACAAAGGTCCACCATCAAGTTCAGGGTCACATTCACACCCGTTAATCACTGACGAGGCACCAGATTGAAGGACTGCCTCAGCGTCTCTGCCATTCAGGCAGGCTGAGGTTGTAATTTGTCACTTCAAGGTTCAAAATCTACTTCAAACGGTTCCAGCAGTGAACACATTTTTTTAATGTGTGTTACCTCCTCTGCCCTATTGATCATTTTATGGGTGCATCATGATAAACTTGTCGGGTGCAGGCAGACAGTGCTCCAAAGTTTATCTAAATGTGTATGAAATTATCCAAAAGGAAGAAGAATTTTCATGTACTTCCATGTATTTTATAGTTGCACCAGCAACTGAATATTGCACGTAATATGATGAACATTTCACTAAGGGCTGGAACGAGCAGAGCAAAATAGACAATGTTATACCTTGAAACAGATGGAAACATTGTTTTATACAACCATATACTTGCTTATATGGGAAAAGAAGGATATTATATATGTAGTGATTTTTGAATGAGTCTGAAAAGTGAGCAAGGCTTTCTGTCTCCGTTTAGCTTGGGTTTTAATAAAAGCTAGCAGGAAACTGTGGTTGTAGTTTAGTAGCTCTGTAGTCAATAGAGTTGGAGTCAGTTATAGGGCAGAATGATGAGCAGCCACACCAAAGCACCCTTACTGCAGTTATATATAGAGCCTGTTCACCCCCGCCCTGCTCTGGAGGTGAATGGACTGTAAGCAAACACATCCTACATCTTACATGACCTGTTTTCACACCCACCTCCTTGGTTCTGCTTTTCTTTCCTCCTCCAATTTTCCCATCTCTTCCACCCGTTGTTTTTAGTTAGTGGTTTGGCACAGCAGCGCAGTATGCGGTTGAGGAGAAAATAAAAAGCACAAAGCAGTCTGGTGGGATAGCTATTAGCGTAACATATCTGTTCACTCCCTGTCATGACTGCTACCTCAATTTATATTTTTATGTGCATAAATATACTGTTTGCACTTTTGATTTTCTGTCTTAACAGAAACTTTTAAATTTACACCCAGGCTGCATCTGCAGCTGCAGCAAGGACGTTCTATATAGGGCTTCAGGACGGAAATCTAATGATGTCCCAGGCCAATATTACACACATTCACAGCAGACTATACTGTAACCATTTTATTGAAATATTTTTTTCTGTTTACTGCTTGTGCCTGTAACGTATCTTTTATCTCTGCAAACTCTGAGGTGCTTCCACCTGACCTGGGTTTTATTTGAAGATTTTTCATTGTGCTGACTTGTTTGTTCTGGCAGGTCAAATGACTGAAATATCAAGGAGAGAGAGTGTGAAAGAAAGTGAGAGAAAACAGCAGAAAGAAAGTGAGTGAGAGCAGAAGGAGGGATAAGAGACAAAGACGGAGAGAGAGAGAGGATGCTGACAGCAACAGGATGCATGGACAGCGTCACAGAGGCCAGTGCAGTGTGCAGCGATTGGTCGAGGCCTCCCATGGCGCCGTGAGTGTTTTTTGGCTTGCTGGCTTTAAGTGTGCGAGAGGTCGGAGCTGGATGGATACTGTGGCCATTGTCCTGATATGGCTTAGCACTCATTTCCTGTCACTGACCAGGTGCTGAGGCCAGACAGATGACCTGCAAGGAGACTGTGTGTGTGTGCAGGCACTATCACACATGCTGCTTTTACCATTAATAAACATTTTACTGCTAATGGGCCAGGTGTTAATCACAGCAGAAATGATATACAGCTATGGCTCATGATGTGATAGTATTATAGGTAATGCCATTATGCTACAATTTCAGCTGTTTTCAGTTTCCAGCCATACAGAACTACTTGATATAATGCTGGTAAATGATCATATTCCAAAATAACACAATTTACTGCAACAGTTTGGACAGTGTCATTAATATTATATCAGCCCTGAGAAATGTTTAGGCTATTTAACTTTCAATCTTTACTGACTTCATTTCCCTCCTTCTCCTCCCCCTGTTTTCCCCTCCGGAGTTAACTCACAAGGTGTTGTTTTTATTGCTCTTTCTTGGTGGGTCCTGGTCACCATGTGGAGCTCCTGCTGTGAGTGTAAATCAACAGCTTGTCGCACACACCAGCTCAGAGCCACCTGTGACAAAACGGCCAGAGAAAAGAAACTGGTGGAGTAAAATGAAAATGAGAGAGAGAGAGAGAGAGAGAGAAAGAGAGAGAGAGAGAGAGAGAGATGTTCTCCTGTTCTTCCTTTTTGTTATGCTGTTCATCACGTGACTCCTCAGTGACTGAACAACAACAACAGTGCCAGGAGACACTTTCCACTCACACTCTTTCCATATCCCTGAGATGCACTGACAAACACACCCGTGCAGCCACCAGTCTGCAGTGTCACCAACAGCTGCTGCCCCACAGACCTTGAGACAAAAAAGGCGAGGCAGGCTGAGAGACACTCAAGGACGGGAGCAACGGGAGACCAGTGTGTTCAGGGTGTTTCTGAAGAGCTATACGATAAAATGTCTAGCTTATGTGGATGTGGCTAAAACACACGGGTCAAATTTGACTGGTTTAGTGTGGCCGTGGCCTCAGTAGCACCACGACAAATCAAAGACACACTTTCTCTCTCTGTGGTCCAGCTGCTTTTTCCATTATGTAACAGCCACAGAAACTCACTTCATCATTCGCATTTACTCATACCGGATCACAAATGTCACACAATGGCTATCATCACTACAGAATATCTCAACTTTATTGATCACAAACACTAAAAAAAGGGAGAAAGCATTAATGAGTCAGGTGGTTCAGGCTGATTTTAGGGCTGCATAAAAAAAAAACACAGCCCCTCTGTTCATTTCAGTTCACTATTTCGTCACAGCGGGGGTGCTAACGAGGAGGGCTCCTGCAAAAAATCGCAGCATGGTCTGGCAAATAAAGCTGAAACTTAAACCTTTAAATGAAATACGTGCAAGCACACATTCCTGGCAGATGGCTTTGTTTACACGAACGCCGAAATTCTACAAGTATCTCACAATTGATTAAATGATTTCACCTGTGATAACTTTCCAGGATTGAAAAATCCTGTCTCAGCTTATTATTAATCACTGCTCATTGTTTTGTCATCCAATAAGCCTTCAAACTCATGGATCTGTCTCTCAAAATGGATTTCCTGGATCATATCTCATGTCTGACCGGTAGCTGAAGCAACACGCCCCTTGTATTTTGCAAGTGTGGGGCTGTTTTCGGTCTGGAAGTCTGGTCGGGGCCCAAAATGCACTGTTTTTGGAAGGGGTCCGTAATTGCTAGCAATGCTCGTGGACACACCTACATAAAGCTCTTCATCTTCTACAGTCAGCAGTCAGTCTGTGCAGTCGTCAGTCCATTGCAGGTCCAGTTACCAAACATTTCCGTCTCAGGTAGAAATAATAAATAGTAAGGCTGGGCAGGTCAGATTAGAGAGACCGGTGTGTGTTTTCAGACAGCTGAAGACCAGCGCTGCATGCTAAAGCTCTAATGCCCTACAGATGGTTCCACTCATTTTAGTCATCTACAGGACGTGCCCTCTCTCCATGCTGGCTATTTGATATACTGAAGATTGACCAGACCTCTGATGTGACTGCATAGACTTTGTGGGAGGACAGACTCTATGCAGGAATTCGTCAAGGATTTACCATGTCAGATAATAATCTGCATCTCATAGTCTACAGGCTGCAATCTCTATTTCTCACTGAGCCAGGTTGTTGAGAAAAATACAGAAATTATTAACCAGTGACTTTCGCTGGGTCACAAATGCTGTTATGTAAAGATTTTCAGTCAACAGAAGTCTCCATGAGAAAACAATCTTCATTAGACTGACTGTTGACATTTAACAATCATAGAAACAGAAATCCTTCCAAAATAAACATCCTCTCTTTCCAGGTTTATGACTTGCGCTTTCCTGCCTCTGTAAAAACTAACAGCTGCAACATGTCCAGGCAGGTTTTTTTTTTTATGTTGCATGTCTCCAAAAACATTTCAGAAAACATTGAAAATTATTAGATGAAACATGTAGGAGTAGATAAAGAAGGTCGAGAGATGCTGTTAAGCACCATACATGGCTGATATAGATATAGATACTGTATATATGGTCACAGTCAAACTAGATGACAACTAAAATGATGATCTCAACCTGCAGTGGAATATTGTTTGACACTCAGCCTTTTTGCTGCTGGTTTTCTATTTAAACCAGATCACCTGGGATTACATACTGCATTTGCCATCTATCTAAAATGCTAGAGTTGGACCAGGCCTCTGATAGTGTATGTGCAGACATTCTTGGAGGACATACTCTATACAGTAATTCATCAGGGATTTACTGCGTCAGATAATAATCCGCCTGTCACAGTCTACAATGTGCACACAAGCTGAAGCTAAAATCATTACCAAGTTTGATTTAATTGCCATCCACTTTGTTATTGCAGGTCTGTTTAAAGGAAAAATCCACCCTGAAACATGTTTTCAAAAAGCCTGCCTCTTTTGGCATGTAGTGGTGTTTATATTTCTAACACCTATAACTAAAATACAGTGATATGAGAGAACAAAAAGTTAAATAGCAGTAGAAGCTCCAATGAAGACATCCACACTGTGCAAGGCCGTGGAGCCGGGTTGAGGTAAGGTGTACCTTGCCTTTTGAATGCTGCTGCTGGCTAAAAACATTTCAGCATTTTTTTTGATGTAGACAAAAAACATATAAACATTTCTCGATGAGGAATATGATGCTATCATAAGAGAGTATGGGGAACAGAATTTCACTACAAAAAGTCTTTAGTGTAACTGACACCTTTTAGATAATGTCACTGATAACCTTGGAATAAAATCAAATTCAGCTTTGAAAATTCCATACATACAGATGTAGGTCATGAGTTCACTTTCTCATTAACAGGGGGGAGTTGAAAGAAGAGCACAGAAGCCACTGCTCTGACAGCAAGAACATGTAGTTTTAGTCAAATTGATTTAACGTTGCTTGATCTTACAGTGGTCAAAGGGCCAAAAAGGTGAAAAGCAGTTTCAGTTTCCTCTGAATATCTGCAAAACGTCTACATTAGTGTTCTCAGGTGGTGGTTCCTGAGCTGTTTGAACCATTTTGTGACCTCTATAAAGTGAAGCAGTGCCTAACTCCAACTGCTGGTTCAATTATGAGCTTGGCTTTTTTATGTGTTCCATATAGTTTTTAATGACCATATAATGTTAAACTATCCAGAGTTTTATAACAAAAATGAATGAATAAATAAAAATCATATTAAAAAAAAAGATTAGAAAAAAAAAGTTAGTCATTTTGTGACCCCTCAAATACTTTTTGTGTCCCACTAAAAGTGTTCCAGCGAACAGATTGGGAGGCACTGTTTTGCAGGAAACACAACATGGAGTGCGGCAATCACATGTGATATATAGGTTATATGATAAATCTTTCACTAAAAAGTGAACGTAGTCATCAGGGTGGAGGATAGGCGTAGAATTGTTTGCCTTCCGCATGGGGGAGAAACTCCACTGCGCTCCAAAGTTTCCCTGAAATGAATGTGAGGCTTCAGCAGTCTGAGTTAATCAAATCAAAGACGGATCTGCCGCATTCATTCTTTTCAGGACCAAATTCACACTTTTTGTGTCTCTGGACAGTGTTGCCTTGCTGAGCTGTGGTGGAGGCATGGTAACACAACAAGGGAATTTACTATACCAACTGTCATTATGGAAGACACTCACTTGATTTCTCTAACTCAGAGTGAAGTCTCATATTATCCTCAGCTGAATATTGAAATTTATTTTTGCTCTGTGATTGACTGTGGATTTTGTCACCCTTAAGTTAATAACCATACCTAAGTTTTCGTGGGTGGGTATTGTAAGCGTTATGCACAGCAGCACAGAGTCACAGTAACATAAAAATATCTAATGTTGGGATTTTCCTTTATAACACTTTTTAGATCACAGATTTCAGACTGTGCAGTGGAAGCCTTTTGGACCTGGCTTTCTTCTGTTTAAACAGGATGACCTTAAATTATACACACCCTTCCACTTTGTATAAATCTGGGACAAGGCTAGAAGTTTTGTCATCAGAACTCTATTACCTCTTTTTTAATAGCTGTCTGGTCACATCCGTTTCTCTCGTCACCTCTGCATTGACGTGCTGCAGGATGTTGAAGGGAATCTGCAGCATTTCTATCATAGAGTGGTCTCTACAGTGTCACAGATGTGAAATGGTTGAAAACTAATATGTTTGATTGCTGGTGAAATGTTTCGTACGGTCCATGAATGTAGATACCACAGAATATAAAGTTCAAATTCACACCCTCACTTCTCTTATTAAATGGAATGCTCCACTCATTCAATCAGATATGCTGAATTTACAAGAGTTTTTCTCTTCAGTTGTGCTCCACTGACTTTTATAGAAAAACTGTACATATAACTTTGATTGCTCAACAGTGTCCAATTTAGGCTATTAAGTTTAATTTCAAGCTTGTAAACATTAGAACTTTGTCTGCTGCTCTTCTGTTGTTAAGCTACTAATCACACTGGAGCCTTGAATGACTGTTGTTTACCAAGTTCACCAACGGTATGCTAATCTGTACAGACACATAATTATCTCTTAAGACTTCTTGCTGTCTCTTGGCTGTTCTGTTCCTTGAATTTTATTAGACTCACAACTTTTTATCTTGTCATTTGGACTAATTTGATTTAAATGGGATTTTGCTAATGGAAAGGGTCATGCCTTAGTTCAATCATTCATCGTGGACTTTCTTCTATTAAAACCACTTTCATAATAGACAAATTATTCATCCATGTTATTTTATGTAATGCTATTAGATTGGGCCAGTCTGTCTGACTCTCTCTCGATAGCAAGAGAGGTAGGAGAGACAGTAGAACTCTGAGTACAGAGGGGCTTTGTAAAGGTAACTAGGAAGACACACACACACACACACACACAGGCATGCATCCATGTGCATACACACACTTCCCAGCACCACGGCGACAGGCAGTCCCACTCCATTAGGGGTAAAAACACAGAAATTAAACACTGCGTGCTTGCGGTTTTTAATTTAGCGTGCTGACAGCCATCCAATAGTCCTGTGGTGACACTGGATATCTTTACAACCCTGGTGAGCACAGCCTGGGACAGGGACCAGGACAGACACCCACTCCAGCTTCAACCCCCTCCACATACCCACACACATGGACACACGAACACTCACACACACGCAAACACTTCCAAAATGTGTTCATGAGACACTGAATCTAAGGTATTTGTAAAGTCAACGAGCACCACACTTAGTGGCTTCCTTTCTCGCTTGCTCAGCTTCATAATGCCTTTCAGTGTTCCCAAAATTTGTGAGTAACCGCGAGATTCAATGAAATCCCACTGCTGTTTATGCACTTGACAAGCCTTGGTTAATCTTGCGTTCAAAACACCAGAGAAGGCACTTAGAATGATTGAACCGGACGCCACTGAACCGGGCAGCCTCTTCTGATCATCCACTTTTGAAATCAATGTTGTTTGATGTCCCTTGAGGCACTTTTCCACAAAACAAAATTGTGTTAAACAAGTCGGCCAGCTTTTCTCTCTCTCGATCCCATTTGCTAAGAAGATCATCCATTTAATACTGTCTGGTCTGGACACACTTGCCCAGCTTAACTTTTTCATTATTCCCAAGAATATCTGGTCTGGTATCAGACAGACAGAGACATTGTCCACTTAAGGATGCTCTTGGGCATTTTTTTTTTTTTTTTTACCTAGAATACTGCCCTTCTCCTTTATCAACTTTCAAAGATATGTTACTTTTATCTGTGCCTCATATTACCCTAGGGTCACTGTTGCCTAGGGCTTAGCAGAGCTTTTTGGTTTTGACCAAGGGGTTCACATCTTTGGTTTCAGTTTCGTTAGAACCCGTGTTTCTTGTCTCTTCCTCACTACTTGATTTCCTGACATCTCTCTACTGTCTGTAATAAAAGCCAAAAAAATTAAAAATAAAATAAAAAAATGCCCCTAAAATCTCATGACATTTTTCATGTAGAGCGGGTGTCCCCCCTGAGCAAGCAACTGGCTACAGTGGGGAGGAAAAAGCTTCCCTTTTTCTTTGTTTTAAAACGATACTCACACTTCCATGTGCACAATGAAGTCACTGTTGGTCACTGTACTTGTACATCCTGTCACCAGTCTTTTAAGAAAAATCGTATGAAAATAACCCACAACCCGCAATAGAACAAGTGCGCACGCACACAGACACACACATGCACACACATGCAATTCATGCACACACATGCAATTCATGCACACACATAATGGAGCCATTGATCATGTTGTGAAAACATTTCTGGTGGTACAATAATGATAATAATAAAGATGTCAAAAGTGAAAAAAACATTTCTCACGGACAGTATGCCAAGTCTGCATCGGTTGCTATGCTTCCTGTAATTAAAAT
The DNA here is from genome assembly GCF_017976325.1 of Chelmon rostratus. Classification (NCBI taxonomy): domain Eukaryota; kingdom Metazoa; phylum Chordata; class Actinopteri; order Chaetodontiformes; family Chaetodontidae; genus Chelmon; species Chelmon rostratus. The sequence goes on along the minus strand of NC_055663.1, from coordinate 14,526,360 downwards.
AAGATAATATAAGATTTAGACAAAAATAGCTTAATTTAGAACCAAATACTTTCCTGAACAACATCAACAGCAGCCACACATGAGTGAAATGTGTGAGACTTCCCCATTGTACTGACTGCCCGTTACTAGGTGTACTTCAAATCCTCTGAGTGAAAGGCAGACATGTATTTTACATACACAGTGCATGTGTGTGTATTGTATGGTTCAAAAAGCATCTCTTGTCCCAAATTACCATCGTCCATTACTAGTTGTTGAGTGATGAAAACAGATCTCACCCTGTGTCTTTGCTCAGTGAAAGCTTCTGGCTTGGTGTCTTTACTATTGATTGGCTAAACCCTGTCCTGAGTTGACAATATTGACATGCTGTCAGGTGTCTTACTGCCATTTGGCTGTGCTTTGTATGACCTTGGTAGTGTGAGCTAAACATCATTGTAGTGTCAGGAGTAAAATTGTCTTCACATCAACATTTGCAATGCATCAAATACGTGTTCCTTATTAATTAATATTTCTCATTAATTTCAATGATCCCGCCCTGTTGGCCCAGCAGGGGTGGCGACCAGTGCTGTGCATGAATGTGCTAGAAGAGCACGTCCATCAAACATACTCATGTTTTGGATTAATGGTGAACTGACTCCTGTGAGAGTGAACAACACACAGGTGCTGTGTTTTACAGTACCTGGTCATACCTGTCAACATTGGGATTTGAAATTTTCCAGCGCCCTGGCCTTGGCTGTCCCACAATCCTTACCACTGTCCACTTACCCCTCACATGTTGACCAGGGTACACACAGTGATTCTAAAACCACTACTAGGAAACCACTTGCTTTAAAATATCAGAACAAAAAGAATTGTGTTACTAGTTTCTACATTAAATAAGTCCGGTTAAGTGTTCAGAATCAGAGACCTGGTTAAAAGTGGAATTCATATCCCTGCATTAAATAAATGAAAACACAAAGGGCATATCAATTCAGCACCAACTTTAAATATGTATTACTTGAAGGATATGTATACACATTACGCTTCAATTGTGATTTTGAGAGAGGCTACTGGCAAGAGAGACAATTAATAAGAGAGGGTGATTATGAAAATTAATGGGAGAGATAGTATAAATAAGTACTAGCCAATCAGAGGCAGAGTAGGATGGGTCATGACTTTGCAATCCTGGGGAAAAAAAACAAAAAAAACATGCCAGTCGCATGGCTAGTGCAACTGCTAATTCAGACACAGTTAGGAATATTTGTATAGTCGCTGCAGATTAGAACAGAAAAAAAATCAATTTTTTATGCAAATTGTGCAATAGTGCATTGGGTCAAAAAAAAAAAAAAGTAACAACATCAGCCACATCAGCAAGGATTTTGAAATGACACCGATTTGAAGCATCCAACCAGTCTTGAGAGATATCACAGAGAGAATGATGATCACAAGAAATCATTAAAAAAGGACAAGACCTCAAGCCAACAGCTGCAAAGATCCCCCACCGACGTCAAGATCATAGCATTTTGTAAAGGATCAGTTACCCTTGCTTCTCAACAAGTCGTTAGACTAATAACTTACTGGACTACATTATAGGAGATCAGCAGCCTTTGCAGTTAATTTAAAACAAAACGAAACTGTGAACTTAGTTCAAAATTCAAATTTGTACTTGTAAGAATGTGAACTAGTTCGCTTTAAAAGTTGACCCATTGTGATCAAATATGTTCACAAGTACACATTGCAGATAAGATATGCTGCATATTGTAACTTAATTCATTTTGACACATTCATTTGACACAAAGAGAATAGATGCTGTAGTGTTAGCTTTCAAGAGTTCTGAAATCCTGTCTTATACTATTATAAACCACTGAGTAGTATTTGACATTTGCTAAGTCTTCAAATGAATAGATGTATCATTTAAATTGGTATTTTTACCTGTAGCAACACACCTGTGCCATTTGTTTGTTTCAGTGCCCTGCTGTTTTGGGCCTAAATGTAGCCAAACCCAGCAGGAGCATCTTGAGTGAGATTTATACTTTTGGTCTTTGCATTTACTGGAATCTGCACATTGAGCCGCTAAATGATATGAGATCATCCACCAGCATGGATTCATTTATAGACAGACGCACACACAAAAACACATAAATATACATGGAAAAGAATGCATATGAATGCAGAAAAAATAACGTGCAGGGTGTGGTCCAAGTGTTTTGCTTTAATATTCCTAATATACAGCATTATGCAAAAACGCCATCTATATTCAGAGTCACAGATGCGCAAATACACGAATGGAGGACCTCAGAGGTGGCCTTGTGGGGACTTGTGTAATTTTTAAAGTGCTCGCTCTAGGTGCTGGCTATGTGATTGTTCCATTGCCGCATGGTGGTGACATTGTGTGTCGATGAAAACCACATGCAATGCCAAGACTGTATGCGGCTGCATTTCTCCGTGTGTATTTTTATGGGAGCTCAGGCTAAGTGGTTTGTGGTCTAGGCTCAGTGGACATCTAATTAAGAGGCTCCGACAGTGAACTGCATTATTTCAACGTGGTGACACATGTCTCCAAACTAATGCTCAGTGATATGTTTGTATGTGTGTGTGTTTTCTGAATGAGGACATACATAAAACAGGTCATATGAAGTCATATGTTGGACTGTCGTGAAGGAAAGAATTGCTCTGCCGGAATATTCTGAATGGTTACCAGGCAGGCCGGTCTACTGTGTACAGCAGCTTGGAGAGTCGTAAATCTCTGTCATTTGGGAACCATAGGCTGTATATACTGTAGCCTTTTTATGTGTCTGTGGCATCTTGAACACACAGTCAGTCACACAGTCTCCATGAATGAGTCACAGATGAGTGTTTCCTCCTTCACTGTAGTACGATGTTTGTATCCCGGCACATCCTTTCTCCGTAGGGAGACATTCACATCTGTGATTCCCCACCCACATTCTTCATTCACTCTCTATACCTGCCTTCCTGCCTGTCTCTCTCTATCTTGCTCTGACTATCTGAAAAATATTGCATACTCCCGGGTTCCCCGCAGAGGCAGGCAGCAGGCGGGCATGCCCGCTGGCAGCCCCTGTCCTCCTCAGAGGGTGGCTGATGTCACCGCTCTTCTCCCAGGCGACCACGTGAGGCACATCAACGCTTTCACACACTGGTGTGATTTTTCGCCTCAGACCAGTAACTAAGGAAGGAGCTGTGTGTGTATGCAGACACACATAAGCACACCTGTGTTTATGTTTGAAAGCCAGAGAGAGAGAGAGAGAGATGCTAACAATCAGTGGTTGGCAGATGGTGGAGTGATGTAGCGAGGACTGATATTACTGCCCACTTCGACTCATCTGCTGTTGCTCCAACCCCCAACACTACTACAAGGCTGGACTCGATGCACACTCAGCCACAGTGCCTCTCCCTTACGCACACACACTCTCTCAGATAAATGGGACTATACAAACATCAACTTGGATTTATAATTGTAAGTGTACAGCCTTTTGTTTGTTTAAACAGCATCCTTCCGTTATTATTACAGGAGATTTGATACGTCCGTTGTTGGTAAGAGACAGGACAGTTGTTGTTAGTTTCCCATGGCGACGTCTGTTGTCTTGTCATCACCACGTCTGTTGTCTTGTTATCGCTAATATCATGCTGTCAGGGTTAGGAGTTCAGTGATCACATCCTTTCTCAGCGCTATAAAAATGAGTCTCAATTACAGTTTGTTGGTGTTGTGGAGCTGAGTAACAGATACGGAGGGGCACGCCATGTGTTCACACAACACAATCTGGTGGTTTTCTGAGTGTGTACATCACATCCGCTTCGTAGCTATGAGAACGACTCTGTGTGCGCGCTTGGGTGTGATTTATGATGGCAGCCCGGTTTATGGAATTATGAAGTGTTCAGTGTTCAGTAATAAACTCAAGGCTTTTATGGAGTCTGTGGAGTCTCATAATTAGCATATTGGTCTGGACTTAGACATTGATTTTCAGCAGAGGGAAACACTCAGCTCTTGTGATTCATTTAGACATGAAGCTCAAGGAAACCTCTTAAGTACGACACCTGTTTTACATTTCACATTTCATTTGTTTTGCTGTTTTCTGGGGAGCCATATTTCAATTTTGCCGTACTTATTTTAGAACTTAAAAAAAAAAACTTAACTCAATCACCTCCACACACATACACAAACCTGCAAGTGCATCCCTGCATGTGTACCTTTATTTACTGAGGATCTTTAATCAAATTTCCTGCTTCTGTAACCTGATGATGCATTACATCATCATGCAACATAGTGCAGTTTATCTTTGCCCTACCGTCAGCAGTGAGGGGATAGGTTGCCCAGATTTCCAAATATCTGCATCTATGGCAGACAGAATGAATGGCCTGTATTGATAAAAATGATTAAAAGCAGCCCTTGGGGTGCACTGTGATGATGTATGCTGTCAAAAGTTAGTCCGAGAAATTACACATACCGCCGAATGCTGGAAATAAAATTGTGTGATACTCCCAGGGATGTTATTCGGTACGCCTGTGTGTTTACACTGATCCTTTAAGTCTCTAATTAAAAGCTATGTACAGGAATATTTTCTCTTAAGTGAGAGGCTGAAAGGTGTGAAAGCTTATTTACTGCCATGCTGCACTGTGGGGACTAGTTAAAGGTGCTGACAGTAACTCATACTGGTCCAGATACTGTAACACACACACACACACACACACACACACGCAAATGCACACGCCATTAGGGAGAAATAGATAGAGCACAGCTGCCCTGTCTCTGGAGAGAGAGAGGGAGAACTACTCTCCTCGACAAGACCACTCCCTATCTTACACATAATTTTACTAACAGCAAGAATGAAAAAAAGACAAAAATAAAAAAGAGGGAATGACAGATTTTCATATTTGCTGTTGCGCTATTAAACCAAAGCCACATGAATGTTGTCGGAACAGATCAAATGTTGTTATCAGTGTCCCAGCTCCTGCAAAGTTGCAGCCTGCTTTCTGGGATACACAAAGTGCTGAATCTCTGTTGAGGCATTATATTTGGGCCAGCTGGAACTGAAAATGCATTGTCTCCTGACATTTAGTCTAGATTTTTTTCCCCTCACATGGTCAGCTGTTGCAAAGCCAGAACCATGCGCATGGTTTTTGTTTCTCTGGGCACAATGCAACAGAACACCTCTCATTAAGTGTAGCTGACCGTTACCACATGGAGGTGAGGTCAAGAGGGGTTAGCATAACTCTTCTGCTACTGCTCAACCAGATCCTGTAAAATTCAACCAGATTCCACGAAAAATGAGCTGTTTGAGTATGAAATGTGCAAAAACACAGCTGCAAGACAAGACAGAATTTGCTTTTACGAGCTTGGAAATTCTTTGAAATTTCTCTGAGCACACCGTGAAATGCCTACAACATTAGAATAATATCAGTATACTGTAGCTGCACCTTAAAGTGAGACTGCCAACAACAGGTCTGTTGAATACAACTGTAAATGCAGCTTCCCGCACTGTCTTTTGTCATCACCTCAGGTGGCAGAAAGCATGGAGTCACTTATGCTATTTCCTCTCATTACACCCTTTTCACACACCGCTTTAGGGTCAACATGCACAGGCCTAATTGAGCCTTAAGATAGCACAAAAGAAATGTGCTACTCGTTTACTCCCACCGCAGTCTGTCACTGGCACGAACGAAAATCAAATGCTGAGTGCTTGTTGTGGTTTCATTATAAAACAGACATTCCTCTTGAATGTTTGCTGCCAGTTAAATATGCCTCTCACCAGAGACTCTTTGTTTAGGATCCAGACAGAACAGACCTCTGTCAATAATCTGCTGAGTCGTTTGTAAAGGAGGTAGACAGAGGAATTCTCAAGGCTTTTGGGTTTTCTTATACTGTACTTCACTGTATCTTAAGCTCTATATAGGTTTATTAAATTATGCCAGCGCTTTCTGTAGTTGATTACCATGGATTGTGGCATGTGGTTGGAATGTATAACCTGCTGATATTTAACAGACATGCTCTCTGAAAAAATTAATAAAAATATGACAGGAGACATTTGAAGGTGACTCAAAAGGTGCATTTTGAGGTATTATTTCTTGATGGTAATTTGTATGTAATTAAAGACTCTCCTATTAACTTCATGCAGAGCTAAAGTTTTTTGGTGTGTCCCATTTCTGGTATTGCCTTTTGACGCATGGTCACTGTTCTAGCTCAGTAGCTTACATTAACTTCAGTTAACTTATCAGTAAAGATTATGCAGGATATTGTTAATAACATTACTTTAAATTGCCACAAAAGATCACTAAACATAACATGACATACATTTTTTGTGTATATATATATATATATACACACACACACACTGCTGATTCCTGCTGTGTGGGAGAAAAATAGGGAAAGTTTCCCTTTGTCTTCCACTGAATGACGATGGTGGTACCAGAATATTTTATTTTGATCACAGCTGATAATGCCAGTGACAACACCAATATTATTGTCATTACATTTCATTGTAAAGAACACTTAATATACTTATGCAGGAGCAAAGATTTCCAAATAATGTGACATAAATACATGTAGAATTACATAACAGCTTTATGTAAGCTCTCTCTTCATCTCTTCTGATGAACGATAATACAGCAGGTTATGAGTGAACAAATGGCCTCTTTTGTAGGCAGTCTTCCTGAAAATTTACAGTTGGCACTATTTTCCATAAAAAGTGAGAGGAAAAATCAAATTATGCGTTCATGGTGCCGTGAACAAGACTCTGTATTGTATCACATCATCAGTCAGCATCGTTCATATTTAAGAAGTCATATGGATCCTACTCTTTGGTCTAGAATTCTTTGCAAAACAGTGCAGTTAGTGATTTTTAGTAGCCTTTCATCTTGAAAATAGCTGCAATTTGATTTAATGCAAACATATGCTTGTGCCATTTGCAGTAAGGTATTTATTTTCTGTGTTCACTTATCTGGAGTTTGCTCAGAACTCCTGTTGTGTATATTTTTTCAACCTCCATCTGTTTCTCCTACGCTTTCTCCATCTATCCCCAACATCCCTCGTTTTTAGGATTATTTGCTCCCTGTTTCGATCCGGATGCTCTTTTTAAAATTAACTCACCACCAACTAATTTCTTTCTGCGCTGCTCACCTCTTTTCATCTCAGCCCTTCACCCTCCTCCGCGCCCAAAGCCCTCTCGGTGCTGACACAGATGGGCGCTCTGTTAGTTCATGCTAGCTGACCCATTAGATGAACCCCTCTGCCCCACCGGACGCTTCTGTTTGCAAACTGTGGCAAAGTATCAGATTTACCCTTTTCAGTAGGTGCAGGCAGCGTGGAGGAACAGGGGATCTGGGCATGTTCCTCTATATTACCACACACCCCCATTGCAACACATGGTGCACACATTCACTCACACATGTAGACATGCCTGTGCGTGCTTTCACGCACACACTCACCAAACATTCCAGGAAAACAGAGTGAGTGAAACCCTCTGTGGTTAGACTGCTGCTCTCAATAAAAGTCAGCCTTTGTCAGTGAAGGACAAAGCCTTATTAAATTAACTTAAGTAATTATTTGCCATTTGCTTAAGTTGCTCCAAGGCAAGAAATTACACACACACACATATATCCTAATTAGCTAAATGAGTCATTAATTTTAGCGGAGCGTTATTAAGATAAAGTTAATGAAGGTAAGACTAATTAAGACATGATGAATCGACATGTCTGTTACACCCATTAACATGATATCTGCTGCTACTCTGTTATCACGCTTATCAGCTTTTACTGCAGAATACCTCCTGGAAATTAGACATCAAAGTGTCATCCAAGTGCTTTATCTTAGAGATTGACATTAGTAGGGACTTTGAGGGAAGTTAGTTTTCTTTCGCTTACGCCAGTACTTTTACTGATGATCATCTTTTTTTTTTCTGTAATAATGTCTTGCAGGCCTGCGCAGCTTGCTGCTTTAGCTACATTGCATTGCTAAGAAAGACATGAAGTGGATGTCTGGACTTGCTGTTACCAGAGCACATCAGAGCGGTCCAAACCTCTTATAAGACCCACTCAAGAAGGACTGACCTGAAAGAGCACAAGTCATGAGGTGATTGATATACCAGCTTGCTAACTGCTGTCGGTGTGAAGCAACTAATCTCACACGGTCATGCGGAAAACACTGCAATTGGCCTACATAAAAGGAAAGTTTAATACAGACATTTAGACTGACTATAAATAAACATTTCACTGTGAGTATTGACAACTGGAAAGGACTCATATTGCTGCTGGGTGGGACTGAACCTGTCAGAGTGTATCCTGAGCTGCTATCATCACTGTAGCTGTTAAGTAGCTTGATAGCTGTCTAAGCTGTCCTTACTGACCCTGAATTTATCCTCTTTTTGCATCGTGTATTTTCTGCTCTGCATTTTTCCTTGGCATGCATGTATTTGGGGTTATAATGTTGTTCCCTTATTATTCCTTTTTTTTTGGATTGTATCTAAATGACCTGGCGCACTGAACACTGCTGGTTCAGCCACACTTTTACAACTTGCAAGCACTGTTAATAGTTTCAGCAATTACAGAAGAGGGCCAAACTAAAAAACACAGCCGTCTTATTCATTTTATTGAGACTACTGAATTGGCACAACGTTGGGGTCCTATGCAAATGGCTCTGGCAAAAAATGCTTGGCCTTCAGCAAAGGCGTTGCACCTGGCTCAACTTTTCTTTACAATGCCATGCGATTTGGCAATGTATGTGTTGACTAATGAAATATGTGCAAGCATACATCCCCTGTATTTTGTCTTTTCAGCAGTACCTAAAACAACAGCAGTGGGACTAATTGTCAAAAAGACAACAGTAGCAGCCATCCACCTGGGTGACAGCGTAAGGATGCTTTATGTAAACTCTGCAGACTACAGAGCCTGGGGGGTATTTCTTTGCACTCTGTCTTGTTTAGGAAGGGAAGGTGACAGACTTTTTCGAGCAGAGTGTTATAATGACCCCGATGTCCTGAGGTGAGTTCCACTTTGTTTTGAGAAGACTCTGTAAGTGTGCCATTAATTCCAGCTCCTCCTCCTTACATTGCTGACCTTCCTCCCAACGGAGGAGGCGGGCCGGATTATGATAAGCGTGTCTGTGCAGGTGTGAGTGACAGCAGTCAAAAGGTCACTTCTGTCTCCAAAATCTCTGCATTACCTCAGTGCCCTGTCAAATAAAAGCCAGTCAGTGCTCGCAAAGAGAAAAAGGAACAAGAATAGAAATCTCATATGAAGGCTGTGGCATGAAGATATATTACAAATCACAAGTCTAAATCATAAATAAGATGTGTTTGTTCATAACATTATTATTGTTCTGTGGTTGTAATATGGTCTTATGTATCCCATGAGCTATACTTTCGAGATAAAATTGAGTTGGACTTGAGCTGCTTCTTCTCATTTACTGCTAACTCCAACACAACACAATATATTATGCAGCAGCATGACAGACCACATACCAGAGAGAGAGAGGGAGCCAAGCATGATAATACACTGCTGCGGGTTTGGTTAATTACTCAATTTAACAGTGTAGCTAACATTGTGTTCTCAATTATGCTTTGTTACATATTCAGAGTGGTGAAGTTCAGTGTGTCCTTTTTCCACTCAATTTGGTTGTTTTATACAAACAAGGTAAAATATTCTGTAGTAGTATGAGCTTTGGCAGCGGACTAGTCTGTCAAGCATCTCCAAAGGAAAACACATCATTATCACTGGAGAGACTGCCATGTTTTACAGAGTGGTTATTCACATACGCATGGTTTTATAACTACACTATGTAGTGAGAACTTTAAACAGTGAAAGTCACACAGAACTAGATTAGAAAAGTAAGCCCTCATTACCAACCATTTAAATTTGTGTTTACTAAACTCAGGGTGGTCATATTCAATGGATACACCATAATAATGAAAACAAAATGATGCATTTAAACAATGTTTCCCAATTGGACGGCGACATGAAAGATGCAGAATGCTGCAGTGTGATTGGAGATGGCAGGCTGGGCACTCTCACCCTGTGTGATCACAGGCAGCCATTGAACATAGAGGTCAAGGGGCCAGAGACAGAAATAGAAGGACTGTGCATGTCAGGATGGTTTGCTGAGTTCCTTTGTTTCGTGTTTGTATTCAATCAGCAGCATTACCCCAATGTGTCCGCTCACTGTAACAGCGGTTGCCTTCATGTCCGTTCACCCACGGGTCACTTAAGACTATACATCTATGAGCACCATGATGAGGCACCCAAGCAGGAAGAACATGAGGCTTGGATGAGGATGAGATAAAGGGATTAGGGACAGGACAGAAAGGAAGGGTGGATAAATGAGATTTTATACTTGGAGAGCAGTGGCTGTGTTGTGTTTGATGCCTTGGCAGACACTGGTGCCTGACTAATGTGGCGTGATACACCGGGTACTGAAAGCAGGGCCAAGGGTTTCTTCCTGGGCATGAGTTTCTGGGTTGGAGCTTCTGCTTAATTGGATAGCTGGACCAGTTTCCTCAAATATTTTCACAAAAGAGAATGCTACAAGCTCCTCCTTCTCTTCTCCTCTCTTCTCTTGACATTACTTAGTGGTGGAGTGCTTGCAGTCAGTGCTGTAATCAGAGATTGAGACATGGATATGTGTTGATCGTCTCATTCCTCCAGGAAACAGCCTTTCTCACTGGACTGTGACAAGCCCAGCAGTTATTGATACTTTAGCTAAGGGGGTCATACAATAATACCCCCTTCTCCTCCTGCAGGTTGTAAGGGTCCTCCCACCTAATATGGAGCAGAAACTCTTCATAGTTAGTGAGTGGTATATATTAACTTACAGGAATGCAGGCTTTCTACTTGAAGTGAAACTAGACACACTGTGCTTTCATGATGACTTGTTTTGTCTGCAGAGTGAGAGACGCATTTTGATAGACGCTTTTTATGTGACATGAAATTTGATCCGTTAAAAACAAGTTCGCATGAAGAGTGAAAAATTAGGGGTCACTGCTCTCAAGGCCCTGCTTGTTGTGAAGCATTTTACAAATGGAACATTAATCCTAAATGCTACTTGCCACAGAATAATTTATGACCGGATGTTAAAATCTTGTTAAAATTATATAGCTGCACCTGGCAGACTGCAGCAGAAGTCAAGGCATGTGTGAGTAAAGACATACCTGTGGATGAGGGAGAATGTAGACAGAGTTAGAATGAAGGGTGGAGTTGGTAGTCAAACATGACAAAATGCAAAATTTTCATTCTAGTGAAAAATGTACAACATTCATTGCAAAAATGTAGATGGGAATATACTGTACGGTGATAAATTTTGAGTCAACACCTGGACTGACTGGGCAGGATGAAAGACATGTTGTGTCACATTTCTGCTGCGTGTCCAGCAATAAGCTAAAATAAGGTGCAATTTCCTCTTGACTAATTAGTGTGGAATTGGTGGTGTTGTATCAACGTCCCCGGGGCCGTGGTGAAGTGAGCTTCTAGTTGAAGCAACAGAACTATGCTGGAAATTGTCTGGGCGAGAATAGACAGACACAGTAAAGAGAAGTGTGAACGAGAATGGAAGGAGTGACAGAAGACATCAGCCAGAGGTTGTTGTCTATTGGTTTTAGTGCAGTGTGGACTGAAACTCAAGCCCTTTCTTTGGTCTCATCGCTAGTGGTGGAAGAAGTATTCTGATCTGTTGCAAGTAGTGGTACTAACACCACACATTTTAACTTTTTTATATACTGCTGGGTAGTTTAATCTACAGCAATACTCAAGTAATGGCCAAGTACCTGTACAGTACTTGAGTAAATTAATCTTTCATGACTGCTCATCACTGTCAAAGCTGCAACTCATTATGAGCTGAGCAAGATGCTTCTGATGGAGCCTTGGAGCCATGCAGCAGATCAGACCCTACCCTGAGATACTGTTGCACAGTGAACTCTGTGTTGATTGATGTTCAGCTGTACACATGGATTATTCTCTTTCCTCAGTAACAAACGAAAGTAATGACAGATCCTGTCCTCTGGTCCTTTCTTACCAAAGGAACTGAATGGCCTTTTGTCTCATTTTTCACACTTTTTCTTTTCTCTACTTTCATTGCTGTCCATGTTTTGCCCTCCCTTTACTCCTCTCCCTCCCTTCATCTTTTGTAGCCCTCAGTGATTTAGAGCAGGTAGATTGTCTTCAATAAGGACAGAGCGGTCCAAGGCTGAATGGGAATTATTGGGTTTATGTCAGAGTCAAGGTTCTGATTGAATGCATAAATCTGGGTAGAAGGATGTAGCCTCACGGATCCCTTCTGTTTGACCTCAGCTTAACACCACAGGCCCCATTAGAAGAGACGCCCCAGATCTATCGATCAAGCCCCTCCTTCCCCCAGACTCCCCCTGCTATCGACAAGGTCAGTTAATTCATCGTTAAATGTCCGAAGACACAGTGTTTATGGGCTCAGCTGACACTTCTGATGTGCACGTTCAGGGGTCAGCGGTGGCTAATGATTTGATTAAAATACACAAAGAAGCATTACAAGGGCATTCAACATGTATAGAGTTTGAAAAGAACCGCAAGCAAACATCAGAGCGTAAGTACTTGCTTGCGTAACGATTTAGTTTGCACTGATCTTTCTTGCATCGGAGCTTATCTGGTATTCATTTAGACAGATATAATCCATGAAAAGGATCCGACTTTCACTTGGTGTCAGGGTTTCAGTTTACCATGACCAAGCAGTTCGTGGTAAACTGAACTTGACCAAATCCTTGGATATCAGAAACGCTCATATGAATCACATTTGCATTGGTCATATGAATGACTTTGAGGGGACAGACGAACACTGTTGTGCTGCTGACTGGGAGGAACTGTCATGCTGATCCAGCATGATTATGACAGAGTTTGTAACAGCATTAGTTCTGTTGATGTTTTGACGTCACTGAATGGGGATATTGTTTACAGACTACTGGAGTTACAGGCTTAGAGGTGCGGCTTAACCCGGAATGACATATCTAACCCCCTTCTTTTCTTGTCAATCCCAGTCTTCAGTGTTGGTTTTTAATGGAGTCTAACCTTTAACCCCCAGTAAGTCCTACTCTACCATGACAGCAGCCACTGAGTGGCAACTTCAGTTTGGCTGCGGTGACAGCCCTTGTGTGAGAGTAGTTCCTCTTAAACAGTCGCATTTGTGTTCCTTGTGGAGCACGGCCATTAGAAATATTACATATTAATTATTATTTCTAGACTCTGCATGAGTTGGTGAGCAGGGGAAGATGCTTCCGTCCTTAGAATAGCGTGTCAGCACATTTGAACCTTTTGAAAGTGGAGGAACAGTAGCTCCTGTGTTCTTGCTAACGTCTTTGCCATTGGCAGTGCCCGCAATGAGGGGATGAAAGAGGTTTGAGTCAGTCACATGTTTTCTTAGAAGAAGTTATTGTTATGTCTACTTCCACAAGGTATACCATTGCATGCTGGGCTATGGCTTAGTACTTTATGGTTCCTTCGCTCCCTCTCCTCCAAACATTTTCCTCGTCACACCTCAAGCTGCATAGTGCTTGCGGTATTAACCACCAGGAGTGTGACAGAGAGACATAAAGTGAAGCATGTGGTCATATCATTTTGGTTTGTTTGTTATAGTGTGAAGGAAGTGAGCCGTGTGATGTCAAGACCGCTGTCACTCTGAGCTGAGTCAATACACAGAATCAGTGATTCACGCACACACACACTCCTGATCTTTCTCTCTCATTATACTCTCTGCCCCCTCCCCGGAGAGCGAGACACATCAGCTATACAAACGTAGGTGTTTTATTCTCAAGTGATTTATTACTTTTAGACAGTAAATCAGCGAAACTACAGCAGCTTTACAAACCTTGTAAAATATACAATTTATGTGACAGATGTTGGATTTAATGATGGAGTAAAACAGCTTAAACAACACAATTTATTGAAATAGAGCTTCCATAAAGTGCAGACGGTATATCAGGTTTGGTAGTGCTTGACTGTTGCATTGCTTCTTGGCCACAATACATATTTGCCGTAATTTCCTCCTTGTGGTAAAATACAGGGCTCGCTTTGGTGAGATAACATTGAATTTCTGAATATTTTGATGCAGAGCCACAAGTCATGCATGTCTAAAACGTGCCTGCGCGCCGTCAGGATCAGTGCAGATAATCATCAGCAAGCCATTTCAGCAAGAGGAACAGTTTACAGTGTCCGAACTCGGTTTATGAAAGGGTGTTTGGAAAAGTCTTACAGGATCATAGAAAAAGTGTGATGGTTTCTTTCTAAGGAAGCAGCAGTAATAATATTATTCTCTAGTTAATGCATAAATAGATCGCTAAGACAGAAATGGTGCGTGACTTAAGCTGCACTGTATGTCTGGTTTGTATCTCGCAACCATAAAAGCTCAGTTTGGACAAATGCAGTTTAGAACAGAAGCTGATTCACCATGATAGCAGATCGCTATAAAGGGAATACCTCCAGAAGCCGAAGCATGTCAAGGAAATTGAATGTGTCTGCCAAGTGGTGCTGCACAAAAACTCTGCCTATCTATATCATTATAATATATGAAAAAAGTTGGATCTTGAGGTGCTTAGAGAGGATATCCTACAGTGTGTCCACGCTGCTGAAATACTGAGCAAAACCCGGAAACACTACCAGCTCCAGGCCTGTGTACTGGAGCTGACCCTGCACTCTAATCTCCAAGAAGTGAGGCAAACAAAAAGCATCACATTAACACTGTTAAGGCTTTTCATAAAGTCATCAAAGGTTCTGCTCACAAATGTCATATTGTGTTCCTACATCACCCACTCGTGGTACAAAAGATGTCTAAGATGTCTTGAAATTTCTGAGTATTATTTTCCATTCTGCGTGACCTTATTTCTATCAGTGCATGACCGAGAAAGGTGCTGTCACAGCCCTGTCCTTGTTCATGTAATCCCTGGGTGCTACATGTGAGTCAGAGAGAGGCTCTGTGTTTTTGTTGTCCCCTGTGGAGGTGAGAAGCAGGTAGCCTGAAGGTTGAAATATTGATGGATGATGATAAATTCATGTGGCTGGTGAAAGAGCGAGGCACATCCAAACGGACGCTGTGCCTTCTGATCTCAAGTGTTAGTGCCCGTCTGTGGCAGACCGATGAGTGTCCTCTGGAGCAGCGATGTTGTGAATGAAATGAAATTTAGTGAAATTTAGGAATGTGGACTATTCTTGAAATTTTGATGAGCTCGCAGGTTGTATGTTTTCCCAGCATCATCATACGAACTGGTGAAATGCACACTCAGGTTTGTCAGAGTGGACCCTCTAGTTGCCTCGGTAAGGGTGTGGTTGCCTCGGCATTGAGATGCACTGTTCTCAGTAATTTATTCATAACTCCGAGGTTTTTGCTGTATTTTTCATCAATATTTCATTAAGAACGAGTAAATCACCAGCAGCATGTGGTTTATTCAGTCATGAATAGTGCACGGCATCCTCTGTCTATTTATGCCATACTCTCATGAGTCTGCTTACATAGAAGATTTTTAGTGGAAAAGAGTTTTTCCACACTTTGTTTGATGGCGGCGATGACAGATGCACTCAAGCTTGATTTCATTCTGTCCCAACTAGTGTTTTAAATAGTAGTACTAGCATTCAGCAGTAGTCAGATCTGATATATTTCTCCTGTATATTGTCTCCCAGATGCCCCTGGGGTAAGTCAGTGAGGACTTGAGCTGATTCCAGAAGCTCCCAAGGTGAAGAAAGACCTTTTTCCTTCACTTTAAGTCCTGCCGGCTCACACAGCTGGCTTCCATCACCGCTTGTTTGGGTGAGTGTGTGTGTGCGTGCGTGTTTGTGTGTGGCTTTTATGCCCATAATAACCACAATGCCAATACGTCAGTCCCGTCATAGGCAACAACCCAGCATCCATGGCAGTGGGGCAAACTGCATCACTGTATCGTATAGCTCATCTAGTCTGGGCTATGGGTATAAAATGTCATGCAATGGTATTTAAATTCTCTTATGGTAATTTATTCCGCTCAGAGGAACTGAAGAAGGATGCAATGTGAATGCCTTGACGAATCATTTTCTAAAACCATTCTCAGCCGGCTATTCTACACTTAAACCTATAATATTGCTCTTAAGAGTTTTTTTCATGCACTTTTTCTGGATGTGAGGTGTTTTTTTTTTTTTTTGTTTTTTTTTGCATGCTGCCCGTTCCAATCACTCAATGCCGCTCGCCGTGAAGCTAATCTTAACTACAGCTGGGTGGGTGGATGCAAGGGTGAACTATGCAGGCTGGTATTGTACAGGGTAGGTGGGCGGCAAATGTCGTTAATTTGCTTGTCTTGAGCTCGTGGTACATTTTGCTGAGCCAAATCCTCTCATTTAGGGGATTATGTTCCCAGGCTTGTGGAGAGTAGGTGTAGGTCAGAGAAAAGGAGGGATGGAGAAAGTCATAGAAAGAGTTTGTCCATGTGGAGTGTAGATGCAGAGGGATGGAGGCACACGGCAGCAGATGGGGGTTAATGTATGTGCTAGTGAGGACTGGGGGTAGGTGGGAGACGCAGAAGAGGAGAGCAGCTTGTGTGTGGAGAGATCTGAGGGTTGGGGGTGTACTTGTGTGGGCAGGAGTTGCGGTGAGGTGGGGAGAGTATTGTTGGAGGAGGGCTGAGTGAACTCTGGTGGGGGGCTCCAGCTTTCAATGGGTATCAACGTATCTCCTTCACTGCTGTTCCTACTCCACAGCCCTCATCAGCCCCACTTCCAAGCATACCATGCCTCTAAAGGAGTTAAAGAAACCCCCCTCCCTGACTGCACTTGCACATTTGAGCTGATGAACTCTGTCTTGTGAATTGAATTGGCTGAATTGGTGCTTAAGAAGGAGGCATCTCCAGGAACACACAACTCCCTTTAGCTTCTGTATAAACCTGCATATAGTCAAGGACGTGCCCCTCTTTTAATTGGACCATTGTTATTTGGTATATATTTGAGGAATCTACACAGCAGTTGTGAAAAGCTGGAGAAAATCTTGAATCATCAGAAAGCTTCAGAAACATCTAAACTTGTGAGGGTTAATAAAGTAGAGAAATGGAAAAGATCAAGAGAAAACGTTAGGGAGAGTGCTTAGAATGCATGAGTTAGAACAAGATGAGAGGATTCAGTGCAGAAGTAGAGGACTCTTGAGTTGGAGGCTCTGAGTACCTCGTCAATGTCAGGAACTGGGACATTCTCACCATCGTCTTTTTTTCTCTTTGAGGAGGTGCCAGGACATTTCACAGCCATTATTGTCAAGTCTGCATATGCATTTTTGATAAGAATCAGATCGAATCAGAAGTGACAGTACTTCAACTAGGAGCTCAGATGGCATTATTGATGTGACATTTAATACAAAGAAAGGTTTTGATGCTATTATGAACTTAACACTTGGATCTTGCGTGAAACTGCTTTGCAGTTATCAACATGCAAGAAGTACAGCCAGTAGAAGTGTGGAGTAACATTCTCAAGTGGGCCATTCACTCCTAATTCACCTCAAACAATCGCTCCGTCTGGCCTTAGTTATGGCAGATTGTGTTACATGATCCTTGGAATAATGAACTGGTACGTCAACACTGCCAATCCCAAACAGCAAAGAAAAGGATCTGTCTGTTCCAGTCCCTAATCCAGTCTGTTTGGGAAGCAGAGACTGTGGCGTGACACTTGTTCCCCATAGTCTCCAGTGTTCTCCCTGGAACCTCCAAGCGCCAGCCCTCATTAGCATAACCGTGAGGCCCATCCACTCACTACAGGATTAGTTCAGCTCTCCTCCCACTGTCTGATGGCTCTTTATCCAGATGGATACAGCCTGTTAGAGGTCTTAACCACGCCATTGCCACTAAAGTCATTATCATTCACCACGAGAAGAAATCAGCTCACTGAGGCTCCGCTGTTTAGGGAGAGATTGACATCTCATTTGGGATGGTTTAAGAGAAAAGGCAGGGAACTCCCCTTCAGACTATGATGGAGTAGCCAATAAATGCCCAATCAGTCCGCGTTTATGCCTGAGCAACTATTTAAAATCATTAATCTGGTTTTGTAATGTTTTTTTGGAACACTGTATTGTTTTGAATTATTTTGTGGAACACATACATGTATTTTCACCAAGACCATCTTAAACTGTCGTTAGAGACATTTATTGTTGTTAATAGAGATTTATGCATTTTATAAGAGTGTTTACATTTGTTCATGTCCGTGTCCAAATTTGGTAGATTTACTGTTCCGTGTCTCATCCTGGGAATTGAATTCTTTACTCGGAACGAGAAGCCTTCTTGTTTTTTTCTCAGAATGAAATTTGTCACACTTTGACACATAAAACAGACTGTGAATCTTGAAAATTAATTTAAGCTCAGAAATAACTTCATTAGCTTCTGCGTTCACCCATGTGATTGTTGAAACTTATGTGGCGCCATCACCAGACAGATGGGCCTGACAAGATGACTTTGTCTATCGTCCAGATAATTCCATATAAACCATGAACACAACACTGTAATGTCATCTTCACCGCTAATCCATCCGACTCAGGTAATCTAGATCGCTGATGTTTTATGTTGTGAAGGAGCCAGTTGTGTAGCACGCAGTTGGTAGAGTCTCTTTGCAGTCTCACTGTCTGCCTTATTCACCCAGCTTTGAGAAACCAGATCTAATTTGCAGTGGAATTTTGATATTCCAGATTTGATATTCTGTCCTGATACATTTGATAACGGTTAACCTAAAGTAGTGGACTTTTAACCATATAACACACTGACTCCTTGGAAATATAGGAGCATACACTTGAGCACAAGTGAGATCATAAATGTTGTATAACTTAATTCATGTTACAGTTGGTCTTCTGGGATTATAGATGAAATGGATTCCTTTCAGTATTATGCAGGTCTTAAACAGAGGAGAGTCAGTCAGCAGCTAATCCTAATACCTGCATAAAAAACAACAAAAATGTCATACATGGTAATCAATGTATGACTTTGTAATGTAATTTCAATGGGTTGATTTGAAAAATAGTGTACTGCCTTTTAGGGTCTTATCTTAGACACTAAGAATGAGTTTCCTCAGAATGCTCTGCTTTCATGTTCTGCTGTGTTTTTTTGTTTTCATACTCTTTCTAACCACTCGCCTTGCCCTAACCTTAACTACTCCTACCACTTTTCCTTTCACTGATTTCTTTTCTCCCATGCTTCCTGTGCTCTCTCTCACCCTCTCTCCCACCTACAGTGCACTCTCTTCTTTTCTTAATCCTTCCCCCCCCCTCTCTCTCTCTCTCTCTCTCTCTCTCTCTCTCTCTCTCTCTCTCTCACTCTGACTGTGCTGTCTGCCTCAGCTGTTCTCAGTTGCACTGTGTGCCTTGTGCTGTGGGGACAGGGCAGAGCTGCGCTGAGTGGGGCTGAACAAGTCCAGAGCGGTGTTAAGTAGACAGAGAGAGAGAGGTAGACAGAAAGTAGGAGAGCGAGTGAGTCAGTGCAGATTGTGCTTACAAAGCAGACGGGATTAACAGCTGAAACAAACTGGACCTGTTTTTCTCTCTTTAGCTAAAGGTGGAGACTCAGCAGTAACGTGGATAGCTGCTTATGCAGATCTTCATGCTGCTTAGGCACAAGGACGAAAAGCTATGGGACTCGTACCCAGACCGTCTCGCTCTTCCCAGCATTTAGCATGGTTAAGACGTCCTATTTGTGCTTAGTTTGGTCAAGTTTACTTTGGACTTACTGCTGTCGGAGGCTCGCTTGCAGTGACATTGACCCATAACCCCTCAACTCTGCTTTGCAGGTCCTGTCTCCTCTGGAGTTGGACTCTAATTTTGGCTTTTGACCCCTGGAACAGGAAAGGGTTTTTCGATTTGGCAGGGGACGAGACCTGCTGAGAACCAGTCTGGACCGACCCACCAGCATTTATTCATAATCAGTGGACAGCAGGAACATTTCTTCTACCAGCATTTCTTCTACTACACCAGATCAGAGACTGAGCGCACTGGAGGCGTGTATTTAAAAGGATCTCGCTGGCATCTATTGCCCCGGGACCATGGGCTCTCTTTGGGGCAGCATTATGCTGCTGTGTGGGGCGGTTCTGCTCAGGACGGAGGACGGCAGAGCCCAGCAGACCAAGAACAACGTTCCCCGGCTAAAACTCTCCTATAAAGGTGAGCTCCTTGCATTCGAATTGTCTGTCACAAATGGTAAATCTCTTAATGATTCACCTCTTTACTATTTTGTCCTCGAGCCCTGCCTCCTGATTTTGTAGATCCCCAAACTACATGTGGTGTGGTGTAATGATGAAGTGACTACTAGTAAAGCAGAGTCTACAGGAGTTGTAGCAGCTGTGAGATCTTGCATATCCCTGTGAGGCACCTGTAAAAATACAAAGTAAACACAGTTGAAAGAAGGTAATTTTTTACAAGGCTTGTTGAGCTTTATGGCTTATCAGGTGTATGCTCTGGTTGTGTGACGTGTGATGTGCGTGTTCATCTGCATGTCTCTAAAGCAGGTTCCCATTTAATGTTCAGCCAGCCGTGCAGAAAACTCTTCCAAATATAGTATCCGTGTGCTGTTGCACTCGGTTTAGCTGGAAAAAGCTAAAATGTGCTGTTCTCATGGAAACATTGTGGAAGTGTTAAAAAATAGATGCTAAACTGGTTCAGCAAAACAATCAGCTGGGGCTAATAAACAGGAATTAATAATGTATAATTCACCATCATGCCAATAACAGAGCAGTTTAGTGGGATTCAGGAAAGTCACCTCGCTTGCCAAATCAGAGGAAGCGCTCATGTCTAACAGTTTCTTACAGCAGTCTGTCTCTGATGCACTCTCTCTTCCTGTCCCCGTTTTGATCAACTGCTGTTGTCAGTTTTGCAATAAAAAGTGGTGCCAGACATAGACTCCCTGGCAGTTGAGCGTCATTTATCCCCCTCTCCCTTTCTTCCTTTTTTTTTTTCCTGGATGTCATTTTTCCGCTCCGTTTTTTCCTGCGTGGTAATTACACTCAGGATGAATGGTGCAGGTCTGTTTCAGCAGATGGCTTTCCCAAAGAGAAATGTTTCTCGCTCAGCACTGGGAGATCCATAATTATACACACAAGCATGCACACACACTCACTCACTTGTGCGTACACACACACACACACACATAAATACATGGCCATCTGTAGATAGCTAATGATAACTGTGAGAGTATCAGTCATTTAAAACAACATGCTGTCAGTTTGGTGAAACACGCCCATGCAGTGATATCTCTATTAGATGTTAGGCCTTCAGGTAGCAGCCTGGCTGCCTGAAATCTCTACATTCATTAATTCCATTAGATCTCATTCACATTTATGCTGGTGGGGACAATATCTGGGACGATCCCTGGCTTAGGAGTTCCAGCCAGATGACAGTGGGCAGGTATCGTTTTCAGGCCTGCAATGAGGTAGGAAGATTATTCATATAATACTGTAGAATTTCATCAAACATTATCCACTGTAAGTCCCATTAGGCAAGTGACATGGGATTGCTGCATTATGAATCATTTATATCATCATATAAATTATTTATTACCCCTGCGATAGGTGAAGCAGACTCAGATTTACTCATGGAGAGGAAGAAATCAGATGATTCACTGTGGTGAGTTACAGAACGGTACCTGCCTAGACGGCCTGAGAAGTTGCCCTGTCCTGAGCAAGGAGGGTCTGATGTGCGACGCATGGGGACTGTGAGGTGAAGGAACTCTGACCCCTACAGGTCACTGGGAATACTGGGAAAATCCGTGTGTGTCCAAATTAACGCGTCTGTCTTGGTGCAGGCGTCCACACACTTCCACATGTTTTTGACTTTACTGAAGACGACACAGCAGGGAGGTGTTTATCTGGAAAGCGTGAACCTGACGAGCAGCCTGCTCCCCCACAGTATGATCCTCAATGAACACCGTTGGGATCTCTCTCACTCATTACATACCAACTTCTCTGGCCAACCACCACACACACACACACACACACTCACACATCCCAAACCTCCCCCCTGAACCCCAGGAGATTCCAAAAGATCTTTGAAAAGCGGGTTCGAGGGGCAGAGGGGCAATGGAGCAGGGGGTAAGATAACAATGGTACCCCATGGCTACCTAAACATGAGCTAAGGTCCAACTGTATCAACAACTAAGTGGCTTGGTGATGATGATGCAGTGGGAGGCCGTAGAGCTACAGTGCACCACAGCACCATAAACGTAGCCACATCACATACGTTGTCCTTCAACATAAACCGACATGAGATCGATTCAAACCCCGGAGGAAATGGATCCACCTGGGAGTAAACAGTGATCCATATGGTTTGCAAGTTTACGGGCCACAAGAAGTGGAACACATGTCCAGGGAAGGCAAGAGAGGGTACTTCAGTTTTATAGGATGTGGGTGTACTGCCAAAAGTGCTCCTTCTCTTCAACCTGTCCACCCCTTTCCTGAGCAGAGCCAAGGGCTTGCACACAAGTGCACACACATACCCGCACACACATACAGGCGAATAGATTCACAGCAGCCCAACTAAATTCTAACTCTTGAATACCAAGTAGAGCCAAGAAAATTTGAAACTACACTCAACAACTTCTAAGCTTTGTTTAAGAAATTCCTCTTGCATGTTCAGCTATATATATATATATATATGTATATATTTTTGGTTTTATTTTGTTATTCTTGTTTTCATTGTGGTTTGAATTGACTTTTCATCACCGCTTGAGAATGGAGAAGTTCTCTCAAACACTTTTAATCCGTAAGCACGTTAAGAATCTTTGGAGCGGAGTTGGGTTTCTCATGGTGTGTACAGTATAAACTCCGGTCAGCCCTGAATGGCCATGGGAAGGTATCCTGTGCACTCTGGAGGCTTTCTCGGGTTCTGGAAGGTCGATTCCTCTCCAACTGCAGGCATGTTCGGGATTTGTTCAGCAGTGTTCTGTTTTTGTTTGACGTCTTTCTCCAGGAGCTCAAAGAGGAATCTTTGTAGTCATTTGACTTAGTCATTATCTGTACTGGCTGCAAAGTACGATATTATGAAGAATAAATTCACTTGTTCACTGAATACGTCTATACTTATATAATCTCCTGTGCCCGCGGCTATTGGCTGACAAACAGGCATAGGGCCATGTAGAGCTGAGCAATATGGTTGAAATCAATATCATAATATAATAAAAGCTTCAAACTACTTTTTTTGGCTTGTAATACATTTAATATGGAATTATTAATTTCAACTCCAGAGACTTTTGTAAAACATTAACAGTGGTGATGATACATTACTATATTGAATTATTGCCCAGCTGTAAATACGCAGCTAATTCTGCTTGACACAGAACAAATTACTTGACTGATGAAGCTTTGTGCAGTTTTCCCTCAGGCACGGATGAATCAGAGACTGAATACACTTCAAGCGACGCAGTGATACATTGTGTTTTGTCAGTGTGCAATCACACACTCAGTCATGAGAACGGCGAACATCAGCAAAGCTGCTGAACCGGGGCCAAACAACAATGTTCCCACATACAGTGCGGCCACACGTGGGTTATTGTTGAGATGTGTTTCTGCTCTTTCTTAGGAGGCACTTAGATAACACTCCCTGTGCCCTCCAGTCGAGAAAGAGAAAGAGAGAAAGACGGAGAGAATGTAGGCTAAAAGAGTTTATTTTTATCGGCCTCACATGGGACTGTTGATTCTTTGCATCCATTCCATCTGCCCCCTTATTTCACTCTCTTCCTCTCTCACTTTCCATTTTTCCCTCTCACTCTTCTGCTCTCTCTGTCCTGCAATCACAGATTCATTGTTACAGAACATAGTGGTGGTGAGAGAGAAGGAGGGATTGAAATAGAAAGAAAGGAAGTTGGTAAAAGTGTTTTTTTTTTCTTTAACTTAAATAAATGGAAGGGTATAAAACAGAAAGTGGGTAAAAAACAGCTGGTAAAAAGTGACATTTGCAGGATTCTTGACAGGCCTCTTTCAACAGTTAAGGGGGAAAAGAGAAAATTTGTAACTTATGACAGGCCAGCAGCTGACACCTGTTACAGCTCACACATTTGCCTATCCACCTGTCTTTACGTCTCTGTCTGCCTGCCTGCCTGTTTGTTTGTCCACGTGAAAGTGTCTGTATCTCTTTCAATACAGCCGAGCTTGTTCTGTGAAGCACAATATTATTCCTGTGAATAATCACAGAGCTTACAGTGTATCAAAACCGCTTTGCAGAAAAACTTGTTTTTTTAGTTCCAGGCTATACCGGAGAAAAGTGTTGCTCTATCCACATGTGAGGTGTCAGCCCAGTGTATATTTAACCAGAGGGGACAACAGTTCAGACATGTGTAGGCTACTACCTCTGGCTTGGAAACATCCCGTTTCCAACACACATCACATGATGCTCCGTAAACATACACACAGATCCACACACAATACCCACAGAGTATCTGTCTCTGGATGAATAGCTTTTAATAACTTAGCAGTAGTCTCTGTTGAATGGTCTGTTGCCATGGACACTACTCCCATACACAGTTTTCACAAACCAGAGACCTGTGTGTGTGTGTGTGTGTGTGTGTGTTTGTGTGTGGTGGGTGGATGTGGTGATGGTGGGATGTGGTTTGAGGAGCTCCTTGACACATCGCTGTTTATAAAACAAGCGTGTCATTCTGTGGCCAATTACTTATTTCCTTTAGATAAACAGATTATATACAAATGAGACAGACACGCTTTTTGTGTTGTTGCCGGTTTATTCTTAAGATCAGGAGGGCTCCTTTCATTTTGCTTTCCCAGGTGATTCCTCAATGTGCATTTTTGTGTGAGTGTGTGTATAATTACCTCACTGGTTGTGCTGGAGCAGGAAGGAATTTGCTACAATGTGGAAAAACATAACTATTTCCTCGTCCTGTGGAACAAAAGTAAAAAATATTGCATGTGGAGGATGGCTGCGCTCTGTCTTCTTCTTTCCCTCCCACACACAGACGCAGCCTTTGTGCAGGTGAAAGAGGGTCAGAGGTAGCAGGTGGGTGTTATTGTGCTGTCAGTGAAGGGCTTACAGTGGATCCACTAATGATTGATCACCAAGGCTACAGAGGAACATAAATCTAGGGCGCATCTTTGGACTGAGCAATACTTTTACTGCAACTTTTTTATGACCTTGAGCTTCCTTCCATTCTGAAGACAGTGGCTGTGGTATGTGTAGACCAATAATCTCTAGAATAGAATTAAATTACTAATATATGAAGATGATTTACCCTTGAAAATATAAACAGGGTAAAATTAGTGTAACTTGTGTCAAATCAAGCAAAACTTCACACAAGTTGATGCTGTAAATATCTGGAGCCACTGATGGACTCATCGTTAAAATTGTGGCCAAAATTGGCTTGAATTGCGATTGTATGTCTTACCAGCTTTATGTGTCTGATGGGGTTACAGACTAGATCTGTTCTTCACGACTTCAAGAACAGTTTGACAGAGAGCCTGTCACACTGCGCTGGGGGTTTATGTTTAGCAGATTAAATCTCTGCCCGTCAGTGCTGATGCACATGAAACCAGCTAAATCACCATGGCAATGACAATAAAGACAGGGTGTCAACCCATTGTTTCTCACCACCCTGTGTGTACAGTTAGTGTGCATGAGTGAGGCATTCCCATGTGCATCCATGTATTTATGGAAAAAAAAAAGGTTTGTATTTGACTGAATGCCAGAGCCAAAATGTTACACGAAGACGAGGAAGTCAGTAACTAGAGCCAAGAGGTTCTCTATTTTTTTCTTTCTCTTCCACAGCTGTGTTTTCTCACCTCTTAACATTTTTACTTTTTCAAATCCAGCATAGATTTCTTCCCGTTTATCCCTCCTTTCTATTTTTCACTTCATGTTAATGCTTATAGGCTCCATAAAGAGTATACTTGAAAACATGTCTCTCCAAAGCCCCTTTATTTAAAACAACTGCACCACATTTCAATACAAAATATTGATTTGATTGTCATTCAGCCAATAATAAGTTTGATATGTATTGATATTTATTTTATTTTATCCGCCAGTGATTTTTAATTTTATTTTGATGCTATTTTAAAAACCAAATAATAGATAGAGTGTGAGTCTCATCTCGTCAATTATTTCTCATTTAGCTTTTTATCTGCGCTCTCCTGTCATTACAAGAGACTAAACTGGCCTACAGCTGGATATCAAATTTATTTAAAAAAAACAAACAAACATATTTTTATTTTTAACCTTTCTCAGATTACAGCTGCCAAAGTTTTGTTGGACAACTTTCATGGCCTACGTTTTAACCTGGAAATTCTTATTAAAATTTGAGAGTTTATGAATGAGTAAAAGCATTCAGTGTGATGCCCTCTCTTCTCCAGTTTTCTTTTCTTTTATCGCAGCTTTGCTCCAGCTCGTGTCCTCATTCTCTCGGGTTCTGACACACTTCGTGGGGGGTGTGTGGGGGGGGCATTTTCCTTGATAAAACATTCATGAACGTTTTTGTTATTTACTCCCCGAGAAAGAGTGAGAGAGAAAGAGAAAGAGAGAATGAGAGAGCGAGAGAGAGAGAGAGAGAGAGAGAGAGAGAGCACCAAAGGAACCAGTTTTCCTCTGTTCCATAACTCTCCACCCTTTTGTGTGGGTGGTCAATGGGAGGGGGTCATAGTGTGGTTAGACTTTGCGGGTGAGAACAAAATGTGAGAAGGACAGAGCATGAATGTGTTCGTGTCTGTGCACAAGTTACAAAAAAGGTGCGATAATGCCAAAGCCATAATGCCACCTTTAGAGGTCGTTACAGTAATGAGATCCTCAAAGTCTGTTTGTGACAAGTTTGGCTTTCCGCTGTGAAAGCAAATGTCGCTTCTTTGCCAGACTTGGCAGACCATTGCATTACACTGCAAAATGTGAGCTGTAGCCCATAGTAACGTGTCCTAATGGCTGATGTGGTTTAGAGTAATCCTGCAGTTTGGACTATGAAATATTAGCAGAGTCATATGACATTACATATTCCTCCCAGTTTTCCACTGTGAGCGTACCAAGTTCTGCTTGGCTGCTCTGGTCAAGGTCACTTCCCCATGCAGACAGTTTGATCATTGGCTCCCAGTGCTGGTATTACCTGCCCAGTCCAATTTGGCTTGGCAGTGGTTTTCACTATCTGTCAATTGCCTTGCTTGGGAAAGCTGTTCTAGCCCTGAGATCATTGTGTAAAGGGAATGGAAGCTTTTTACAACACCAACATTTACACAAAAATAAAAAGACATAAAAAACACAGAAGGAGGCCCTGACCAGTCTATTAGGGATATAGCCAAACATTTTCTAATGTATTCAGTGGACCCTTGTGGCATAAAGCAGTGATCCTCAAACTGTCAGCGTATGTGGAACATTACAACTGAGCAGGCAGACTAGTGAATAGAGAGGTGAACCTGTGGTCACACAAATTCTAGGTGGTTGGAAATGTTGAAAGATTTCTAAAACTAAGGCCATGTCTTTCAAACAGCCTCTGGAAATTTAATAAAATAACAGAAAGACATCTCAACCTGGTGGATTTTTCTTCGTCTTTCCTGCTGCCCGCAGTTACCGTGATTTTCACAAAGCGATTATCGAATTATGCTGATCATTGCTTTTCTTTCCGTTTTTGTCTGCAGACATGTTGGAGTCCAACAACCTTGTGACGTTTGAAGGTCTGGCCAACAGCTCGGCTTACCACACCTTCCTGTTGGACGAGGAGAAGGGGAGACTCGTGGTGGGAGCCAAGGACCACATCTTCTCTTTTAACCTCCTCAACGTCAGCAGAGACTACGCACAGGTGAACCCGATGTTTGATTTTCACTCAGCCTTTCTGGTAGTTTCATCCAGTTACAGCGTCCATTCATCACGACTGTAAGTCTGTTTGCGTTGCTGACCGACTTAATATCTGCCTTGAGTGTGCATCTCCACCCAGAGTGCCAGTCAGGGGCTCAGGTATCTCGGGACTTTTCTTTCTGTTTCTACAGAAAAGTGCCTCATGAATATTTCAGACCAGGGCTGTCGCACACGATCACACGCTGTGCCAGGCATGTTAGCTGCTCTCTGCACACCTGGATGAATAATGGAGTAAACTGAAACAAAGTGGATAACAAATCGCGTTGTGACCCCGGCAACCCTCACATATACACATGTGTGCACACAAGCTCATGCTGTATCGACTCACTCTGTAAAATTGATTCTAGGAGGGGGCTGATTCTTTTCTAACATGTATGGGAACTGTGTTTTTGTTTGCAGATCCCTTGGCCAGCTTCTCCCACCAGAAGAGATGAATGCAAGTGGGCAGGAAAAGATCTCTCGGTAAGAGCTAAAACCATCCATCTTGCAAGTGGGTGTCAGCATCATGCCCCTCCACTCCCACAGATGTTTTTAAAATGTCTTTGTTCTCTTGTGCTACGAAAGATGTGCAACTCTGCAGGTCTCGAATTAAACCTCACTTGCAGTTGCACTGGGATTGCTCCATATATATGGCATTTTAATCATAGACGATATGAGATTTTTTTTTTTTTTTTTATCTTTCAGCTTGTTTATACCAGTGTGTTGACATATACAATCTGTCATATGGACAACCCACCGCCAAGCTCACCATAGATCTCATCATAATCTCAGAGCCAAGATTGAGACCATCATTTGACCTTAATCACTTATCAAGCCTCTGGGCACTCCACTTAATAGAGTGTGGGCCGGGAAATCACTGCGCTTTCTGCCAGACCCACTGGCATAACAATACAGCATGAATAATGACTGCTGTCATATATCCAGGGATCACAGGCATTAGTGTTCCTGTCTTATTAAACTGTAATTTTCCATGTTTCTCCCTTTGTGCTCTGACATTTCTGTGTTTTCATACGTCCAAATCTTTTCAGGTATTCTAAGACTAACCGCAGGGAGCTCATCAAAACTGGACATGGCCTTAATTGGTTGCTATAATACTGATCCTTTCAGACGGAATACTTACAGTATTTAAAGCAGAAATACTGAATTCATTTATTTTGAATTGAACAAATTGCTATGACTTGGTTGGCTGGCATGCCCATTAGAACTTAAACTCCATCAGTTTAACTAATAAAGTTCAAGCTTTACCTAAACTACATGAAGAGCATCATTCTTATCCCGTGCTCCATAGTAATATGTTTGAGAACAAAACACAAATGTCTAATGATTTGAGTATTTTAAAGCTGTAATTGTTTTGGATAATCATTTATTTAATTAAATTAGCTCAATTTGAGGCTGCATCTAAAACAAACAAAAAAAAAATGCTCGAGGGCTTCTTCAGATTCTTTACCTCACTCAACCCTTGCATGACAAGCCAAGCATCACATCTCCCTGTAACTGGCCGAGTGCAGTTTTAAAGCAGCCTGTATGCCGTGGTGAAACTCTGTGTAAACACGCTGAGAGGTTGTCTCTGCTCCCTGCGAGCTGTGTTACGAATTCTATCTTCAATAGGGCCTGAGGCAATAGGCTGGAATGTAAAATCATGGCAATGCTGTTTGTGCCTCAGTTCACTGCCTGGGCATTGGCCAGAGCAGGGCAAGCTCTCATGCCCTTCTACCCTTCTCTATGGCTGATTTGAAACTCCATGAAGTCCTTTGTGTGTTTTCTGTAAACATTGTGGCAGGGATGAATAAGGTGCCCTGAGGGGTGGTCTTTCCGTTATAGAGTCGGAGGAGAGTGAGAATTAAAGGGAGGTGGGGTGAGATGGAGAGTGAGTCCATTGATGCTCCCTGATGTACTGTATGCAAACACTTCTGGAGATGAAGCAGAGAGGAAAGAAAGAGATAGATGGCTGTGAAAGGTGTTAGAGTGCACCCACAAGAGAAAAAGGAAGGCCGCAGCCTTGTGCACACGAATGTGCACAAAGTGGATGCCAAATATGAAAATCCTGCAACAAATTGTTGATGAAGCTGCATAAGGGAAAAATGAATAGCTGTTAAGGTTCAACATTTATTTGTGTTTCCTGCTCCAGATGTGGTTCCAAATGTGTAAATCTTTCTTTTACTCTTTCTCATCTGAGACAAAACCTTAAAGCAAATCAAATACGAGACATTTTTGTAACTTGTCTGCATCATCATGCTGGATATTCAGAGGTATGGCAGGTACCACAGTGCAAAGAGATCCTGCCCATTCTTAAATGTTAATTCCTCAGATAAACGCAGGCCATATAAATCTAAGGAAAGACAGACAGCTGCTTTAATGACAGCAAAAGCTTACGCAAACAGGCTGCTGTCTGCTGATGACCCAGTAAAGCCACATGAACTTAGTCATGCATAATTTGTGGCGCTATTCTTTTTTTTCTTTTTTTTTCTTTTTGAATATGTGATGACACATTCGGTTTTATTTGAGGTCAGGTCTGCTCAGGCACGTGCTGCCAGCGCACAAGGAAATGTGCCATATGGCAACGGAGCAATGCATACAACCAATACAGATGCCTGTTGTGCCACACACACACACACACACACACAAAGACACACACAAGGAAATGATTAAATAAATTACATCTGCAGTATTTCAAGCAGTAAGTAAGTGCCATGTGTTTAAGTCAGTGAGTCCAGAAAAAAAGCTACTCCGTCCAGAAAGATATATTATGATGTTGCAACAATAATCACAAAACAAAGACATTAGGAGCACAGCAGAACACACAATTAGAAAGATCACTTTTTTAGTCTCTAGTGACAGAATGACAGTAAGATGAGGTTGGCCTGCATTACTCCGATTGGACCAGGATTATTATGGTTGACTTTTATTGACTTCTTCTTTTCTTATTCTGCAGTCTAATTCCCTCCTGAATGGATTTCACAATTGTTCCCTGGGAAATTACACAGCTCATGTGCATAAAATCTCCTAGGCGGGTGGTGAAAGACGTCACAGAGTTCAGAAGGACTCACGTGGGTCTGGGTGGATATGGAGTGGGGAATACTGGATGTACAGGGAGCGAAAAAAACACAGAGTCATGGATGATAATGTCATTAGTTTGGTCATAATATTATTTTCAGAGGTATTACTCAGCACAGCGCTGGGGTTCGTAAGCCTTTCTCTGGGGAATTACAGTAGATTACAGTAAGCTGTGCGCTCTCTCATCATCACAGATCTCTCTATTTAAGTATTGGATTTTCCTCTGTGACATGTGCTCTTAGGTCTGAGGTCTGAACTTCGTATTCATTCAGCAGTTTCACCCCCTTTTTTTTACTAACCCCAACAAACAAGCTGCAGCTTTAAAACCCTTTCTCATCTGTTCTCTGTGTCTGGTCCTTCAGAGGGAGTGCTCAAATTTCATCAAGGTGCTGCAGCCGTTCAACCAGACCCATCTCTATGTGTGTGGGACAGGAGCCTTCCACCCTGTGTGCTCCTACCTGGAGGTTGGCAAGAAACCAGAGGTACAGGCGGATGTTACATCTTCTTTACTGCCTCCACCTGCTGCTAAAAACAATAATGCATAATGCACAAAAGCTTGTCCGAGTTTCATACAATAGTAAAGTTTTTAAAGTTGTGAAGGATCATGTCTGTTTGGGTGTGAATGTGTTCTCTAATAAATGATTTGCTAAGTACATAAAAATGGTTACATTCAGCAAAATGAGGTGGAAAATTAAACACAGGGTTTCACAGTCTGTGGGATTTCCAATTCATCACTCTAATATGGAACTGCTGTGTGTGTGTATGTGTGTTCATTTGAGTATGAGCGAAGGAAATTGCTCTCTTCTCCTCCAAATGTCACTGAGTCAGACTTATAAATGTGCGTTTCCTATTCATTAGAGGGCTATTTACAGACAATTAGAGGCAGGAAATTTCTCGGAGAAAAGCCATCTGCTGCATATAGATCATAACCTAGAAATTCATCTGATGGGTTTTCTACTAGCGTTGAGGTCACCAAGTCACAGAGAGTGATGAGATTTATTGTGTTCATTCTCAGTGCCAGGAAAAAGGTTTAAAATTGTAGTTTCCACAGATTTCTCTTTTTGTTGTCCCCATCGTGTGGCAAGGTGACATAATGCATTCTTTATCTGCTTGTTAAATAAACTATCTGAAGCAAAATCCTGCATATTAAGGTACATATTTAAAGCCACATTGTGACTTGTTGATGGCTGCACTTTTGCAACCTATTTCGCTGTGAGTCACTATTAAACATTTGGAAACGTCATGCTTTGGACTAAAAATCCTGCTACAATGCTCATGTTCATAAAATACTACAGTTTTCGCCCCACTCTGGTGTCATGATTTGCTGACAGCAAAATGGGTTCCCCAGAGAGAATACTCATACTGACTATTTTTTGCCTGTATAATTTGCATCCTCAGTGCCAGGAAATAAAGTGAACCCCTGCATTTTATAGTTCACTACAACTCCTGTGACTTTCTGTCTCTTAATGTCCAGGACAGCCTGTTCAGACTCGAGCCTCACGTAGAAAATGGCCGAGGGAAGAGTCCCTATGATCCCAAGTTGCTCACCGCCTCCATGCTAATTGGTGAGTTTAAGACCGGATACACTGTGCTGTTCTTCTGTGTGTTAGTGAGGTCATGTAAAAACCTGGGAGTCCTGAAAACACCCTCTGCCCTGGTCTTTCATTTCAGCAGATATACAGGGTGTAAAATAAACGTGAATAACAGTACGGGGCATTCCTGTCATTCATTACCAGTGGATCTGCTCTGTAGTTTGTATTTACACACTGGGAACCCCTCATTGGTGGGACTGTAAACTCTATTTCAATCTGAATTGACGTCCTTTAAGTGCTGGGTGTGCATGGCAGATGACACTTAATTGAATTTTCTTTGCAGCGAATCCCTACTCTGGCAACTAAAGCAGGATTATGCGAGCATGTCTTTTGTCTCTACCCCCAATTATTGCCAGTCACATTGTGTTATATCACACCGTTTAACCTAGCAGATGGCCATTTTCCAGCCCATCACCCCTCATCTCCTCTCCCCTTTCTCTCTCCCGTCTCACCAGCATTATTATGTACTCCCCCTGTCTCACACCTCTGTCCTGTCCCTCCTCATCTGTCCCTCCATCCGTGCATCCTTCCCCTGTGTCCCCTCTCAGCCCTGCCTACTCTGTTAATGTCAATTTCACACTCCTGATGTTCATCACGTCCATCACTGTCTGCTTTTTCTCAAGACACCAAGTCCACCTGTGCTGCTAAGCTCCTGTACGATTCCTCAGACTTTCTCACACTTTACACCTGCAGCACTGGGGAGAAACCTCTGCAGACTGTTTCCTCAACCAGTGTTACACCACTAACACACTTCATTCCTCTTCCTGCTAGATGGTGAACTGTATGCCGGGACATCAGCCGACTTCATGGGGCGGGACTTTGCCATCTTTCGCACACTTGGGAAGCATCACCCAATCAGAACGGAGCAACATGACTCCCGGTGGCTAAATGGTGAGAGGAAAGCACCTCTTGGTTGGTTTATGTCCTATTTATCAAGTAAAGAATTTCTTATTGGCAGCTGGCAGTGTCATGTCTGATGCTGCTGTTCTGACCTATGGACTTCCGCAAGGTTCTGTTATTCCCCCATTTTATTTTCTATCTGTATGCTACCATCATGTCTTCAAATTAGTGACTTCATATATAGCTTTCCAGTTTTATGCTCATGACACTCAGCTGTGCTTGTATGCCAAGCATGATGATCTCAGCAAACTAAATAATCTTAAGGACTGTATGGACTATAGACTTGACATTCTCATTACTTGTTTTCTCACTTTTCTATGAAAATAAAACTGAAGTCCTTATAATGACACTCACATCATCCTGAAACGCATTGTATCTTTTGAAAATGAAAACGAATCCATGCCTTTGTGTCTTCACAACTATTGGAATTCATTATTCTCCTGTTTCAGTCTAGGAGCTGTGACTTGTCTGCAGGAAATAGCTCATAATGTTGCACTATGTCTTCTAACAAAGACAAAGTGCAAGGAGCACATTGCTCAAGTGTTGGCTTCTTTCCATTGGCAGCCAGTGGAGTTTGGAATTCAATATAAAGCTTTTGTTATTGTATCAAGCTCTACATGGTGTAGCCCTGACTACATTTACCAACTGTCGCTGTGTAGTCTCGTCAAATCTCTTTGGTTGGCTTTCTATCTACTGGATTTTTCTTTAAATCAAGAGATTACTCTGCTGCCTCTTTGATACTTTGTACTCAAAGCTTTTATTCTGAAGCATTTTGTAACCTTTTTTTTTAAGTGCTAAATGAATAAACACTCTGAGATAAAACATAATTACTCACTAACACGTCTTCCTTTATCTCAATGTGTGTGTGTATGCGTTGCAGATCCCAGGTTTGTGGGCGTTCATCTGATTCCGGAGAGCGACAACCCAGAAGATGACAAAATCTATCTGTTCTTCAAAGAGAACGCCATGGATGGAGAGCATGCTGGGAAGGCCACACACGCTCGCATCGGACAGCTCTGCAAAGTACGCATACTCACATTAACACTTAGCCACATATCCATGCAAAGGCACTCTCACGCAAGCTGGCTCCCGCAAAGGAAAATTCAGACACAAACAAAAAGGAGAGAGACAAAGACACACGCTCTTTCACACAGACATTATGTGAAATAGCTTCTGTATCTGGAAAAACACTTGACGGGTGTCTGAGTGGCTTTCATAATGGCAGGTTTCAGGGGCTGTTATCTGTGATTATTTTTAGCCTGCAGAAGAGCGGGCTTTGTTGTTGTGTGGTACAATCGCCCCCGAAGACAGAAACCTGAGAGAAATGTTAAATGTCACCAGAACCTGAGAGGCAAAGACGCCGTCAATGGCACCACTGTTATCTTAATGCCAGGCTTTGGCACTGATTGGGGCTGCTACACCCTCCAGCTGCAGGGAATGATTGTGTTAAATCGCTGGCCTTGCATCAGCTTTCACGTTCCAAATCCTATTCCTACTCATTAAGCAGGAATCCACCCAGCTGACTGCAGATCAGTGAGCGATGTCCGGCCTCAGCCTCCCGTTTAACTGCATATCGTGCCTCTGTCACAACAGCCTGATTGCCCAGAATGTCAGGAATCTGCCATGCTCAACGCAGGACAAGCCATCCATTATGCAAGATATGCGTTAATTTGGGCCCATCCACATTTGGATGCATTCTAATTCATAAATCAATACCAAGTGGGATACGTTTTTATGAGCCAGCATTTTGTGCCTCTGTGTTTGCGTGCTATGCTCTCGAAAACAAACACTGTACTGTGAGGCACACAGACACATTAGGGTGTGTACTGGAACATACAGTACTTCTTCACAACATCTAAAAATCCATTATTCATCATGGGAAAAGCATTTTAAAGAGGCAAATATGGATGTTCTGTTGATTGACAGGCTTGTATGATAATTATGAGAAAACACATCCCACACGAAAATTTTCATACCGCCGTCAATGAAAAGTTTGTTTCACACAGTCTGCGTAATGTGTTTTCAATCAGGTTTCTGGAGTATGTTTTCGAAAATGAGCTGTCAGTGTGTTGTGTGTAAGCTTCAAATCTATTTAGTGGAAAGAATCTGTCAGTGCAAGGGCTATTGAAAACAGATGGCAAGTTTCTTCGGTAAATGCATCATCATCCAGCATGACCAACAAATGCCATCTTTTATCATGGAAACCGTGTATTATATTAGAGATGTTACCTCATGATCTGACCCATTAACAGCCTTAAAAGCTACTGCAGCTTTGTAAAGGAGTTGAACGTTTGCATAACTTCTAATCTGGAGGTTCCTTGATAAGCTATGTCTCAACATTCAAAGTTTTATTAACATAATGTTTTAAGTTTTTTTACCAGTTCTCCTGAATGACTAAAGGGATACTGGCCAAGCGTTGAAGGGCTTTTTCCACTTCTTTCCATATCTGTTTTGTAATATGAAGGATAAGATTTTAATATGCTTTTAAAGACATAAGAGGGGGGAAATGACAGCATCTCTGGCATAGGGTAGGCCGTTCTCATGCTCTATATCCAACCAGAGAACGCCTCACCTCATTCAACCAAGAAGTAATGAGGCATATTCTCTCCGCTCAGCAGCAGAGTATGAAATTAGGCAGTGAAAGCCTCGATTGATCTTATATAGCTGTAGCTATAGCTAGAGTGCATTTTCTTTTCATTTTACAAAACATAAAGCTGCAAAAGAATGCAAAAACTAAAGGAAGTTGTTTATGATATATTGTTACATGCTAAAGAAAGGGGGGAACTGTGGAAAAGAAATCACTGATTTAACCACATAAATGAACCTCCCTGCTGAATGTCCACATGTGATCCGTCCAACAGAATGACCTGGGAGGTCACAGGAGTCTGGTAAATAAGTGGACCACCTTCTTGAAGGCTCGACTTGTTTGCTCAGTGCCTGGCAGCAATGGAATAGACACACACTTTGATGAACTGCGTAAGTGATTGCTCCCGCACCTTAAAACACATTATTATATCCTGAAGATAAGAAGCTGTCTTTTCAGTGGAGAATATGTCTGTAAATACAATGTCTTCACTTTCAGAGGATGTCTTTCTCATGAGCACAAAGGATCCTAAGAGCCCAATCATCTATGCCGTATTTACAACTTCCAGGTACTATGGATGACATCGAAATACTTCATAACCACTGATTTCATGACCCAGATTTTTAAATAAAAAGAAGTTGCCCTTTCCTTACCACACTCATTATTTCTTCCCATTAGCAACATCTTCAAAGGTTCGGCTGTGTGTATGTACAGCATGACAGACATCAGGAGAGTGTTCCTGGGTCCCTACGCTCATAGAGATGGACCCAACTACCAGTGGGTGCCCTTCCAGGGACGTGTGCCCTACCCACGTCCTGGCACAGTGAGTACAGCATACTCTAAACTGGAATGTCATGGCGTCATGATCCGAGCCTGGAAGTAATTTCTCGTTAATGTGCGGTAATGTAATTTTTTATTTTGCTCTGTAGTGCCCTAGCAAGACATTCGGGGGATTTGACACAACAAAGGACCTCCCTGATGAAGTGGTAACCTTTGCCAGAAGCCACCCAGCCATGTTCAACCCCGTCTACCCCATTAACAATCGACCAATCATCGTCAAAACAGATGTGGACTACCAGTTCACGCAGATAGTGGTGGATAAAGTAGAAGCAGAAGATGGCCAGTATGACGTCATGTTCATTGGCACAGGTATACATATGATACATCTGCTTGCATACTGTATACTGTAAACTGCCACATTGTTGAGTAAATGATTAACTGAAGAAGATGATAAGTATATATATAATAGAATAGATAGTAACTCATTTTGCTTTCATTGTGTGCTAGACATGGGGACGATACTGAAAGTGGTGTCCATCCCCAGAGGCTCCTGGCATGACCTGGAAGAAGTCCTGCTGGAAGAAATGACTGTCTTCAGAGTAGGTTATTCTCTGTTCACCTATATTACTTCCACAGGTTAGAGAGTTTTTCAATCAATCTGATCTATTATCATTTTTCTTTCTTGCAGGAGCCAACAGCCATAACAGCAATGGAGCTTTCAACTAAACAGGTACTGATTGTCGTTTTTATGGCATGTGTAAAAGGAAACTACAGCAGAACAAGGCACTGTAGCCTCAAAGGAGACATCAAGCTTATATCAAGATAATTCTGAAAAAGAATACTTCAGTAAATGAGTTCTGGGAAGGTTGGAGATAAGCCTCCTGTACTGTATTTGGCAGGAACATGTGGAGATAATAATCATAATGAAAAAAGTAACTACTGTTTTTGGCTGTGTGTGTCTGAAAAACCCATCAGTTAGAGAGTGAAAGCTTTTCCTGTAGATGGCACACCTTGCTGCACAGCTCAAATGCAGAACAAAGGTGCACTTGTCTGCACATTTTAAACACTTTGTGGTGAAACTCTTTATCGCACAAAGATCTCAATTGTTGGCTTCTCAGCGTCAGTTAGCTCGTCAACTTAAGTGGCAGGGAGAGACAAAACAAGTCAGCTAATTGACAGGTAGGAGGGTGCTGAGCACCTGTAGCAGGATGGTCTGTCCACATTCCTGACTTTTATTGTTGCTTCACTGAGAAACTTCAGATAAGTTACACAACCCATTGAGACTTAAAACCAAAACTGTACCTCATGAGACATAAAATATCAGAAAATTTGAGTCTTTCTCTCATTTACCTGCACAGCAACAACTGTACCTGGGCTCTGACATTGGTGTGTCCCAGATGCCTTTGCATCGGTGCGAGGTTTACGGGAAGGCCTGTGCTGAATGCTGCCTCGCAAGGGATCCTTACTGTGCATGGGATGGCACAGAGTGCTCCAGATACTTTCCAATGGCTAAGAGGTACTAAATACATTCATACTCCTGCTATTGTGTTTTACAAGCTGCTCGAAATTTGTACACAGCAACTCATCAGCGCTTTACAATATCGACCTGGTAATTTTTGAAGTTTGCCTACACTACAATAAAATGCAACATGATACCTTGCATGTTATTGTGCTGCATTGTGTTGTGCTATTGAGGCAGGCGGAATTTGATTGCATGCCATGAATAAATCGACACATGCTTGAACAGAAACACGCTGGTATATTTGTGCTTTGCATAAGGGCAACCTGATGCTTGTTTAAGAACAACATTTGTTTAACATATTGACTTTATTATACAGAAGTAAAAGCAGAGAATTTAGAGTTTGGTGTGTGTGCACTCACTCATACATATTGAGAACATACGCAGTCCGATGATTCAGGGGGCTAGAGCTAGGGCACACTTAAAGTGCAGGCTCTGTATATTTGCCAAAAACCCCTGAAGGTATAGGCATCATGTTTCTAAAAGAAACCTCGAAATATAACCTACCTAATGTGTTTACTGTAAATTAGAACCAATGTCAGTGATGTCTGGAGGCTGTCTGGTTGAACCAGGGGTGAGGTGGGTGTCAGAGGTTCGGTGGAAATGTGCTTGTTGTAGTGGACTGATCTGTATGTGTTCATGCATGTGTGCTCTGTGTGCAGCCTCCCACTCACAGCTCCATGGGGCTTATTGATTTGATTGTTAGCTGCACAGTATCCTGTTCTTGCTGTTAGTTGGACTCCAGAGTGCAGCATTCAAAAATACGCCAGACAGCCAGAGCAAACTCTCACCTCCAATTACCAGCATACCAATGCTGGGTTGGAACAATCGGAAGCTGAGGGGGAGAAGTTTTCAGTTTGCTATGGCGTCTCCATAGTTTCTTCCATTATTGTTTACAGAAAATATCCTCAAGCTTATGTTTGACACCGTACTTGAAACTCCATCTCTTTTGCATCTGCAACCCGGAGAGATGACAGACTGAAATGATTGATTAAGGTTTGAATTCCTCTGTCATATGTACCCTATAATTAAAGCTTTACTACGATGCTATGGGGTGCCTGCCGTTTGTTTATCTATTTGTGTTGGCCTCCGCTATTGCTGCACATCCAAACCACATTCAAATACACACCTACACACACATACTCCCTGTACACACATATTCTTTCTCTCTCTCACACACACACAAAGAAACCTGTGTCTGCTGACTCATGAAGGTGTTTATGTTTGTGTTTCTGCAGGAGAACAAGGAGACAAGATATCAGGAATGGAGACCCACTCACACAATGCTCAGATCTGCAACACCATGGTACATAAAGGAGACAAATGTATTTTACAAACTGCATATAATCAAGGCAATGTGGATAAAACAATTTTATATATGCTGGTTTTAGTTCAGACATTATTACACTCACTAATAACGTATAATTTGCAGATGATATATTGAAGCAAATAATAATCTGAGCTTGTCAATTTTCCAACTGCATCACACAGAGAGCTTTCGCTTTGAGAATTTATCTCTTATTCGAACATAAAAATGGTCCCAAAGCTGCTGCTGGCCTTTCCTGACCCGGTTGAATGCGTGTGGCGTTGGGTCTCGTGTGTTTTATGTGTTTTTCTGGTGGTGTGAAGATTAGAGTCGGTCCATGTGAAGCTTGTAATTAACATGGTCAGGATTCCTCCAAGTCTCCTCTCTGTCGCCAAGCCCGCCACTCTACTGCCCTGTTAGTGGTCTTTGGACTCATACTGCTCTCATTCTCTTGATTATACATTTCGTTCATTTCACTGAAAAGAAAAAAGCAAAAAACGTTATTGAAAGCTGCTGATTTGAGGAGGAGGAACACACAAAAACTACGGTTACCTGTTGGTACCCACTCAGTAGGCAGCAACACTTGATTGTACATTTTAGCCAAAGATCCCAGATGCCAAACATCGCACTCTATAAAGAAAATAATTAAAGAAAAAAAAGTGTTGTAGGAAAAAGAGGGAATAACAATATACTGTAGCAGGCTTTAGTGGAGTCTGAATTGTTAGATTTGCGACAGGATTTAGGAGATCAGTGAGAGGAACGCTGACCTTACAATGCAAAACGCTTTGAATGAATAACACTGCACATACTTGACTGCATAAAACACAGATTTTAGTTACAGTCTGTCTCCACCAATGGCTGTCTCTGTGGTGGGAGCTGCCTAGTCTGCACATGATTAAGTGTGATAAGAAAAGAGATGGGAAAATGGAAGAAAATAATGTAAAATGCAGCCATTAAAAAAAAAAAAACTAA
The DNA here is from genome assembly GCF_017976325.1 of Chelmon rostratus. Lineage (NCBI taxonomy): Eukaryota > Metazoa > Chordata > Actinopteri > Chaetodontiformes > Chaetodontidae > Chelmon > Chelmon rostratus. The sequence continues at coordinate 14,485,908 of NC_055663.1, read as the reverse complement.
CTAAAACCAGGTCTGTAAAGTTTTTTACATTTTAGTCAGAAAGAAGCAGTTTTGTGCAGAAAATCACAAAATCTGTCTGTAAAGCTGTCTTCAACTTTTAGCCTGTAAAATAAATCAGGTATCACATTAAGCTATTACCACAACTGTAATATCTGACAACAAGCTAGAAAAATAATTTAGTTTTACAAACTTGTGTGACTACTAATGTATTCTTATTTTTTTTAATGTAGATGAACTAAGTGGGCAGACGACTCTCCTGGATAAAACTGTGTACGGTGTGGAAAACAGCAGCACTTTTCTTGAGTGCAGTCCCAAGTCCCAGAGAGCCATGACATATTGGCAGTATCAGCACTCTACTGATGACCGCAAACAAGAGGTTGGCACTACCTCAGCGCACACTTCATCTCTTTTGTTGAAATAGATTCAGATATGATCTGTCTGCAGAGCACATAAATAGAAATCTGGTACTTCAGAGTGAAGATTTCTTCTTAGATAATTCAGTATCATGTTTTATGACTATCAAGAGCCATAGTTTATCAAGTGAAATACATTTTGTGTCATCAAAACAGCCATGAGGCATAGCTGATTATACTTTTGGGAACTGTCGAGTCTCATATCTCCCGTCTCTATCTCTGTGTCCTTCATTCTGTCTCTATCGCGTCTGATTTGCTCTAGATCAAATCAGAAGAGCGTTTCATCCGCACAGACCAGGGCCTCCTGATTCGCACGCTTAACAAGAAGGATTCTGGGATCTATCTGTGCCAGGCGGTGGAGCACGGCTTCATGCAGACGCTTCTGAAGGTGACCTTGGAGGTCATTGACACGGAGCGCCTAGAGGACCTCCTACATCGCAATGAAGAGGCCACAGCCAGCGCCCCTGCCCAGGACCGTTCCTCACCTCAAGAAACTCCCAATCAAAAGCTGTGGTACAGAGACTTCCTGTCTTTGGTCAATCACCCGACCCTGAACAGTGTGGACGAGTTCTGTGAGCAGGTTTGGAAAAGGGAGAGGAAGCACAGGAGGCAGAAAGCTCACCTGGTGCAGCAAGTACAAATGCACCAACAGCAGCAGCAGCAGCAGCAGAAGGCTGTGGTGAACCCTCACACCCACATGCATGTTCAAGGGCTGGCAGCCAAGTGGAAACACCTGCAAGAGAGGCAGAAGGGACGCAACCGCAGGACCCATGAACTGGAGAGGGCCCCCCGCAGTGTCTGACCTATAAACCGTGACTTTTAACACCCGAACCTGAAACCACACCCAGATCGCATTATGTAACCCTGATTAACTTACCCACTTTTCTCTGTCATACTGAGATACAGACTTCTTCCATAAAGACTGGATAGAAAAGTTAAACTGGAAAAAAGGTGATGCTACCCTGATCGGCCAGCTGGCGCATTCTGTGCGTGGGCAGCCATGTTTACAATACGCGAGTACAGAGGACTGCAGGAACCAGGATGTTGTGTCACGCCAGACCATTGGAGCATATTATCTCAGCTGGCCTCTGTGGCCTGGACACTGCAGAGGGACGGTGTCAACCAGCACAGGAACTGGATACATATACCCACCCTATAGACATGACTGCCTCCATGTTGAGATGGCTGCATCAAAGGCATTGTCTCATGGCATGCTAGTTAGGTGTCTTTATCAGTATGAGACTAAAGTAGATACCTAAAAATACCTGATAATTTCTTTTCTACTTCACAAATATGAAAGAAGAGGAGGTGGGTGTGTAAATGGACTTGCAGTGGAATTACAAGCACAAAATAATTGAAGCTCATGGAAAGCACAGGATGGGATATTTGGTCATTTTTGGTATTATAGATGGTTAAATCAGTCAACACGAGGAAGAAACACGCCCGAGCACTGCAAGAAACGGGGAGCAACAGTCACCATTTGTCAACAAATATAATTATGTAGCTAAGATGTGTAAATACTGTATTCTGTTACATCTCCTCGTACTAAAGGGAATGGCTTGCAGTTGTCTTGTTGCTTTATGTTGTTTCCCCAGATAGAAATTTATTTAAGAAAAAGTCTTTCAAAAGCAGTTGTAAACAGGGAGATTGTGTGTCTGTGTGTCTACGCCCTACATAAGCTTCCCAAACAAAAGTCAGGTTTTATTATTCTATTTTGTTTATCTTTTTTTTTGAATCATCAGATTCCTTCCAGTGTAAACTGTCACTTTATAGGGATGTCTGCCAACTGCATCATCTCAGTGCACGAAAATGCCACGCCGAGTTCTTCCATGTTCATTTCATCTGTATATGCTTTGTTTCCGTTACATGTGTATTTATTGCCATACAGTTATGTACATTGTGAAGCTTTTTTTCGATGTGCAGCCTTTTTTTTCTTGCTTTTCTTTTTTATCATTTGGTTTAACTAATTTGATCACTGATCTCTTAAAAATGACTGTATTATCACAAATACTGTAGTAAGACTGGAAGTTACCTAATAATATTTGTCAATATGACATGAACCACATATCAAATGCACTGAGCAATGACCTGGTATACATACTGTACATTTGTTCCACATTTATTGCCTCATATCCATATTCTCCACAGGCAGCGCAGTGTAAAAACATTTCAATGCATGTAACATAAAAAACTTTCTGATTTCTGATTATAACAATCCTTTATTATACAATGCACACACACAAACACAAACCTGGAATGTAGCTGTGAACATTATGTAAATATAAATGCTATGGTCTATGTTTGACAGATATGACACTGTGTACTAGTGCATGTGAATACTATTGTAGTGTTCCTGTTTTGCTATAGCAATGATATACTGGTGTTGTCACCGTTATTCTGTTGTTTGCTTATACAGTACACAATATTAACTATTTCAAAGATGTATATACTATTTCTTTAGGACTTTAAACTGTATAATTGATAATTCCGGAAGTAGGTATTAATAAAAAAAAGATAAACAAGATCTAAACAGGATCTCACTGCGGATTTGAACGTCCACAGACCAGTTAATAACAATGAACAACAACACTGAACAGTGTCAGTTGAGCATTGCAACACATCAGTATGTCACATAACCTTGTCGAGTGAGTGTTTGCAAACCTCATCTGCTTTTGGAAGCCACAATGGAGGAAGATGAGAAACAGCTGGAGCCGGCCAGCTAGAGAAAGCCATTTCTTAGGCAAGATGATTTGAACAGCGGAGTTGTGGAACTTTCAGTAGAGTTGGGGCACGAGATAAGATCATCACTATAAAGAGAACGGGGCGCCTCACTGCAGCGGTCTTGGACATTCAGTGAAAGTGAGGAAATGAAGTGCTGCTGCTGCTGCTGCTTTTTTGGCATGATGATGATGATGGTGATGGTGGTGATGTATTCTACTGATCTAATAAATGTCTCTTCATAAAGTGCTGGTTTCATTAAATCTATTTTTAATGTGCCGTGTCCTGCCGCTATCATGATATGTGGTTCGTGAAAAGAAAAGTTTCCTGTGGCGTAGATGATCAGATTAGATTTTGGAGTACCTTGCTGCGTATCTCCATAATAATGAGAAAAACTTTCATAAACTTGTATGACTTATCCTTAATATTGGAATTTATTTAATACAGTACTTGTCTATTACATGTCCTGACACGTACTGTATACCGACATAGAGAAATGGGCCAGTTAATGATTTAATTAGCTGAATTACCATAACTGATAATATATTAAAAATCAAACTAGTTAAGATTATCAGCTCAAGTGCCTCTTATAATGTGTACTGAAAAGTGAAGCTGTGTAATATGATGCGCCTCAGGCAGTAGAGGAATTACTGTAAGTTGTTATTAAGACCTTGATGTGTGATGTGATGTGAATAATGCATGAGGTCCCCTCCAGTCTCTCGCTGAAACCCAGCTGCTGTATTTGCATATCAACAGGAGTTGGTGGCTGAAGATCCAATATAACTTTGCCTTTCCAATCAAATACCAGCTCTCAAGGGTTTGAAAGGACTACACTGCTGCAACTTAATATGAACTGTATTGTACTACTGCCCTCTAGTGGTCATTATGGGAAAGTACATAATTCTATAAAGTATATGGAGAGGAAAAATTTTTCAGTGTCTTTGTACAGCATTTAGTCATTGGTGTAGGTGCTTGGTATAGATATGGCAGTCCTGAAGCTGGAGTTAAAAACACAACAGACTCACAATAGAGCTTCTGTTGACACCTTTAGTCACCTTTGACCCAAGGTCAAAGGTCAGTCAGCATATGTCTCACCTGAGCTTTGACCTTCACCCCTGCAGTCAGTTCAACTGCTGCTGTGGGAGCTCATGAGTTTCAGTCCAAACCACCTCAGACGCTTCAAAGGGAACATTACTGAGAGGTTAGTGTTGATAGTGTGAGCGCAGAGAATTCTCACACACACAGGACAATATTGATTTTTAGCGGCTCTAATGACATTTGAAAGGAGCTGCTGTTGTTATTAATACACACCACTATACGTGAGCTGACTGACTGCATTTGTGCGTATGTGTGTGTGTGTGTGGCACAGATATGAGATGCTCTTGTCTATGGTCTACATACATAAACATTACATTAGATTTTGGTAGTAATGTTTAGCCCTATCTACCACAAATGCAGAGACTGCTTGAGCAGAAGCAGAGAGGTGGGGATGGATGGAAAATAGCAGCACACAGTACATACTTGGATTGTGTCATCAGACGGTCTGAGCAAAGTAAAGCTTTTCAGAGCTTTTGCCCATCTGCCTCCATACACAAAGGTCCTCGACAGGATCGCTCTTTGGTGTAGCAGTCACACTGGTAACACAGATCATGACTGCCCTCTGGTGGCTAGGGAGGATCTCTTTCAATGCAGTTCAGCTCCAACATCCCACTTTGCCTTATGGAAAATAGCAGCTCCCTCTTTGACTCCTAGCCAAGGCCATGGATGAGTGAGAAGGGCCTCCCTGATGCTCACACAAAGGACCACTACACCCAGTGGAAAAACTGACACATGAGTGGCAGAGTAGGGGAGCGAGAATACAGAGATGAGGGCGAAGTTAAGAAACTCCTTGCCGCCGTTTTCATTCCACACCGAGTGTATTAGTCAGTAAAGCTGTTTCAGTTTTGTGTCAGACTTTTTGGTGAGACTTGCATTCATCACAGACACATCTTTACCCAATTACATGTTACAATTCAGTTCATTTCAATTTGATTCAAGGGGCCTTTCTTTTTGGAGCTCTGTTTATGGTTGTGACATATAATACGCTTAGAAACACATAAGAGTTTGGAGTAGACTCAGTGCACTCAGTGGGTATGTGTGAACACCACAATAAATTGTTGGATAAAAGAAAATTACAAGATTGCATGTCATGTAAAAAGGAAATATTTGGAAAAGACTTTCAAAGAAACTTGCATGTGATTACTCACCTCGTCTGTTTCTTAATGTGAATCTTGCCCTGGTATGGGCTCTTCACAAGAAAGGTGTGGATTGGAAGTCATCTGGCGCGCAGCTGAGTGAACACACACAGCGCATTACACTCCTTCCCTCAGACACTCATCATCTTTTACTGCAGCTGCATCCTTTACTGCAGCTATGGGGAAGAGACATCAGTAGATCCCACCCGATCAGGAGGCTTGGAAAAAGTGAAATGGAGCAGAGATACAGACATTTATTTTACACTAGTGACAGTACACTTTGCCGATGCTTCACTAGGCCCAGTAGGGTTCGGCTGGAGACGTGCACAGACATGCACAGATCACTGGTGCATTCCAGCTGGTCTGTTCTGGGTCACCGCGAGAGACAACATGTTGGTTTATCTGGAAGACTGATGGAAATTCCAAAAGCAGAAGATTCAGCACCAAGCTCTTCGCATATACATCCACGTAGCTGTTGATGTTTGGATCATAATGCAATCCACAGACATGGTTACTCCCAACAGTTGTTTTCTCAAAGGAGGACTGGCCACGCACAGCTGGGAGACGTGGAGAGAGTTGCATCACCCTCAGAGCCTCAGAGCAGCCAAAAACGAGCCAGTCAGCCACAACATGTCTGACATTTACTCAACTGAAGAATGACCCCTGACAGCATCCAGCCCATTAGCCAGGCGAGAAATAACATTCATATGTCATAACTGGGTTCTGCAGCTTTATAGCAGAATGCGGCACTATCACAGCACTCTGCGAGTGAGGTAATGATCTATTTTTTTTCCCCCTCCAGCTGTCACTTATCAAGAGCTTGTAGGATTCTGGCAGTGTCCCTGTCTGCGTCACAGAGTCAATACTGGCGGTGGAAGTGTGTGTGTATGCAAGCATGAGCGTGAGGAGGGTTATTTTCTGGAAAACTTAATTTTGCTGGAAGCGGGGGGGGGCTCACTAGATCATGGATGGATAATGCTTTGAAGCGTGGTCAGGTTCGTGTGTGTGTGTGTGTATGTGTGTGTGCTGCTCTCCATCAGACTTTGGTAGCGTGTTAGTGTTGTGTTAGCATGCAGGGGCGCATCCCTCGCCTGGGGTAAAGCAGAGGACAGTGTATTTAGCTGTGGCAGCTTGGCAGTGGTAGCGCTGCTGGTGCGCTGTACAGCTGGCAGGAACCTCGCGTGCCTCTCTGCTTTGAGTGACAGCGTGGCATGAGAGGTTTAGACTAGTGGTATGACAAGACCTTTAGCTCATTTCCTATGTGGAAAAGAGCCGCTCAAATGCTGTTTTTCTTGTCGGGCACACGCACATAGTCTACTTACTCTCATGGAACAAACATATTGATATTATAGACTTCACATTTATTTCACTACACATGACAATATAGCCTACAGTATCATAACTTACACAACCACAATTCCGAAACAGCTGGAACTTTGTGCAAAACATATAACATATATATAGAATGAGATATTTTGTTAATCATTTTTTTTTATAAACACTAAAGTGAAAACAGTAGACAAGACAATATATTTAATGTTTGACCTTATTTTTGTAAATGTATGCTTATTCTGAATTTGATGCAGCAACACATTTTAAACAAGTTGCGACAGGAACAACAAAAGACTGGGAAAGTTGTGGAACGCTCCAAAAACACCTGTTTGGATCATTCCACAGGTAAACAGGTCCATTGGTAACAGGTGATAGTATCATGATTGGGTATGAACTTTGTTGGCAAATGACTGCAATCTTCTTTATTTACGTTTTACTCAGAGTTTTTTCTTTTATTCAGATATTTGACTATATTATTTTCATGTTATTATTCACTGAGCATACACACACAAAACACATCTAAACCTTACATAAATTGTGGCAACTAAGCCAGACATGATGAGATATAACAATGATTTCAGTGTCACTTACAATATAGCTGTGGATATGATCTTGAGTGTGGTGGTTTCCCTTAAAAACAGCAAAACTACACTGTAATTTGTGGGCTAAAACCCCTCATCTGTCATCTCAAGAGTTACTACTACAGTTTTAACAGTTCACAAATACATTATTTTTTAATCAGATGATCTGTCAGTTGTCATTGTTTTTTTTTTTCCAACCAGACACTTCAGTCAGTTTTTGAACATCTTACAGACCAAGCAAGCAAAAGAAAAGTTTTTTTTTTCTTTCTTCACCTTTACCAGCTCACACTTGACTCACTTATAAACATAAAATTACATTGGAATAAACTTCACTGTGAATGATGAATCCTGGAAAGTCTGTTTGTAAGCTCCTTGAATTGTTTATCCAGTGGCAATGATGTATAAGACCAGTAAATCAGTGTATGTGTACAGCAGTCCAATATTAGCATTGGCAAGAATGGGAGTCTGGGTGAATCTGAATGAGAATGTGAGTGTTTATCTGCCCTGGTCAGCTGGATGGAGGACAATGTGGATGAGTTTGCATTGAAGACACTGGAAGAAAAAAAGTTTCCGATTTTCGTTTATGCATTTTATGATGTTTCTGGCAAAGTCTGTCATTGGACAAAAGAGAGGTGGCATTAAAGAAAACATGGCTGATTGTCCTCCAAGCCTTCCAGATAGAGGCTGCTGAGACTAAAGGCTTAAGAAAAACAGAAGCATAAAAGTTCCTGAAGGAAGCTGATGAGATAGGAGCAGACAATGGATGAATGAGGCCTCGGGCTCGACCTTAGCAAACACTGAGATGGGTCAAAGGTCTGTGTGGCAAAGAGCAGAGGTCAATTTATCCAGAGAAAAGTGTCTAGGTCGCCTGCCGTGTGTCTGACTTGTTGCTTGGCTGCTCCCTTCCACACTTGTAATCTGTAACTGATTGAGATCTGCTTAAACGAGGGCTGGCTGGAAGTCCTGGAACACATCAAGCGGTGGAAGGCTTAGCTCTGTGTCAGTCCGGCTCAGACGTGCTTGCTGAATATTACAAAGACAAAGAATCAGTGATTGGCATTTGTAAGCAGAGTCTAACAAAAGTGTATTAGAAATGTTGACTTTGAGTTCTGTATGTTAATGTAACCATGAGCAAAGACTTTCCTAAACTTAATCCAATTTTTAAAATTGCCAAAAGTTTGGAAGAATTTGGAAACATACACAAATAAATCCCAACCTCCTGCTCCCTCCCTTGTGTGACCCCATGCTCCATGGGAAAAAATTGTTGATGTAATTTATGATAAATGAAAGACTTAACAAAACTTAAACAGTCACCACCCAAATTCATCTCTGTCAACACATTTCAGCCATTGAATAGAACGGCACACATAGAATGTGCACAAACAAACGCTTTACCATTCATGTAAAACACTGTTACGCTATCTCGGTCGAGATGTAATTAAAACCATTCTGTGGCAAAACAAAGATTTGTCAGCATACATTTGCATTTCTGAATCTACTGCACACAGAACTTTATGTGCTTACAAAGCAGTACTAATGTGTCAAGAATGAGAAATGCACTTTCATAATTTCCTTTATGGCTTCCAGTGCCTTGAAGCAGGCTTTTCTTTCAGGCCGGAAAGGGAAAAGCGACATACAGGAGTACATAAAAGACAGCCAGTGTTCAAGTTTCATTCCTTTAGCACTCTGCAAATGAATTCCAAACGTTTTATGCAAAACACTTGTGTGCTTGCTCAGTCTCGCTACTGATACAGTACAACTACCAGTAAAACTGTTGCTTTGGCCACTGCAGGACCAGAAGGATGTGTACATATGTCACTGACAGGTTAATAGATTTAGATTTTATTAATCCCAAGTATAGTGACATGCAGTGACAGCAGACATGCCACTGCACACATATTTGTCTGGTCTTTAAAATACAGGTGTTGTGAGTCTTTAAAATAGTTAACTGGGCTACAAAGCTTTGCTGTTGGACATTCAGAAACTGGGTTTTTTTTCTCAGAGGATTTTGATTTATTGATAGCTGTCAGGATGGCAGGATAATTGAAGCTTTGACTGCAGGTGTTAGATTCAAGGTGTTTTCTTGTCTAAATTTAACCATTGGCTAACCCTTTCATGTGGTTAACATGTGAAAATAGCACATCTGGCTGGTGCTGTTGCCACGTTATCCAATTAGTGGTCGAGGGAAAAATTTTCTCCGCCACCGCATAGTCTACTGTTCACAGTTCATGCTGGTTGTGCGATGCCATGCTGATGAGCCACACTGGTGGCTCAAAATATATGACCCAAAACAAGTGTGTTTTGTTCCAGGAAAAGTGTTTGTCAGTTGACATGAAGTCTTGACTGTTGACTGTTTTTTGACTTTGAAAACCCAAGTGTTTACCTCCAGTTCCCCTCAAAGTGGATCTTGCCATGGTTTTTGTGGCATTGTTAGTCCAGTAATTATGGACACATGAACTGGCAAACAAAGGCAGTGGTGGTTACAGAGGCATGAAACAATCAGACAGTACCAACACCACTCTTACTGGCATTGCTCTGGACAGAGCCACATTGACGTCAGTCTAAAACTGTAATTCATTAATAGGTTTAGCTTGTACAACATCACAGGAAATGTCGACCCCTGTCTCATTGACATTATGTTTATATAAAACAAATTACCAACAAGAAATGCGATCTGATTTTGACTCACGCCAACTGAATTACTTTTTGTATTAAAATAATTAGGAAGTGTTAAATAATTAATGCACTTAGCAAGTTGCAAAAATGTGGATACTGAATGTATGTCTACTGACTACATATTTCTTAAGCATACAGTAAAATTACTATCCAAATCAGCGGTAACAAGGAGGTCACTGAAATGAATGTTGAATCAGTGTGTCAGTGTCAAAGTCAATGTCAGATTCTGTTGTTTTTGTCTGGGCTCCTGCCAAATCTGACCAATGACAACATGCTTAGGCACATGTCGACGTGATGCTTTTTAGATAATTGGTGGATTTTATGGGGAAGATCTGATTAGGAGAGACTGCATTCATCCAACTTTGGTCAGAACCATTCTTATTTCTAGAAATCTCACTTAATCTGAGTTTATTGGTGATCCAAAACCATGACAACCCTGAGTTGAGACCAGGAGGTAGAGCTGAAGAACTACATGCTTTGTTGCGTTAGAGTTTAGAGTATTACCCACCCAGCACCCAATGGAGACTATGTCTGTTTAATGATTTCTTCATCTAAACCATCAACCTGTCTCTTAGACCCCATCCTAACTAGGCTGCTTAGAGAAGTGTTGCCTTTAATTGCCATTTCTTTACTAGATATCATCAATCTGTCTTGATCAACAGGCTGTACCACAGTACTTTAGCTGTAATCAAAACTCTTCTCAAAAAGTCGTACATCATAGCACAGAGACAACAGTTACAAATTACCTTCTAATTTCACAAGACAAATGACTTGTTAATGAAGATAATGAAGATGATCCATGCATGCCAAAGTTAGAGTTCAACAAGGTTCTGAGCTTGGACCAATTCTATTCACCCTGTATTTGCTTTCTTTTGGCAATATTATCAAGAAACACGCCATAAATCTTCATTGCTATGCAGATGATACTCAGTTATATTTATCCATAAAGCTAGATGAACCAATTACTAAGCTACACACATACACACAAAGTCTGTATTAAGGACATAAAAACCTGGATGACCTGCAAATTTCTGTTACTGAACTTGGACAAAACTGAAGTTACAGTACTTGGCCCTGAACACCTTAGAAACTCACAATCTGGTGATAAAGCTACTCTGGATGGCAGTGTTCTTGCCTCCAGCAACACCATAGGGATCTTGAAGCCTTCTTTGAGCAGGATATGTCCTTTAAATAAAACAATTTAAATGACTGAATTTTTTCATCTACCTATGATTGCAAAAATCAAGCACATCCTATCTCAAAATAATGCAGAAAAACTAGACCTCACATTTGTTACCTCCAAGCTGAATTTTTTAAATTCTTTATTATCAGGCTGCCTCAGGCTGTACGTAAAGACTCTCCAGCTGATCCAGAAAGCTGACACCAACTGAAATTGCAATATTTTCCTAACCTTAACTGAAGTTGTTGCCTAAACCTAACCACAGTCTGGACATGAACCCTGGATTTTGGTGTCACAGTCTTGCACTTTGTAAGACTGCCAACCACCCTGACCACCTCCCTGTGATTACGTTTGTCAGCACAACGTAACTGTGAATGCAAATTAGCTGTATATAAACAGAATTCCTAGAAGAAAGGGTTGCTCAATGATTGTATGGTAAATATGAAGCAGCTAGTTAGCGGGGCTTAACACAACAGCTGGAAATGAGGAGAACGTAACTCCTTGTAAAACCACAATTCACAATGTGTGAATCAAACGAAATATATTTGAAATGTGTCAGTAAGTGACCTTTGGAGCTGGAAAGCCAGGCTAGCTATTTCTGCTTTTGTCTTGGTGCAAAATATGATAACTAGCTGCTGCCTGTAGCTTCACATATGATGGACAAATATTATAATGTATCAGTCTTCTCATCTAGCTTGGTAAGAAAGCTAAAAAGCATATTTCCCCAAATGTTGTACTATTTCTTTAAGATATAATACATTTGGCCCAGCTGGGGAAAAATGCTAAGGCTATCTTTTTTTTCCCAAGGTTATGATACTGCCTACCAGACTACCACATTCTTGTGTGTTTGTGTGTGCATACACATCTACACATTCAGTATATCAGCTTACTTGTGTTTCTCTGGTATATGTCTAAATGTGATGTACAAGACTCTTGAAGGTTGTTAATCAGAGTTGGGAAGAAACGTAAACTCACTGACATCTGCAGATGGATTAACAGTTGCACATGGGTCACTGATAGTGCCATTTAAAGCAGTCAGAGTGATATAGTGTAGGTTAACAGGTTAACTGATAGTTCTGCCAGACAGAAAAACACATCTGTGACAAGCATTATCCTGGATACCCTCCACCTGACTCTCACCGTCCCACTCACATTCTTACCCATGTTTAACACATACTGCATGTCAAGCAATGGGTGCAACTGCAGCACAGTGAAATTTAGTTAGCATTGAAGGGTCAAATCACACCTCTGTCTTCTTGATAAGCAAGGCCTGAGTGTTGAGGTGGAGGCAGTTTGGTACTTGCAGGGGACAAAAATGCAGGAAGCAACTCGTGCTAGCTCGTAATTTACAATGAGAGACATACCAGTTTACAGATACACCCAACGCATGACTCACGCTCTTAATTCACGGATGTGGATACTGCATTTACTACGTTTTCAAGCATTTGGTCTCAATTAAGCTAATTTTGTTTTCAATTCATTTAAGTCTACATCAAACAGGGGGTTTCTTTTTCATACACTTGAATGTTTATTTGTCAGGTTGGTTGAATAATTAATAACAGGCTTTGAACACCAGAGCTGGCCTTTATTGGTCACAGACAATCATTCCATATTGGATTTTTAGGAACTCCTTGTGAGCCACTTCAAAGCAGGAGGCAGGAAAAAAAAAAGTGCCACAGCATTTCCCTCGTTGCAACGGCGCATGGTGATCTGCTGCCCTGGAGCAAGATGGGAACGATTCGATTCCGTTTACATGTCACTATTCATATTTCATAGACATAGAGGCGTATGCAAGATGCATGATGTCTCGCACACGTGGACGGGCACCGTGTACATTTACACCCGAAGTCACACTCAAAACAGTTGTTTTTCGTATAGTGGCTGAAGCCTGATCCTTCGACATACAGTATGTGGCCTGGATAAATAATGGAAGTATACCAAATGGAACAAATAACATACTCCCTGAGACTTCAAAAAGATATATTCACTAGAAGGTGGAGCCCTGCAATGGGTATACTGTTATAGTGGGGAACCCATTTGATCTATATTATTGATCTGATATCTATATATCATTTTTTTTTAATTCTATTTTTATTTTATTGTATTTTGTCTATCCCATTCTGTTGTATTTCATTTATTATTTTTTCATTCTGTCACTATAGCTCTGCCCTTATTTTTATTTCGGAATTGTTATCATGCCCCTATAAGCACTAAGTTGTAAAATTTTGAGGGGAAAAAAAGGGAAAAAATAGCAGATATGATGTATGTGATTTTGTATATATGTTCTGAATGCAACTGAAATAAAAACTAAGTTAAAAAAAAAAAAAAAACAGTTGTTCTTCCAGTTTAGTTGATGCAGAGGTTAGGCAGAGGTTTTCCCAAAATGTTGTCTGAATTGATGCAACACAGTCGTTGCCCAACATGCGTTCGATTTCAACTGCTTTTCCACGTATCCGCCCTTGTGTTTAAGCTTTAGTGCTGAATGAAATGTGTCTGACATTTCTGTGTGGGAATAAATCACAAACCAGTGAGCTAGAAAAAAAACAGTCATTAAGTGCATGTTGAAGGCAGATGTTTAGTCTATAATTGTCACCATTATTATTCCATCAATCTCTATTTTGTCTCAGTGATCATAGCTGTACGTGTTTAAGACAAATTGTCAAGACAGAGACTAGACTATATATAAAAAAAAGCTTTTGAGCGGCCTGGTTTTTCAATCTAGACGTTGCACATAAACACACTCATGTCAATGTGCCAAGTAAGACGGATTACAGTGCAATGGAGGATAAATGGGTACTTCCATATGTCCATGAGTTTTTCACCCTGTGCAAAAACATGACAAAATTCACCTGAAAGTACAAAAACACTGGCGCACAATACACATGCATTCGCAAGCTGACACCCACACTGACAAACACACACACCTGTAGATTATGTGACGGTTACCATGATGATGGATGAGGCCAGATGGTCACTTCCACGTATCACTCCAGAGGCGTAGCCCGTTCCTCCTCTTCACCAGCTATAACTGCAAAGCACTGGCCTGGGCTGGGTTTCCCATTACTAACCCCATGAAATACGTCCTCAGAGCCAATTCACAGGAAGCAACGAAAGCCAAAATGGTCACAATGTAGCTTCTCTGATAGCAGTTTTGTAACCATCTGAGTGTGCATGATACACTTTGGTTTCTGGCTTAACGTGGCAAAGAGAGAATGTCTTTACCATGCTTTGGTGCCATGCACACTCATGCGAAACGTGCACCTACTTAGGCCCTCACCTGAGGGTTAGCAACACTCAGCGGGAGCGATTTTAGGAAATAATGGAGTGTAACAGAACATATACAGACTTCTTTCCACTTATCTATAAACATATGTTACAAGTATGACTTCATATGCGTGAAGGTGTGCACAGTGGGTTCCATACCATAATGTTCGCACTCAGCAGACGCAGCTAAGCCAACCATAACACACCTGGCTTCTCAGTCAGACTAGGCCTGCACCTCACCGGCTGCTGCCTGCCTCTCTCCCAGTTCATTCATCTGCGGTGAACAGTGGCTCCCTCTCGCTGCGTGGTATCACACACAGTGCAACATGACCAATCTGATAGACTCTCCAAACTGCACATATAGGATAAACATTTGGCTGTCATGGTGAGTTTTTGTTACCTAGCCACTCAAGTCATATCACATAACCTAATCACTGATGTACGGCAAGGAAGCAGGTACTGCTACCTGCCTTCAAATTCTGACTGATGGCTTTGTAGTCAGTTCGTGCCACGGGGACAAACTTCAGTGGCCATATGATAGCCACCTGTGTAAACGGTTGGAGTATCTCATGGCTCTGAAACACTGGATCCTCAGAGAGCTGCTTCTGTTGCTGCAGGAGACAAGGGGCCTGACCTCTCTTTACAGGGGGTAGCCCTGCAGGCAGTCAGTGGTAGACATTAGCTAACATACACACAGTTTCATGCATAAATGTCTGTATACATGCATACTGACCCAGTTAAGTCTATCTTGTTTTAAATCTCTTTATTTCCTTTCCTTTCCTTCTCTCTTTCACTGTAACACTTCAGTTCAGTGCACATAACTTTTAGATGCATGCACGGGAATGAACAGTGTGTATGCTGCCAGCTAGGCGGCGGAGTCAGGAGTAGTGTATATGTCTGTCTCTGTGGGTCAAACAGGAGGCGAGGGAACAGCTTCTGTGGAACAGGGGCGGATATTGACACAGCATTAACATGAATGAAAATATTTTCTGTGTTCAGAGAGCATGAAAGGAACGCTGGCAGACGTTTGGACATGGCCTGTTCAAACAAACGCTGGACATCAGCACTCAATCAAACAGTCTTTTCACACACCTTCCTAAAACAGCAGCTAAAAGAAGGAGCATTCAGTGATGTTACAGGCTGCGGGTCATGCTTTTTGTGACCATGAATCTCACCATCTTTGAAATTTGAAGCATTCACAAAACTCAGATAATGCAGAGCAAGTAGCTCTGCAGTGCACTACATGCTGAATAAAGTTTCTAGGTATTGGTGGAATCCCAGGGGCCCATGCGAGAGGACAGAATTTCAATTAGGAAGTGGACAGAAAGTCAGTGTATGGCTGCTGTGTAGGAGTGCTGCCATTGGTACAAGCACAGTCAGAATCATACTAATGGAAACATCAATGGTTGAAAGTACAGCACAAATCAAGAAAATGGGGAGGGAAGCATGGGCAGGGGAGGGAGGGATGGTTAAAAGAGAGTGGAGAGATGGGGGATTGAGCTGTTGCTGTTGCTGTTTCTGACTGATTACTGCTATTAGACCGGGTGAAGGAAGGAGACCCCATTCAGTCACAGAGGGGCCGATGTGAATGAGTGGATGCTGTGCCTGTTGGCCTGTGTGCATTAGCCTCCTCAAATAGCTATTAATCTGATGTAGTGGCTTAAGACATCGGAAATGAAAATCTTCCGGTGCACCTTTCATCAGGATGTGAGGCTAAAATATGCTCTTACAATAATGCTTGGGCTCAAAGTGACGAAACGGCGTGTCACAGTCCGTCAGATAGTGTCGGCTCCATGGGAAGCTGACATTGAACAGTTGTCTCACCCTCAACAACAGATGAGAGTCTATAATTGCACCAGGCAAAGGAATAACAGAGATAGTGTATGTTACGAGACCTCCACACACACAAAGTCCTTCTGTTCTGGCAGGGAACAGGTGCAACGTGGGAGTTGGAGTTATCAGATCTCAGGGTGGTGCAAGGGGGTGGGGGTGCAGCTGCTACAACCAATTTCATATGAATTCGTTTCCAATTACATATTACTGTATGTGCCTTAATTTATAGGCTTGCCATTTATTGATGGGTATACGTTCACACTCACATTCACACCATGCCTTTATTACTCTTTCATTTTTCTGCCTCCCCATCGAGCTGTTCATCCTATTTCTTTGGTAATATTTACTTCATTTTGTCTGTGCATGACTTTGTGATATTGAGATACTTTTTTTTGCTGGTAATTGATGTAAAGATCTTAATTAGGAACATAATTATTGGGAAATGTTCTCATCAAATCACTGTTTTGCAAATCAAATAACCACAATGTGAACCAGACACAGATTCGGGAACAACAAGAGAAAACTTTTTTGCAGACTTCCATTTTAGGGATCAGCATGACTTAATGTTGGTGTCACCACACAGTCATGAGAAAGAGACAGAGAGAAACAGATGGATGACAGAGAGCTTTACGGGAGACAGACAGCGCTCTGCTCCGGTAACAGGACGCCTGTGGGACCTTCCTGTGGGATATGTTCAAATTCAATTATGACTCCAGTCATATTGGGTTTTTTTTCTTCTTGAGAGTGTGTTTCAGATTCAGATAGCTGTGGACCTTGAGACAAAACAAAAGACCACAAGGACACACACTACGAGGCTGCATGTCAATGAGTTCAGCATTAATATTTTACACAATACTGACAATACCTGAATACCTGAACTCACCGGAACTCACAGGTACACAAACAGTACTGGAAACAGACAACAGATCCTGAGCCGTTTAGACAGAATGCAGTGGAAGAGAAAGAGAAAGAAACACAAAGAAGTGAAAAAGGCAGGCAGGCACATTATGATACATGAAGGAAGGAAGCACTGGACACAAGGGCAAACTAATAACCAGGTTTTACAGAACTGGCGAGTGTGGGAGATTGGTAGATAGACAAACAGTAGGAAATGGGACGGGAGAAGAAAATTGCCATGAAAGAAACCTTGCACATAGAAATCCATGGTAACAGTGATAATGACTATCCACACGGAAATAAACACAAAGAGGGCAATAATTGAAAAATGAAAGAAGTGCCAGTTAAGAGGCTGAAAACCTTGGCCCAGGTCCATGTTAATGCAGCGGAGGTAGGAGGTGGAGGAGGGGAAGGGGAGAGGAGAAGCAAGGGGTGGTCTGTAGAGTGACATGAGAGGCAGCGTTTCTCAGAGGAGCCGGGGAGAGTCTTACAGAGCCTGCCTGGGAGACACAGCACACTTAATCCAGCTGCCTGGGAGGGAGAGGGAGATCTCGAGACAATCTAAAGGAAGGAGGCGGCAGTTTTCAGCCCTCCAAGCTGATATACACTCCCAACGTTACCAACCACACACACAGGCTTTTCCTCAGACACACCACACCATGGCAGGTGGCCTCGGCCCAGATCAGTGGCTGTGGTAGGAGCCATCTTAACTGACTCACTGAGGTCTGAGCTGAGGTTTGGATCCTCCCTGATTGCTGGAGCGTGAGCAGAGTTTGGAGCAAGAGCTTCACTTTCTTCCCCAGTGCAGAGAGACGGCACGCCAGGCACGAGGCTCCCTACTCCTCCCCTCTCCCACTCTGCCTTTTCCTGGGCTCCTGTCCAGAAAATGACTGGCTCCAGTGGACCCAAGAGGAGGTACGCAGCCTGAGGATACAGTACAACAGCTCCAGCCTTAGCCCGCCTTCCTGCTTGCCTGCTGGGACTGACAAATGCACTGAGGTTTTACAAAGCAGCAGCTCCTTCACCTTTGTGGGATCCATAGATTTGTTTTATTTATTTATTTTTTATTTTTGTCTGTCATCAGATCAGAAAGACTGGATCTGAGCTGGGCAAACAGACAGACAAACAAACAGACGGACTGACATATGGACAGAGAGCAGTGGGCACTGCGGCATGCATGTAGCAACTGGACTTCTCTTCTCCCTGGTTACTAAGACCAAACAAGCATAGTAGCCAGAGCACTATCCTGTCCACCGAGGTAGTGGGTGGATGCAGCTTTCAGCAGACTGCTATAGGGGAAAGCAGAGACTGTATAGAAGCTGCAGAGATACATCCAGTTGATCCACATTGTGGTGATCATCAGAAAAAAGGACTGTTGCCTTCAAGTAGACCTCTTTTGGATGTTTATGTCAGAGATCTCTTTTTGAATATTGCTTGCAGGAACTTGCGCGGCAAACAGCTGTCTTTCTTTTCATGGACTTTGCTGTCCATGTTGAGCAGGCTTCCAGGATTACAGATGAGCGTGGAGTGTGAGTCTCAATGAGGATGGCAGAGCGCACGAGGACTGTGTATCTGACACTGATGCTGCTGTATCTTGTTCTGCTGGTCACGGCTCACGCAGCCCACAGCATCTACCCGAGGATACGGCTCACTCACAAAGGTAGGAAACACCAAGTGTGTGTTTCTTCCATTTATCAAGCAACGAACGCCGATGCTGCACAAATTCAAATGCTCTGTTGTGTTGCACCAATATAAAGGCAAAGACAAAGCGTATAGATGATGCTGTATAGTGTGTGAAGCTGTCCAGAATAGTCAATGCAGCCTGAACTGAAACTAGCATTCTCTGTTCAGTGCCTTCATCGCAGATTAGGAATAAGATAAAAATGTCAAAGAACAGAAATTTTCACACTTTATTAGACCTCTATTCTCAATTTATAGCAGTATTCATTGCAGCATTTTTGTTCATACCAGTAATAGTGAATAAATAAATGAGTAAATGAATAGTTAAATGTGGTTGTTTATGCCTATCTATACTGATTTAAGAAGTTATGATACCTTTCACTTCAAGATATCTGTAAAATACAAGAGAATACTCTATGTGTGTAAAAAAAAAAAAAGTACTGTCAACAATGCAAAGTCAGAGCAGCAGCATCTTCTGTGACTGAGTAAAAGAAGCCGCAGGTTATCATTATCATGTAATCAGGCGGTCACTGGAGATTTATGTTTTAGCCTGGGAGAAGAAGTCACCGTGCACGGTGGATCTGAGAGGGCTGACTCCTGCGCCAACATACTTTTTTTTCGCTCACTGTCGATGTTCAAGGAGCCTCCTTGTAGTTTGTTTTGATCCCTCGGCCATGGTGGCTGAGAATCCACAATGTGGCTTTCTCTCATGCCATAGCGGCAGAGAGATGAGAGAGTTTTGTTTTTTTTTGGCCATGTGTATACGTCTGAGAGAGGGAAAAGTGTTTGTGTGCGTCCGTTTATGTGTGTGTGTGATGTGGATGGGCATGCACTGGAATGCGGACGGATTGTTGCGTATCTCCTACAATAATGGGGGTTTTTAATCTTTTTTATCTTACCTAGATAAAAGTCTTGAGTAAACACTGCCTTTTTCTCACAGTTTCTTTGATCTCTATAGCAACAGAAGGTGATGATTCCACATAAGCCTGTTAGTCATGGTTGAATATAGGTGTGGAATTTGGTTGGTCAATAACTCATAAATAGTGAGTCTGTTATGAGAGGTAACAAGTGTGGCTCATCAGATACATCTGTGACAAGGGTTTGCTGCTGTATGACAGGAACTGTACACTTCATTTCTTGCACATGACAAATTGTCAGTCAAAAGACAATAAATAACGAAGCACAGTAAAGTACAGTTTTCCGGTGAAAAATGATGGAAACGCATACTAATTATGCCACTGACCTTTTTTAATTTACTTAGGAATCATTTCAGACCATATTTACATTTTAGGCCCACATTTATTTTGTTTGAAACTATGGATGCAAGCGTTTTCTATGTAGCTTTTCATATTTTAACCATTAATATTTATCTTTTGTGAGATGCTTAATGGAAAATTTGCCAAAAGACTAGAAAAATCAAATCAAATATGACTGAGTTCCTATTCATATGTCAGGTATATACTTGATGAATGAAACAAGAAATATTTCACGTAAACTATTTATTCATTAAATTTACAGAAATATTGCTATGTCATGAGATGCATCGCTATCTGAATATGAAATGATCTATATCAGGATTTAATATTTGAAAGATAAACTGAGAGAAAAAGACTTTTTTCTTCTTTGGCAGCGGTTCATATAGCAACAAAAGTGAGCAGATCAGTGCTGATGTGCTTAGTCATAAATGCCACATCACATCAATATTTTTTATGATCATGACTTTCACATATCAGCCAATTCATTAACCACCTGAGGGGAAAGCTGCTACAGTGATTGACATCCCACCTCTCTCTCTCTCTCTCTTTCTCTCTCTCTCTCTCTCTGATACATGTTCTGGCTAGCACAGGGCGCTGTGGGAAGGCTGCAGTTGGATCCTATCATTATGGAATGAAAAACATCTAAGCCCTAATATATGCCTCATGGGCTCTACCAGTGAATTTTGCGCACACCCTTGCATACTCACACACACACGGCCGTCCACAAGCAGAATAGCGTGAATTCTTCACACACCAATGTCTTGGATGAGGTTCAGGGAGATTGAAAATGATGCAGTTTTAACTATTCGCCTTTAGGACTAAGAAAATATTACCATAACATCTAGTACAGGGTGGAAAAACTAGATTCTCCCGTTTGAGAAAGATTAACAATGGGGAAAAAAAGTAAGCAATATCCGTACATAAATATTTTTAACCTGCTTCTGGTCAGATGAGCGGACAGCATCTGTGTTGGATCAATAGGAATCTCAATAAAATGTCAGATCAACTTTCTCCTGGTTTCTGGGAATGAATTCCTCCGAGCACATTGTCATGTGCTTCAAGGACGACCTGACTACTATGCAGAATGTGTCTCTGCTCGCTTTGATGTTAGCCACACCTCACACATGGGGTAGAATTATTAGTGCTCTCTCTTTCATCTATTCCTCATCTTCTTGTCTAGACTTCATGGACCAGTGAAGATTTTTCCAGATTTCTACATTTGTTTCACTTTCATCCCAGTCAGTCTTTCATTTGCTTACACCCCCAATTAACCTAAATCACACGGCGTATTGAGTTACGATCGCAGACTCTCTGCTGTCTTTAAAGAGAGTTGAGGCCACTCTTTGACTGCACAGATTCCAAAGACCTTAAATGCAGGCTAAGGATGGTAAAACAGCTAAATTGCTTGGACTTTTGGCCCATTAAACTCCCTAACTCCTGGATTATTGTACATAGAAATGCTCCGCAGGGAGACGTGCTTGCCATAGAACAGAAATTAAAACATGTTGTTAGTTTTGTTCTAATTTTTGTGTTTTTGGACGGAGATCCATGAGACTTGGTTCTGCATTATCCAAGGCTCTTGGCAGCAGTTTCAGATCCCCAGGCCTGTGGTGGCCTGTGGAGTGAAATGAGCTCTTCTCTCAGGACGATCATCAATTCGGCTGCTAATGAAGCTGTTACCCAGCTAGCGTGTGTCAGAGTCCCGGCAGGCTGCAGGTAGACGGCCAGCCTTATGTTGCTGCCTCTCTAGCTCTGTCATCGTGCTTGGCTTGAGCTGCAGAGAGTGTGATACAACACTTCATATTAGTGATGATCTAATCAGATCAAAGTCACTTCCAAAAACTCTTCACTTCTGCAAAGTTTAATATGGCCGCTAATAATAGTTTGCACAATGCACTTACTTCTGAAGGTCAGGTTGTGTTGGACATTCAAGTCCTGCTGATTCAGTCACGTTGGTTACTTTCAGCTCGGCTGTGATTTTCGGGCAAATCAGGATGATACATTCCTGGTTTAGTAAAACTTCAAATTTCACCAAACCCACATAATAGGTATCTGTCCAGAGCTGCTCTGGCATTATGCACTCACAGAAACCATTGTTTGATAAAGAAAATGGAGAAACATTATAAATGTTTTCATGTCTGAGACAGAGTCTAGGTGCTCTTGCTGCTGTTTGAAGCAAAGCAAAAAAAAAAAAAAAATCCCACAAAAGTTTCCCAGATTCCTGAGAAATAACACAATTTGACAGGTTATTATTGCAGACAGGCTTGTCTGTCCTACAACATATCTGAGTTTGGTGGAAGTGTTCATGAGGGCAGCTATGGCAGACACACAGCAGAAAACCTGACCATTTCACGATAATTTAATCGACCAGGCATTTCTTCAGCACGTCAGCCAAAGACGTGTTTACGCGAACGTCGTAATTGTTTAGTTTTTTTATTCTTCCGCAGGTCTGTGGGGGCGAATTAACTTATTGTGATACTAAGCTGCTCTGACAGGGTTAACATCGTACTGTATATGTTCACTTGTGTAAATAAACACATGTGCTTTCTCTATTTCAACCCAACATTTACCTCATAGAAGATGCTTAAAACACAGCTTGAATGATAGCTGAATTCATGTGCATGTATGAGTGTGTGAGACATACTGTACACTCTTCTCTTCTTGTATCTGCTATATTATAAGAATGTGGGTGAGCGAAGCTTGTGCAGATACTACGCCACCTTTAGATGTTTGTTTTCTTCAGCACTCAGTTTAAAATTGTGAGATTTAAGCAGAAAGAGCAGAGGTACACACGTGTGTGAACACAGGGATTACTCAGGTAGCAATTACTGACGTATGAAACCCCCTTTTGAGCTATAATTTTAAACCTTCCTCTCCAGACAAGAAAAAGCTCTCTCCATGTATTTTACAACCTTGAAATGATGTGGCTGAAGGTGACTTTCTTCTGAGGGTGAGGCGGGGAATACCAGTATGGCCTAAAGTTGTGTCTGTCTGAAATGAAATGAAGGCGGGGGGCGGGTTTTTTTTTTTTTTTCTGTATAAAGCTAATGTGCAAAGTGAGGAGTCCCATTAAATTTCTTCCGCCTACATGTGCAGAAACCTATGATTAACATTTAGCACATTGGTTTGTGGCCATAGGGCAGTCACAGACCTTATATCAAACCACTGGAAAATGGAGGGTATGGTGATGATTAGATAGATCACACCTTTTAGGTCAGCAGAGGAAAAATGATATTTTTTCAACTGCCTCCCCTCTACCCTCCCCCCTCCCCCCTCCTGCTCTCTAGCTTTCTCATTTTGTCCGTGTACGTCTCAGCGTCCTTTTCTCTCCCATTGTGTTGTCTGTGTGCTCTCCTGTTCATTAATGAGATGTCCAGAGGGGAAGGCAGCTGGTGCAACTCTAATATCCTTTCTGACCTTTTCCTGGTGAAGGGACCAGGGAGAGGAGATGAGTTAAGTTTGCGAAATGGGAAAAGGAAAGACGGAACGATTGTTTGGGTCTTCGGAGAGTATGTTGCAATGATATAACAGAGGGGGAAAAAAGAGGATGAAGGATGACAAGTGAGGTGAGCACTTGACACAGAAAATGGCAAGTGGATACTTTTCATTGTAGGCTGGCAGTTGTTTTCCTACAGAGAGGAAACAAAGAGGAGAACCGCTCATTTGGAATATGGCTGCAAAAGTTGTTGATAAAACTTAAAATATCATTCAAAGTGGAAAAAACAGATTAACTTATGCATCAACAAATGCAGCAAAGAAACCTACATGCAAGTATAAGTTTGTTCAGTGTGTTACTTAAACTTTGAGCAAACTTCTTTCTGTGCTGACCCTGCTTTAGATTTTCCACGCAAACTACGGTTCATATGAAAATCACTTTATGCTTTATGGACTTTTGACATATACAGTAGCTATGCATAGGCACACAGTAAGCCACATCAGTAAGTAATCCATCTGGGCTCTGAGGTCATATACATGCATGGTGGAGGCATTATAGTTTGGACCAGATGGGGTTAGACTTTGATCAAATATCTGTCAAATACAGAACATTCCTATATTTGGAAAGCATATTAAAAGTTGGCAGATACTGTTTGTGAATAGGTGTATTTTTTAATTAAGAGGTATATATCTGAACTGTCAGTTCTCAAGGTGTTCTCTTTTTTTCTAACATCAACCAGGTTACAGACTTATACTCGGCCTTTATTACAGAGAAACATAAGTTGCTCTCTTCTCGAACTCCCATCCTGCTCGGACACTCCATGTGGCTTTCATTTTGCTCCGTGACATCATTCCCCTCCCCACTCACAAGAGAATACAGGAACACGAGGCTGTATACCGATAATGGCACAACACCCCAGTTCTCCGGCTCCTGGCCCCACCCCCACGGGCTCCACAGTCTCACTCGGGCCCCGTCGGCACGAGGAGAACAGACTCCCTTCTTATTCTTGCCCCCTTCAACCCCAGCCCACTCTAATAATTCTCTTTGTTTCTGTTCCAGCACAAGTGCCATTACTCAATAAGAAACCCACCATAGACCGACTACTCTGGAAATATGACACTGCCAACCACAAGTTTAATTTCAGACATGAAATGTGTGCTGAGTGTTGGCAATAGATCAAATTATGACATCAAATTGAATTTGTGTTTCTAAGTTTGCTGGGGAATGTGTTTTTTTTTTTTTATGAACCCATGTGTGCATTTATCTTGCTTTCTTAAACCCCACTGTTCAGAGACTTATAATCAAAAGTCGATTACTACTGCACACGCACACACACACACACACACACACACACATATACACATACTGTATATTGTTCTCCACGGTGCAGCAAAACAATGTTTCCAAATGCGGCCTAACGAGGAGATCACAACGTTTATTTTGATTTCACTTCACCGAACCTCTCAGCACTCCTCAGACAGCCGATGAAAGTGTCTGTCTTGAGGGAGCACTTTTTCTCCTTGTCTTCCGTTTGAAGTGGGATCACAGTAGGGCCATGCGTCTCCCCGGCCCGGTCGCTGATGGAGAAACCTCCTCTCGGCTCCTTAGCTGACGGCTAAGGAGCCCTTGCTGGCTGCAGATGGCGAGAAGGAACTTGGAGAGGAGAGAGAGAGGAAATGCGGAAATCCCCCCTTTCCCTTCTTCAGTCTGAGCAGTGGCTGCAACTGTCTGTGACTGGCGCACATAATGACAGAGGAGAAACCTTTTAAATAGCATTGTGCACTCTAAAGCATCTCTCGGCGCGTCGGTGTAATCACATTCACCAATTGTGTTTTACAGTAACTGTAATCAAATGTAATTAAGCTGATTAGTCAACACCTTCTTTTATTATGGTGGGAAGTGGATGTTCTTTCTTCCTTTCTTTCATCTTTATTTCAGTTTCAGGTTTCAAGCTGGTTATTGTTTGTTTAATTGTTTGGGCATGGCATGGAAACATACATCTAAAATATCAAATATGTAAACAGAATAGTAGAATGAAATGTATCTGTTGTTGTGTTTGTGTGTGTGTGTGTGAGAGAGAGAGAGAGAGAGAAAGAGAGAGAGAGCGACAGAGCATGTCTATGCATCTCTCTGTGTGGATGCGTGTCCATGTACAGGGCATCAGCTGCCGCTCATCATTATTCACAAAGACAAGTGAAAAGTAGACGGGAAAAATGGTTTGGCTTATCCCCTGTTTACTCCGTCACTTTAAATAGCAGTCTAAGTCTGTCATCTGAATAAGTGGTAGCAGATCTGACTTCACATGAAGAAGGAGCTGATTGTTGGAGAGCGGGGCCTGACACTTGTTTTAAAGCGGGGCTGTCCGTGATCCGAGTTCAGCTTAACTTCAGAGGGAGCTGTGAAGAGACAGAGAGGAGAGGCAGTGTGTGTTTGTGTGTGTGTGAGAGAGAGAGAAAGAAAAAGAGCTCTAAGTGAGTGTGGATTAGATAATTACAGGAAGCATGTCTGAGCCCTGGCAGAACACCACTGCCACATCCCCTCGCTCCCTGCCACCTAGCCACCGGAGATCTAATGCTACTAAAACAAACAGCCGCTTGTCTCCAACATAGAAATCTTAATAGCAACAAAATATACATGGTCACCCGCTCCTCTGTGGAGACCTAATCCCATGTTAAACAAATAAAGCCTTCCACAGAACGTATGCTGTTGCTATGAGTAATCTACAAAATGGGATAAACACTCTCTCCTTCTACCTTGGAGATCAAATATCACTAAAAATAGACAGATGCTAGGAAAACAAATCATACGATTACCCCCTGCAACCCCAGCATGTAGAGACATCTCACCATTATTTGAGGTAGCTGGTTGGTATTGCACTCACAGCGTTCCTCTCTTCATTTAAAGGGAGTTTTCTGAAGAGTAGAGCGTGCATGGAAGTAGAAGAAATAGAGAGAATACAGCCTTCACTAGTGCTATAAATTCGATCCCAAACCCTGCCATGTTGGCTTAAAACTGTCAGAGGTCTCAAAAGCGCTGCTAACAAACACCAGATCCCCCCTTTCTTCTTCTACAAGGACACCCGTCTAACCCGGTCATGTGTTAATGAAAGATTTTTCAGGCCTGTGCGACCCAGAGGAAAGGCACACCTCTGGGCCTTCACTTAGTTTTAATCCTTCACCCTCAACCTCTGCAGAAGCTCACTGAGAGGAGGTATAGAGGAGCAGCCTGTCAGGTTCAATCAGGTGGATAGATCTGGCTGTCTTGCATGTGTGTATGCAAACTAACTGTGCGTCTGCTTGTTCTGCGCTTATTCCGATGAGTGTGTGTTTGTATGCAATGACATATCCGTCGTGGTCCACTGCTTCCTTTGCAGAGAGGGATTTCAAATCACCTACAGCAAAACTGACAGGGAGTGGCTGCTGATCTCAAACTAAAGGCAGATAAAGAAACCGGTTCCGTTTCCTGCCTGATAAAACTGGCTTCCGCCTGGAAAGAGACCACAGGCCATACTGCGCACATCAAGAGTCCCTCCCACTAATCATAACATCTTTCCCAGGATTCATATCCCACTTCTTTCATCCGTGCTTCTGCAAAGTGTCAAGGGTTAGCCGCAGCAGTCCTTAAAGCAATTTATTGTGACGTACCGGTCCATGGGAGGTCAGGTTTGAGCTGGCTGTATGCCTTTATGCCACCTGAATTTTTACTGATGATCAAAACAAGATGTGCTGTAGTTATTTGATCGAGGCAACGAGGCGTAGCTGAATTGAGAGAGAGGAGGCATAGGTGCCACATGAGAGGAAGAGATGAGATGGAAAGATAACCCTGCTGTTGCTCTCTGCTCTCTTGGGGAAAGCTATGAATCAGAAACACATGTTGCAATGTGCCCTTGGCCATGGGAGCAGTTGGGACTCAGACGCAGGTTACTGGAGAAGTTACAAATCCCTCGAGCAAGGGGTTTGGTCCAATTCGATCTTGCTGGTTAGCACAGGCAAGAAGTAAGAGAATCTGCGTTTGAAATAAAAAAGAACTGTCTCCCTAAGCAGCTAGCTATCCTTATCCAGCCTAAATTGCCAACTTATATTGTGTTGCTATAATCATTTCATCTTTTCTGTCTCTGTTTACGTGTTGTTGTCTGCAGAGCTTTGGCAGCTGAACAGGACCTGGGTGTTCCAGGGACATGGAGCATCTCTTCAGCCCCAGACCATGCTGCTGGATGAGGGCCATGAAAGACTTTACGTCGGGGCCAGGAATACTCTGTTCTCCCTTAGCCTGGACCGAGTTAACACACACCAGAGAGAGGTAAGCCTGTTGTCATCCCTCCCTGCCTTTTAGGAAGTGAAACATATTGAACTCACACACCCACAGGGCAACAGCTGCATGTGCATGTCTTTGTATTCAACAGCAGGTAGGTAAGAGGGCAGAATAACCCTGTGAGATTATTATGCTGTGGAGATAATGGCTGTTTGGTCAGATTTTCTATGTTTGTAAAAACAACAATATTAGAGAATTTACTTTATTTTTACTTACGGTGGAACAACTCTATTTTAAATATGAGTGCTTTTCTTTCAGATCCAGTGGGCCAGCACAGAATCTCAGGTAGAGGAGTGCTTGATGAAGGGTAGGGAAAAGGTAAGGCGCACCCTCTACATGACCGTATACAAATATATGAGCTCATTTGGTAGCATTGCTGAGGTTCATTATCAAGGGGAAAGCTCAAATGCCCAATTGATGATGTGCATTATAGCATAATTAATTTATTGCATGCTGCAGGTAGATAGATCGAGATGATAGAGACACATGCTGTCAGTATGTATGGATTGATTTACATATCTCACTGTGCCAATTAACCTTTGTTGAACCTTAAGTATTGATGTTATTGATGATGCAGTAAAAGCCTGGCATTTTGCCATCCCACCATTTTCCTCAAACCGCCCTCATGACCCCTCTCCCACCCATCCTCTCTCCTCGCCAACCACCCTTACCCGCCCACCACTTCATCTCTGTATCTCTTCCAACAGCCGGAGTGTGCAAACTACATCAAGGTCTTGCAACAGTACAACCAGACCCATTTGCTGGTGTGCGGAACAGGAGCTTTTAACCCCGTCTGTGCTCTGGTCAGAGTGGGACACACTGGGCAGGTGAGTCCCAGAGACTAAATTAGAGTTTGGCTTAACAGTGAAATATTCAAGTGGTATTCAGAGGGTTCCTCCTGCCAGAGATCGTTTCAAAGTCATACAGCACTCTGACATTACTTGACTGTTAATTCCCGGCTGGCTACTTCTAATTATGCTGTTTCTTTTTTTGCCTGCTTTAAAAACGGCAGTTGCCTGTAGTGAGCGTCAGATTTTCACTGCAAAGGCCTGGCAGCAAAACAGACGATTATTCTGATGAAAATGTTGCAGATTTCTTCATTATACCCTCGGCCAAATTTCCCATTGCCTCTACTCTACACTCTATAGCCGTAGCCAAAACCTTCTTCACACTGTTTTGATAATGTTTGTGCCAGGAGCTCCTTGAATTGTTAGTATAGTTTGGACAGCTGAGCTGTAAGCATGTGCTGCTGTAGTTGAGTTTATCCTCCTAGCAACCAATGAAAGTGTGATGAGAGGTGGAGATGGGAAAGACGGTTAGTAGGAGAGGGTGGCATTTTTGTTTGACACAAGCTTCCCATTTATACATACATATATATATAAAACAGATGACACAGCTTTACACCAGGTGCTGCTTTCTGTGGCATTAAGTTTGAAGTCGGGGAAGACTAATTTCCTGTCTCACTCAGGGGTCAATTCAAATGTGTGTCAGTGAGTGAGATTTGTGAGTGTTTTGCATGCACACTGGAGTCCATGCAGACCTGCCTGCATACATCTGTGCTGGCATGTTTGTCTACAGTATGACACCTATCACCCAGATGTCAAACATGGAACAGCCCTGTGTGTGTGTGTGTGTGTGTGTGTGTGTGTATGTGTGTGTGTGTGTGTGTGCGCGTGTGCGTGTGTGTGTTGCATACTTAGAAAGAGAGGAGGGGAGAGGGTTTCCACCCTGCATTCCAATAGTGGTCTATTAAGTCGACCAGTCCAGGAACCAAACTCAACCATCTCTCATACCATTGGAATGCTCAGAGAGAATAAGCAACCTAATCCCTCTATGAGACATAAATTTCATACTTGGTGTATAAGATAACATCTAGTCTACAATTAGCATTAAACTTGAGCTGAATAATATTTAGATAATAATAAACTGTGATAGAAAACACAATTGCCAATTATCAAGCCAGACACTGTCTAACAAATCAAGTATTAATGCACTGCCAGCCCAGACATAAAAAAACAGAGTGCTGCGGGCCGAGTAATATTGATCCAGGCTATTTTACCTATTTTCCGTTTGATTTTGATAGACCGCATTCTGTGATGGATGAGTTTAACCCAGAGTTTGACTTCTGTTACATGAAATGCAGGGAGGTAGTCACAGCACAGTAGGGTTCCTTGGCTACTCATAAATCAATATATGGCACCGCCTCTGATCTGCCTGTGACAGTCATAAACACTGTGGTGGCCCACGGCAAATGAGCTGTGGTTCTAGAGGGAGTTCAGGGTATGTATGTATGTGTGTGTGTGTGTGTGTGTGTGTGTGTGTGTGTGTGTGTGTGTGTGTGTGTGTGTAGGTGTGCGTGTGTTTGCCCGTGTCTCCCACCAGCTGTGCAGGGCAAGATCAGAGGAGTACGTAGTAAGTAGTGAAATGTCTGTGATATAAGAGCAGAGAATAACTGGTTATACACATTCAGACAACAGTCCTTCATTTGGTCATCCATCACTCCTTGTCTCATCTATCTTTCTTCCTCCTTCTCATCCATCACTTTCTGATCCCTCCTCTGATTCACTTCAGTCTGTCTCTCCATCACCTACTGGGGTTGGTCTGGATGTTGCTAAAGCCTTTGCGAGGATATACCTTTTGAGTGTGTGCTTGCAGTATTTCTAATCATGCATACTGTGTATGAATAACTATATCTGTGTGTGTGTGTGTGTGTGTGTGTGTGCTGCCCTTAGGACAGGCAGTTTGCTCTTGAAGGAGACAGTGTAATGAGTGGCAGAGGACGCTGTCCATACGACCCCAACAGTCCCTGCACATCAACGCTCTCCAGTAAGACAGCACACGCTCTATCGCTCATCACCTCACCATCAGCTGAGCTTAAAGCACAGTTGTGGGACCATAATGCATATTTTCATGTCAGCTGGACCAATACATGCCATGCAATTCCACACTAAGGACATTTGCTCACTTTAATGACCTGGAACAAGTCAATAGTGCCACCTTGTGGTCTTTTTCCATGTCAATATTTTAATCACAACAAAAGGAAGGTTGCGCTTGTAATAACATTCATCAGTATGCATTGTTATTTATTGAGTTTTGCGTGTGTGTGTGTGTGTGTGTGTGTGTGTGTGTACATTAGGAGGAGAGCTGTACATTGGCCTGTACACTGACTACTGGGAGAATGATGGCGCTTTGTGTCGACTTAACAACCAGACCTACACACGCACTGAAAGAGACGACAGGCAGCAGCTCAATGGTTGGTGTACATTACACAGAAATGATAACATTTCTCTTTTAGTGAAAGCGAGTACAAACAGATATAATATATGTGGTAGCAAATCCTAAATATGTTTTCAAAAATATATCAAAACCATAAAACACCTACAATGAGTATGAGTTTAAAATTCGTAGCTTATACCAGGCATACTGTTTGCCCCAGCAGGCCTACCTTTTAGTACAAATTCTTCTCCCTGCAGAGCCTAAATTCGTGGGGTCAGCAGTTATCCCTGACAACGATGACAGGGATGATGACAAAGTTTACTTCTTCTTCACTGAGTGGGAGACGGACGCTGAGGGACTGAATAAGGCCGTGTATACTCGTGTTGGGCGAGTCTGTGCGGTGAGAATGCTAATGCTGTCGAAACATTTCTGGGCATGATTCAGCCAAAGTGCTGCGCTCACATTCTATGTGTGCCTCCATCCCTCAGAATGATCAAGGTGGACAGAGAATGCTGGTGAACAGGTGGAGCTCCTTCCTGAAAACTCGTCTCATCTGCTCTGTGGCCGGACCAAATGGCATTGATACGCACTTTGATGAGCTCGGTAGGGCCACAAGGAGACTGTTTGCATGCCACCTAATCTGTCCCCTCAACATTTAGAGAGTCACTATAGTATTGAGGATTTTTGTTACATTGTGTGTCGGACCTGCAGTAGCAACTTGTTCTCAACCCCAACTCACATTTAGTGGTAAAACAACACATTTCAACACTTTTTTTCTGTATGATACACAACCAGCAGTGTCGACTAAAGTCCCGGTGCGCCTTTCATTTAGTATTGCCATTACATTTGAGTCAGCATTCAATTTACTGAAAAATAAATAAACAGCGATCTTAAAACCCACAAGGTCGTTTACTGCTGTTATGAAGGTATTTCCACAAAGACCACAAGGATCAGACACATACAGTTTTCTGTCTGCTGCACCATAACAGAGACTGTTAGGGGTGATCTTAAAACTGTGATTTACAGCAGCAGCCTTGAGCTAAATGCTAATGTAACCCCGCTAACATGCTCACAATGACAGAGCTAACATGCTGATGTTCAGCAGGTGTATATTTTACCGCGCTGACCAGGTCAAACTAACAAATGGCTAAATTCTGCATCTGGTGTTTCAGAGGATGTGTTTGTTCTCAAGAACAAGGATGGAAAAAAAACAGAAATCTTTGGCCTCTTTAGCACTACGAGGTGAGTGGAGGATGAAACCAGTGGTTCATTATACAGTCACGATGTTATCGTCCATCAGTAATAAAACCTCCTTTTGCAGCGCTGTGTTTAAAGGCTATGCAGTGTGTGTCTATGGCATGGAGGACATCAGAGCAGCCTTTAACGGTCCATTTGCCTACCGAGAGAGACCTGAGCATCACTGGACACCATATGAGGACAGGGTCCCCTACCCTCGACCAGGATCTGTAAGTCTTTAAGTCTGAAATGTTTACAGGATTCCCCCTCTGATGCACCACATCATTATGCATTCGCTGCACTCTCTGTTTGATGAGTCTATGACAGACGTGCGGCGAGAGCGACAGTGTTGAGAGCATGTAGGACAGCTCTGGTGAATGTCAGCACTGTTGTAGCAAGCTCAGTAGGTCATACAGGGACAGTCAGAGCCAGACTACAGCATGTCAGCTTTTTTTCTACATACAGTGCCAGCGCAGATAATGACCCTCTTCTGTCTCTTTCTGTCACACCATCTCTTTAACAGTGTGCCAGTAAAGTGAACGGAGGTGGCTTCTCCAGCTCTAAAGAATTTCCTGATGAGGTTTTGCGGTTTGTGCGTTCTCATCCCGTGATGTATCGTCCAGTCCTTCCCCAGCATCGTAGGCCTGTCCTGCTGCAGACAGAGCCAGGCGGGAGGAAGCTGACCCAGATCGCCGTGGACAGAGTCCAAGCCCAGGATGGACACTACCATGTTCTCTACATCGGCACTGGTACATGCACTGTGAAGAATGAATTCATGTTTGTGCTTAATTCAGAGTGCCATGCATGACTCTTCCTCTGAACATTTGGGTGCACAAACACACCTGACATGATATTTGAACGGCATAAAGTCATATATCAAAAAACATGTTAGTGAAATATGTCAGTGAAGACATATTTCAAACTGATATTTTGCACCAGTTATAAAAAGAGATTTTATGCCACATATCGGTAAAGCTTTCGCCTATTTAACTTTGCTGTCTTCCTCCATCAGATGACTCAGTGGTGTTGAAAGTTATCACCATCTACAACAAAGACACAGACACTATGGAGGAGGTGCTGCTGGAAGAGCTGCAAGTATTCAAGGTACTCTATTTTTAGGAACAGCATGGAAAAGCGAAGTAGACTCTGTAACCAAGCAAATTCTGCATTTTACTGCATACATTTCATAGTCCATTATTGCTGCAGCTACACAATAAGAGACCCCTCTCTTGCAGGTCGGACAGACTCTTTTTTGAAATCACTGATTGCCTTCCATCATGAAAGTGGCACAAGTATGATTGTGCAGCCAGCCCACTGAGAGATCCTCAGAATGATTTAAATATATTTAGATCAGTTATATTTGAAAACTAGTCAGTAAGCAGCGGCTGGTGCCATTTTAATTAAGAACCGATTTAGGATGGATAGAAGCATGACGGGAAGCCAGTTTTTGTTAATCTATCCTTATATCATATCAGATTCGGCTAATGTAATATCATTTTTGAATAACAGTACAATGTTTCCTTTTTGCAGATGCCAGCACCAATAAGAGAGATCATAATATCACCTAAAAGGGTAAGAACACCACCTGAATCCCATGTTTGTGTGTTCATGCAATACTTGTGTTTAGCCACAAGATGTTAACATTGCAACACTTTTCATGACTTTTTGATGACATAATTTATATTTTTGTATATATATAATAATTTATCATTTTTGTATACACACACGCACACACACACACACACACACACACACACATATATATGAACTCTGATTCCAAACAAACTGTGTCTTGCTATTAATGGTCCATGCTGTTGGCTCCACAGCAACAGCTGTATGTGGGGTCAGAGGTGGGTGTGGCCCAGGTCAGACTGCATCAGTGTGACCTCTATGGCTCAGAATGTGCTGACTGTTGTCTGGCCAGAGACCCCTACTGTGCCTGGGATGGTCTTACCTGCACCAGATACTACCCTGCTGGAGTCTATACCAAGAGGTAACAGCACACACACACACACGCACACACACACACACGCTCCGAGACAGGACCCTTTTTCCCTCTGCACATGTTTGTGTGATATCAGCTCTTCACACCTTTACCTGCACACTTCTGGTCCATCATAGCATTCTACCCTGAATGTCACAATGCTCTGAGGCAGAGGTTTATCAAGTCAATATCACAGGCTGTGAGAGACATGCCAGCCAGGTGTTATGTAAGGCCTATCAGTATGCACTTGATCACCTCCTTTCCTCTTTTCCTCTCTCTTTGCTTTCTTTCTCTCTTTCCTTTCACCCATCTCTCGCTCTTTGATCACATGTTCAAAATTACTCTCACTCTGCTTCCCAGCAGACGATTCAGACGGCAGGATGTTCGCCATGGCAACGCTGTCCAGCTGTGCAATGGGCTGCAAATTGATGGTTAGTGTATAAAATGACTGTGTGTGTGTGTGTGTGTGTGTGTGTGTGTGTGTGTATTTGGTATCGCAAAATTTTGTCAGACAAATGCTTGTGTACAAGCAAGGAAATGATGACGAAAGATGAAAAAATATGAACTCTTCATGTGCCTCTGCAGTGAGAGGTGAGAGAGGTCTGTGTGCTTCTACCGTAGCAGCAGACTGGGGTACAACAACCCACTCTATATCAAATGAAAGGTCATGGCAGTTCCTTGCCATGTCTTTTTTGACGTGTGTGTGTGTGTGTGTGTGTGTGTGTGTGTGTGTGTGTGTGTGTGTGCTCATGTGTAGATGAACAGTGGCACAGAGGTGAGGAGAGGCTGGTGTACAGCGTGGAGAGCAACAGCACTTTACTCGAGTGTGTCCCGAGATCACTTCAAGCCAAGGTCCTTTGGTTCTTACAGAAAGGAGGAGAGAAACACGAGGTGAGTTTAATGGACTTACAAAAGTAAACATGCCGGACAAATATTACACTACAATCATGTATAGACACAAACAAAATGTAATTTTTCTCGATTGTACTTGTGCTGGGGTAGTGACTTAAGCCTCAGTGCAATGTAATGTACCTCAAAAGCTTGGAAAATGCATTTGAATGTATCAGGATGGATTTAAATATTTCTATCGCAGATATTTTGGTATAAACAGTATAATTATACACGAAGTGTACACTTCAGCAAAAAGAAATCTGGACTGGTTATACACCTCACAGAACCTTAAGCACAGAGTCACTGTATTAAGTGTAGTATTGAAGTAGTACCATCCCTTAATTTATCCTTTACTTAGTTTAGCTCTGTAGCTTTTTTAATTAAAATTCCTCTTGGGAGAAGAACAAATGCAGCAGCAGGGCAGCAAATATCTGAATGGCTCCACTTGAGTAATGGCTACATCAATGACTAGAAAAAAAAATCACTTTTTTGCCCTCCATGTAGGTTCGAGGCGATGAGCGTGTTATCATGACCTCCCACGGGCTGCTGTTCCTACGAGTCAGGAGCTCCGATGCAGGCATGTACGTGTGCCAGACTGTGGAACACGGATACGTGCACACATTGCTACGTATCTCTCTACACGTGCTCAGAGGGGAGAGGGTGGAGGCAGCGATCAACAAGGCTAATGGTGGGGAGGGAGAGAAAGCTGCAGCTCCATGTCACTCCTCCATGAGCCTCCCACCAGGCCCGAGCATTAGCCCCAGGGCTCTGGTGCCATCCTCAGTCCCCGGTCCCCATTCCAGGCTGTGGTACAAGGAGTTTCTCCAGCTGATTGGCTACGGGGATGCCCAGAGAGTAGAAGAGTACTGCGAGAGAGTGTGGTGCTCAGATAAAAAACGTAAAAAGACCAAAAGGAAGTATGTTCCTGCAGGTGGCGAGAAGAGAGGGAAAGGGAGAGCAGAGGAGAACTCCCACCGAGCGCCAAGGCACACCTTGGACACCTGAGGAGAACAGAAACTGACTGCACACACACACACACACACACACACACACACACACTCTAAAGGTCAGACTCACTCAGTGTTTGCACCATGTAAAAGGCTTTCACTTTGCTTTCAACAAGAGTAGTAACAGCAGTAGCAGGTTGCCTAGCTTGTGCTACATTTATCACTTAGTGGTTGGTGATGTTTCCACTTATTTTAAGAAGCAACATTTTGCCTTTTTGTGCAGGGTAAACTGATTATCTGGTGCAGACCCTGGGTAAATACTATGAATGTTAATATCAGCACAGAGCAGAGGACCTGGGAGGAGATGGACGACTGATTCAGTGACGTTGCCTCTGATCTGAAGAGACAGAATATAATATATATCAAATCCTGTGGACCGACCCAGCCCAGCCCAGCTACCAATCCAAACGCACACAGAGACTGCTACACGAAACCTCTGCTCCACCTCTCATTCAATGGCTCAATATGACAAAGTCTTACTGTATCTATTATGAGAGAAAACAGCTATGTTAAAGGTAATGGCCTTCTAATCATTTTTGGTACAATGATAACTTATTTTCTCATTCTCTACTCTGAGTTCTGTAGTTGTTTAGATGTCGTAAACTGGAAAATGTAGTGGTATTGTTTTTGTACAGTGAAAAATGCTTTGAGCTTTATGATACTGCTAATTTGATGATAATGCGGTCAGGGCTGTGCTGCATGTGGTTAAAATGGCCACAATGCAAACAGTTAGATGTTACAATGCCAATATTATGGATATCTGAGGCACGTCTTAGTTAGAATTACGCCCTTAATGAAAATAGTTATTATTTAAGCACTTGTGAAAACGGTTATGGTGGATGAAAAGTGGTCCTTTCAGTGGATATTAATATTATTGAGTATCTACATTTACATCTACAATTGTGATCAAATGTACCAACAGTATTGTGTGTATTGTATGTTTTATTTATGTAAAAATGAGGGTGGTCTTTGCGTGCACATCTGCTAACCATGAATGTGTATTCAAAGAGTCAATCCCTCCTCCCTCCCTTTCTCTCTCTCTAGTTTCGTTACTTGTCTCCCCCGTTTTGTTTGTCTGTAATGAAGTTGCAGATGGGATTCATAATTAATACTACAAACAGCCGTGTAGAACACCACAATTTGCTCGGAAGTAAAAAAAAAAAAAAAAAGGACAAATAAATGTTAGGGTGACCAGCCAAGCGTGTCATTAGCAAAAAATTGATGAGTCAGTTGCATGAATATTCAGTTAATTCTGGGATGACAGATACATCAAACAATCTGATGTTACAGTGAAATGTATTGTAGTAGTTATGCTAATAATAGAGCCTGGAGGATTGCTTCTTTTTCCATGTCGTGCACTATTGATCTCTTCGTTTTGTCACTTCATAGCTTTGACTTTTTTGTCTCTACCGTATTCATAATGCGGTAAAAAAACAAAATAGTTGTTCGGTCTCTGTCACTACCTTATATCGTCTCTCCCCATCCTCCTTGAATATTCTTCAACTATAGATTGGAAATACTTTGCTTATAAATACCTGCCATTAAAAGAAGATAGACCATCCTACCCTGGTGTCACCTCTGTGGTTTAGCCATCAATAATGAAAATGTACACGTGCGCACACACATACACACATATTGAGAGGCCTCTAAAGCAGAAAGAAAGAGGTAGAGAGAGGGCCTTGTGCAGTAGTCACTTAGAATATAACAGAAAAAAAACTGAGATATTTTTATCCATTTAATAATTATGTAATACTGTGCTTCTAATTTCATCAGGAAAATAAACATAATATGCAAAAAGGTGCTTGCTTGCTAATATCGTTGAACGTGCCCCATGCTGGTGAAACCCAAAATCTTGAACAACCGGTAAGGACTGGTTGTGATTTGTTTTTTTCTCACAGTGAGCCGGGATACACTGGGACACCATACTCATTCAAATTCTGTCTAGGCCTACCTGAGTCGGTGGGGTGCTGAAGGCATTTGAGAATGGAATTCATGCTGCTGATTTATTCCACATGGCTACCATAGCAACAGGCTCTGAACCAGTTCAGCTCCCCTCCTCATCAAAGCTCCCTCTACTCTCTCTGTCAAGTTTTAACACTGTTACTCCGGCCCCTGGGCCCCGCTAACCAATGGTCCCTGTAGCAAGTCATACATCACACTGTAATGTTTGAGACTGGCCCTCTTAATTAAGCTCAAAAGTGCTTTCTTTTCTTCTGGGACCAAAGTTGGCATTTCCCTGCCGGACGGAGCTCCTGACCCCACTGACAGATGCCGTCTGAGCATCTCTGGGAACAGATGCATGCTCGAATCTGTATATATTTTTTGGCCCAAATCACACATTTCAAGGTTCAAGAGGTGACTTTTATGGAATGCTATAAATCCATTCATTGATGTACAAAGGGGGCAAAAGGTCAAAGGGCACACAATAAACAAGCTGCTGTACATGCTTCCGTCAATGAGTGAAGATGAGTGCATATCCTTTTTCTCTGTTGGCATCCCTCTCCCTCCTTCCTGCCAGGCTTTGTTGTCTCCACACAGTGCAGTTTCTATCAGGAGCCAATGCACCAGAACACTCTATTACAAGTTAAAATGTCAGAGGGAAGGAGAGGTTACGAGGCAGCGGAAAATTGACATTGGAGGACGGAAGCAAACAAGCCTCTACAGCTAGTAACACTCCACATGCTGTCAGTATATACAATATGCATGTGTACAAGTTTATGGCACGTTTGCATGCAAGTCTTTATAGGTATAACTGTGTAAACGAGGAAAAAGGCCAGGCTGATGAACAGACAGCTCTCTCTCCTCTTCCTTTGATTTAGGTTTATCAGCGACATGAAAAGCTAAACCTCGTACACACATCTGAAACACCCACCTCCCATGGCAAAATGTCTCCTGTCTCCTCCCAATCATTCAATTCATTTTCACTTCATAAAGTCTCCCTTTTTTTCTTTCATCATAACCTGTAAACTAAAGATTAAATCCATGGAGAAATAAATTGTTGCTCATATTCTGGATTTAGATTCTCAGCATTCATATAAATCGTCACAACAGCAATTCTGTTGCACTGCAGAGGTTTTTATATTTCCATAAAATTCACTGTGTTGCATTTGCTCCAATCTATGACCATTTCTAATCATTCTTAGTATTTCTGTATGTGTTCAGACAGAGCAAGCCTTTAATTTTTATCTCTAGATGTTCTTGGCACATAGGTGTGATGAGTAAAGGTTAAACATCAAATGCAATACCCTCCATATCGATAAGCAATCCGATAAGCAAAGAGGAACTACTATCAGTTGCGGCACAGGCAGCAGCTTGTCCTGCATATAAGGTTAGGACAAAAGCTCCAGTTTTGTAGTAAGGTGTACATTTGGTAGGAATAATCATGATGATGACACACACACACGCACACAGATAAGCACTCAAAATACAGGGAATCTGAAATAATATAGACATCAACACACTGTACACATAAGCAGTGTGTCAACATGTACTGTGTGTTATCTCGCTGACACAGCTGTCACTGAGGTACATTTTTTCCCCCTCAGCACTCAGTACATTCAATAACCAGCACAAAGAGAGGCTGGACTGACCCCATGCTAAAAGTAATTTTGGGCTCATGTCTATTTGTGTCACACATTTGCCTTCCAAAAGCAAACACGAAACCCACGCAACCTAAAAAAAATTCAGCCCATTCATTCAAGATGATTCACTGGGCCGCACGTGTGCAAGAACCTCTCCATGATATCCCTCGCATGTATAAAAGATGCCTACCACCCATCATCCTGTGATGTTTCCCTCTGCTCACATACTTCACAACACACACGAGGCATAGAAGGCAGCCGAGGGAGGGAGAGAGAAAGATGGGAGGCGTAGATCATCTGGCTTTTTCCTACTGCTGATAGCCAGGGGAAAGCAGAGAAGAGAGAGTGAGTCAGTGAGAGAGAAAGTGTGAAGCGAGTGAAGCAGTGACAAGGAAACAGAGAGGAAAAGGAAAGAACAGAGGAACTTGTACCCGGGGAGGTGTGTGATGCTAAGCTCTGCACTGTCCTCACCTTTGGGCTTTGCCTCTCATGGGACCAACATGCCTTTGAATTATATCGCTGCCTTATCCTGAACTCTAAGTCTGCCAAGAGAAGTGGGACAGGTACCTGATGCGAGTGAGAAACACAGAAGCCCTAAAATGCAGTAAAAGCAAACACGCAGACAGGTATGAATTAGTAATGCTGTTTATCACAGCTAAAAAATAACACTTTGTTGTCATTGTCATGAGTTTTTGCTTTTGAAACGCATTCCAACAGAATGTCTGACCATAAATCCATCTGTGCAGCCTTCATTTGGGTGGATCTCTGTGTCTGCATGCATTAAAGTTCATTATGTTCAGTGGAAGTTATGCAGATGCCATGAATGTGTGTGACGCATGAATGCTGTGTCATTACTCTGGGTGTAATCACTACATTTGTGTCCCTGTGGGGGTTGTTTGCTCCTCTAATCCATCTCTTTATCCCTGCATCTTTCTCATTACATCACTCTGACCTTTGCACTGTGGCAGCTGGCCGAGGCTGTTAAACAACATAAAGCACGTGCAGTCAATCCACACCACAATGTTGACTCTACGTGTTGGGAAAAAGAGGAAGAGCGGAAATCCGAAAGCGCAGCATTGTGCACAAAAAGCTACAGCGCAATACATATTCTGTGGTTTCACTGGAGGATCACTTTCAAAAGCGTGATTATATTATACAGACATATGAAATATGAATGCTTGGAGCTCCACACTTATGCATTGTAGTAGCAGGGATTCCTCTATACTATCACTGGAAATGCCAAAAGATTTTTATAGCTGAAGAAATGCATGAATTGAATATTCAAGGTCTTGCATTTGAATAAGTACAATACTTTGTAGGGAACCAGCATGTTTGGCTGGGAGATGACTGAGCTGCCTACCTTGATATTCTCTCTCTCTCTTGGTGTCAGTCAATAAACGTCACTAACCGTGAGAGCGGAAGGGAATATTGAAGATGTTTGGACATCTTTATATACTGCATCTTACTGTCTGTCCTCAAAAAGGTAATTCTTTAAATAAAATAAACCAAGAAAATCCACAATCCAAATCAATTATAAAGTAGGAATGGCATGAAATGAGTCTACCACACTACAAGAGCTCATTCATCTGCTTTTCTTTGATATAATCCCTGAATCCTTTTAAATGGCAAGTCAGTCATAAGAAATAAAAAAAAAACAAAAAACTGATAAGTACTGTGATATTTTGATGCATAGCCCCCCCAGGGTAGAGAGGAGATAGGAGATGAGGAAAACAAAGCATGAGACAACATTGCTGCCCATTGCTGGGCTCCCCGACTCAAAGCTGAATCTGGAGACGTTGCCTGAGGCTGCAGGGTACCAATAGATGTTCCAACAGCAAAGGCAGAATTTCTTCCGCAGAAAAAGTAAGGATTTATATGAGTGATCTAATTAAAAGTATTAAGCAGATTGTGCATCCCTTATGACATTTCCAGGAACATTCTTCAAAGTGTCTTGTAGAACACTTATACTTTGTTCGTGATTAGGGTAGATTTGACTCAAATACACCACTGATTAACTGTGGGCTTTACTTTTGCCACCCAATTCTTGCTACATAGATGACTACAGTACAAAAGACTCTCAGACGCAATCTAATTTTGCATATCTGCCTCAACAGCGCATAAAAAGACTTCATCTTCTTATTTGCAAATAATATCGTTCCAGACCGGTTATGCCTCTGTGTATTAACGTTTTTTTTTTTGAAGATTTGCTTGAATTAATTTATCCCACTGTCCCTCAACCCAGGCAGTTGTATGTGTAGCACCAGTCTGAGCTGACAGCATTTCATGATAGCACGAAACAAGTCAACT
Organism: Chelmon rostratus; assembly: GCF_017976325.1. Lineage (NCBI taxonomy): Eukaryota > Metazoa > Chordata > Actinopteri > Chaetodontiformes > Chaetodontidae > Chelmon > Chelmon rostratus. Next base: position 14,443,875 of record NC_055663.1, on the reverse strand, counting down.
ATGAAATTAATTCCCACAATGGAATGTTACTATTACAAAGGTATTAGATACTGTATAAAGTATATCTTTGTCTGTAGCCTATTACAAATTCTTTGACATCGAAAATAAACAGACTTTCAGTCGTGCTGCCTGGTTTTGCATATTGGAGGTGAATTATAGCTCACTATCTATAAAGAGGGGTATGCTTTTCTGTGTTCTGTCAGTATTATTCTGGGCCCATTCTGAGAGAGCATTTAAAAATACCTTATTTATAAATTTGTGACAAAAATAGATTTGGACTGTGGGCTACAGATTGTACTGTTCGTGTTTGCTACTCTACAAAGACAATGTGTTATTTCCATTTCTTCTTTTCACTGTACTATCTCAAGCATTTCAGGCGACCTGTGTGTCACCAAAAGTTTCCATTTTATGGAATTTTAGTCATTTATAATTTAAAGGTAGACACAAGTCTTGTTTCAAGTCACATAGATTTTTTTCTCCTTTCAAAAGCATTTATGAGTGATTACATCAGATGGAAGTGGATCATGTCGCAGTCCTGAATACAGACGAGCACTGTAAATGAACAAGATGGAAGCAGAGTAAACTTATAGATGTGCCTTTATTCTTTTATACCCTGGTTATATGTCTGTACATCCAACTCTTTATACATCTAACATGCACATTTTCAATGGTGTTGATCAATAGTAGTACTATTTCAATAGACAAGCATGCCACGCACATTATGGCAATATATTATACAAACAGCTGCAAAATACTCTGGGAGAACATGAGCAGGCCTCATGTTTGTGAGCTGATCTACACCTGGTAATTGACTTTGTACTCACAATTTAGCAGCCCAGCCTGCTGGCACATAAGTGGGAGATTTGCTGTATCCAGGTGTAGGTGCATGGCAGTTACACTTGAAACTGAGCTGCATAAACTTGAAAAATGATTCTCAAAATGGACTGTTCAAAGATTTTATGGGCCACAGTTTTCAGTGAATACATCAGGCACCAATAACACGGCAATGTGTGTGCATTATAGCAGCAGGCAGCTGGGAGCCTGTGGTTGGTGGTGAATATTTGATGAGAGAATGGATCCTCTCCCTGGGCAGGTTGAGTACAGTGTGCATACTCAATCGCACACATACACACATGCAGGCATACACATACGTACACACACACCAGGTGGTACAGTTTTTTTGCTGTGCCACAGTCTTATGTCAAGCAGGTTCCAGTGAAGGTGATATTAGAGTATTCTGCATAACTCATGATGAAAAGCACACCAGAAAGTAAGCGATGCCTTCTACTCTCCATGCTCTACATCTGAGAAATCATTAGGACACACTCTCACGCACACATGCAAGGTCATCTTCTCTTTTTCACCAGTAGCTTTCAAGTGGCAGGAGAGGAATATTAAGAGAGAGTCAAAGACAAATATGTCCAGAAATTGAGCAGTTACAAGTGCACTTGCCCATTCATTCATATTCAACTCTGCATCTTCATTTGTAGCATGCCACACACACCAGTAGTGGACATTTTAACACATTTATTACGAACCCTTTAAGAGGCTTGTGTGATTTTTTTCTGTGTGACACTGCAGTGCACTTTTAACTGCATTAGCATAGGTTTACATAGAGAAGGTAACAAATCTCTGACAACAGAACAATCACACATGGCATTCATTTTGACAGACTAAAGCAAGCTTTGATCTTTTGCAAGTATTTTTCAAACTGCTGTGAATTGAATGGATGTCAGCCCTCATGTGGCAAACACCATGTGAAGTATGGTTGTTTGTAAAATGCTAAATGCTAGGGTAGACTGGAGAAGTATGAACATTTTAAGATATGGTGGAAAACCTAAATAAATTGATTAATAAATCATTCCTCGCACTGAACTAGAAGTGAGAATGGGAATATAGGAACAATGCTCTCCTGTAGACCTTTAGTAACAATATCATTTAATCCATTTGAATTTCTTCCAAAGGAAAATATTCACTATGGGCACATTATCCTCCTTCTACCTGAACAACGTTTGCCTCTGACACTGTGCACTGGGCAGGCAGGAGTCTTCAGGTAGTCTAAAACCCCATCTTCTTTTACACCTCTTCAATTATATACAGCCTACTGTCTAGACCTCTGCAAACATTCTGTGGTCCACCTCTCTGCTGAGCAGCGAACAACTGTGTTCACCAAACAGCAACACACCTCGCACTGCAGACCAACAATCATTATACATAGAGTTTCTCTCTATTCAGCGGTTTGGTAAATACATTAGGTCGGTATCAGTGATTGTCTGTCACATGGTTAAAATTTGGACTTCACATTCTTCCCCTGCCATAAAAAGGAAGAAAGGAACACAACGTGGATGTCTGCACTTTGTGTTTCCTCAAAATATTAGAGGCTATGGCATATCAGTTGTGTCTGATGCAAGAAACAGTGAGGACTTTGAACTCAAGGCATTTGCCAGTTCCAAAAAAAGCTCACATTCGCACTGAAGCAGCTGCCGTGTCTACCTTCCTTTTCTGTTTAAAGCATCATTGGGACTCCTTGTCAACGCCATTCCTGATCTCACATCTGTTGGTGATTCTCTAATCTTGTGGTATTTATGAATTCAGTGTCCTCATTTTCATTATCAGACTAGGTATATTTTTATCCTACAGACTGTTTTCTATTTTCATTCTCTCCCATCCTCCTCTCCTGTGCCAGCCTGACTCCGATCAGCAGTGATTCCCTGCTCACTGATTTGCAGGGTTTGGGGGCGTGAACTGAGCTATCCTTCGAATTATCCCATGACATGGCAGCAGAAGGAGGGGCTAGTGGGAAAAGCGAGATAAGGATAGATAGAGGAAGTAGCGATAAGGGTGCACTGATGTCTTGGGGACGCTGTTTCTTTAAGAGTATTTTTAGTATGGCAGATAGCAGTGGTCACTCATCAGGAAAAAAAAAAAAGGCTGGTTGGCTTTAGAGACTTGTGCAGTGCTGTAGCATGATGCTGAGTGAGGAAGGGGAAGGCAAAGCACAAACCATGCTCCCTAGTGACACAACAGACTGCCAAGGCTTGGTAACTCTACCTGCGTATCATGCGCATTCTAACACAATCAGTCAGTCAATTACGTTGTCGGAACGTTTATAATGTGTGACAAAGTAGTGGCTTGAATCAGTCCATGAATGACCAGGTGTGAAAAAGGATGCATGATCAAACAACCTGGTTTTTCCTGCGTATTTACATAAGCGCCAATTAAAGGTAATCGAAGCCCATATATTGCCGTTTATATTGTCTTAATTATATCATACAAACAACACAGCAGATCGCATTACACAAGTTACAAGTAATCTTAAATGCCATACTTGAAGCTCAGTTTATCAAAAGTCAAATTTTCGGTCCTATTGTTTTGGTGCATTCCACCGGTGTTTTGCTCCCATCTAGAGAGTAGTGTTGTGAGTCCATATTTTTCCCCTCCTCGGGGCAGATATGTAAATTTAATGACACTGGCAAAGTGTGCGTGATCAGGTTACTGTATAGATTACATGGTGACCCTGCCAAACACACAGGCACAGAGACCTAGAGACCTAGAGAGGAGAGCCATACACCTCCATGCAGGTTACCGCTCCACACTGCTCCGGCCCCGCTCCAGAGAAAACCATGCCGGGAAAAAACTGCTTTGCCTTCCTCAAGGGTCAGCGTCAGAGGTGTGTCTTATTGCAAACTAGTGCCAAAATACTTTAAAAAAAAGACATTTGCAAGTGACTGTTTGGCTGTTGTTGTTGTGGAAGTTGCAGTCTCATCCAGGAGAATTACAGCTGAGGGAGTTGGAAACTGCTCGGCGGCATTATGCTCCAGTGTGTCGGCTTAATTAAAATGAGAGCGAGATAAGTACTGCTTCTGAGCTCTGTTTGTTCGAGCATGTTTGTGCACGAGAGAGCCGGCTGGAGAAGGAGAAAGAGAGAGAGAAAGATGGGTGTGTGGGTGCTGGGATCAGGCTCGGCTGTGCAGAGAAGAATACAAATGCTGGATGAATGTGATGTCTTTCTAATGGTGTATGCCTGAGTGAGCAGACAGGCAACGCTCCCGGAAAGGAGAACCACAGAGGCACCTGGTCAAATGTCGGGCGGGAGATGCCCTTATGTCTATATTAATGTTTGGAAAATGGAAATCAGGTACATTACATTAAGTACATTAATAGTGCACATTAATGGCCTCTGGGTTTGTCTCTTGGCAGCAAAGTATCTTGATGGTATGCACCGTTAGCAAGCAGGTCCCGGGTTCAAACCCACGTGGGTTTCCTCCCATGCTCAAAAGTCTTGCAAGTTAGGTGCACTGCAAACTCAGCTACTAAAAGGCCTGTATTGTGAATGCATTTGTCCGTACGTGCCCTGTGATGGACCAGTGACCTTTCCAGGTTGTACCCCACCTCACTCCCTATAAGCTTCAGACACCTGAACCTTTAACAGGATAGGTGTCTCCTCATGGAGATCAGCTTTCAATTTCAGCAGTACTGGAGTTCCTTTGTGCTTCATTTAAATGTAAACTGGTAGCACACAAGGTCTTAGAGATGCCTTAAGGCCGGTCACTGAACAGCTAACACTGTTCTGTAACAGACCTCATCATTAATATTTAGCCATTATCTCAAGCTCTACCTTTTCTAGATGTGGATGCTAGATGTATATCTTAACTGGAGAAATCATGTGACTTGAAGGAATGAATGTGGAAAGAAGAATATTACTACAAGCTTCTGGTAAAATAAATGTGGGCCTTGCGTCCCAGTTGGGCTGCTAAATCACACCACAGAGGGGGAAGCGCAGCAACTGTTGCTGTTCATCTTTTGAAATTCCTGCTGAGAATTTGGTCTGTTTTCTTGGGGAATCTGCTTGAACGGAAAAGAATAATAAAAAGAAAGATATTAAAAAGGCCTTTGAAAGGAACTTTATCTCAGTCCCTCATGTAAATTTACTCACTGCACATGTGGTAAAGCCAGACAAAGAGAGCTGCAGGTGAAACATGTTTTAATACTCAGGCTTTCCAAAACGTTCCCCACGAGCAGCTTCAATTCTTTTCACTCCTCAATACACACAGGAGCATCCGATTCATTCTGGGGTCTGTCTTTACGAGCCAGCGATGCTGTTAAAGCCTGTGATGCTTCAGCTGTGTGAGTGCGGGATTTAAGTCCGGCCCGGCATTATCAGAAGAGTGCGTGGGAGAAAAAAGGATGGTGACAGTGGAGATTGCAGTTATTGCATTTAAACTGACAAGCGAGGGGAGATCAAAAGAAAAGAACATGATGGCAGCGCATCTGGTGATTGCCTGCTGTCTTACATAATACTGTTGACTGACAAACACGACTCACTTGTGGAGTGGGATGAAAATAGTTTAACAACATCAAAACATTAATGATGAATTCACATTTGTTTGTTCGTTTGCTGGCCGATGCTTTAAGGTAGCAGGCCAGGGGACCACAGTTCTGTATTCTTCCCAGTGGCCCATGGGTTAGACAAAGCACACAGCTACATCTCCCACCAGATAATAATTAGCAATGGCTTGCATTGACATAAGTTCTATTCTGATACTCCATGAAAACAGGAAGAAGATCATCAGTTACCATGTCCACCGAAATTATTTTTATGACCAGATTGTGAGGATGAGGTAAATATAAGTAGTCTGAGATTACTTAAAGGATTTCCGGCCCATCTATGAGCCCACAGCAAAGCTACAGCCTATATCCCCAGATGGAGATTGTGCTGATGAATGTTTCCTGTGTGTGTGTGTGTGTGTTTGTGTGTGTGTCTGCACTGAAGCCAAATCTGGCGCTTTCCAAAGAGACCATAGCGATTCTGCCGCTCACACATCACGCATGACGTAACTCTTCCACACGCCCACACACCACTTGCTCTCCATCCTTCCCACACATCTCACTCACGCTTAGCACATACTGAATAGGAACACTACTGTATGTCGTGTGTAAATTTGCATGTGAGTGTGGGGGCATGTCTCTGTTCAGAAATTCTAGATTACTGGTGAATTATCGTCTTATGGCAGATGGGTGATCTGTAGAGGTGAGAATTGTTTTTTTTTTAAATTCTATTTTGCGGTGCATTATCCTCTTTCACTTAAATCTAATTTTCTAAACCTCCAGGTCACATTTTGTAAACCAATTCACAGGAAGTGTATAATACACTGTGCTATTTACACTATGTATCAGTTTTTCAGCAGAATTTTTAAGGATCTCCTCTTTCAAGGCTCATGGTCGGTTCAAGGTTGGACAGAATTCTCAGCATTCACCTGCCTTGAGTGGGAAGGAGACAGAAAGAAAGCCGGCAAGTTTTTTTTTATCACTCTGACGGCTGCACAGGACAAGATCGCCCAGATTGTCTCTTTGCATCACATCTGGTCTGTAGAAAAACTCTTGTGGGAGAAATGTCAGAATAAGAAGGCCAGCACAGGAAGAGGAGAGAGGTTACAAAGACTGAAGAGGTGCTTGGTGCGTGTGGGTGCTCACTTCCTATTATATGCATCTCTATTAAGTGTTCTATAACTAAAAGGCAACATTTAATTCAGGCCCAAGAAGAAATGTCTAGACGGCATATGCACATTGGAAGAATTGCTGCATGCTGAAGGAAAGCGTTAACTCCAGAATGTATTTGCTTATGCTAAATTAAATAGCATGTGATTATCTGTGGACGCTGGATGCCCAGACATTTGCTTTACGAGTGTACCGAGTGATGTCCCAAAGTGGAAGCTGTGTGGATTATATCCAGCATACTGCATGGCGTAGGAGGCAAGTCTATATGGAAAAAGCAATACATTTTTCTATACAGACAAGGAGAAAGAAATATGAAAAGGAAATTTTAAAGATAATTCTGAGATGTTTTCATGTCTGCTGATATGAGCTGTGTTGTGCGCTCATACTTGGCTCAGTTGAAGGATGGATGATGTATAATGGAGATATCCTATCAGGTGTATGATTAATAACATTTCTTGCTTCATCATATCAGGTAAAGACATCTTCATAAAGACAAGGGGGGTCAGTGATGGCCTGCAACTGTGTTCACATATGTGAAAACATGACTCTGAAAATGAAATACTAAATACAAGAAAATACAAGACATAAGTGTCTACAACGGATCGATACGGGAAATGCAACATGGCTCATGTGTGTCCAGTGTACACTAAAACAGAAAACGCAAGTGAAGCGATTATTTGGATAGAAACTACACGTGAATACATCTGATGCTGCTCTCGTGGCTCAGCACATTTGCCACTGACATCATATTATCTCTCCATACCACTCATGATCACTAGGGTGACATTTCAGATATGTCAGGGGCGGCTGAGAAAATGAGCAACATACCGCGCACGAGGGCGAATCTTACGGTCGTCGCCGGTGATCACACGTGACTCCGGAGAAATAAATCGCCTTGTCCCCTTTAATTTCAATTTCCGTGCGTGATATATATTGTGATCACCTGTCAGATGCGGCGCCTGCGCACTGGAACGGGAGGCGGAGTGGATGCTGATCGCTCTCTATCCGCTGCCCTGTGCCCTCCATCCCTCGGCGATCAGACAGACACGGACAGGGGGTATCCGAGAAGGTTTGGGCGAGGACAGGGACGCGGATCTGCTGTTGATGAAGGTACAATCCCCTTCGGTTTCACTGGAATGCCGCGCTGCACTGTTTGACATTGTGACCGTGGAGGGTGAAGGATGCTCGGCTGCAGGATGGGAGGAGATGAGTGGGGGGACACGGAGCGGATAACAGATGGTATTTCGGGAGATGACAGGGATTTTGCTGGGTTTCCTCCCTGATTTAGTCTGCTTTCAAATAATTCAGGACTATACTACATTTAGACTATTCAGAAATCTTAACAAGCTTCAGGTCAAGGGCACACAAATACGTGATAATGTGATTTTTTTTTTAATTTTTGTATTTCTAACATTTTTCCACTCTGCTCAGCCTTGCGCACAGAGGTGTCACCTCTTACCCTCTGCGGACTAACATGTTTTCGGGTTTAGAGTAACCGGGCGTAATGCATGCTGCTTTTACATCTCGACAAAACGCCGAGGATACACCAGAGCCACTCCACCGCTCCTGGGTGAAGCGCTGCTGCAAGTGGACAGAGCGTTAGAAGACGTTCAATCCAGCTGTCAGGCTATATATACAGACAGATGCTTGCCACAGACCTGTGCTGCCCTTGATGTTGCTTTTGTAAAAGAAACTATTCACCTCATGCATTATTTGACGGGCCCCTGCCCGGATGCGCCTGCGGATTCTCCAGAGAGAGCGCTAGATGTCCTGTGTTTACTCGTCTTTGCTGCTGTAAAACATGTCCTGCGTGAGATTTCTCACTCGGTGCCATTTGGGTGATGAATGAGGGAAAACCCAAGGATGTGATTATAGCGGAGAAATTTGACAGCGGCAGAAAAAATAGCTATCTGGACCTTTGAGTCCTCCTCGAATGGTCATTTGAATTGGGTTTATAGTAGCCTGGAGCGGTGTTGCACATCGATGTGTAATGTATTTCTGGCTGAAAGGGATCTCTGAGGTTTGTGTACGCTGTGATCAGTAGAGCGGCTCTGACCCTGTCCATGGTCCTGAAAGCAACAGTCGGCGCGGAGTAAATCAAAGTGAGGCTGGAGCGTTGATGGCTTTCTCTGTATAGAGGCGACGATTGCTATGCAAATGATCATCGCAATGATGACAGCAAATTCCCCTTGTCAGGCACTGTGGTGTGTCACAGGCGCAGTTTCTTCACATTTACAGCGTTTTCAAATGCAAAAGTCCTGTGTTGTAAAATGTGCAGTTTAAGGATTTGGATGAAGACATACCCCTCTAAACGGAAGAGTTAGCCACATGGCATTATGTAACACACTGATGCTCTCCTAAGTGGAGTTATTAGAGATAATTTGATCACAAATTTGTCTCAATATGTAAAAAGAGGATGAAAAACCCACCTCTGTCGGTGAATCCCTGGATGAATGGTACTGGGTTTTCGTTTGCAGCTGCATTCTACTTATGCTGTGTTGTTGCAGCAGGTTTTGTTTACCAGACAGCATATTGGCTCAGACAGATAGTGTAAATGTGGTTCGCAAATTCTCACGCTCTCTTACATTATCCCTCCCGCTTGTCTTGTTCCCTGTCATCTCACACTTCCTCTCTTTTTCTCATGCATTTAGGAAGCCTGATGTAGATGCAGAGCCAGACGAGAGCCCAGGGAGCAGCAGCAGCAGCAGCAGCAGCAGTGGGGCTGTAGATGCCCTCTCCACAGCTCCGGCCCCCGCCCCCCCTCAGGCCTCTGCAGGAGAGCCAGGACAGAGAGGAGACAGCTCCTGCTCTGACTCCGACAGTCCTGTAGATTCCAGCTCCTGTGAGGAAGAGGAGGAGGAGGAGGAGGAGGAGGAGGAAGACGACGACGACGAAGAAGAGGAGGGGGAGGAGGAAGACCCCACTATGTTCTCCTCCAAATTCCTTAGCGGGGCTAACCCCCTCAATGCTGTGTCCTCTGCTGTGAATAAGTTTGGTTTATTTGGAGATGATGGGGAGGGGAACAAAAATCAGAAAGCACCTTCCGAGCAGGGGGTGAAGCCACCTGGAGAGCAGCAGCCAGGAGCAGGTCCTGATAAAGGCCCTCAAAAGCAGCAGGGACCCCAAAAAGTAAACCAGGGCCCCCCTATGCAAAAGAACCAGCCTCCTCCTAAGCAAGGATCACCACAGTTGCATGGGAATGGACAGGCTGGAGCCCCAAACAAGCCTGGTGGCCAACAAGCTGCTCCAAAGGCAGGGACACAGCCTGAGGGCCAGCTTAAGGGAGAGCCACAAAAAAATCCACCTCACGGTTCACCTAAGCCTGGAGCTCATCAACAGATTCTGTCTAAAAGTGGAGCCCAACCAGAGTCTCCAAAGACGTCATCACAACAACAGGTTCCACCAAAGACAGGAATGCAAAAAGCACCTGCTAAGACTGGTGCACAGCAGCAAGAACCTGCAAAGACGGGGTTGCAAGAGTCCACAACGGCTGGGTCACAAAAAACTGGCTCACAGCAAGGGTCACCTAAAGTAGGACAACAACAGCAGGGGTCACCAAGAATTGGACAGCAACAACAGGGCTCGCCTAAAGTGTCACAGCAACAGCAGGGTTCCCCTAAAGTTGCACAGCAGCAACAGGGGTCATCTAAGGTGGGACAACAACAGCAAGGCCTCAGGACTACAACCCAGCAACAGTCCTCTAATAAGCCTGGGCTTCAGCAACAAAGCCCTAAGGGACCTGGTACACCTGGCTTATCCCAGGCAGGGTCTTCATCACCAGGTGTAACCAAAGCTGGATCTCAGTCAAAAGCAAAGTCCCTTTGTCCAGTGTGTAAGACAACAGAACTTAACATGCATACCAAGGAACCACCAAACCATAAAACCTGTACGCAGTGTAAAACTGAAGTGTGCAGCTTGTGTGGCTTCAGCCCTCCAGACTCTGATGTAAGTAGTGGCTTAGCATTCTGTTTGTAGCATTTGTTCGTTCTTATGTGTTTAATATTATGTTTTCAACATATATGTGTATTACAATACCTATATTTTTAAAATATTCAACACCTTTCTCAGCCTGTCTTGAATCAAGATAAAATTAACAAGGAATCCCTCATTAGCATGGTTAAATTTGTTGTAAGTTATAAAAGTTATTTGTAATGCCACTTAACTAGTTTTGTGAACTGTTTATATGTTAGAAAATTGATGTTTATGTTGTATTTCTTTCCTGAGATTGAGAGATTTAATCATTCATTATTGTCAAAATGTATGTATCTTTTTATTTTTTTTTGTATAGGGCTGTGAGTGGCTTTGTCTTACCTGCCAGATACAGAGAGCTCAAGGAACTTCTGAACCACTGGGACCTTCCATGAAAAAGCCCACACCCAGCAAAGTTTCTGCTACTCAAAACCAGGGACCATCTCCTGCTGTATCTGTCAAAAAAGAGACGTCAGCACCAGGATCACCTCAGAAAACACAGTCTACATCAGCAAAAGCGCCAGCTAAGGGTGAAGGTCCTTCAGAAAGTCAAAAACAGGCCAGCCCAGCATCTGTCCAGAAAATGACATCTGAGACCCAGATATCAGGGTCTCAAAAAGCAGACCAGACTAGTAAAACTGCACGCAAGCAAAGCGGTGCCACCCCGGCTCCCCAGCAGGAATCAGGAGGTCGATTTGGCTTTGGTGGTGCTAAAACTGAAGCTGCAAAGCCTGAAGAGTCAGTGACTGGGAAGATGTTTGGCTTTGGTTCTTCCATTTTCAGTTCTGCATCTACTTTGATAGCCTCGGCTGTTCAGGATGAGCCTAAAACCACACCACCAGTTTCTCCCAAGATTCAGTCTGCAAAGGAGATCAAGCCACCTGCAGTCCAAAAGCCGGTGCAAGACAAGAAGCAAGAGCAACCCCAGCAAGCAAAGGCCCATCCGGCAGGACAGGACAAGGTGGACAAAGTTGCATCAGAGACCCCAAAGGCTGCAGCTGCAGCCCCCCACAATGTTCCTAAGGCAGGCCAATCTGCTTGTCCACTCTGTAAGATGGTGCTTAACATGGGCTCGAAAGATCCTCCCAACTACAACACCTGCACTGAATGCAAAAGCACTGTGTGCAACCAATGTGGATTTAACCCCATGCCAAACGTTAAAGAGGTAAGACACATGTGATATTGATTAAATTAACTAATGAGGGAATGGAGATCTAAAAAAAAAATCACTCCATAATTTTATTATTTCTGAGGAGAATTGTTTTTGTTTCATGAGTCATCTGATTGGTCTTAGAAAACATGTCTGTTACATTAGTGCCTCTGTGTCTCTAAAATACTATTACTTGGATACAGTGCTGCTCATGAAACGTGTGAATGAAGCTCTTTGAAGCTGTTAAGTTCCCCTTTTGATGTTTAGAGTGGCTGCTTTCATTTAACTGTTTGGAGTGTTATTCCCAAATTGTATAGCTCATGTACATGACTAGATGATAAAGCAGCACTCATTTTTAAGGTACAGATCAAATTATGATGGAGGCATATTTTATAAATATTTTTCTTCTCATGAAATTGTATGAACAGATGAATTAGACCAAACAGATATAAACTACCTTCAGATTGGAGTAGGATTGGTCTTTGTATTTTCTGTGCAGACCTGTTACAATGTCCAATCCTTGGACTGAAGCTGGAAAGTTTTTCATTTTCATTCCATATCCCACTCACAGTGCCTACAGTCTAAACAGCGAGGAGAGCTTGTGTCAGACCCTCACATACAAAAGCAACTCCACATACCTCTAGGGTTACTGTCTTTCTTCTTAATCTTACAGCTCTTTTTAGTAAAAAAAATGAGAGCTAAGAATAATAAGTGTTTGGAAAGTAATACTGTTACAAGTAATGCATGGTTACATACAGAATTTAAAAGATCCACAATTCCTTAAAAACATTTATTGGCTCTTTATGGACTGCTCACGCAGTGTTAAATTCTGTCCATAGAGTGTGGTCAAAGATACTTTCTTTTAAGGTACACTATGCTGAATTTTCCTGTAAAACAATATTTAGACTCACACAAAATTAATCCCTTTCAAGCACCACTTATGACCCACTAGAAGTATGTGAATTTATCTGCAGAGGCATTTCCCTCCCCCTGTATTTTCTTATTTTCTTATTTCCTGCTGTCTTTGGAATATTGAGTATTACAGTGGATGTGTAGCCCCCAGCCAATAACTGTGCATACATGAGGTCAGGACTTTATAAAAAAGTAGGGACCAGGTACCAGACAGTAAGCATTGAGCACAGGCTTGGAGCTGGGAAGGAATAACTGACAATTTCTGCATAGTATATATTTTAAAGCTGTATGCAAAAATGCACATACAGTACACATACACATGCCCACACACACACATACCTTATGGGGATTGTCTTGTAGGGAATACCACATTCAGTGTAAATAGGCATAGCATGTTCAAGGCTATCTGACACACAAAGGGTTTGACACTTGACTCTGTAATTCAATGCACAGTTAGTAGGCTACCTTGCCAAGGACAGTCCAAGGCTACTTCATCTTGTGATACTGCTTAAACTAATGGTTTTAAAAAAGCATTCTCTGAAAGTGGATGTTTCATCATTTATAGTTTAAACCACTGAAACATACGTTTTTTTCTTAAGGTAACTAAAAGCTTAAGCTTAAGCTTACTTTTGCACTTTTAAGATAATAGAATAAGTTGATAAAATTTAGCTTTAAACGCATTTAATTAAATACAAACATCTGTTATGCAATTTTATTTAATACTGTTTTAAACAGTAGATTTGGGCCAAAATTGGGTGGTGTGTTTCTCACATCACACTTTTTATCAAGATTACATATGCCCCATCAGTCCCAATTTCGAGCAACCCAGTCCTGTCTTCAACTAAACTACTGTAGCTGAGTCACTGTATTTTCGCAATTCTTTGTATTTGTTTGAATGTGTTTTTTTCAGCTTTCAGTATGGTTTGTTATCATTAAGCCTTGTACCTGTATAATTTGTTTATTTGTTGTGTTTTTAAGGGAAAGGAGTGGCTTTGTCTAAACTGCCAGGTGAAACGGGCTGCTGGCGGGATTGAACCTCAGAAAGACACAACATTACAAAAGACTTCTGCACCAGGCTCTCCTCAAAGGAAAATATCTACAGCAGCAGCACAACCCACCAAGGTTGAAGCTACTAAACAACCAGACAGTAATAGACAGACTGGCCCAGCTCCTGGTCAGAAAACACCACAGGAAAGCCGGAAGACAGGTCCTCAGAAACAACCAGTCCAGACAAGCCAAACTGCACAAAAGCAGGGAAATGCCACTGCAGCTACACAACAAGAGTCAGGAGGGCTCTTTGGTTTTGGTGGTCCTAAAAGTCAGACAGATGCTGCAAAGCCTGCAGAGTCAGTGACTGGGAAGATGTTTGGTTTTGGTTCCTCCATTTTTAGTTCTGCATCCACTTTGATTTCCTCATCAGTTCAAGATGAGCCTAAAACCACACCACCAGTTTCTCCCAAAATACCTGCTGCAAAGGAGTCAAAGTCCCCCCCAGCCAAGAAACCAGAACAGAAGAAACTAGAGCAACCCCAGCAGACAAAGGGTGCTCCACCAGCACACCCTAAAGTGGACAAACCTCCATCAGCTTTCCCAGCTATTTCCACACCAGGCCAGTCTACCTGCCCTCTCTGTAAAATGGAACTCAATGTGGGTTCTAAAGATCCTCCCAACTACAACACCTGCACAGTGTGCAAAAACACTGTCTGTAACCAGTGTGGGTTTAATCCCATGCCAAATGTTAAGGAGGTAAGATAATAAAAATGCCGTAGATTACCAAAAATAACTTTGTTGATGACAATTGTTATCTACATTATGTCTTTTTTATTTCATTTGATTGGGACGCTGTGTAAAACATAAATAAAACAGAATGTGATAATTACCTTATCCTTTCTGACATATGCTGAATTCAGACAATATATTAAATGTTTTACTTTCATTGATTTATGTAAATATCTGCTTGTTCTGAATTTGATGCAGCAACATGTTTCAAACAAGTTGGGACAGAAGCATCAAAAGACTGGGAAACTTGTGGAATGCTCCAAAAATACCTGTTTGGATCATTCCACAGGTAAACAGGTCCATTGGTAACAGGTGATAGTAACATGATTGGGTATGAAAGGGCATTACTACATGGGCTTGGGAGCACTTAATAAAACCATTGTTGGTCAACAAAGTACATTTGCAAGTGATCACATTCTGTATATATTAACATTTTATACAGCGTCACATTATTTTGGAATCAAGATTGCAATTATTGTGAGAAGCAAAATACATTGCATTGTACAAGCAGACTCATTAACTGTGTGCTCTAATGTAGGTGAAGGAGTGGTTATGTCTCAACTGTCAAATGCAGAGAGCACTAGGAGCATCTGAACCTCCAGGAACTCCCATGATGAAACTCCAGGCCTCACCAAATAAAATCACTGCACCTGCCAATGCCCTAAATAAGGAAACTCCCCCTCTTGATAAACAAAAGAAAGACATTCCAACAACTGCTGAATCTAAAATAAAGGAGACCCATGCACCAGGCTCCCCACAGAGAAAGCCACCAGCAGCAGCAGAGCAGGCAGCAAAGGCTGAAGTTGTGAAAGGACCAGAAAGTATGAAACAGGTCCGCCCAGCTGCTGGTCTGAAAACACCACAGGAGGGACAAAAGACAGGTCCTCAGAAACCACCAGACCAGACAAGCCAAACTGGACAGAAGCAGAATAATACTACCTCAACTACACAAGAGGAGTCCAGAGGGTTCTTTGGATTTGGTGGTCCTAAAACTCAGCCTGATGCTGCAAAGCCTGCTGAATCAATGGGTGGAAAAATGTTTGGCTTTGGTTCCTCCATCTTCAGTTCTGCATCGACTTTAATAAACTCAGCTGTCCAAGATGATTCCAAAACGACACCGCCAGTTTCTCCCAAGATGCCTGCCGCAAAGGCAATGAAATCACCCTTTGCTCAGAAAGAAGAGCAGGAGAAGAAACTAGAGCAAGTCCAACAGCCCAAGAGCTCTCAATTGCTACAAGCCAAAGTAGAAAAAGCTCCATCAGAGCCTCCAAAGGATGCAACTGCAACCCCAGCTGTTCTCAAGGCAGGGCAATCTACCTGTCCACTCTGTAAGGTGGAACTCAACTTTGGCTCCAAGGAACCACCCAACTACAACAAATGCACTGACTGCAAGAGCACTGTCTGCAACCAATGTGGATTTAATCCAATGCCAAATGTGTCAGAGGTAATGAAAATAATATAATACAAAATTATTAAGGGAAAACGTAATATATGACAGCCTATAATTCATCAGGAATACACTATGAACTGTAAACAGTACACATTTTGATATAGTGAAGTCCTGGCATGTAAGTGATGAAAATGTTTCATGTTTTAATTTGACATATTTTCTTGTTGCAGGTAAAAGAATGGTTATGCCTGAACTGTCAGATGCAGAGAGCCCTTAGTACATCTGAACTCACAGCTCCTCCTATGAAACCTCAGAATGCAGCTAACAAAGTTTTACCATCTGCAGTAGATCAGAAAATAACAGCTCCAAATCAAATGGAAACTCTAAAGAAGGAATTAACAAAGTCTGATGCACCTCCAAAGATGGAGACTACATTGGCTGATACACTTCAAAAGGAAGGTAGCTCCACGCCAGGTTCTCCTCAGAAGACAAAACTTACAGCAGCAACACAGGCAACCAAGGCTGGTAAAGGACCACAAAGTGAAACACAGGCTAGCCCAGCTCCTGGTCAGAAAACTCCTCGGGGTGTCTTGGGGGCATCAGGCTCTCAGAAACCAGCTGACCAGGGAAATCAACCTGAACTAAAACAGATTAAGGTCACCCCAGATACACAGCAGGAGTCAGGAAAGCTATTTGGCTTGAGCAGTCCTAAAACAAGGCCTGATGTTTCAAAAACAACAGAATCCATGACTGGGAAGATGTTTGGCTTTGGTTCCTCCATTTTCAGCTCAGCATCCACCTTGATATCATCAGCTGTTCAGGAAGAATCACGTACTACACCAGGCTCTCGTAAGATGTCTGCACCAGCACAAGTCTCTCCCAAGATGTCAGCTGTGCCCAAGATTTCTCCAAAAACGACTCCGACAGTTTCTCCCAAAATGTCTCCAGCAAGGGAGCCCAAAACTCTGACTCAGAAGCCAGAACAGAAGAAGGAACAAGAGGATTCCCAAAAGAGCAAAGAGGACAAAGCTCCATCACAGCCACCAAAAATGGCAACAATGTCCCATAAAGCAGGCGAGGCCACCTGTCCACTGTGTAAGGTAGAGCTTAACATCGGCTCCAAGGAACCTTTAAACTACAATACCTGCACTGAGTGCAAGACCATCGTCTGCACCCAATGTGGATTTAACCCAATGCCTATAGAAGGGGTAAGTGATGAAATGCAAATCATCCTTTGCAACCAAAAAAAAAACAAAAAACTTGATACATTGTATGCATTTATAGTATATTTGCAGTCACCTCATTTAAAACGATATACAGTTACTAATCTGTGATTTGTGACACATTGTTGTGAATTGCTGCAATTGTCAATTCCAAAGCAACAAAATAACCAGGTGTCTACTTTATTTTAGGTGCAAGAGTGGCTGTGTCTTAACTGTCAGATGAAAAGAGCAGTTGGGGCATCTGAGCCCCTAGGGCCCCCTACAATGAAGTCCCAAACATCACCCAGTAAAGTTCCTTCACCTGCTCCTGTCCAATTGAAGGATTCTTCTAAACCAACTACAACTCAAAAGAAGGACAGTCCAAATGTACAAAAGAAGGGGACCTCAGAACCAGTCTCACCACAGAGAAAACAGTCTTCACCATCACTGCAGTCAGGCAAACCTGAAGCTGTTACTGCGTCATTGAAACAGGCCAGCCCAGCACCTGATCATAAAACACCACAGGAACTACAGAAGACAGGTCCAAAGCAGCCACCAGATCCAATGCAACCTGGATCTAAGCCCAGTGATGCCACTGCAGCTACACAGCAAGAATCAGGAGGCTTCTTTGGTTTTGGTGGTCCTAAATTTCAACCTGATACTGCAAAACCTGCAGTGGCTGGGAAGATGTTTGGCTTTGGTTCTTCCATCCTCAGTTCTGCATCTACTTTGATAACTTCAGCTGTTCAGGACCAGACCAAAACTACTCCACCAGTTTCTCCCAAGATGTCTGCTGCAAAAGAGATCAAGTCCCCTGGTGCCCAGAAGCTGGAGCAGCAGAAGAAAACAGAGCCATCCCAGCAGACCAAGACACCTCCATTAGGACAGGACAAATTGGACAAAGCACAATCAGAGCCTCCAAAGGCTGCAGCAGTTTCCCAAATAGCTGTCAAACCAGGCCAGTCTACCTGTCCACTCTGTAAGGTGGAACTCAATGTGGGTTCCAAGGATCCTCCTAATTACAATACCTGCACTGAATGCAAGAACACTGTCTGTAACCAGTGTGGATTTAACCCTAATCCAAATGAAACAGTGGTAAGACTAATTAAAACAATTATATTCTTTATTACAATTTCTTTCACTACTTGAAAACTGTAAAGAGTCGCACCACATTTCTTGTCTCCTACTGGCTCTTCATATTGAGTTCAAATTATGTATGTTTTCATTATTTTCTCGAATTTATTAAATTGGAATTTTTAATTTATTTAACTCTGAAATCCCAAATCAGACTCTATTACTAGATTTGTAATAGCTGCTAAATACTGAGTAATTCTACTTAGATTACCTAACAGTTTATGATGGAACCTTTTTTTTTTCCTTTCTTTTTTTTTTAGGTAAAGGAATGGTTGTGTCTCAATTGCCAGATGCAGCGGGCTCTTGGAGTGACAAAGCCCTCAGAAGTCACTTCTGTCAATTCTCAGATATCTGCAAAACCTCAAAAGAAAGACATCATCAGCCCAGCTGAACCTGAAAAGAAAGAGTCATCGGCAACCCACTCACCTCAAAGGAAACTCTCGGCAATAGCACAGCCAGCTACAACTGAGATTGCAAACAAGCCAGAAGGTCAGAAACAGCCCAGACCAGTTCCTTCTCAGAAAACACCACAGGAGCCCCAGAAAACATTAGGTCCTAGCAAAACACCAGACCAGACAAGAAAAACTGAACGCAAGCAGAGTAATGCCACTGCAGCAACACAGCAAGAGTCAGGAGGCTTCTTTGGTTTTGGTGGTGGTAAAACTCAACCCGATGCTGCAAAGCCGGCAGAGTCAGTGACTGGGAAAATGTTTGGCTTTGGTTCTTCCATCTTCGGTTCTGCATCCTCTTTGATAACCTCAGCTGTTCAGGACCAGCCCAAGACCACTCCACCAGCTTCTCCTAAGATATCCCCAGCAAAAGAGATCAAATCCCCTGCTGCCCAGAAGAAGGACCAACACAAGAAGCCAGAACAATCCCAAGAGACCAAGAGACCTCCATCGGTGCAGGCCAAAGTGGACAAAGCTCCATCAGAGCCTCCAAAGGCTGCAGCAGCATCCCAAGCTGCTGTGAAATCAGGCCAGTCCACCTGTCCACTCTGTAAGGTCGAACTCAATATGGGATCCAAGGATCCCCCTAACTACAATACCTGCACTGAATGCAAGAACACTGTCTGTAACCAATGTGGATTTAACCCCATGCCAAATGTGTCAGAAGTAAGTAAGATTCACTCACGCTGTTGCCTTTTAACGTATCAATGAAGTGTATCAATGCTGTATATTCCTTATAATATCTACATTTTTATATTTGGTTTATTTTACACTCAAAATCTATATTTCCAGTCTAAAATGTGATGATGTGGTGTAAGTAAAATAAAACATAGAAATACATAACTGACTGTTGTGCTATACTATAATGGTATACAAATACAAATGCTCTACAGACAAACTTAACTCAAAATAATATGGTTTTCCCCACAGATGAAGGAGTGGTTGTGTCTGACTTGTCAGATGCAAAGAGCTCTCAAAGCATCTGAATCAGCAGAGCCGCCACTAATGAAACCACAGGCATCACCCAACAAAGTGTCCTCACCTGCTGCTGCCAATCAAAAGAAAGACACTATTCTCACACAAAAAGCAGAAGTGCCAGACAAAAATCAGAAGGATTCATTTCAAACGGATATTACCCAAGCATCAACCCCTGCCCCACTGCATGCAAAAGAGACCCCAGTTACTGTTTCAGCCCCATCAAAAGAGAAGAAAACTGCTTCCCCACCTACCAAGGAGGTTCCACCCTCCACTTCAACTCCCCAAGAGATGACAGCTGTAGTTTCAGACCTCATTAACCCACTGCCTGCTCAAGTTCTTCCTGTCATCACAGATATTGAAACTTCTCTCCAGAAGAAAAAAGATATTGCTCCACCAAGTTCCCCTGCAACTAAAGAAGTATCAGAAAAGAAAGAGGAGGAAGCTGGAATAATTCAGAAATCAGCAGAAACATCACTTGCCAAACCTGCTCCTCCAGAGGCACAGCCAATAAAACCAGGATCAGGTTTCCCTACCTTTGGAAGTCCTAAATCTCAGCGTGCTGCCTCAAAAACAACTGAAGCAATGACAGGGAAGATGTTGGGGTTCGGTTCATCTCTCTTCAGCTCAGCATCCACCTTGATAACATCTGCAGTTCAGGAGTCCCGCACAACACCACCAGGTTCACGTAAA
Source organism: Chelmon rostratus (assembly GCF_017976325.1). Lineage (NCBI taxonomy): Eukaryota > Metazoa > Chordata > Actinopteri > Chaetodontiformes > Chaetodontidae > Chelmon > Chelmon rostratus. The sequence goes on along the minus strand of NC_055663.1, from coordinate 14,423,724 downwards.
ATGTCTGCCCCAGCTCAAGTCTCTGAAAAGATGTCAGCTTCGCAGATTTCTCCAAAGTCCAGCCCCCCAGTTTCTCCAAGGATGACTTCAGCAAAGGAGGCTAAACTGCCTGCTGCTCAGAAACTACATCTGGAAAAGACACAAAACCCTCAGCAGGCCAAGGCTCCTCCATCAGGAGAAGCCAAAGTCGACAGGGGTCCATCAGAGCCTGCAAAACCAGAAGCCTCCCAAGCTGCTCCTAAAGTGGGCCAGTCTACTTGTCCACTCTGTAAATTGGAACTTAACATGGGCTCCAAAGATCTTCCTAACTACAACATGTGCACTGAATGCAAAAGCAATGTCTGCAACAAATGTGGATTTAGTCCTGTGCCAAGTTTAACAGAGGTAATTAAATGACTTAATACTTAACTTCATGTAGAATAAATTTCCTCATTCAACATTTTTGGTTATTTGAGAAAATGCAAATTGATTATCCTGGTTCATGTGTCATTTACATTTTTTTATTTTTTTTTGGAAATGTGTCCCTTCCAGTTGAACGAAGTGTTTATTTGGACCAATATATCAAAGTACTGTTTTGAGTGTTATTTACAAATGTAAGGATTTTTTGTTGTGTTTGTTTGTTTTTCAGGTGAAGGAATGGCTTTGTCTCAACTGCCAGATGCAGAGAGCACTTGGAGCTTCTGAACCTCCAGGTCTTCCCATGATAAAACCCCAACCTTCACCAAACAAAGAGGTCCCTGCCACCACACAGAAGCAAGAGACCTCAATGTCAACTTCTCAGGAAGACATCCCTAAACCAGTCTCACCCAGAAATGAGCTTGTTAATATTGCCACAACCAAAGAAACTGAATACTCAGCCATTGATGCATCAACAAAGAAAGTTACCCCTACAGCTGCTTCAATGCCTGATGAAACTGTTCCATCTGCTATCTCAAAGACTGAAGTTTCAACAGCTTCTCGAAAGCTTTCAGTAGAGACACTCAAACTACAACCTGGTACGCCCCAACAACAGCCTACAAAAGCTGTGACTTCTACTGCTGAGTCTGGTCCTCCAACAGAACAAGAAGTGGGAAAAACACCCCCACAAGAGCCTCCAAAAGATGTGACTTCTACTACTGAGTCTGGTCCTCCACCAGAGCGAGAAGTGGGAAAGACACCCCCACAAGAGCCTCCAAAAGCTGTGACTTCTACTACTGAGTCTGGTCCTCCACCAGAGCGAGAAGTGGGAAAGACACCCCCACAAGAGCCTCCAAAAGCTGTGACTTCTACTGCTGAGTCTGGTCCTCCACCAGATAGAGAAGCGGGAAAGACACGCCAACAAGAGCCTCCAAAAGATGTGAGTTCTACTGCTAAGTCTGGTCCTCCACCAGATAGAGAAGTGGGAAAACCACCACCACAGCAACCTCCAAATGCTGCAACTACTACTGCTAAGTCTGGTCCTCCACCAGATAGAGAAGCGGGAAAGACACGCCAACAAGAGCCTCCAAATGCTGCAACCTCTACTGCTAAGTCTGCTCCTCCACCAGAACGAGAAGTGGGAAAGACACCCTCAAAACAACCTCCAAAAGTTGGTACATCTCCAGCCAAATCTGTACCACCACCAGCTCAGCCTGCAAAACAGGAGTCAGGAGGCTTCTTTGGTTTTGGTGGTGCTAAAACACAGCCGACTGCAGCACAGGCTGCTGGGTCAGTGACTGGAAAGATGTTTGGCTTTGGGTCATCTTTTCTAAGCTCTGCATCCAATTTGATAACCTCAGCTGTCCAGGACGAACCGAAAAGTACACCTCCAACTCCACGGAAAATGTCCACTACATCCCATGTCTCTCCTAAAACTACACCACCATCCTCTCCTAAAACATTGCCCGCAAAGGATACCAAGCCACCTGCTGTCCAGAAAACTGAGAGGCCAGAGAAACCACAGCAGGAAAGGACTCCTTCAACAATACAAACTAAAGTGAACAAAGCGCCATCAGAGCCCCCCAAGGCACCAACAAACACACAAGGTGCTCCAAAAGCAGATCTGTCCACCTGCCCACTCTGCAAAGTCAACCTCAATATGGGCTCCAAAGATCCTCCCAACTACAACACTTGCACAGAATGCAAGACTACTGTCTGCAACCAGTGTGGATTTAATCCAATGCCAAATGTGGCTGAGGTAATCTTTTGCTTTAGGTTTACTTACAATTCTTTTCAAGAAATTACAAAGAACGTTTATTTATTGATTCAAATAAGTATTACAATAATAATAAGTGCATTTTTTAACTAGTGAAACAGGAAGTTTTAATTTAATGCCAAACAATGTCTTGCCAGCGTCTTGAGATGCATTTAATAGTTTATATAGAAAGTTCATTCTGTTTATCCTATCTGTAACTATAAATGCCAGACCCACATGAATAATGAATCAACAGATTTAGTCCTCAGAATCGTTGTGATTATAGTTCATATAAATGAATGACCAATGATTGAATACATTTGACACAAGGATGCCTGAAGTGGTGGAACAAACATCTCCAGGATTTGTCCAACAAAACACTGTGCTGCTTGCTTTTCAATAATGATTTCTAAATTTTTTTGCACTTATTGTTTTCAGGTGAAGGAATGGCTTTGTCTGAACTGCCAAATGCAGAGAGCCCTTGGAGCACCTGAGCCCACTGGACATCCTGTCGTCAAAGCTCAGCCCTCCCAAAGCAAGATTTTTACATCCCCTGGTTCTGAACAGAAGGATGTACCGACATTAGTCCTGGAAGATAAGTCTACAGAATCTTCAGCAGTCAAAAAAGAGGACATTCAAGCACCTCTACACAAAAAAGAAACACCCAAAGCTGAGGCTCCATTGTCAACTGCAGTCCAAAAGACGGAGACACCTCGACGTGGGTCTCTGAAAAAGACACAGGTCCTTTCAGGTACTGAACAAGGACAAGGCCAGAGTGTTGCTGGCCTGCAACAGCCTGTTGGAAAATCCCCACAAGTACCGCTTTCTCAAACTACAAAGCCAGAAGTCAATTCAGGTCTTACAAAACAAGAAGCTGGGAAACCACCACAGCAGCCCTCAAAATCTGCAGCCTCTGCTGTCAAATCTGCACCGCCACCAGCTCAGCCTGCGAAACAGGAGTCAGGAGGCTTCTTTGGCTTTGGTGGTCCTAAAACACAACCTGCTGCTGCAAAGTCGGCTGAGTCAGTGACTGGGAAGATGTTTGGCTTTGGGTCATCTTTCTTAAACTCTGCATCTACATTGATAACCTCAGCTGTTCAGGATGAACCTAAAACTACACCACCTACTCCACGTAGGATGTCAACTACAGCCCATGTCTCTCCTAAAGCTACACCTCCAGTTTCTCCTAAGATGTCCCCTGCAAAGGAGACCAAACCACCTTCTGTACAGAAATCAGAGCCTCCTCAACAGGCCAAGCCAGTTTCATTAGCACAGGCCAAAGTAGAGAAAGCTCCATCAGAGCCTCCAAAATCCACAGAAGTGACCCAAGTTGCTCCTAAAGCAGATCTGTCCACCTGTCCACTTTGTAAAGTTGAACTGAACATGGGCTCCAAGGAACCACCCAATTACAACACCTGCACTGAATGCAAAAGCACTGTCTGCAACCTTTGTGGATTTAACCCAATGCCTCACACAGCAGTGGTAAGTGCAAGAGGTTTTACTTTACATAATTTTCACACCAATTTTAATGATTATTTTAGGTTTGGTCTTGAAAATTGCCCCTCATGATTTCAAAAGCAAACTTTACAATTACAGTAGTGATTATTATGACTTCTTAACAGTAATGTCCACCAGTTTTCACATCTGATAAACCATACTTAACATCATTCTTTATTTATGGATTCAAGTAAACTGCTTCTCTGTCAGTACATCTTGCAACAACAAAATAACTTCTCTAAGGAAAACTGCACTGTATTGTACATCAGTCATATGTAACAAAGGCAGAAAGCATCCAGTGCAAATTTCAATACAATAATTCTGAGATATTGGAGATGGGAGATATAATGAATAAATAGTAAAGAACAATGAATTGGCAAACTTTGAAGCAGGTGACAACACATCCTTTTGTTCAGCACTCATGTCAACTCCACATGAAGAAATATGAATACATCCACTGGCAGTAAATATCTATGTTGCTGCTGGTATACATTTGGCCTCCATGTCAAAAGTAAAGCACAACATTGTTCTTCATATCATAAATAGCTGCCTTACATTCTGTGATACATACTGTACATGTTGGAGCTCTCTTTGTTTGGCCCTCAATAAGCAATGTCACATCGACATTGCATTATATAAATTACTTAACAGTATAGTGCAGTTTATGAAACAGTTTATTTGATAGTTCTTATTAATTGAAGAGCACTATTTCTTGAATTATTGAATCATAACCTTGTTATTATTCATACTGTTACTTGTTGATTCTTAGACAGTCAAGCAAACTTTAATTTGAGTTGGAGTGATTGGTCTTTTTACTTGGTGGAATATTCTTCTGCTGTGTAAGGGGTGGAAAAAATGGGAGATTGGCTGTCATGCAGCTTTTTATTTCTATTGAAAATTCAGGACACAATAGGCTGAGTTTTGCTCCATTGTTGATTTGATCTTCTTGACAAAAAACATGAGTTACAACTGTGGTGGAATAATAAATGAAGTTGTCACAGCAGAGAAAATACTCTATATGGAGACCATGCTTGAATTGGCTTTCAGACTGAGTTTGACCAGATGTCTGTGAGCTATTAATTAGTGTGACCTATGTGAATTATTGACCTCCTATGAGAGGTTCTCAAACAAAATTTTAGACATACTAAAATTCAAGCTATGTAGTGGCTGCTATCCCTCCACTAGAGTGGCCGGAGTTATTACATAACGACTCATGAGAAGAGTGCCTCAGCAGACTGGCGCACTGAAACAGTATTAAAGTGATTGAGGGTTGTGCAACAGCATTAGTGAGATGAGATCTGCTGCCATAGCTGACCAGGGAATCTCCAGCCCCCGTGAGAGATCTGAGATGGCAAAGCCCTGTGATATGCCAATAAGCAGAGGTGGAGCAGATTAAGTCCAACACAACACGGTGCAGTACATTAGAGCAGCAGACATTTCCTTTCAGGCCATCTGTCTCTCGCAGATCAGTGGCTCCATGTAATTCAACAATTTCCCCTTCATTACATGTGGGTGGCAGTCGCACGTGTGTACCTGCTTTGTGATGAACCCACACATGCAGGTCATTGTTAAAAGGCAGTGTACCCTTGCCTGTTCATATCCTACATGCTAGGTGCTGTAATATTTTCCTTTCTGACCAGCTCACATTTCCTTGTGGGGCTGGTCTGTTCTTCTGGTAGCAGTATTAACAGTTAATGCCTTAAATCATTTATAAATAGCTTTTGTCGGACCTATCTGTGATTTGGTGAGCTCTTTATTCTTTTCTCATAGTTGTTTCAGTGGCCAGTTTAAAGTAGATCAAATGATACAACAATGCACCCTAAGCACATATTTAAAATGTGGGTGCAGTTCAATACAGTGTCCCGTCAGTCATGTTAGTCATTATACTGGAGGCTTTTGAATAAGGTCATCTTTGATTCTTATTCTTTCATAAGGCGAGGTCCTATTTAAACAGGAGAAAAAGTTGGTGTTGTTAAACCTGGAAAATACGCAGCAGATGCATTAATTGAAATAATGTGAACCATTTTCCATAAAAGACGACATATTTCTGGCTGGCAGTTATTTATGAAAAAAGGACAATACTCTTGCATTCTGTTTACTCTCAGTAAACAACAAAACCCTTTTCAGCAGTGATTGAGTCAATGTGAGCTTTCTTTTTCCTAATTTCTTTATTTCTGCCTTCAGTTTGGTTTCCCAGAGAGAGATTAACACACACTCAGTCCAAATGGCACATTATTATGGAGAAATAACACTGACAGAGATGTGCCTCTTATGTAATTGACAATTCGCACATTTTTCGTGGATACCAGAGAGGGGGAAGAGCCTCGGGGTAGAGGTTGGACAGGGGGGAGGGACAAGCATGGATGATTGCTGCTCTGTGTACAACATAGATTCATTCCTCTTAATAGCAGAGGAAAACAGAAATAGCTTGGCCTTTGCACAACTGAATAGGATGAGCTGCCATACTTACTGCTGCCCTGTGACCTGCATCATCCAAACTGCTGTGACTTCTGGTTCTCCATCATGAATGTGCATGGCTCTTTAGTAGAAGGGCAGAGCTATGAAAAGGATATGAGGTTCAAAAGAAAGGGAGGCCACTTTAGGCAAAGTGAGTGCTAGCAGCAACTCTATCCATTTTTCCTTTTGCCCGTTCTGCCTCAGCTGATGCCATCAAAAGCCTGGGACTGACTGTTGTCTGATAAGTAGGACACACGTGTGTTGTGCTTTGCCAGCTAAAGCTTTGTGCGCGACAGACGAGACAGTACCATAGTTCCTCAGCATTTTTTTTTATGTTACCACGTGGCTGCATCTTGGGCTCTTTAGCTTTTTTTTCTTGTCCCAAAATATTAGTTTATTTTAACATCCGTTGGATGAATGTGCTTACAAGTCAAAGGTACAAGCAGCTGACATTTTGCAAAGCTTCCATGAGAGACTAATTCATGACAAGATGTATTATCTCTGACACACAGGCCAGCAGAGAGTACCCTTAAACTTGCAACATTTCCGGAGTCTTTTCATGAGCCCCAAACTTTTTTTTAAATATATATTCTTTACACACAACAGGTCTATGTGCAAGATGTTTCCTGCTGTAAGCCAGACAACCACAGACTGTTGGCCCCATGACAAGAACAAGCACCTAGTGACAGTCTTAAAAATAGTCACTCTGAGGAGAGACCAAGCACAGCCTACCTGCTGCATCCCTGCTCTATTTTGACATCCTTTTTAAGAAGGTACAATGAGTCTAGCAGAGGTAAAACTGAGCAGGCTCATGCTTTGGACCTTATCTTATTAATCTGAATAATGAAATCATTGTTGTGTATATTTAGAGCTACTGCTCTTCAGTTCAGATTATTGCATTAGTCAGTTTGCTTTAGAATGGTTCAAGTATGTTTGACGTTTCAAGACATTTTGAAGGCTGTGACACTTATCCATCAAGCTGAAATGATTTCCCTGAATGACAGAATAGGATCCATATTGAATTTAAGCACATTCTGTGGCTTTCTGTCATAAAAAAGCTAGAAAATAGGACCTCACCTCAGAGATCCAGCTTGTAATAATGTAACTCCTAGTGTCTTTGCATTCTATTTATGCCACATCCTCTCACTGCCTCTTCACCCCATTGCACTTTGCCATCAAGGGAACGTTTCCTGATGCGCTACTTGACAGCTTGCAAAAAGAGCGGGGTGTATTTCCTTGTCTTTAGAACGAAGCACTCTGCTTATTACAGATTAGTAGGTCAACATTCTCTATTATCAGAGGGCTTGATTTATGAGGAGTTCTGCTCTGTGGGGGCTGCTGAAAGCCAAGTATATTAGCCAGCTACAGCTTGTGCCAAAGGCATCTGCCAGAAAATCAATAAGAAACTTACCAGCTCCAGTATCAACAGCAGGAAAACACTGATGAGAGGCTGGGAAATAGTGCTATAGTCTACAGTTCAAAGACGATCTGTTCAGTCTATCTTGCATAAAATGTAAATTTCAGGACCACTTAGATACCCAGTGAATGGTGTCTTGTAGGAAAATGTGAGTTTGTACAAATGATATAAACTTAAATTACTGGATTGATTCATTAGCATGGAAATGCAGGAGTGGAAGGTCTGAAAGAAGTTTGAAAGATGTTTGTGCATTTGAATTTTACATTTGATTTACAATGTCTTTATAGTTGTTGAACCACACACCTGTCATACCCCAACACTGACAGTGAGCAGGGCTTTTTTCAGTTATCTGCGATGCATGGTGGAATGTGCCAGTTGCGTATGTAAGATAGGAATAACAATAAATACACACTAATTTGTATGAAAGTATAAAATATTTAGGTATCTTAAAAGTCAGTATTTGAAGGTAATTTGTGCCCAATGTGAATGGGTTCTTTTCCTAAGGTGCTGCATAAGTCTTTTGCTGTGATAAAAGTGTACTGGGCAATTCTTTATAAAGCTCTGCAGATCCAGCCTAATGCAGCACGCCTGTGTGTCAAGAGTATAATTTCCTGACTGCTGTCATTGTGAAGGTCTGGTAATCCAGCTCACAGGCTAATCGTGAGGAGCAGCCTCTCCCACAGCTCTCCGCTTGGGGCTCCTGCTCTTTACTCATAAAACAGATTTAATTAGACAAAAGGATGATGGCAACTTCCCAAACCCTGTGGCTCTGATGCATGGCCCTGAGACTGTGTGGCTGTGAGGCAGTGACTGGCGCTGGAGGGGGATGTGATGAGATTAGGTTTTTTTGTTGACTGAGGGTTTTTTTCCAGTCAGATTTAGAATTAACAGGTCAGTTGAGTTTCAGATGTAAGGTTGGTGTAGTGGTGGCATGCAAATGTTAAATCTCCTTGCTGATTTGTTTGGCATTTATTTAGCATATCATACACAATGCAGAAGTGCGACCCTTCAGTTGCATACTTCTGTAATTGTTCTGTTCATCTGTTCTTCGCTTGGGTTGATAAAGGTCAATTATCATGCTGAGACTTGGACCTGTTTGATACCAGCACCTGGAGAGGTGTGAGGGACAGGGCCATATTTAGATTACAGGAGAGAAGGAGGATCCAGTGGACCAGCAGAAAGACTCAGGAATGCAAGGCCACGGCTCAGCCATCTGTGAAAACTGCTGTTGGATTCTTCTCTATCAGTCTTAGTTCATAGCTCCTTTCAAGTTTGGGCAGAAGCTGAATGGGGAATAGGCCACAATGTCTGAGTTTAATGAGTTATGCAAATGTGGTTTTTAACAATCCTGTGGCTTCTTAACAACTTGTGTATTGTTAATGTGTGTTAATTTCAGAGGGCAGTTATCTTCAGTGGCTGAAAATGAATTTAGGCTACGTTACTTTGATGCAACTGATTTGTGGCATAGCAATGATAGGCTTTCTAACCTACTCTAATTAGCTTTTTCATATCAGTGTTTCTTGAGGAATTATGAAATTGATCTGATTTTTACATCCAAGTACACTTCTGTCTCAAATGGAAGGATGAGCTATTAACTGTTCTTTTCCCCCATATTGTGTCAAACTATGGTTACGGCAGCACATAATCTTTTTTTCTTTTTACACACAAAAAAGAGACCTTTGAACACATTTCCTCCGAAATGATCATTACAATTGTATACAAGTATAGAGTTTTTATTATAGATAGCATTAGTGGATATGAGCTGCCTTTGATAAGTGGCAGCCATTTACTGTGTTGGGTCTATAAGATGGTCAGAAAAGTAGGAAGATCTGGAGTTTAGTTTCAAATTTATAATTTGAATGGCCTTGGGAGTGGCATAGTTTTGCTGATAAGCAACATGCATCCTACAAGCATGACAGAGGAGGAGCAGAGCAGTTGAGGGGTGTGTGGGAATTATACTGCTAATAGATGTTTAAGGCTGAGTAGTGGGACATGCAAGTTTGAGATTTGTAAAGAATTGTCTAGCCATAATTATCAACTCTGTCTTATGAACTCTTTTTGCTCAAGAAACACTGATTTATGAGCTCTTCTGTATTCAAGCTGAGCTAGCCACAATGCACTGCAGTGTCGTAACTGAAAAAATAAATTACCCTGAGTAAGAAGTATCTTTTATATGGACCTTACAGTTTGTTTCAAAGGCAAAGATCAGTGAAGCTGATCTTGCATCAGTTCACATGAAATTGAGGTTTAAATCATTTATTGGTTGACATGACTATCAGCATCATGCACTATGCTGATGAGGCTTTGTTTGTAACTGTTGGAAACCAAAAGGATTAACATATTCCTGAGTGACCCACAACTGACTGAACAGAAGCATCTCAGTATCAATCAAATTAGATATCATTTGCCAGTATCAGTTCTCATTAGTTGCAGTTCTGTTTGCTATAAGTATTTCTCAGTCACCGAAAGCAAACACAGCAATGCAGCTCACAGTGCTTTTCTTACAGTGTTGCTGTTGCCCACAGTCTCAGGGTCTAACATCAGCGCTTATATTCTCATGCTTCATAATAACAATGATAATGACCCTTGATAGGACAAAAAAAAATTACAAATTACTTTAAGTGATGATATTTTGTCAGTCCCCTTTTAATCTTCCCTCTAGTCTTGTTTTTCTATTTAGGAACATGATGGCAACAGGTCTTAGCAGGGTGATATTTTAGGCTTGTTTAGGTGGGGGGGGGGTGTCCAGCACAGCTGGATTGTAAAAGCAGGCCTAAGCCAGAGTATGACAGAGGGTAGATTACATCATTTACCAAAGCTCAACTCAGCACACGAGCCCTTGACTGTGTGTTCATTTACGTCACTGCTTCCTGAGTCAGGGCTAATCTCCAAGACGAAATGTACGTATTTAGCGATGCATTCAGATACTTCTCCTGTTGATCTGCATGAACATTTGTGTTCACGTGTGGTTTTATAATTAAGATGTATAAAATGTGTGTAGGTTCTAATGCTTTATCTCATAGATAAAGGATTTTAAACTTAATGGTTTCACAAACAGGATATGTGTGCGATGTAATCTCCTCCTCTGTCCTGTGTACCAGAACTGCTCTCCCTGGCTCTGCAGAGGCAGGCGCATTGCTGTGATTTGGTCTGCTAGGTTGCTAGAGACACACTGTTTTATCTATTGACAGCTTATGCCTTCGTCTCCTCCTCAACTGTCCATTGATGGATCTTAGATCTGATAAGAAATGTGCCTTCAGAGGATTACATTTTTAAAGTAATAGCTTTGCTTATAAAATGTGATTAGCTCTTTTGCAAGGTAAGCATTTTTATTGCTGTTTTACAAGTATCGTAATTTAAAGCAGCAGGCATGTTAATATTACGGATGATGAGCTTCTATTGAAAATGTTATTTATGATTAATATTTCTGTCAATGCTTTGGTTGTTTTAATTGTCCAGCAGCGGTAGTGCAGGGTGAAGATTGAATTTATATTTGAGTACTATGGCATTACTCAGCATAAGAGACTGTGTTGGATTTTACCACGTTGTTATCTATAATCAGTTGTGGTTAAAGATGTGGTTTAGTGGTTGAAAATGTGAAAACTATGAGTTATTAACCACTGCAACACAAAATACCTCATTGCCATGGCACATATGACATGGCAGTCTGAGACCTAAATGTTCCCCCAAAACGCATAACTGTAACCTATTACTTACAACTTCAATAGCAAATATTCTAATACTAAGACTAGACACCAGACAGCTAGGTATACAGTAAGTTTGATTTCTTTTCTTTTTTTCCTGTTTGTTTGTGTCTGTAGTCTTTGGACTGGAGTAAAATGTTGCAGCATTTCACAAAATAAAGAGATATGGTTGTCTTATTCCAGTAAAGTAGGCTTGTTTTCACCAAATTCTCCTCCACAATGAAGTTGGAGCTATGTTACAATGAAAACTACCATTCCAGCCTAATCCAGTTCCTGGTCAGGCTGCTTCTCAGGCTTTGCTTTAGGTTTTGCAGGCTTTTGCAGTGTAACAATCTTCTGTTAGATTAAAATGCTTCTTCTCTTTCAAAGTTAGCTTCAGTCCATCCACTCTCTTACTGCTTTTCTTATGTTTATAAGTCTGAATAAAATACCAAAGTAAAATATAGAATTTAATAAAAATTTGTCACTACCTTTTGTTAATAATACCATTTTAAAATGTAGACTGCTGACCCTGCACTAATGTTATGTCTCTGCACACACACACACACACGCATGCACGCACGCACGCACGCAGCACGCAGCACGCAGCACGCACGCACGCACGCACGCACACACACACACACAATAAATGCATTGGAGAAAATACACTGTATTAGTTTTATTATTTATACCTATCTAAAAAAATGTACCAACAAATTTCATACAACAACCACCATTTGAGTTCACTTGTACAAACTGAATAGGATACATGCATGCTTCAGTCAGACGTTACATCAAGGATATTACCATTTATGACAAATGCCTTGTACAGTTGATTTGGCAGAAAAGGATCTGCTTCTGTGAGTGAATTCTCAAACAGTACGGGTAGGACTGCATCTGTTTAGTGAAAACAACACGTTACAAAAGCCACAGCGGTGCTGTTCACCCATATGAATATGATTGTATGTTACTAGTTAGTTGGTAGCCAAGCAGCTGATGAATGAGCCACTGATGATGAAGCATGAATGAAGCAGCTGATGATAATCAGCTAATGCAAGCGTGACTTTAGTGCTCTGCCTGGAATAATGCAATGCTTCAGTTATCTTGCTGAACAAAAATAATAACTAAAAAATAGGCAATAATTAGCCTGATCGCATTGGCTTTGTGCAATAGCTTAATCCTGATCAGCTAGGTGAATTAGGCTCATTAAGATAAGACATTCCCCAGTAAGCCCTGCTTCTCTTATCCTCATATATGAAATAATAATTGCGATCTGATGTGAAAACTGCTAAATTTTGATTTAGCATCAACTGAATACATAATCAAAAGTCTTTAACTGTACATGTGACATACCACAGGTCACAAAATAACTAATTGGACCTGTAAAATGGTTCTATATTATTTTCTGTAAAGTACACTTTCTAATCATGTGTTGTGTTTGTTTGATCACAGAAGGAATGGCTGTGTCTGAACTGCCAGACTCAAAGGGCTCTGTTGGGACAGTTGGGAGACTCAGGAAAAATGCCCCAGCCTTCATCTGTATCTGCCAAGCCAGAGACCCAGGCCACACTTGCGACCAAACAGGCAGAGCCCACACCTGCGGCCACGGAATCACAGCCCACACCTGCCCCCTTGGAGGCAGTACCAACAGTTCCAACCCCAGAAGTAAAGATGGAACCTACATCTGTCAAGATGGAAATGACGTCCACAGCGGCCTCTGCACATGACGAGCTTGAGACCACATTCAAACCCACAATAGCAAAGGTTTCACCTGTTATAGCAGAAAAACAGCATTTAGTAGCATCCACAGCAGAACCCATTCCACCCACTATAGTCCCTGTGCAACACACTGTAGTAACATCAAAGGTTGACGTGCCAAACACAGATGTTCCCAAGACTGTAACAGTTGGAGATACAGAAGAGGACGTGAAAAGGGAGCTCAGTGTGACAGAATTTCCCAAAACTGAAGAGTCTAAACCTGACCTTCCACAAGTCAAAGTTGAAGAAGGTGTTGCTGTACCTTCCTCTTTCCCAGTAACTGAGGCTACAGTTCTACCCACCTCCCCTATTGCTGGGGTTGTTCCAGTGACTGAAACACAGCCAGAATTGCCTGCTCCCCAGAGGATTATTAAGGAAGTACAGTCTGTGCAACCAGAGTCACATGTACCACAGCTGGAAGTAGAGCCAGTCGTAACAGTTGACAGCAAGGAGGTGGCTGATAAATTGTTTTCCGACATCACTTCAACTCCAGAGACACAACCAGCATCTACAAAAAACATCAACATAAAAGTAAGAATGATCCTTTTGAAAAAAAAAATGTATATATGTGTGTGTGTGTGTGAGTGTGTGTATAAAAGGAAATAAATAAATTAGATCCAATAGAGTTATATAAAAGGAAACAAATCAGATACAATGGAGAACAACTTTGTCATCACTGCACTGCATTCTCCATATTGTTAAAAATGTACTTGAAGATTAAATACCAGCGTTTTCTTTAAAACATGTAGGCATCTAATTTCTAGCTGTGTTGAAATTGTGAACCCTATGTTTCGTTTCCTCTGATAATATGGAAGACTGATATTGAAAAAAGGAAGCACAAAAAGCATTAATTTCAATATGTATGCTGTATTTTAATAATTACCTGCACTGCATCGTACTGCTTAGTACGATTAAGATAACATTACCTTACAGTATTTGTTGACCCATCATTTGTTAGTATACGTCATTCCTAATTTTTTACCATATGATGACATAAGTATGATTATTGTGATAACACCTAAAACTAGTGATGAAACCTTTGTGTTGTTGTGGTGATATTGATTAACTCCAGAGAAGCTTACAATTTGTTTAGTATCTTGTTATGTGTTTTTGCATATTTCAGCCATCATTGCTTATTTTGTATAAGACTGGTGAATGATGCATCTTTCCACTGAACTGGATTATTTTCAGCCTTAATAACATGTTGCAGTTACAAGTAAAAACAAGATAAAATATCTGTCAGTGTTTGTTTCAGAAAGTCTGGTTCTGTCATTGACTTTTTTTTCTTTATATTTTTAGGAGCAAAATGAAACCAAGGAAAATGATATCTCTGCAGCAGCTACTAAACCTGGAACCAAAGCAGAGGAGCCTGATGAAGATCAACCCCACATTTTACCCATATCACATGAACTGGAGGAGGGGCAGGTGGTTAGTGATACAAGTAAAAATGATATAAGTACCTCTCCTTCCATGCCAGCAAAGCAGGAGGTTAAAGCTGAAAGAAGGCGCTTAAGTTTCCAAGCAATGGATGAAAGCAGCGAAAGTGAGCTCACGCCTTCACCCTCACCTGAAGTCCAGAGGAGAAGGCTGAAGGTGAGCAATATTTCATCCAGCAGTGAGGACATCAAAACTGAAAGTGCTGACTCCACGATGGAAGATGAAGAGTTTATCCGCAGGCAGATAATGGGCATGGGTGACGAAGAAGAAATGTCTCTTTCAGAAGATGAAAAAGAGAAGAATTTGGCAAAAGAGGAAGCTACCATGGAGGCTGAGCTTGATAATGTTTCAGTAACAGTCAAATCCCTTCCTAGAAAAAGTAGCACGGATAAAAACGACACTCCAGCCACGGAAAAAGCCCTCCAGAAAACTGACACTGCAACTACTCAAGATGCTGAAACAATGCCCAGCGCTACTTTCAAGAAAGCTATTCCAGTCATGAGACACAGACAAAGCACTGATGAAGAAGTTGAGAGCATCACAGAATCTCTGTCAAAGGGATCATCTAGTGTTCAGGCATCTAGCTTTACTCCAGGATCTTCACCTACATCAGCCTCATCTCTTGAGGAGGACAGTGATAGTAGCCCCAGTCACAGGAAAACTGGTGGGGACAAACAGCATCGCAAAGGTAAGCACAGGCAGCCAACTCAGCCTCTCCCTACTATTGAAGACTCCTCTGAGGACGAAAAGATTAGGGAGGAGGAGAAGTCGAGAAAAGACAAAGATGAATTTCAGGCCCATGGCCAACCACGGTCTCCAACTGAAGATGTGTCCTCCACAGAGGATCTGAGACAGGTCACCGTAATGGATGAAACCAGCAGAACATCTGGCTCTGAGTATTCTGCCAGTATAGAATCAGATCCAGAATCAAGGCGGGTTATACAGAGGGGACGTAAGCCTTCACCAACAGTGATTCCATACACTTCTGATCCATTTAAAGACAACGATACTTTAACAAAATCACTGAAGAGTGCTGAAGAAGCATATGAGGAAATTATTCAGAAGACAAAGGCTATTCCAGGAGAGAGTCCTCCTGATATTGAGCCCCTCTATGGAGGAATGCCGATAGAAGACTATCTTTACGAATCCTTAGTTGAGGAACCTGAAATTAAAATGAGTGTCTCTCAAGAGGAAGAGCTCAAACAGGATACTGGCTCTGAATGTCTCAAAAAGCTCAGGTCTCCAGAGGAGGTTTATGAGGAGATGATGCAGAAAAAGAGAGAACTGATGATGATAGAGCAAGAGTTTCAGCAGGCCCAGACAGCCATGGAATCTTCCTCATTGGGGGCTCCAGCCACTGAGTCAGTTGCTGAGACCTGCATGGTATCCATACCCATAGAAGAGACATCCCCTACTGGACAAACTGATATGCCTCTTACAGGCACTGAAATTTCCAGCGAAGTGCCAGTGAAGAAAAAGAAACGCCCAGCTCCACCACGCCCTTCTGAACCTCCTAAGCGCAATGAGGTTACTGTTGTTCCCAGTATTCACAGTGGATCTATAGGTTTTGTTAGGCCTATGGTTCCTCAAGATCCTGCGCTAAGAAAAGCATTGTTCCCCATACCAGACCTTAAGATTACCCAGTGTTCATCTGGGGAGGAAGAGGATGACAGTCTTGCAGATGAATATGGTGTTGGTATTTCCTCTGACATTACACCCAGTGACGACTCTGAGACTAAAGAAGATCCAATCATAAGCCCACCTTTGTCTGAAACAGCTGAGATGGGACCTATCTCTGTGGTCTGTGAAATTCCAGAGCCAAAACCTATTCCAACTCCAATATCAGCTCCAGAACTCACCACTACACCGTCTCCTGTATCACCAGTATCACCACCAACTTCACCAGCCACTCCAGATTCCAGTTTGGCTTCTAATGCTACATCTTCATCCTCGTTCCAAGCTCAAACACCTCTTTCACCAGATTCAACTCCACTGTCTACACCAACACCTCCTACTTCATTTGTAACACAGTCACCTCAAGAGATCTTGCCACCATTGCCTGCCACCACTGCAGCAGCAACATCTACTGGGGGCTCAGCCACAGTTATTGTTACAATACCAGATGTGGTGTCAGCTCCATCCAAAGCTCAAACAACTGCCGTGGTTAAGGCTTCTGCACCGGAAGCCCCAACTCCAGCAGTAGTGGAGATGTCAACTCCTGTACCTGTTGTGGTTCAAATGCCAGACTTAGTTTCATCTCCATCTCAGGTGGTTATTGAGGCTCCAGCTGTCATACAGGTCTCAGCACCAAGTCCAGCACCTGCTGTTGTTTCAGCTCAACCTACAGCCCTAGTTGCAGCTACACCTATTGCAGTCTCCACTCAAGATTCAGCCCATGTTGTTTCTGCTTCTGTCAGTCTGGCCTCACACCCTGGGCCAGTCATAGTTCAGATGCCTGACTTGGTTTCAACTACATCTCCAATCAGTGCACAAACCCCTCTACCAGTCTCAGCACTAATAACTACCACAGCTCAAGCCGAAGCCAGAGTGGTACATTCAGTCCCTGTACAACCAGCCATCCCATCTATAAGCCCAGTAGTAGTCCCAGCTCTAGCTCAGACAGCTCAGGTGACTGCACCAGCTCCAACATCAACTACTATAGTGAAAAAGAAGGTCCCACCTCCTCCTCCCCCTCGGTCCACTTCAGTGTCATTACCTGAGCCTAATACAGAGCTGCAGCTTATAAGGACTGCTCAGCCTGTCCCCTCTACTGTGACCACCGCTGGAGCTATGGGAACCACAGTGGCTGGCCAACCAATGCAGTCGGTCGCTGTGGATATACAGCCAAGAATGGAAGAAATACAACCAGATAGTGTGGCTGTACCTCAATTGGTGACTCCAACCAGACAAGGCCATGTAGTCATCATAGTGCCCAGTGCAGAAAACATATCTCTGCTTGGACGAATCCCACAAGATATAGCTAGCACAAGGCCAATTGCTTCGACTCCTTCTCTGCCACAAACTAGTCAAATAGCCACACACCCGGCATCAAATATTCCCAGCACAGATACAACTTCAATATCCACTAGAGTGTCAGCAGTGCCAGTGGCTTCTACTCCACCACTTCCGCCTAAACCTATGGCAGGGACAAAAGTTATAGACACTGTAGAAATACCTGTGGCAGATACACCTCCACCACCACCTACTACATTAGCTAAGCCAACTGTTTATCCAAAGCCACCAGTTCCCACTGCAGTGACAATTGCTCAAGCAACAGTTTGCCCTAGTCAAACCGCCAAACCTCCTCCACCCATACCACCTAAACCTGTATCAATTCCAGCAGGACTGGTTTTCAGCCACAAGCCAGGAGAGAGTGTCAAGCCACCTCTTCCTGTGGCCCTCAAAGCTGCAACACTGCCTAGGACCAAAGAACCTCCAAATGCTCTGTCACTTAGCCTAACGCAACCTGTGGAGTCTAGGTTGGGTGCAACATCTCCTAAGTCACCTTTGTCTCCTAGACATGCCAAATGTTTGCAAACCTATGTTGTGATAACCCTTCCATCCGAGCCTGGCTCACCAACAGAGGGCATAACAGTCCAGGCACCTGTAAGACGAGGCTCCATCCCATCTACAAAAGTGTCAGGGGTACGGACCACACCTTTAGAGCAGAAAACACCCACTGAGGCATTCTCAGCACAGGCAACAGTTAGGAGAGCCTCTGTCCCCACTGTAAGGCACCCACATCCAATACCCACAGCTCCAAATGTGGCAGTAGAGCAAGTGACACCCTCTGAGGTAGTAACTGCTAAGGTGCAAGCCAGGAGAGACTCTGTGCCTTCTGTAGTGCAACCACCACCATCTGGGGTTGATGTTATTGCAGTGTCATCAGACCATGACACATCTATTCAAGCACATAGTGTACCTCTTCCAATTAAGAAACCATATGTGCAACAACAACAATCAATTACTCAGCCACTGCCACCACTTAAAGCAATGACTGAGGTCATCACAATGCCCACAGAGCCAAAGATTCTTATTCAGCCACTAACAGTCCAAGCCACAGCAAGAGCACAATGTGCACCATCTGTTGCTCAGCATCCAGACTTCATCACAGAGGTCATAACAGTTCCTCCAGAGGTTTCGGCTGAGGTGCTAGTTCCAGAGGCCTCAATACCAACTGCACCTGTGCAGCCACAGTCTGTGACAGATGTTGTTGCTATACCATTACAGCCTGAGGTTGTCACATTTGTTCCCCAAGAGAGACCAGCTGAATTATCCTCTACTGTTCTTCATCCACAGATTGAAACTCAAATAGAAATGCTACAAAAAGAAGAGGAAATGCTGACTGATATAATTGTCACGGAGGCAGTTGTAAGATCATCTATACCAGCAGTGAGTCAGCAAATTCCTGTTCAACAGCAAGTTACAGTAGTTGAAGGTTTCGATAATACTTACACTATCGCTGAACTCCCATCCGTACCACAAGCTGTTCAGCCAGAAGAAGTTTTGCCTTTAGTGACAGAACAGCTATTCACACAACAACCGCTTAATGTAGCTGAACTGGTGGCCCTCCCAACAAAGTTTGAATTACCTACCGATATTATTACAAGTGACTCTGCTGTAAGAGTACCAGGAGTAGCAACAGTATGTCCAGTGCCCCATCCTGTACCTGTAGTAGCTGAAGTTAGCCCAGGATCTGAAGTAGCAAAGTTAATGCCACTAAATACAGTTGCTAAACTGACCACTCCTACAATTGGTGACGTAACCCCATCACCTCCTGTCATGGAAGTTCAACAAATGGCAGTACAGCCGGAAGTCCCGCATGTTACTTATATTCCACAAGTCTATGGAGGAAGATCATCCTCTGTCATGTCACATTCTACACCACCATTGGAGGTCATAGCACTGCAGCCTGAACATGAAACACCCAGAGAGATTGTAATAAAGGAAGTTGATCAAAGAAAAGCATCAATACCACCATCAGCGATGCAGTTTCAGGCAATGGCTGGAATGCCAGTTGGAGTTATGACAACTGAAGAAACCACCAGCAGGAGGACATCTATATCGTCCATAGTGCCGACACCATACAGTACAAGTGAGATATTTACCTGTCCCGCAGAGTATGAAACTCCCACACAGGTGGTTACAAGTGAAGCCTTTGCTGTCACAAGGAGAGAATCCATAACCACGCAGCAATCACAGCCATTGGCACAGGTAGTAAACATGCCGGCTGAAAGAGATATTTCTATTGATGGCCATGCTGTTCAAGTCCCCTACAGTAGAGAATCTATTCCTTCAATAGAACAAAGACCACAGGTATTAACCTATTCATCAGAATATGATCACCCTCTGGAGATAATAACTACTGAGGCATACACCAGGAGAACCTCAATACCTACTGCACAGGATATTCCACAGGGCGTATCTGTGGCTCCAGTCACAATCACTAAAATTCAGCAGGAGTCTATTGAGAGCCAAGAGATTCGAGGACCTGAAAAGGTGGTCTCCAGTATGAGTCACATGTATTCTTCTTCAATTTCCACTTCAGGCCAGCCTCCTGAACGCCTGCCAAGCCTGGTCACTCAGGTGGTCACTACTGAGGTCCAGAGGACCACTGTATCTGTTGTCCATGAAAGACTTCCACAAGTCCCTGCACCCAGTGTAGCAATCACTATACAACCAGATGTACCTAAGGTCCAACCTCTGCCAAAACAGAATGGGAAGATAATCTACCCTGGTGATGTTATTGATTTACGTACCATGAAGGTTGGCGTAAGGATGACTGAACAAGGTATGGACCTGACACCACCCGAGTCATGTCGACAGTCTTTTTCAAGTGACTCTAGTGGACGTCAAATCACAGCAGTTCAGCCAGAGATAGTAAATCTTAGTGCAGAGATCACCCCTGCGACCACACTGTCTGTTGTCACTGACAGCATCACAATAGTCACATGTACAGCCACCATTGCCTCATATAACAACACTCCAGCAGAGAAACCACTTGATTTGCAGGGCCCTGTCACGTCACTGCCTCTGCCTCTCACCACATACAAACCATTCGAACCGCTAGCACAGATTGTATACAGACCTGTGAACTCCCATGCTGTAGTCCGTGCTATAGCATCCACAGCTCAAGACATACCCATTAATCTTTCCTTTGGAGTCTCCACAGGAGGCAAACAGCCAATTACATCAGCCCCATCAGCTATTAGCAATGGGGGTCCTGCTCTTTCTCTGGAGGCCACAGGGGCCATGGATCTGTCAAACTATAGACCAGTGAGAGCTATGGTAGCTTTGTCTGGCACAAGCCCAGGAGTGGTGACCACTGTTTTAGAGGATGATGGGACTCCAGTCGACCTTACAGCTGGAAGGAGGAGTGTGTGCTGTGATGTCATTTACAAGCTACCATTTACAGGAAGCTGCAGAACACAGCCCCCGGTCACAACCCAGCCTGACAACCGGTTTGGCTATAGAGATGACCACTACCAATATGATAATGCTGGACTGTATGGTATCAAAGGCATGAATGGTATAAAAGCCTCAATGTCTGAGACCAACCTTACAGAGGCAGGACTGTTCTCCTATGATCCCAAGAATGACCACGACTATCTCAATGGATCCTCAGATGGCGCTATAGACCTCACTGCTGCCAAACTTTCTGCTGGTGAGTATGGCGCAATGGTTGCATGTTTGCAGGTTTTTTATGATGATTCTATATGCTTGCATTGTAAGCTTGCACTGGAATGATTTAATAGATGTGCCTTAAGTTGCGTTGTTTAGGTTCAATAATTTGTTTACTGGAGACATATGTAGGTGTTTGTGTTTATTGATTCACACTTTCCTTTTATTGTTTTATTTGCTTTGCTGTTTAATATGCATGATTTCATTGAATATTAAAACCTGTTTGTTTTTGTTTTCTTTTGTCTTTATACAGATGCATGTGTGTGCCTGCGTGTGCTCCCTCAATATTTTGGTTTTGCATCTTGCTAGCCAAAATGACTGCAGATGTGCATGTGCAATGCAAGTCTTTTTAAATCCAAATTGCATGACCCTAAACTCATATATAGTACAGCATGTTTGTTTCTTAAATTATAATGTATTTGATTCAATAAAATCATATCTTTGACTGTGGCAGGTAAAGCCCTAGACTACACCAGCAAAGCTACTGGAGGTTACCCTGGGATGACTACTGCTCCATACTCCCAGGTCCCTGCCGCTGGGTTTGGCGTAAATAGTGTTCTACGAACCTCAGATGGAATAGTTTACTCCTCTGTTGCTGCCCCAGTTCCATCCACGTATGCAATTACAACTCAACCAGGCTCCATCTTTAGCACTACCCTAACGCCAACATCAACAGTCCAGAACCAGTCATTGCCACATCCATATGGTTTCATTCCCAGTACAGACCCAGGACAGATAATTCCTTTTGACACTGGGATACCTAAGGAGCTCCTACCCACCGCTTTGGCTGACATCATAACTGGCTATCCGGACATGTACTCAGACACTACCTTGGAGGCAATTGCTGCCTCTCTGGATGCCTTAGCCTCCTCCCCGATTTTCCCTGGCTTAGACAACACCAAGATGGCCCAGTATCAGATGGAGAGGGAGTTTTTAGAGCTTGAGAAGCTTAAGCAGCTATGTCTTGCTGAGGAGTTAGAGTGGGAGAGGCAGGAAATCCAGCGTTATCGTGAACAAGAGCAGCTTATGGTCCAAAGGGAGCTTGAGGAGCTTCAGGCTCTGAAACAGCAGCTTCTTCTACAACAAGAGGAAGAGCACCATGCCCACATGGTGGCGCAGCAGGAGACCTATGCCCAGCAGAAAGAGCAGTTGCAGCAAATCCAACAACTCCAGCTGCAACTCCAGCGCCAGCTAGATGAGCACTATGGTACCACTGGTACCACAGGGAACCTCCTAGATGCTAAATACGCAGGGGTAGGGGACAGTGGCCAGTACTGGCCTGTCAAAGACGAGTCTACTATTCCAACTATTGGGACACAGTTTGAGGGAGGTCAGGACCAGTTTAATTTAGTGAAGAAGCTTCAAGCTGATCAGGATGCAGGGAAAAAAATAATTGATAGTGGAGTGCAGACAGATGATGAAGACTCAGCAGAGAAACAGCATGTAGGAAGGAGAAAGAAGAATAAGAGAAATATTGATAGCTCAGCTCAGACTGATGATGAGGACCAAGATGAATGGGATGCTCCCACAAAAGCTCGACGACGCTCTCGAAAACATAGCAGTGATGGGAAGCATGGCTCCAAGGTCTCTAGCATTGCTATCCAGACAGTGGCTGAGATATCTGTCCAGACTGACCACTCTGGAACTATCAAACGGCCCAATGTCCAGATGGACACTAAAGTGGAAATCATCAAGCATATCTCAGCTCCAGAGAACTCCCAGAGAGGTGGCAGTCTGAGCTGTCAGACAGACTCAGACAGAAGGCATACACCTATTGAAGTGGGCTACAGTACTCACCTAACCACAGATGTCCCCTCTAAGTCTAAAGTCTTCTACAACCCAGTGTCCCCCCTGTCTCCGGAAAAGTCACCTGGAGGGCAGAGAATGTTGACTGCCGACCCAACCAGATTTTCCTCTGGCCCTCGGATATTAAAGGCTGGTCACAAGTCTCTATCTGATCCGAAATCCCTTAGTCCTACCACAGAAGACAGGATGGGGGGATACTACGCAGACAGCTATTCTGTAAGCTATAGCAAAATATAAATAGAAAAAATACTACTGATTCGTAACACTAATTCTGTTTTAAATCCTCACTCAGTGATTGACAGATTTATGATTTGGTTTTGTGTTCTAGGGTCGAGGCTCTCCCTCTGGTACGGGTAAGAAGGTAAAGCGGACACTACCAGACCCCCCTCCTGAGGATGACTCTCTGACAGGGCGGTCAGGCTACAGTACCAACTCTGCTCGTCGCCGTCTTGCCCGCAGTACAACAATGGCCCGGGCAAAGATCCTGCAGGACATTGACAAGGAGCTTGATCTGGTGGAGAGAGAATCTTCTAAACTTCGCAAGAAACAGGCGGAATTAGATGAAGAGGAAAAGGAGATTGACGCCAAGCTACGGTGAGATGCCACCGCTTTAACATCAACACAATTCAGCATCTAGGCTTGTGCTTTTGTTTAGATGTCCCTTCACCATTCATTTCAAATTAATTCTGCTAGTAACCAAGTAATATGTTGTAAATTTATTACAGTCGATAGCATTGCATTCGTCCCTCTCATGCAATCATTATTCCTAATTCATCTGCATGATTCCCCTCTTACCTCGATAGCTTATGGGCTAAAAGGCTGCCTTGACATCACTCAGTGAGACCTCTCCACACTCACACATAGTAAAAGGTACTAATGTGTGAGAACCCAGAACATTACAAAAAGGGGGGTAAATACTAAAATTGTTAAATTATATGTACCCTTTTTTCATAGGTACCTGGAGATGGGTATCAACCGGCGTAAAGAAGCTTTGCTGAAGGAGAGAGAGAAGAGGGAGAGGGCCTATCTCCAGGGGGTGGCAGAGGAAAGAGACTACATGTCAGACAGCGAGGTTAGCAACATCAGAGAGGCCAGGGGTGATGGCCTAGAGCGGCCACGGACAGCTCCCCAGTCGGAATTTGACCAATTCATCCCCCCGCAGACAGAAGCTGATTCCCAGTACAACACACTAACTAGTCCCTACTCTCATTATGCCCAGTATGTTCCCCAGACCCAAACCACCAGCCACTACACCCAACAAAACCTGTATCAGCAGCAGTCTCTTTACCACCAACAGGTGTCTCCTTACCCAACCCTGTCCCTCTCCCAGGCTCAGCCTAGCAGCTACCAACATGCTCTGCTCTTGCAGCAGGGGAAGCAACGTCAAACCACCCTGTCTGACTTAGAACCTAAGATCACCACCAACTATGAAGTGATGCGAAACCAGCCTCTGCTCATTGTGCCAACCTCCACGGAAAGCGGCTATGGCGTCGCTCACCTTGGGGGCAAGTATGGCAACTTGGACCTGAGGCTAGGGCTAGAGGAGAGGAGCATGGCCTCTAGTCCCATGTCTAGCATTTCTGCTGATTCTTTTTATGCTGACATTGATCATCACAATGCCAGGAACTATGTGTTGATAGAGGACATAGGGGAACTCACCAAGGCCTCAACAGGGCTGAGCAACACTGGCTTGGGTTCTGGATTCAACCTGCCTGATAAGGAGTTGTCCAAGACAGACAGATTACTCAGGGCAGCAGAAGTCAGGCGCACAGCAGAGGTAAATACTGTACTGTTACATTATTTTACTTAATTCATCTCCTCATGTATGTACCTTGATTTTAGTTTGCTGTTTATGGTGCAGTTTTATAATTCCATCATATTCAGCAATTCAAAATTTGAAAACATTGCTGTACTGTTTTTTTCTTTCAATTATGCAACTTTTATAGCCTTTTCACAATGTAGCAAAGCTTTAGCTATTGGGTTGATACTGTGTGTATTGGCCAAACAGATGACAATATCTATGAAAAGCATCCATTTGTTCTTTAAAATTCAGCCTTTACACAATTTGCATTTGTCAAAGCAGGCACAACTTTGTAAGACAGTAACCCTGTGCAACATACCTCATTCAAAACCTACTACTAAAAAACAATTCTAAACAAATGTAGACACAATGGATCAGTCTGGCCCTGTCTGTGTTTACCGTATGTTATTGTTGACTTATTCTTGTGATATATGTAACACACATAAAATGTATTTGTTATTCTGTGAGTTTAATTCACATTACTGTTGAGAAAACACTAAATGTGTGGCATATCATTGCTCCCTTTTAGGTGGCAGATTTTTTAGGCTCATCTCGGATTCAGGGTTATACTAAAGGAGAAGATGACACCATGGAGGAGCCGTATGAGTTAAAGCTACTAAAGCAGCAGATCAAGCAGGAATTTAGGCGAGGAACTGAGGGACTAGAACACTTAACAGGCCTGGGCCTGCCCCAGTATCTGCCCAGTGATAGCAGTTTTCGCCACTTCCCTAAAGGAGAAAAATATAGCATCGGCAGGCTCACCCTTGAAAAACAGGCTGCAAAGCAACTCCCAGCAGCTGTTCTTTACCAGAAACAGATGAAGAACAAAAAAGCCCTAATAGACCCAAAGGCCATTACTAAATTTTCCCCAATTCAAGAGAGTAGGGACCTGGAGCCTGACTTTGCAAGCTACATGGGATCTGGGGCCTCCTCTGTGACCAATCTGGCTGCCACAGCTAGGTTGCTTCAGGATGAGATTACATTTGGGCTAAGAAAGAACTTGTCAGAGCAGCAGAAATATTTGGGCTCCTCTCTAGGAGCCAACCTAGCTGGTTCTCTAAATCTTGGGCAGTCCCTTGGACTGGGATCTGCTATCAGGGCCACTGCCCAGGATGATGGCACCTACCCAAGTGGCACCCGTTCCAGACCCTCATCACGCCCCTCTTCTCGTCCCTCTTCTGTCTATGGCTTGGATCTATCTATCAAACGGGACCTATCCAGCTCCTCACTTAGACTTAAAACAGAAGGAGAGGTTCTGGATGCAGCATTTGCCCCTGGGGTGGCCAGAGCAAAGCCTACCAGTTTACCAATCAGCCAAAGTCGGGGCCGCATCCCCATTGTGGCTCAGAACTCCGAGGAGGAGAGCCCTTTGAGCCCAGTGGGGCAGCCTATGGGTATGGCTAGAGCCTCAGCTGGACCACTCCCTCCCATCTCCGCTGACTCCAGGGACCAATTTGGGTCTAGCCATTCCCTGCCAGAGGTGCAGCAGCATATGAGGGAGGAATCTCGGACACGTGGCTATGATCGAGACATCGCATTCATCATGGATGACTTGCAAGGTGCCATGTCTGATAGCGAAGGTAAATGGAGCCTGAGACTGTTGCAACAACTTGACTGTGTGGACCTGCTTGTCATGCATGCTAATGCTGAGTGGTCTTACTGACTTTGCACATTAACTTGTTCTTTCTCAACCATCACTTCTCCAGATAATTGTTGTTGGTTGTTTGTTACTATATTTCCCTCTGTCACGGTAAATGTCACATTAGATGCTTGCATGCTATTTTCTTTCTTTTGAAAATTGTACTTACCGATACATAATACTCTGATGGCCTGAGTTTATGTGTGTCACTAATCAGTTCTATCCATGTTTGTTCTGTGATTTCATCGGCATGCTTTCTTTTTTTTTCTTTTTTTACAATGGCTTTGCTTCTTCATATTTAAATGAATCATCCTTACTTTTAAAACGCAGTGGTAGCAAGATTGGTATGCACAAAATCTCTGGGCTTGAACTTTATTCGTACAGGTTATCCACATTATGGCTGCCTTATTTTCAGTGAGAGCCCAACATTTGTTGAAAATCTAAACAATACATATTTTACGGTAAACCTAAACAAAGTATCTATACTGGACACATTCAGTGAATGCATGGTAGATGTAGAGCCCCGTCTCCTAGAAATTCTGTTTACATAAAATTAATTCAGAACAGCAAAAACATTTTGAAGGAAACGTAATGCAGACCGAATTCCATCTTGTGTTAACATAGTGAGGAAATTATCGTACCTGGAAAGTTGCAAAAATGTTGATACTGAAAGTATGTTTTATGACAATTTATTTCATTTGTCTTCCACCTAAATAGGCTATCTTGCAATGCACTATCCACTTGCACTGATAACAGTGTCATTCAACTTTTTTCATGGTTATGTTTAGGCAGTGACAGCACTTGGTTAATGTTTAGGTAAGATCATGGTCTATTTTAACACAAAGTCAGCATCAATTACACTTTTCCCTAGCCTTAACCAGGTGAGGGAAAGGTGGTTTTGCTGCCTAAACCTAGCCACAGTCTGGAACCAAACCCTTGATTCTGGTGTCACAGTCCTGTACTTTGTATGTCCACCATCCACCCCAACCACCTCCCTGCTATTCCAGTGCATTTCATAAACTGCAGAGTTTCCTTCACTCAAACAAACTTTGACTCTGAACATAATCCAGACAGCAATTACTTTTGTCAAGACATCATAATTATGAATGCAAATTCATAGTTGTATATAATTGTAATTTCAAGGAGACAGGTTTGAGATATAACACAGTTGTAGATATTTCAGTCCTACATAAATACTGAGATATAATGGTACGCAAGAGTGTTTATTCAGAAACTTACTTACAGGGCTTACTCACAAAGTTATGTGTTGTGAAAAAGCCCTAAAATGTGCAACGTGTAAGTCATTCTTAAATAATAAAAATGATGTTTAAACAGCACAGTGTAATATTTAAACATCTTCTCATATGTGAAGTGCCTCATAAACATAAATCATATAAACTTATACAGTATATGACTTCAATAGAATATGCATATTTCAAAATGTTTGTTTAAAGGAATTTAGAGTTTTTGAGATGCTGTATAGACCATGTGGAAGCTATTTTAGCTGCAGAAACCTGAAGTAAACTTTTACATCAGTGTATGACAAGTAGTGTCTAGGGATTCTCTCTTTTTTCCAACCCTCCCCCCACCAATCTGCAGAGCAAAATAGTGTCTGTGAGAAGTAGGCCACCACCTGAGAAAGAGGTATATTTTCTTTTCTAAGGCACCCTTTAAGCTTTTTGGAGAATAACTTGCAGCAGTAAGTTTAAAGGAATACTGCTGAGTCATGTTTTCTGGAGGTGCTTAAGTGTTCCACAGGTGCAGTCTAGGCATTCGCTGTGGCTAGTTCCTTCTTTCAGACTCCTGGCATGTCACACACCTACCAATTTGAAAATAATCCAATTTGCAGGAGTTGTTATGTCAACCTGTACTGCATTGTAATGACCTTCTAAATTTAACATCATATGTGTCTCATTTGTGTTGTGTTTACTGTATGTCTTTGTTTTTAATCATATATCTTTAATTTTCTATCTGTATCTGATTTTGCATCCTTGCATGTTGTGCAATACGTTCCGTTTCCGCCATTTCCGTCTTAATAAAGTGAATGTTTTCTGCCTGTTGGTTGTTGCTGTGGATGTCTCATTGCTATGTGAGACGTCTATGTCCCCTAGTGATTGACAGCTGATATTGACAATCACCATCTTTGTAAGTGTGGGATTGGTAGTGTTCCATTAGGTTAGGTAAAACTATTTCTCTAGATATCAATATGCCATATGAAAAGCTAGTATATTATTCATAAGATTTAATTAGGTATTGCAAAACACTTGCCTGATTGGGATTAAGTTTAAGAGGGTTTCTTATCATCTACATTGATTATCATATAAGTATTACAATGCATAACCATAACAAATATATTTAGCATTGTTTCTGGACCATTTATAAAGGATTAGTATAGCTAAATTCTTGATATGAAGGTGATATTTGTCCTGTCCCCATGTAAAAGTGTCCATCTGCCTTGATTACAGCACTAAGTGAGTCCATGCTGGCTTTGAACAGAGATGATGCCAGAATCTTTCATGAAAGTATCAGACACGGTAGAGTATCTTACAGTACTAGATAAAAGCCCTTGCATTCATGGTAATACTATGGATCAGTCTTAATAATAACTGATTGATGGCTTTTTCCCTAAAATGTATTTTATATGTTTTTCACAATGCTTCTGCTTACATTTACAAACTGACAGGCTAGTAATGTCAGACTTGCAGTGATTTCAAGCATGTATCTTATATTGACTACTGCTTTCAGTGCATGTGCTGTAGTATTCTCACAATACAAATCTAGTTGTAAGACAGTTCCTGTAGTTTGTTAGATTATGACGATATGTTGAACGCATTTCTGAAGAAAAACATATAACTTTGTACCCCAGCTGGAGGCCCAAACTGGAATATAGAAGGTGAGACAGCATCTTAATTTCCATGTAGTTACAATAGAGACTGTATGCCTCCATGCTCCACATCATGGTTCTGAATGATCCACTTCTCTGGTTGATTTTGTAAACATACCAGACTCATACATACAATACATGTCATTCAGCTTATCTCTAGTTGACATGTCAGATCCATTTTGGAATGAACCCCATCATAATGACACTAGCTATCTTTTATGTGTCATATACTGTAGTGACTTCAGTTATACATCATTCTGGAATGACTGCACATCACAGTGGTTCTGTAAGCATATCAGACCCATTTCCAGTATTCATGTTCATGCACTTTTGCAAAAAATCACGTGTATATTGTGGGATCATGCATAAGTGTTGCCACAAAAATACGTTTGAATTGCTATCCAGTGCAAATACGTTTAGTGACTTGCTCCAAATTTTTAGAGAACTCTGAAGGTCGATGTTGCCACTGTTAACTGATTCTAGATCAGAGAACTCTAATGCTGATAAGAACTGATAAGTGCTCTTTAATCTGGGACATGTAGATAACAGGCAACATTTACCTTCAGCATAAATGGTCATTAGGCTGCTATTCTCCATCATCACTGGTGCATCTCCTTGGTGGAATTAGATCACTGATAATACAAAGAGACATTTGGCAGACCTGTGCACATTCTATCCTTAGTGACAATTGCATTAAACACCAAAGTCATGAGTCACATTTGCAGTGTAGAACATTTCCCACCAACCTGCCTCGTTACCATGTCTTTAGATTACTTTTACTTTAGATATTTCAAGTTTTCCAAGCTTTGCAATAATCATGCTAAAATGTGGTGCAAGACATCCAATATCTTTCAGAGGTTACATACCATGCTTAAAAGGTATTAGATGTCTGATGAGCTTTGGGGGCTTTCACAGCACACTGCACTGACAGTACTTCATAATCACATAGTACAGTGCCACTACACGGTAATTAGGTTATATATGTGGTCATGAGCTACAGTGGAACAGAAACAAGAATTAACAAGAAAAACTACAGGGCAACAGCTGTTTGAAAATGACTGTATAAATTAGGTTTATGATTATTATTATGGCTGTTATTATGATTATGATTATTATAAAACACACAATGGGACAACTCCAATCCACGGTGTATTGACTGGAATTATTAAATATCATAATACATATTTTCCTAGGGCTTCTTTCAACAGCAATGTTTCATATAAAGCAGCTATGAAAATGTGGACAAAAAAGAGCCCTCAGACTCAGAGCGGAGCATTGCATGGTATCAAAGGCATGCCAAACCTAAAAATGCTCCTGAAATTTATTCATCCTTCGTACAGTGTTTGCAGCGATCATTTGATCTCACAGACAGTATGGATAGGGTGGAACAGAGTTCATACTTCTTTGCTTTCACCTATCCAGTCAGGACAGATCAGAGATCTTCCTGCATTGGAGCAAACGGAGATGGATGGGTGACAAACTTTGGGATGAATGCTAGAAAGTTTTTTCAAAGCTTGATTGCAAGATCAGTCTCCGCCCAAGCTGTCATTATCATATATAAAGCGGAGATTTATCAAGCTATCAGGGATACAGTAGGTGTGTGTTTATGTGTACATGCTGTTTAACCACTTCCTCTCCCTGGCTAGCCTACCACCTGAGGAGAGAGGACACAGATTGGTTTGATAAGCCAAGAGAAGGGCATCCGCAGACCGGAAACATGTCGGACAGGCGACAGGTGAGATCCAAGCCGACAGCATTCATCTTCACACTATGCTGTCTTCTTAGTTGAATTTTTTACTATGTAAACCTGAAATGTTTTCTGTGAGGAAGCCTATTGTCTTCATGCTGCAAATCCCTTCAAATCTCTCTCAGATGAAACTGGTTCCTTATGCCTTCCCTCACACTCACATCAAGCTTAAGAGAGACCCGAAGGACACTAGTGTGTCAGGTAAGGCAAACACAGAACACACACACACATATCATGCAACGACTACACGCACAGTCATTTTCAATCACAGCTTCGCTAAT
Source organism: Chelmon rostratus (assembly GCF_017976325.1). Lineage (NCBI taxonomy): Eukaryota > Metazoa > Chordata > Actinopteri > Chaetodontiformes > Chaetodontidae > Chelmon > Chelmon rostratus. The sequence continues at coordinate 14,392,484 of NC_055663.1, read as the reverse complement.
TGGGATTTGTATGCTTGCTTTTCCCTCAGGGAATGGACTTGGGATCCGTGTGGTGGGTGGGAAGGAGATTCCGGGGAGCCGAGGAGAGATTGGAGCATACATTGCCAAGGTTATCCCCGGTGGTGTGGCAGAGCAAACAGGAAAAGTTGTAGAGGGTAAGAGGACAATGAGAAAAGGAGGTGGTGTGGATTATTGTTTATATGCTCAGCTATTTTTATCACTTCTTCAATCAGGAAATACATCATTCACCACATTCATTCAGAATGGAAAAAATGGAATATCAAAAAAGTGAAAGAACATGGAGAGCTTAACGTTGTAAATGCAAATCTTTAAACTATTATTCATTCTAGAGCCATGTAAACCTTCAGTAAAAATCCCCTCCTGAATCACCGAATTCCAGATGGAGATGTGAGAGGCTGCTGCAGCCTTCTGTGTTGCGGTCTGTCACGTCTCATTCCCAGACACGTCACATCCAAACACAGAAAAAGCCTGTCAACTCACCCTCCACAGCACTGGGCAATGTTAGTCATTAGGCTATATTTAGCATCGTCATAGACACACAAACACAAAGAATCAGGCACAGACAAACACGCATACACAATAATCATCTTCATGAATGTTCACAAATCTCTGTTTGTACTTGGAGTTATTAGAATTTTAGATGATTGATCTTCTAATGTTTACTATTTGGACAGAGAATATTAGTGGTAGTTCCCACGATTTGAGAGTATTTTTAGGAAGAAGTTCTAGTTTCTCTCTTCAATGGGAGATACACCATACGGGCTGCCATGACTTTGCTATTGCACAAGGGAGGGCGTGAAGGACAGATCATCTAATGCATTTACTCTTCTGTGTCTGGTCTGATATATTTCATTCTTTTTGTTGTAGTCATTGTTGTTGTTTGAAAGTAATACAAACGAAAAGGTTTAACTGGATTCCCTTTTTCATGGCAACACTTACTTTCTAGCATGTGTTGAATTGCATCTATGCAAATGTGCTGTTTATGTTTCATTGGAAGAGAATGCCAGCTGAACATGCCTTCAGGTGCAAAGAGAAATAACGTGGGGAGGATAAGGTGAATTATATATAGAGAGAGGAGGGATTGATCTAAATGAGCACTGGCTCATGCAGAAGGACACAGGGATATTAATTCAAGCCTTTACTGTCAAAGCAGCTGGTGAGTCGCTTCGTAAGCAGAAGTCGAACCTGAAGACCAGTTTTCAGCTGTGTAAGTGAGGCCTTGTACACCTCTGGCCTGGGGTTGGAAGTTTGAGTTTGCTGTGTGCTGATTTTTGTATATTATGTCATTAATATACACATTTTATTATTAGCTTTTGAAGTGTGTTGTTGTGCCTCACTACTTTTACTTTTTACATTCTTTGTTGGACCAAAAAGAAATAACACCCTGGTTTCATGTTGCTGTGTTGTGTGTGTAATGCTAGAAAACACAAAAGCCAAATTGAAAATTAGATTAGTAGTTTTCCTGCGGGTGTCTAAATTGAAGTATTACTTCTGCTATGTTAGCATGTAAGCTGCAGTATCCAGGCTGAATCATGTTTCATATGTAGAGACAGGGTGAAATGAGTTTGCCACAGGCTATAGCATATTGTCTGGAATTGACGACTCCCCTTTGTCTCTGAATCTGCTTGTTTGGCTTTATCACTCCACAGGAATGCAGGTGTTGGAGTGGAACAGAGTCCCTCTGACGGCAAAGACTTATGAAGAAGTGCAGTGCATCATGGGCCAGCCGTGTGCAGAGGCGGAGCTCTGTGTGAGACTGTGAGTTGCATCTGTCATCGTTTACCCCTCTGTCCCACTGAAACCCCTACATGTTTAGTCGCAATATGGTAACTCTGCACCCATGTACACCTCTTCTCCTCCCTCATTTCCCTTCTCTTCATTCCACACCCCTTCATAAATCATAAATCACCCCATCATAAATTTCCTGTATGGATCCAAACAGCGACCTTAATATGCTGTCTGACCCTGAGCACCCACAAGCCCTGGAGCACCATGTCCAGCTTAAGGCTGGTATGTACAAGGATTTGTTGATACGTCTGCATGCATGCATGTATCTGTGTACCTATTTCACATAGATACAATATGCATTACTATAATATTTGTCTTAGTAGGTGGCCAGCGTTCCCCTGGTGTGGACCCTAAGCAGTTGGCTGCAGAACTGCAGAAGGTGTCCCAGCAGCAGGGTCCTGGTGTGGCTGGAACAGGGGTTGGGCCTGGGGGTTTGGGGGTACTCTCTGCACTGGAGCGCTCTGCCCTCCTCCACTCGGGCACTGGATCGGCTGCCTCCAGTGGGGTACCAAGCCCCGGCCAGCCTGCATCCCCTGCCATAAACAAGAAACAACGACACAAGGTAGTGGACCTCAGACACGCTCCTTTTCTGTAAGGAGTTCAGTTCACAATGTGATGACAAGAAGGAATATAGTAAACAACTGGTTCATATGTCAGAGGTTGATACGTTGTGTAAAATATGTGTCTAGTCCGAACAAATAGTAGTATGAATCTGATTTAAGCTGCAGTCTGTGGAACCGTGTGTGACCCATCATGCACATCCATTCGAATTGCATCACACAAAATTACAAAAGGGTTGCATGTGAAGGTCATATAGTGTGACTGTGTTCATCAGAGACTGACAGGCCAATTACAGTGAAACAAGAAAATTGTGTGGTGCGGTGCATGACCCTGTGTGTCACATGTTTAAATGTTTTATTCTCGAAAGGCAGACCGCACTGACAGAGAAAACAGGATGCATTGTGTAGCACAGATTGTATTTAATATGAAGCAGAGAGTGTAAATATATGGGTATACTGGAAATTGCATAAAGTAAAATAGGAAGTTTTTATTAATGTCCAAGCACTTCAAATAATTGATTAACCTCAAACTTCACTGGAGGACTTTTCCAGTCAATTACACAGCTCAGATAGTCAAACCTCTCCTGAGGCTCATAGATCCAGTGAGAAATCTTTACTCGGCACCTTTTCTACAAGGACCACCCATTCATCTGTAAGCTGACAATATTTCAAGAGAGAGGTCAGAGCACCATTTACTGCAGCCTAATCCCAGGCTAATGGTGTAAGTCTGATATGAACTTTTCTTTATGGGTCAGGTCAACTCCATCAGCATGGTCTGTATCTGTCTGACTGATCAAGAAACAATTATTTTCCAACCATTTTATGCTCTTCTCCACTTTTTTTTTATAGCCAATGGAGGTAATGAAGTTACCTCATGCCATCACAGGAGAAATTCAGGTATGTAAATAGGAAAAAAATATGAGAGATTAATTTTTTACAGCTGTAGTTTGATCATTTTCACATAGCCTCCCCTCCTCTCTTGTCCCCTCAGCTCCAGATCAACTATGACAGGAACCTAGGAAACCTGATCGTCCACGTCCTGCAGGCTAGAAACCTGGCCCCGAGGGACAATGACAGCTACTCCGACCCTTTTGTCAAGGTTTACCTCTTACCTGGAAGAGGGTGAGCTCTGAGTTTGCTTGAGTCCTCCCAAAATGTCTGGTCTGTGTCTCCCTTTCTGCTTCTGTGTCTGTCTTGTTTTCTCTCCCCCTATTTCTTTCTGACTTTGTATTGATTGTGCTGTATGGAACTGACTAACTACATAAGTTTGTATGAGAGAATGAGACCGGACATGATGGCATGAGGCAGTCATTCGTAGTGGGATTTGATTCAATCTCTATGAATCAACCGATAGGTGTTTTAGACTTTATACAAAGCAGCGAGAGGGGATCCTTCGCCACGACAATGTGTCACATAAACTGGTGGTAGAGAGCCTACATGTGTGCAAACATACCCTTCTGTATGCTGAAGTCATAACCTCTTTCTAAATCATCCCACTTTTGACGGTATGCGAGTAGTATTTAGTATTGTCCTCTAGTATTATGTCCTGGGCTCCCACCTCTAACCCTGTCTGCTCCACTGTCTTCCTAAGAGCCGGTGAATAGCAAGACAAAGGATCGATACAGACTTTATCTGCTCTGTAACAGTATCTGCTCTTGGATAATGACCCTATCAGACCTGTTTACGAGATTATCCACCCTCTCTGCCTACACGCTGTATAGGTTAGAAAGGAAAGCTCCGTAGGAGAGCACTTTTGTTCTCCTGCTGTTTCATTTGAAGAGTATTTTGAAATGTATCAGCCGTACAGTGCACAGCCGCAACCTCTCGACAGCAGCTCAGAATAGTGAATTAGTCATTCACCCATGAACCAGTTGCAATCATTGTGAGGGTGGTTTTTTTTGTGGTCTTTCGTCACATATATTGCTCAGGCACAAAAACAGTGATGCACCCTGCAGAGAATATTGATTGCCTCAGCTCTCTATCCTTTACTGCCTTTTCTTTGAGCTCTCTGGGCTTCTCTGACTGTTTTTTGTGTTTTTGCTTTTCTTGTTTGTGATATCTGCCCTCCTCTTCCTCTTCTGGACTCCCTCAGCCAAGTCATGGTTGTCCAGAATGCAAGGTAGTGTGGTGCTGATCTTTGCTTTTAGTTGGTGTTATGGGTTTGTGTGTGTGTGTGTGTGTGTGTGTGTGTGTGTGTAAATTATGTCTCCAAAGTGGTTTTCCATCCTTTTGTTGTGGCCTTTGTTGTTCGTCCAATTATCTGCTCTATTTCATGGTGTTTAAGAACACTTCTATCATTGCTTTTTTCTCCCTATGCCTCTCACTTTTAACTCTCCTCAGCTTCTATCTCTGAAGTAATTTGTTGTGATTTTTGTAAAATCATCTTGGTAAAAAACAAGACAATTAAAAAAAAAAACATTTGAATTTGTTTTCTGATGTCTCCACAGCAGGAGACTGACTAGCTTACAAGCATCTTTTCAGTCCACATTTAATGAGTACATCACAGTTTGGTGAATGTTTGCCATGGGGTCAGGCAGGGGAAGAGAATTTTTTTTATTTATTGCTGACAGCCAATCATTCTGAATATCATGACCTTATCAGTGCTGATAACAAGAGAAGGACCAGATATGCCCAGAAGACCATGAACCCAGAATGGAACCAGACTGTCATCTACAAGAACATTCATTTGGAGCAGGTACTGTGCAGAATAAAATTTCAAACACACACACACACACACACACACACACACACACACACACACACACACATATGCAAACTCTCAATCTTGTCTTGCTTGTGCATTTACTGTATGTGCTGTGGGCCATTCTGGGTGAAGTGGATGCCTCACACTGTTATCAGGATTCTGTCCTCATATCTTGTACCCCAGGCTGTTCTCAGCATCCCTGTGCAACCGCTTATCAGCACTCCCAAGACTAAAGTTAACAACCATCATTTCTGCTCTCACACAGTCTCAACACAGACAGCCTAACTGCACGACATTTTCACAGAGAGAGCGCTAGAAACTTTATAATCACGTGTGTGTGTGCTAGACTGTAGCTGTGCAAGTGTTAGCTGTGTACGTGCGGGCTTGTGGTCTTGGGTGTCTGTGTTTTCTAGGTGCGTGTGCTGTCTGTGACAAAGACACTACCCAGACAGTAATTACAACTGTGATGGATGAGTGCAGATGCGGTAGCTTTAGTGGTCAGACAGTAGAGGCCTTCTGTAAAGACAGAGGATTCATTGGCTCCTCTGGGGCTGCCTCCTGCTAATCGCATCTCCTCACTGGAGATGCCTTTTTAAAGGCTGCTCCAGCCCCCCCCCCCCCCCCCCCCCCCCCCCCCCCCTCAGAATATGTTTCCATCTCCTCCCACACATTCCTGTACACCCGTACACACTGACAAGTACATGCACACGTGCATGGACATGCAACCTTGTAACCACATCTAATGTGACTCCTCATTTCCTTGCTAATTACAATAAATTGCAGGTTTGCATCCATTCATGCATGTACAGTGTGCCTTAGCTGTTTTCTGTCATTCTCCCTCCACCCACATGCACACAAGCACAGGCATCCTCACGCATACACATTTCTCTCCCGCACACAAGACCTGTCATTATAATCGGTGCCCCGCTCTCTTCTCCTTCTTCACTCTTTCTAACCAGTTAAAGAAAAAGACGCTGGAGGTGACAGTGTGGGACTATGACAGATCCTCCTCCAACGACTTCCTTGGAGAAGTGAGTGCTTTTGGAATCTGAGTCCCATGTCTGAAAATGTCAAATGCATTTAGTTTTTATCCAACACAAAATGTTTCTGCTGCTCTGTTTTTCCTAGGGACCAGCTTTTCTGAAAACAACTTAATAACATTTGCATTATCTCTCTCTCCTCTCATAAACTCTGAAGTCAAGCTTTGCTTCATGCCTATAAATTGGAATAGTGAACAGTGCAAATTGTCTTGTGCTAAATGCAGTATTCATTAGCAAATGGACAAATTCCTATCCTTTTATTTACCTTGTGTGTGTGTGTGTGTGTGTGTGTGTGTGTGTGTGTGTGTGTGTGTGTGTGCGTGCATGAATGTCAATTGTGTCTCAGGTGTTGATTGACTTGTCAAACACGGCCCAGCTTGACAACACTCCTCGCTGGCTGCCTCTGAAGGAGCAGAGCGAGAGCATTGAGCACAGCAGAGCCCACCATGCTGCTCAAGGCCCACCAGGGTCTGGGTCAGGTCAAGGTCACGGTCAGGGACACGGCCAAGGCTATATGTCAGTGCCCGGGATGGGGCCTGGGCATGGTATGGGACAGGGTCAAGCGCCAGGACAGGGAGACGGGAGTCATGACTCGCCTAAAAACTCTGTAATCAAGAGCAGAAGCCATGGGATCTTCCCTGATCCAGCCAAAGGTAAAAGAATTCCATGAATCACTTTATTCTTTATGATCGTTTTTGTTTTCTGAATCAGCACTCTGATATTATTCATGCCAGCAGGATTCCTTTTCGTGACAAAAAATGTAATTCATAAGGTGGTCACTCAGTAGTCATAGAGATAGAGGCAGTTACCATAGAAACACAGATGCTAATCATTTGTTGGCAGCTGTAATTACACTCTGTGTGCCTGTCAATTGCCACATGGCATAATTGGGGCAAGCGGAGCAGATAATATAAAAATTTAACACTGGTAACAGTCTCTTTTCTCTTGTCCCATTAGCAGTCTTAACCCTGTATTTCATCCTCCACCAGACATGCAGATGCTGCCTTTGGAAAAGTCACACAGCAGCCCAGGCAGCTCAAAGTCTTCCTCAGATGGGCAGCTGCGCTCCCACGGCCCCTCCCGAAGCCAAAGCAAGAGCAGCGTCACTCAGGCCCACCTTGAGGACGCTGGGATAGCCATTGCTGCCGCCGAGGCTGCCGTGCAACAGTCCCGCCTGCAACCAAGTAAATCCCGCCCCTACCCGTGATACACTTCCTGTGACATGCTTCCTTTTTCCTGCGCATGCAAGCTTTGTTGAGATCGTTGTTGAGACCGCTGTGAGTTCACCTCCCTAACATGTCACCTTTGCCCTCTGCTCTCCTCATCTTACTTTTGTTCTCTGAGAGCAAAGTGATTTTGTTTGGTCAATAATCCTAGTTTAACTTCTCCCTCCTCCGAGTGAGGTAACTCTTACTCAGTTAGTCACTAAACAAAATCCCAAAGACGAAAAAAGACAAAAGCTGAGATATATCAAAACCTAAACTTGCTGTAAAAATCTTACTTTATTCAATCTTTAAGTCTAAAATATTTATAAATCTGGCACATTCGGTGCACTAAATATTTCAAATACAGTATTTGCCGTTCTCCATCTGATTAACATTTTTGCTACCTTTTTGGGTATCTTGAGTAGGATATAAACTTTATATGTAATTGGGTGTAAATAACACAGCAGAACCATTAAACAATTTCTAACAAAACTAAGGAATCAATATATTTCATTACCTCTGAAATAAGAGCCCCAGACTCCTCTGTTTCTACATGAATGGTGCATGTGCCAATCCCACGCATATGGTTTCTACAGACCCCAGTGTGGCGATCTCCAACCCCAGTATAGAAACCAAACTGGGATGGCAATCCCTCACATGTCTTGTACAATATTAACGTGATTTAAACGATATTCTTTGATGTTTATGCATAATCTTTAGTGTGATGTCCTCAAAATAAAGAACTATGTTGTCATCCCTCTCCGAGATAAGTTAGCCCAGTGTCAGAGCTATTTAAGCATGCAGTGCAGCTTCCCTGGCTACTGTTCCCTGGCCACTGAGGATTTTGTGATGCTGCAGTATCTTTCTGTGTGTGCATGTGTGTGCCATATGAATGAACCCTTAGAAAAGTCACAAACGCACACACACAGACGCAGGCAGTTATGGCACACAGCCTCCCCTCCCTACCCGATCCTCTCCCAAACCCACTGCCTAAAACAAAGGGGACACAAATGTGAGGCTGAACCAGTCAAACCAGGAAACACAGACACACCACGATGTTCAAAAGTCAACAGGAGGCTCATTCTGCACTCACCGGCCAATGAGAGTAAAGCGGCCAGCTTACCATGAGAGGAACAGAAGTGTCAAGGGAAGGTGAGGCAACATAGGAAAAATGTTCTCATAAATGTTATTAACCATAATACAATCAAACTAAAAACTAAAAAAACAGAAAAGAAACAAAATAAAGTAATAAAGGCAAATGTGTAAATAATTGAAGTAACAAATTAATTCTCATTAATTAATTAATTCAATGATTTTCATGTAAGTCTGTGAATGTCTGAGATTGTGCATGTACGTCTTTTTGTCGGTGTTGTTATTGTTGTTGTCGTTGATATTATCATGTTTTCATGGCTACAGAAATGGAATTCCAAGTTATTGAGTCACAGGTTGTGATTCAGACATAATCTAACTGCCGTTGTCATTTTAAAGAAAATACAGGCAGTGGACCGTGAAGGCAAAGAACAAATCCACCTTTAGTCTAGACATTTCACATATTCCCTGAACTAATCACGACTCTTTCATACTGTGTGAGCATAACTCAACAGCAGCCAGGAGCCGAGAACAAATTATTAAATCTGTGAAAGACCATCCATATTGTCTCACCCTAAATTAATTTCCATGTGTGAATTAAACTTAGTGACCTTCATTTATTTCGAGTGAAAGGGATTCGCTGTGGCCTTTATGAGTTAACCGAGGCCACACGCTGCACGGCTAAATGCAAGGACAGGGCGTCATCTGCATTAATGTGCTCCTCCCCTGATGTGCTGTTATGAGATGCTCGGTCAAAATTATGTGTGACAGACAGCGTCAGTGTCGGTGATTGATTGCGAAGACTTTTACCATATTTGTTGGACATGCATGCATGTGTTTTAAAAGCTGAGTCAGTAAGGTGTTTCCTGCATAGATAGATAGATAGATAGATAGATAGATAGATAGATAGATAGATAGATAGATAGATAGATAGATAGATAGATAGATAGATTTTTCTTCACCATCACACTGACTCTTGCCACCCTCAGGACCAGGACACCGACTGGGCGATGTCTCAGGGTCAGTGGTGCTGTCTGCCCCGAGTCTTGTGGGAGACGCCTATGGAGATCTGGATGGGGAAGAGGGGGCAGGCACTGGAGTGGACAGTGCCATTTTTCAAGTGCCACGCATGTAAGACCATTCTTTGTGTGCATCCATTCATGCTTAAGGCTGGCAGCAATGCCGATTATTGCACTGTCATTCAATATGTCTGATGATGTCACATTTTCTCGTGAATAAAGCAGTGCTTTTTTCCCACAGCGGTAAGACTATTCCTAACGGCACCGACAAAAACCAACTAGGGACACCAGAAAATGAAGGCAAGTACCAGAAATGTCCTCAGTTTACAGTGAAAACACTATTCAGGCAATGAAATAAAACATGATTTATTATGTTGTTTTACTTGGTGGTTTGTCTCCATCTGCTGGGCATTTTCTATAATAACACTATTCATTTGTTTTTTTTGTTTTTTTTTTTACCCAGCCACTCATGCAGCCACCTATGAACTGTAATTTTGTAATGACTCTATTCAATTGTGGAGTCAAATGTTCAGTCAAGTCCTAATTGTCAATTAACAATATTTCCCCAGCCTAATGACTTAATGCATGGCTTGGGATGGTGGAAGAGAAGTGGATGTCACACTATCCTGCCCGCTGTCATAACTATATCTACGTTTCATGTATCTCAGGTGTCATGATGCCTCCTTTCCATCTCTAGTTTCAATTTGTAACAAAGAGCCCAAGGTCATCCTAGGCTGTAGCCTGGCAGCTGTTACACAGAGGAGGGTCAGGGAGTCATTTCCATGGTGCCTAAAGACTCATTTATCACTTTTAACTGTGCACATCTTTAGTAAAACCCTTACACTTTATTCTGCTGTGATCCTTGGTTTAGTGATGGGTTATTGTACTGTAGGAATCAGCCTGCAGACACTTCAGATGGGGCTATCCAAGTAAACAACTTTATTCTCACAAGTGATCATCTACATCTCTCTGTCATTGTTGTTTTTAGGTGGTAAAACACAAGTGATGGGGGAGATCAAGGTCGCTCTCAAGAAGGAGGTGAAGACAGAAGGGGACCAGCTGGTCTTGGAGATCCTTCAATGCAGAAACATCACTTACAAGTTTAAGAGCCCAGACCACCTGCCAGGTCTGGAAATCATGTGTATTGGTGCACAATGCATGAGTGCAAATATATGGGTGTGTGTTTTAAATAATTTTTAAATAGTTTGCAGGTTCATTAAGTCATATGCATCCCTTTTCTAATTTGCCTTCAGACCTGTATGTGAAGTTGTATGTGGTGAACATAGCCACTCAGAAGAGGATCATCAAGAAGAAGACAAGAGTTTGCCGACATGACAGAGAGCCCTCTTTCAATGAGACCTTCAGATTCCCCCTCAACCCAACTGGACACTCCATACAGGTACCACAGCACCCACATCAGACAGCTGCAGACTGACAGATACTCCATGGCTCTGGTTCTATCCACCTTTCAAGCATAATGTCACATTTTTTCACATATCTGACTGACCTAATAATCATAGACAGCAGATTGTATCTCTGGATTTGTAGTAATTTGTGATGAATCATTTAATTGTTCCAGTTCACATTTCATTACATAACATCCAGCTTTTTACTGTTGACAGAAATTTCAAAGGGCTCATTACAGCTAATTTAAACTGTAAGCTTGTAGCATCTGACAAAACAAGTCTTAAAACTCATTATGGGACGGTTTAGAAACTGGTCTGCTGTCTCATGTAGCAGCTGGGAGATTGCAGGATATGAACACCTAAGCAGCTAAAGGAAAAATGAATGGAAATGTGTCGCAAATATTAACACATTCATTTATAGTCTAGTCTAGTGGTTATAGTTTTAATTCAGGCAAATACTAATATGTTCACGTTTCATCTTGATTTAAAGGCTAAACCTGTTTATTTCTAGATAGGTATGTATTGATCAATAGATCAGGCTTTGTCGTCTTGTAACCTCTTTGCTCAGTGGTGCTTGCATTATTCATGCTGGATAATGTGCTTTCACCTGAGCACTATTCAAGATGGAATGGCAAAACACAAAACAGCAAAGCACGGATAATGAGATAACAACAGGCTAAGCCATGACAAAGCTGTTTCTCTCTCCACTGTGTTTCCAGCTTTTCCTAGTGTCCAATGGAGGCAAGTTCATGAAGAAGACCCTGATAGGGGAAGCCTACATCTGGCTGGATAAGGTGGACATGAGGAAGAGAGTGGTCAGCTGGCACAAGCTGTTCGTCAGCTCCACTCAGACCAACCCCTGAACAACCAAGATGCAGATGCGATAGTTCAACGAAAGGTGAAGCCATAACGTAAAAGTACAGAGATCCGGTTAGACAAAAAGATGAACAAGAGAAAAAAAAATCAAGGAGAGGACGTGAAAAGATCCATTTAATACCTCCATTCTTCCTTTACTTCCTCAGTTCATAAGTTCTAAGAAGGAGGGTATTATGTGCTAATACCATAACAACTGTATCAGTCCAACACTGCCAGCACACATGTCCACCTCCTCCCATGTCGGGTCTCTGCCGGCTGTGGACTTTGCTCGTAGGACGCAAACATGCAAATGCCACAGCAGGCACTGAAAGAGACTAAGCAGCAATATGGCTTTGAGAGCAGTGATGTCTTTCTTACCATAGTTCCAATTCCATGACTTTGTTGTTTTGGTGCTGTGCAACTGAGCTAACATATCTATCAGAGGGAAAGGCGAAAAAAAAAGTGAATTTGACTTCTTTATCAGAGTCATCAGCTGAATTCGTGTTTTCTTCATATTGTTGTCATGCCCAATTGATGGTTGTGATGTGTGTGGACATCAGTTGTCTTTGAAACATTTGACGATGAAGGAATGCATCGTGTTTTTGTACAATAGTCTCTCAGTTTCGTGTAAAAAGAGAACAGCGTAACAGAGTCAAGACAGTCGACTTTTGCTATGAGATGAAGCTAAAATGTACAGCACTTCAGATTGTAGATATCACACATGCAGATTACAGAGCATATCAGAGAATCACATTGTACAGTGTGATGTTTATATAAAATACAAGATATCAGATGCAGAATATATCTAAATACAATATACAGAATAAGAGTTTTCTTGTCACTGTATATATAATAAAATACAGACATATTATCTCTGTTAGAGTGAGGCTGTGGGTGGCGCACTGACAATCCAGGAGGCTACTTTAGTCTATGGTGTAGGCAGTCTTAATAGTTGTTATGTGAATGTGGACCTACGTGAGCTCAAGGATGTTCATGACAAACAGCTCCTACGGTCGCCCGATCACACTGATGCACCATGGGATATTCAACAGGGCTGCGATAGAACCCGGTCGAGGTCAACATCCAGTGACATACTGCTGTTTCACTGGCATGCCATTGTGTAGGGCAGAGCAGAATAACACTAAAATGAACAGTGTGTTTGGAAGTCCAAAACACATGCTGTGTTGAATGTTACAAGCCAATTGTAGAGGACGACAAGAGTTTATCATATCTGTGTCATGTGTACAACATTTTTACTTCAAGGCTGACGTAGTTGCTCAGAGTATGCGAATATTCCTGTCTGTGTCGCCCATCACGTAATTACACTGTTGGAGAGACGTGTAATTCGCACAAGTCGTGTCAAAACCACATGCAGATCCGCAACTGTCATTGCTTCCATATGACAGCTCTGCTTTCCGTGTCCCCTGGTCTGAGTCTTACCGAAAAATAATTTCAAAATGAAGAAAAAAAACTCTTCTAACCAGTCAAATGTCGAGGTTCCTCCGTGTCTCCGGCTGTGCTGTAAAACTCACTTTGCTGTTTTGTGTCAGTGACTCCTGTTGCAACACAGTGAACCAGCCTCTTTCACTGCCTGTGACCAAAACACTCACTCAGGCCCACCATATTTAAGTCAGAAGAACACATGGGGCCAAGTCTCGGTTCTAAGGTGGAGCAGGTGACCGATGTGTTCATCTTGTGATGTTTGGCCGCCACATCTGCAGAATACAAAAAAAAAAAAAAAAGCACTATCAAGTGACCCTCAGAACTACTGTCAGTGCATTTAGGCATATCACAGGGCTGATGCAATATTTCTAAGAATTAAACAGAACAGAGGAAACAACAAACACACTTTAAGGAACAAGATGTCACTTAAATCTTATAGCAAAGGAAAACAAAAAAAAAAAAGAATATCATGAGGAAGGGAACGTGGCTGAGTTTTCAGATAATTATTTTGCTGTGCCAATCTTGATTTTTTTTAAATTCCAGACCCATTGGTTCTTAATTCTATGCAACATAGATGTGTTTGAATGCATTTGTTTTGTTTTTTTTCTTTTTTGGAACTAAATGTTATATCTGTGAACACATGGTTTAAATATGTCTTATAGAAAAATATCTTTAATTTGTACATCATTGAAAGAAAATATTAACTATATTGATTTTTTTACTGATTTAATATAACCTGATGTTAGCAGCTGCTAACATCCACATGGAGCTTGTGCACTTTATTATGACATTGTTGATTTTCCTTGTCTCATTTGAACTGTCATGGCATTGAAGATTATGTGTTTTGTGTTGCTGCACTGAAATGAACTGAATCATGGTGTATGTGGTGGCAGAAAATATTGTGGTGTGCATTTTGTATCTATGTGGCAAAAGAAAAACATGCATGGGTGGGGTTCCTACACACAATGCACAATCTGGGGAGGATTTACCTTACGACATCATGCTCATAGTCTACTTAACAGTCTGTGTACAAAGTACAGTAAATAAGACATATTCCCTCAATGCTCAGTCATGACTGTTTAACCCCTCGTGTTTCATTAGACTTCCCTCGAGCTAAATACTGTTTGTTCAGATCAGCTGTTGCCTGTAATTGTGAAACCATCCATTTGTTGTTGTTCTGAGGGGTGTGAATGTGACTCAAGTCCTTTGACATGTGTACATAAAGTGTTTATTTTCTACAAAGATTGAATGTTTATATTGTCTGAAGTTTGAGCATGTGAGTGTTGAAAAAAAAATCACAAAAGACTTATTGTACAGCAATGCGTGTCTATAGTTGTATAAGGGGAGTTGACTGTGTAATCAAACATGTGCTGTCAACTAATGACTATCTGTGCAACCACGTCCCGTACACGGCTGAAACAACACAAAGGGAAAAAAAAATCTATTCGACTTCAATAGCTGTCTGAGACTTTATGTTTTGGATGTTGCATGTTTTGTTGATGGTTTGTCAGTATATTTTGCCTACAGATTATGTTTAAAAAGAGACAGAATATGTATAGATTTATCTGTATGCTGACTGGAAAGAAATATGCTTGTAAAATTGTCTTGTTTTTCACTCTGTGTAAAAACAAAGAATTTACTGTTATGGTTTTGTGGTTGTACACAGGATGTGTTGAGATATGCAAATTGTGCTGTAAAAAATCAGCTGTTTCCCCTGAGTCTAAAGAATAAATATTAAGAAGAGCTATATTACACATGCAGAGTTGAGATTGATTTTGTTTTTCATTATAAAACTGAATTTTCAACGTTGTATGTTGACATTTGTTGCTCTTAAATGAGGACTAAGACATGAGCAGACATTTTGACTTGTCACAGTAGGAAAAACAACACAATAGTCTGGCACAGTGTCATTCTCGATACTACCACCAGATGGTGCCAGAGTAAAGCACATTGTGGCTCGCATTAAGGATGCATTTACAGTAACAAAGCAACCTGCAACATTTTATTCTTTTGAGCAGTTTGATAATGATTTGTTAATAAGGCCTGGTCAAGGGCATGTGCATTTCATTTGTGATCCTCTGCTCCCTGTGGACCCTGCCCTCCCACTCTGCAAACAGCTACTCACATGAGGAACACACAAGTTGACAATTATGTGACAACAACTATAAAAATGCAATGTGGAACTTGTGGAAGATTGAGCCCTGCTGCAAGTTTGTGGTGCCCCTGTGCTTAACATGGGCATCTTTTGAACATTTAACAATGAAGTATAGTAAAATATTTTAATCAGATAAGATTATTTATCCCTCATATCACCATCTCTGTCAGCTTTGAGTAAAAAGATCAAACATTCTGTGCACGACATGCTTTGCCTTTCTTTTGATTGAGTTTAAAGTCAGCACATGACTCCTGTTAAGTAGAAACTCAAAATTAAATGTCACAGATTTAAGTTCAGTTAAGTTATTCTTTATGAATCCCTGTAGGGAAATAAATTATCTGCATGCACAACAACATATTCATGCTTGATGCTTTATCTAGGTGAAATTTGAAGTCATGGCCACACTGAGACTGGGCTGCTCGACTATTGTAGAGAAGAGCTCTAAAATTAGTGGATGGTATCAGAGCAAAGAATGATACTCATAATAATAATAATAATACATCTCAGTTATTTCAGTTGGTAAAACCAACAAAATTCTTAAATCATTTTTACCCAGTGACTTCTTTGTCGTCTGCCTACTACAGCGCTATTAAGTTCTGTGGGCCTTAATGGCTGAAATGTGTAGGCATGTGCAATTAAATCGAGACCTGATATAAAAAATGAAGAACTAGTAAATCTGAATTAAGGATGAGCCAAAGTCAACAAAGTGTACAGCACCAGCCAAAAGTCTGGATACACCTTCTCATTCAATGTTTTTTCATTATTTGTATTATTTTCTACATGGTTAATGAATACTGAAGGCATCAAAACAACCGTCATGATTGACTGTCGTTTCTCTTCACTTTGTGTTGTTGTTACTACAGTCTTGGAATAGGGCTATATACGGTATACCAACACTACCTCTGCACAAAAAAAAACAACTGATTGTCTCAAACACATCAAGAACTTAAGAAAATCCACTAATCAACTTTCGACAATGCTAATGCTATAATACTAATAATACTTAAATACTAAATATTGACCATTAACCAGTGGTTAAATATTGAACTTAAAAATTAAATAAATCAAAGTGTTAAACAGAAATTTGCATACTGGAAGGGTGTCGAAGGACATGCAAAACAGACCTTTTTAGTAACTTTTGACTGCACCAACTGTGCAGTACAGACGTTGCTAATCTGAGGTTAGTTACTGATGTTCTTGTGTGTGTTGACTCTGGTAGTCACTCTAGTGTAGTTCAACATAACAACACTTTTGATACCAGCTTTCATTCATCCTACAGGACAGATTTACAGAAAATTAATGAAACTGCCCTGAAGTTAATTTGTTATTTTCATCAAAGACACCTTCCAGCGGTAAGGATGTCTCTTGTCCTGCTCATATTTTGTTTTGGCCACTGGCAGCTCGTTACGTGGCTGAACATTATTAAATTTGGATATACCTCCCCTTGGTTTATTAACTGTGGTAATGATCACACCGATCAATCTGGACACCCTGCCTCGAGATATCCCGCTTTTCTGCTTTCAAATATTAGATATTTTGAAATTTTCCTCATTACAAGATCAGTAGAAAGATAAGCATTCTATCGTGCTGAAATATATGCACAGGACTGAAAAAACAGGTGCAGTTTCTGACTTTATATCAAATATTTTATAGCTCTTGTATCTAAAACTATGCTCCAAACTGATGTGTCCCAGCGTGAAGCTGGTGTGAAGCTTTGTTCTGAAACAACTGATTCTTGTGCTTTTTATGAATGACCACCAGATGGCAGTGTGCTCTATCGGATAAACTCAACCATCACTGTACAGGATCATTTCTATTCAACCAGTCGTGCTTTTACACATTATTAAATTAGCATCAATGCCAAAGATGTCCATGTCCACCGATGGTTCTCTCCTATAAAGTCAAGGTTAGCCTATTAGGCTGATATCTAAAAAGGCTATTATGTGCTCATTCATTCTGTACACATTGATATGTTTAAACAATCATTGTTTATATTGTTTGGGAATAAGCACTTTATGTGGAGTGAAAAATGCAGAACTACTGGGCAAAGCAGGTCATTAGTCTTACATGTGAAGCAACTGCTACATTTTGAATTTTTGTTTATACAAGTGAAATTAATTTTGTAGGAGTTGATCATTTAAGTCATGCAACCATACAGACTTTGGATTATGTTGGTGCTGCCAGGTGCCTCAGACAGAGATGCAATGTATGTCTGTGTCTGTCTGGCAGATGCCATTAGTATTATTCTGTTATTCTGGTCTTTTACTTGAATCCATTTCTTACACTTAATGTAAGAAGAGGCATTAGTCTGACACTTCTTCCTGTTTGGGATATAATGTGAGATGTTCCAAATTAATAAGAAAAAAATAAAGTGAATGGAGCTGTCTGCAGAGGAGGCCTCCACCACTTCATCCACACCTCTTTTCGCTATTATGCCATTATGTTCCTCCGCCCTACGCAACCTCTTCAGTTCTCACCACTCACTTACTTTTCTCCACCCAATCAGCAGGTGCATCTGTTCCTCTGCTGGGGGAAATGAGTGTGACACAGGTTCAGCGAGAGAGAATGCCGAGAGGGTGGTGTGACGGGGAGTGAAGGGATGAGAACAGTGGAGAAAGTGGGGGGGGAAGAGCAACAGTGCAGCAGAGAGCGAGAGCAGACCGAGAGTTGTGGATGGGAGAGACAAAGAGAGCTGGGGGGTTGGGGGGTGGGGGTGGGGGGGTGATGGAGGAGGGGAGGGTGAGAGGACACGAGAGATGGTGTGTGGTTGCCAAGCAACGATTGATAACCAAATCCCCAAGCATCCTGCTTGTGCTGCCCTGCCCTCCCTCCAGGCCTGAATTACACACACACATGCACACACGCACATACACACACACACACACACACATACACATTAGGTTTATTTTCTCTTCTCGCTTTGTTATTCAATTATTCAATAAATTCAAAATCTATCAAAAAACATGATTTTAGATACTGCAGTGGTGCGGGAGCTCGAATTGTATGTATCATTTATACATTCGTGTTAGGATGCTCAGCACACAGCCACAAATTCAATCTTATAAAACAGGTGTGATTGATGGCACTGAGATTTATTGGGCTTTTACTGTACTTTGCTCCTAAGGTTTTACACTGTATGTGTGAAATCAATAGATCTGTCACATTGCTGTAGCACTGATTCCCATGTGGGACAGTTTCTCTGCTCACTGCCACTCATGCAACCAGTATGACTGATTGCAACGAGCAAAGATTGCGCTATCAAAGCCAGTAAATTCTCCCATCCCTGCAGGTTGTAGGAGTTGGCAGGTTGTAGGGCATTTTAAAGAGCCAGCCCTGCATCTGTATTCAGCGTGCAAGCGCTCGTGTGTGTGGTACCTGTAGTCAGACCCTCCTTTTAGCAGGTGTTTCTTTATAGAGGTAAGAAACGATTTGTTGCTTCCAACATGGAATGCTGTACACCTCGAGCGAAGGAAAAAATAGGCTTTTTGATGCTTGTTGGACCCAAACAAGCAGCAGAGCTGCTGTTGGGATTTAACAGAGATGTTTATGCTCCTGTTATCATTTAGACTACAAGACTACAAGTATTTTTTTTTATAATATACAAAAACAGAGATAGTATAAATTGCATTAGAGCAAGTCACTACAGAGTGTCACAAGACAAAAGTAGCATATGTGAATTTCCTTTAGCTCGATTGAAAAGGGGGGGGGGCAACAGGGTGAGAGAGGGAGGGATAGAGAGAGAGGAGGAGAGAGAGGGGGAGAGTGTGTGTGTGTGTGTGTGTGTGAGACAGAGAGAGAGAGAGAGAGAGAGAGAGAGGAAGAGAGAGAGAGACTGAGATCTCCAGCTTCAGTACCTGTTAGAGCGCTGGATGGCCCGGTGATCAGATTAGAGGCGTCAGGGTTCGTTAATCTGTGAGGGAGCGACAGACTGCCACTCACGCCGCTCTGGCACACCGCTCCCATTCATCGGCGGCAAAAGGGGGGAGCGGAAAACACGTTTGGTGTTGACGCGCGTCGGGGAATTTCCCCCCCCCCCCCTTTTTTTTTTTTTTTTTTTTTTTTTTTTTTTCCAATGGATACCTGCAGGGTGCGAGCCTGGGTGCTTCTGGTCCTGTTATGGCAGGACGGGTCTTTGGCATCGCAGTTTCCGACGCAGCTCATGTAAGTATAGCCCCTATAATCCAATTTCGAGCAGGGAGCGTTGTGGTTTGCCGACTCCTTGTTTCAGGTGCTCGACGTTTGGAGACATTAAACGAGCCGCTCAAGGTGTGCAGGCTGTACAGTAGGTACGCGCTCGGGGGTGGGAGAGCGGGGCGGCCAGGTCGTTTCATTCATGCACCCGTGGTCGTTTTGGGGTAGCCGGTGCTCCAGCTCTCCTCTGGATGCTCCAGGCGGTGATTAATGTTGGTTACCGTAAGCGGCTGTTCGTCGCCGGTGCATGGCTGTGGCCACTGAGCGCCGCGACAGCTCCTCCGCGAAGTTGTTGAGGAGTTACCAGCGGCTTCTCCCGGCCCTCATCCTTTATTTAAAATAACAAAAATGCCCCTTGTTAGTCGTTAGAACAGAATCATGTTCTGCGTAACTAAGGCAAAACAACTCCATTAGTCAGATGGCCCTAAATATTTGAGGTAAGTAGGCCAAATTCCACACAAAGTTCTCATGATCCCCACTTCACATTCAGGATGTTTGCATCGTTAAACTGAACGCCTAATTCAGCACCCTGCAGCTTTGAATGCCCAACCAGTCATTTTGCGACCATATAAATTTGAGGTCTGTTCACATACTGTGTAATTAAAGAGCCTGAGTCACAGATGGAAAATCAGCATGGTGTGTTCACGGCGTTAAACAAAACTTCAACAGCGTCAGAAAAGTTACCTGTGGTGTGAGCCTTAAAAGATCCGTCCATCCCCATGAGAATCATAACAGGTTTTAGTCCTGTGTTTAGAGTTTGTTTTTTTTTTTTCAAGGGGCTGCATTGTTTACAATTACCACAAATAACCAGAAACAAATACTCCTACACTTAATTTTATTCATTTAAATCGGATATCTCTTGAGATACACGACCTCTTTTACAGCAGAGGTCATAGTGCTGCTCGGAGCAAAGAGTGAAAATTCACGTGTTTGTTCAGTTACCTACTGAATTTTATCACATAAAATAAGCATTTTATGGCCACACAGTATTTGACAGAACAAATATTTGTGCATCTGAAGGGTGGAAGCAGAGAAGAAAACTCAACAGCCAACGTCTGCTTGAGTTTAAAGTCAACTCCGTTGGGTGCTTACTTCTTCACAAAATCATCTTGCAGGTGAAACTGATTGAGACTGTGTATAAAATTAAAAACAAAAGAAGAAAACATTTGCCAACGACACATTTCAGCCACTCTGCTCAAGTATATGTGTCAACTTGAAGATCTCAAATGATTCTTTCGCCATTAAGTGCTAAAAAGAAGCTGCAGGTCCCGGCATCCATTCATATTGCACGTTGCACTTTAAATTGATGGCGTGCCTTGCGTTTGCTATGGTAATGGGGACCATGCAGCATCACCATCTTTATATTTCCATGGCCTCTCTTCTTTTCTGAGTGGTTGTTGAATTCAGTCTCCATTAGAGGCAGGGGAGGTTGTGGAGGGGTCTTCTTTTGAATGCTCTGCAGAGGAAAAACCACAGCCTGGATACCAAAGAGTCCATCTTGTACATTACTGCTGTAGTCCGAAAAAAAAAAAAAAATGTCCCTGATCTTACTGTGGAGCGTATCGGTGAAATAACACGCAGTTAACATAAATCGAATCTGCAAATATACACGATTGTTTCCATTTTCATTCCTGTGTGTCCATCTGCCTAGATGCCACCATAAGGATACGAGAGGAATATGGTGTCTAATCATGGCTTCTGTTTGGAGTGGGCAGGATGATGAGCTGCAATAGTGTATGAACATAGCCATGAGCCAAAATAAATTCAAAACTGAATACAACACTCCATTCATCAAGTGCACTCTCCTGGATTACACTGATCAAATGGAGAGAGAGAGAGAGAGAGAGAGAGAGAGAGAGAGAATACTCATTATGTAAAGGCAATTTTGCAAACTGTAACCAGCTGGTTTCATGCCTCTTTATGATCCTAAATAGCTCTGCTGTACAGGTAAATGCTCTGGAGAAGAAACATTTTGTACCACCTTGAATGAAGTAAATAAAAAGAAGAATGGTACAAACACCATCTCATGTGGGATTTTTCGTGTTTGTAACAATAAACCAGCGTTGGCTGTTCCAGAAATAGTTCATAACGAGATCACAAAAAAAAACAAAAAAACAAAAACAAATTGCAAATCTGAGCTGATAATTGTTGCAGGAAAGACAGAGGTTGCTGGGATGGTCAGAGATTGATCCTCCACATAGGAAGGTACTCTTTATTATCTGGGCCAGGCTGGAGAAGGAGTGAATTGGCCTCTTGGGTCTTGTGTTTAGGCCACAGAGCGTGAGCGCAGCACCCCGGGTTGTTTTGGTGCATTACTGTTGGTGTTTCCATGCCTCATTCCTCTCTGCTGTCTGGACCGGACCGCTTCTGTCTTTGCCTCTGTAATGATGTGTAATTAGACTGTAGTTTAACACAGCCGCCAATTGAGATACACACTATGGGCCAGCTCATTACTCTCTCTAGTGCCAAAGTGATGGTACCACAACATCTGTCTCTCTCTTTCTTGTATTGTCTCTCCGCCTCTCTTTCTGTTTTGCTCTCATTTGCTCTTCCTGTGTCTGAAAAACAATGTAGGGCAGCGTCTGACCCAGTTGCCATTTGCATGTGTGTTTGTGCGTGTGTGTGTGTGTTTAATTATCCAGCGTTGTACTAGAGGCTGCAGTAATCAAAGCCCAGCAACCAGAGCAGAAACATTTTGCTACCTCAGCTCAACAACAATGACTTTATTACTGTTAAAGCATGACATGTTGTTTTAGCCAGTGAAAAGAGCTTACATTCACGATAAAGTAATAGCATCACTGTACTTCACCTAATTTGTATCTGTATGTGAAGAGCTAAAATAAGATACATTGCTCTCTGGCAGGAGGAGATCTGACTTCACATATCGGTCATGATGGGTTGAGAGCAGGCCTCACCTAATGGCATTTATGAAGCACTGCCATTAGGCTAGGTTTGAGACCTCAAGGGATGGTTGGAAATGCATGATTTAAGGATGAGGCATTAACGTGCAGAGATTTTCCATGCCTATGGATAATGCAACTGGCGGTTAAAGGCCAATTTAACAAGAGGATTTGACTGCAAATATTCCTATAAAGCAACAGGTGTACGGCGTTGGGGATTGGTAGCATAACTTTCTATTTTATGGTCCTTTACTGTGTATAATGAGCCAAGTGTGCACTTTACAGTCACGACTTCTTTGTCAGACACACACACACACACACACACACGCACACAAGGCAAATACACATTGAAGGGATTCAGTATCATGAAAATTGGGCTATTCTGCAGATGAGACACTTTTATGAAGCCTTTGATATATGAAATATCCTAAATAGATTTTGAAAAGGGAAAAGAACAAGAAAAAAGTCCAGGTCGTCTATATTGGACATGCAGAAGAGCACACGCCCACATACTGCACCGCCTGAGTTGTCTCATCCATTTGTCAACACCTGAGAGTTTTTGTTATAGAGATTTACACTGGTAGCACTAGATTGCACAGAAGTTAAACTCTGGAGGGACGGTCCTCTGCTTCTCTGAATGTCAAGTCCCGAGAAGCACAAACACACACACACACACACACACACACACACACACACACATGCATGCACAAACACACACTCACACACATAAACTCTAACTCACAATTGACTTGTCAATGCTTCAGGCTTTGAGAGCTTAGGGGTCCAAGGTCCACTAAATTGCCTTACAATCAGTTTGCTGTTAGTAGATTTGGGGACAAAGGAAGGGTGGGGCGGAATAGAGGAGAGAAGAAGAGGGAATTTAAGAGGACAGAAGAGAGTGAAGGAAAGGTGAGAAGAGGAGGGACAGTTTCTTAATTGTAGCTACTCTGTAGCACAAATCATAGATAATTTGATTTATTGGCCAGGTATGTTCACATATAAGGAATCTGAATGGTTTTGCTCTCAAATGCATATTGGGTGTGCACATACAGCACCTGCATCCCCAACAGAATAAGAGGAAACTGTTATTTAACAGACTAAGCATAAGGTTAATGATAAAAAAAATGAAAGATGAAAAGTGTAAGTATGAGCAGTATTAGAGTGTGATTAGTGTAAAAAGTAGACTGCGACAATAACAACAACAGAGACCAATTAGTCACTAGTGGAAAATTAAATTTAATCAATCAAAACAATCTCACTGCAAGGTCTATGAAGCATCTATTCTGGAGCTTTTGATCACACCGTATCACATAATCTTCATCAGCAGATAGAATTTGCCGAAATGGACTTAAACATTTAAGTCTGAGAAATCCTCCAAATAAATGGGAAGTTGAACATCTACAAGTCCATGACGACCGGGCACACCCCGTCTGCTGATGAAGATCAGGTGACATGATCAAAAGCTCCAGAACTGCAACGTAATTAATCTTGGTGGTGAAATTGTTTTCTCAATGGCTGTTTGTTGCCAAGATGAGTTTGATATTCACTCAGTTTTGTTAACCCTTGCATCAGTCCCTTCTTCGTCACAATATTAGATTTATTTTCCTTTAATATTGATCGAGTAGTGTGTAATGTCACATTTTTCTAAGCGCTATAAACTGAAAATTTGCACTTGAATGCAGATAAATAAAAAAAAACAACAACAAAAAGCTCAATCGTTAGCTAAAACAGTTGCTCAATACTACTTGGACTACAAGCAGCCTACAAATGGAAACTAGAGTGCTTCTGATACCAAAATCTTGTCCCCTGCGCACAGATTCCACATTCATAGCCGGACATCGATGTTAATTTTCCTCTAACATCGATGCTGCTCTGCTAAGCCTCAGTCTGCAGTGTTGTCCACAACCCCTAAACCATCTAGCTTTGGGAATTAAGAAATATCAACTGAATTATAGCTGACCCTGCTCTAACATCTCCACCTACCTTCTCTTTTCCTAAACAATTTCACACTGTTTTATCCCCTCTGGAATATCCCGCTCTTGCAAAGTGTTTCATCTTTCTCCACAAGTGAACTTTCTCAGAATTTTCCCCATCCATTGAGGGTTTTGTTTCCCTGATGCATCTTTCTTTTCTGGCAGCTTGATCTTCTGTACCTTTCTTTCTTTATCTTGCCACCTCCCTCAGCTGCATCGAGCATCAGAGTAAATGTTTTGCATACTGTAACTCGCATCACACTCATTACACTGCTGCAATGACAATTTTAGGGAAATACTCTCTGGGTTGTTTTTCTATGTTTATTATACTTTGTATATGTGATTATAATGTCTCCTTGCCACCGGGGAGGGTCACAGCTGTGTCTGTGTTAGTGTGAATGGATGGCAATGAGAGCATCTGTATCCCATGCCAATCTGTTATCGCTGTCATGCAATATTAATGGCACTTTGTCAGTGTGCATGTGTATGTGTGTGCATGCATTGTAGCTTATATGGCGAATTAATGCGTCCACACGCACACGTATGCACAAGTACTTTGCTCCCACAAGCTTCTCATACCAGGTACGCCTCAAGATGAGCCTGATTATTCAAGTCACCGTGTAACTTAACGCATAATGTCTTTGGTCTTTGTCATTCTTCCCTCATATATCTCTATCCATGGCTCCTGTGTGCAGGCGGCATGGAGTGATTTACTATCTCAGTATATTATAATGCGAGAGCTTATTATGGTCTGACGAAGATGATTGGAGGAGGCTGAGAGGAAGGTGTAATCCAGTGTGTGGCACCAGCAGGCTGGACCCAATATACCTGGAGCTGTTTGATAAAGCACAGCTGTCCTGGCCACCTCCCACCTCTGGCCTGTCCACTCACATCACTGTCACTAGTCGCAACACTGGCTGACACTTACCTGATTGGTTGACTTCATGTTTGAACCCTCAGAAAGCAATCACATTGGCTGACAACCAATGACACGCATGTGATTGGGCAACATTGTGTTTGTTCCGCAGATGATCGGTTGACATTTTGCTTGACCTGCAGGTGTAATTCTCTTTTGGCTTCTTTGTTTTTACGCTGTGTGTCTAGATGGTCTTGTTAGATGATAGATGTAAGATAACTTCACTGACAGTTTAATTGCAGAAAGCGTCTGTGATGTCTCTTCTAAACTGGTTGCATCTGAGTTACAAGATTGGTTGTGTGCAACGCTTTGTCCCGCAGGATTAAAGAATGGGTTGATCAGATGCAGAAAGAGGTTGTCACCCTGGCAGACACAGCCACAGCTGGGAAGAGCCTCACACAGGTATAAACACCCACACATACACACACACACACATACACACACACACACATAAAGAAAGAAGATAATCCAATTTAACACGCTATGGACCCCCCACATATCATCATTAGATTTTTTTTTTTAATTAAATAAAACATACATTTCTGACACGAGTGTTTCTTAAAAGTGTGTGTGATTTTATACGTTCGCCTGTTTCTGTCCAGATTTTTCAGAGGAACCAACACCTGTACAGTGTGGAGCAAAACGACGCAGAGGAGCTGGTGGCCAGAGCCGCCACAAAAATTGAACAGCTGCTGCGGAAGAGGTCTGCTGCCTTGGAGGTAAGACTCACCCCGCTTAGAGGAACCTACTGTCAGTTCGTAATTTACGTTGATTCTAAAGCTGCACAGGATGAGAGCTTCATAACGAAAATAAGTCTCCCATCTGCTCCTCGTTATGACATTGTAGACTCGAATATGCACATTCTGTACTCTGCGGTGTGTGTGTCTGTGGTGAACCATGTGTTTCATCCACTTTTTGGTTCAGCCGTTGGCGATTGCGTTGAATCACGTGTCTCAGTTTGTAATGAAAAGCACAAGTTAGAAGAGACAAAGAAGTGCTTTAAAGATGTAGGTTTTTAACATTTGTGACATTTAATCAGACGCATTTGATTACTAAAACAAATAGAAGCATAGCGTTTCATGGCGAGTTCTCTGTTGAAATTAACAAGCCAAGAGCATTTAGCTTACATGGACAGATAGAAGAGGGTAAACAAAGAAAAGAGATTTAAACTCTGCACTGGAAAATATGCCTGTTCTCAGCAGTGAGACTTAAAAAAAAAAAAAAAAAAAAAAATCAGACCTGGATTGAACCCACAACACTGTGCCTGAGGGCTTTAGCTGCAGAGTAGTAAAGTTGGTGAGAAATGTTGTAATTCTGAAACATAGTCAAAATATAACGATGGAATACATCTTATATTCTGCATTTAGAGGACAAGTTTACCACCCCTTTGGACCAATTATTGCTATATTTAAAGTAAGTAAACAAAGTTGAGTTCACCTGAAAGCTCCTGCATTAACAAACTTATTAAAAATTACCAAAATCATATTTTTGGGATAAATTCTACATTATCCGTCTATAGGCCAAACTGAATCATAACAGAAAATAATACTTGTATAATTATAACTATGTAAACAAATAATTCACATGTTATTGCCCAAACCATGAAGTATCTCATTGCAGTTACACCACCATCTGGTCATTTACTTTAATTATTTGTCTGGCCGAGGTTTCGCACTAATTTTCCAAGTGATTGCTGTGAGTTTGGTCGAAATGATCCTTCAAATTGCGAAAGTCACTTTGAAAAACATTTTTAATCATTTTCTGGCAAACAGTCTCCCTGGTCCTCCTCCATACTAAAAGGCCTCCTGTGGGGGAAACAAATATTAGGAATTAGTCAAAATCAACCTCACTAAGTCTGGAGGCCTTAACATCATCGCGAGCCATTATCTGAAAGTCGTGGTCACTTTGTAACAGCACACTTAGATTTTGGTTGTGGGGTGACATGCGTAGAGCAGACCACGTAATTGGTCGTAATTGTGTGACTTTATGTGGATGATAGATATAGCTTGTACATGCAATAACAACAGTGGGTGAAGCATCCACACAAAAGAGTAGAAAGCAAGGGCTAAGATCTTTCTTCTGCAGGATCCAATGTGATAATGAGAGCTTTGACCCTGGGGATGTTCTCTCTTTCTCCCCCTCTCATCCCCCCTTTTCCTTTTTTTTTTTTTTTTTACTCAGAAGTGGGTCAGAGATGCTCATCTATATCACGTGTTTCAACTGTTTTTATACATTTAGAGGGAGTCAACAGCAGCCCTTACTCTGCCTTTATAAGGCATCACCATTGTTGTCTAATTTGTAATGGAGAGGGAGTATTTATGAATGTTCATAAACACATCTCCTGCCAAGTGTCTGTCTTGTGTATGTTAAGTAAACACCCTGGTCCTCTTATCATTTTTCCAAGCGCTGGTGCCATGAGATGCGTAAGCAGCAGGGAAAGAATTGGCTTCAGTGTGTGGTTTGCGGGGGTCGCGTGTTCATATAAATGTGTTTTAGTGTGTGTTAAGGGTAGGTGGTAGGAAGTGGGCTGGGGGTCAGCTAGCCGGATGCTGACAGTCCATCCAGCCTACGGACATCGATCACTTTTCACTCTTTATTGCTTCTTTGCGCCTCATCCTCTCCTAAAAGTAACCTCAAGGCACACTGATATTGAATTCTCTGTCCTGAGATGTATGGATGGGGAGGTAAATGGATGAATGGATGATGTGAATGAAAGGAAATTGCTTGGACGTGATTGATGCATGGAGAGATGGGCAGATGAGCAAAAGACGAGTGCACATCATGGCACAATGAGAGGAAAAAATGATGCTTTGAGCTTGGATTGTAAGAGGTTTCCTTTTTTGGGAGTCTTTGTAGGAGTTCTAGGGTACGCCACATAGCAGAGACAACAAACATCAGCTAACTCAGATCAGAACATACATACAGAGCTCCAGCAGATTTTGTAGTTGTGCTTTGAGCTGATTTTTGCCTACCAATCTGCAACGTTAAATTAAGGGGAAGAGAATCTTCATCGTAGCTGGGAGATCCTTTCTTGCTCAGCGGCTTTGATATAAGGTTGGGAGTGACTCTCAATGTCTACATAATTGGAGATAGCCCAAGGCGCTTGAGCCACTTTCACTTAGTTGTCAGCTGCTTTCAAACTTTCATCCTCCCTTTGCCTCGACGTCTTCCTCCCTTTCTTTCGTCCTTTGTGAATTTCCGTCTGTGATCTCTAACTCTGCATGATGGATGACCTTTGAAAGGCCACAGTTTACCTAGCCACAGGTGTGTGGAATAAGTGTGCGTCTATGTGGGTCCACTCGTGATTCCATAAATAAGCGTGTGGCAGAGTGTAACATGCATTATTAATGAGTACTTGGCTGCACACTGTAAGGAGAGATCGCTTTATCAAAGGTTTTACAATGTATACTGGGGTTTGATCTCAACAGGAACACACACTTACACACATTAGCACAGGAACAGGCGTGCTGACGGGGGTGCAGCCCCCCCTCCTGGCCAGAGAGAAACGCAATTTTATAAGAATTTTCACAATTTCTGTTCATGTGATGTGGATGCGGTGTGGATCTGTTGTGGATCTGAAAAATAGGGTCAGTTTGAAGGATGAACATGCAGTATATCTGGTTTCCTCAATAAGTGTCCTGATGTGACTGTGTTCCTTAAACTTCCTTAAAGCTTAGAGTTTAGAGGACCTGCTGGACATAACTGACCGGAACAAATTAATGGCACAGAAGAAATAGCATATTTATATTTCACTTCAAATAGTCCAACTAAATATTGGGCTATGTGGTAAAAAGGGACACTGTTTTTCATGCGGCCTGGCAGCTTTAATCCTGTCGATCCAGTGTATTCTTCTTTTGTTGAATCTCAGTGTCCTCTTGTGTGCCAAGGAAGTAGCCCACTACCAACCTGTGCAGGTAAGGAGATGAAAACAATGCTTTGGGCAGAGAAAGTGCGTGTGAAGTTTTGCCCGAATATTTGAATATTCTGATCACATGGATCAAACTGTTTACCCAGCTGTAATATTATTTCAGATTTAACTAAAGAAAATAAAATACACCTGTCAGCTGTTTATTCGAAATATTTATGCATGTGTTTGCGCCTTAGCAGTAGCCGCCCTTGTGCTACACACAAACAAACATATAGTGGCTGGTGTGCTTCCTGACCAAATGGTCCTTATAGCAACCTTAAACGGTCGCCTGTGGTGCGCTAATGTAACTAATGCTAAGGGGGCAATAATGATAAGTAGGGTGGCCCAAAAATGGTATAAGGGTTCAGTAGCTCCATTGCTTCACCTATTAGCCTAATTTACATATTCATGGTTTTTATTATAGGCCACACATAGTATAGGCATATCTACTTGACCTTCCTGTAATGAAGTCCATTGACCTGAGTGTCCTCTCTGATCACATTTATATCTGTCAGCTCAGACCACTTATTGTAGCTTTCGAGAGACCCTTCGCCTATATTATGGTTTTTGTTAGATCAAATTAATTGCCATTGTTATTACAGGAACGAGTCATGTGGCAATTACAACAGACAGCAGGGTTCGAGAGAGAGAGAGAGAGAGAGAGAGAGCGGTGACTCTGAAAACTTTTGTCAAGTTGTTGAACACACAGTGAAAATGTATGAAGTGCCCGAGGCAAGATCCAATTACTTCAGCCCATCACTCCCTCCTCCAGCCGCTCTCTTTTTGTCTTGCTGTCTGTGTACACTGTGATTAAAAACGTATTTATTGATGCTGCAGAACTGTTAAGGCAAAAGGCAAACTGATAAAACACTGGACAGAGACAACCACGCATGCTCACTCATCAAGGTACTGTTCACAATCCTCTCCTCTCTCTCTTCCTACCAACCTGCAGTTGTGTCTGCTAAAGTTGTTTGCCCTCTATCCAGTGACTAATGAGCCAGTCTACAACATTACTTAGAGTAATACCTCAACCAGCACCACTAAAACTCAACAGGACACAGGTGGCCCAGTACTGTGTGTGTGAGTATGTGTCTGTGGGTGCCAGTAGTATGTGGGTATAGGTTAAAGAGTGTGCTTTTCAGAGTGACATGTCTTCCTTTTCCAATGCTGGCATCATGATTACTGGCAGGCAACTTAAGTTCATTAGTCAAAAGATCGGCTTATAAACTAGGAATGTTTTGCTGGATGCAATCATCTGCGTAATAAAGAATGGACATGGAGTGATTACTATTACTTAACAATGTCAGACTTCAGCAGTAGATACCTTGAAAATTGTTTCTGTTATCAGCTTGCATTGTGGTTACCTTGAATTCTGTCAGTTAAAGTCGCCTCCAATAATGATCCATTTTCACTGCAGTAAAAAATATCAAAATGTCCATTAAAATTCTCAAACCCGACCTTCAGCTGAATCCACTCCTCTGCTTTGAAGAATTCAGTGTTGTTCCAAACACTCCTAGCCACCAGAATATGGTTAAATACACTGCACTAGTTAACGCTCTGAAGCTTTGCCATAAGTAGCGTATGCATGTGTGTTAGATGGTACGGTCAGTCATACTTTTTACATTTTAACTAAAACTTTGAAATCCTGACAAGTCTATCTGCCTCCATCGTCCTCTCACTAACAAAGGAGCATATTTAAACCTTGCACTGGTACAATGTTAAGGCCCCATGCTTCACCCAGCCTCAACCCACAACATCAAGGGTCACATGGACTTTAATATTATGCACTTTTACATTCATAAAAGGCATTAGTTGTCACGAAAATGTCACTGAAACAACATAATTTACTTGTATGGTGTACATTTTTCGCAATTTACATCTCCATAAAAGGTAACATGGAATTTTGCCTAATAGGTGCAGCGACATACATTCATTAAGCCATTGCTGTATAATGTATTGCAGGCTTTAGTATTAAACAGTATGTATCATTATCACTATAAAATTGGTTAAAATGTCTTGCGAAAATCCATTATTGTTTGAAATATGTACGTTGAAATCTCCCATTACATTACACAGATTTTCAACATCATCTTTAATGAATGAGCCAATAAAAGTAAGTCTGTTAAATTCCCAACCATTACAGATCATCTCAATGCCAATATCTCTGCTTACATTCAATCTTACAACATTAACAGTTTGTTCATACTTCATTTTCTGAAATATTGTCTCTCCTCTACATATTTGACTTTCATTTTCCAGAAGCTGATTCCCCGGCTTCATCAAACCCTTCGTGCAAAGAGTTCAGACTTACAGTATCTTGCTTTGCAAACAATGCCTCTTGTCACATTCTGCCTCTCTCTCCCTTCCTCCATCCACATTTCCACTTCCCCAGGCTCCTTTATTGCCATCCTCTACCTGTCCACCAGATGCCCTTAGACTTTTCCACTTGTTCCAGTCACCTGACTCCCACAATCACCTGCTCACCTGTTTCCACTTTCCTTCATCAGCCCTGCAGTATATAACCAGCCCATTTCCACTCATTCCCTACCAGATTGCTACTTGTTTCCTGAATACTGAATACTGGAACCTGGAACCTGGAACCTGAACCTGACTCTGACTCTGACTCTGACTCTGATCCTAAACCTGACTCTGACTCTGACTCTGTATCTGTCTATTTCTGTTAACCGTGGACTCTCAGTTCCTTCTGTTTGGACTTAGATTATGTACCTTGATTTTATTTCTAAATCCAAAGTGATCATGTCTGCTTAGTTGTCTGCATTTGGGTCCTATTCTTGGCTGCATCGTCCTTGCCTGCCTGACAATCTGGCCAAAAAACATTTTTTGTGGAAGAACTAAATGAAGTGACTCATGCCATTCAGTCTCCTCTAATCTAGTGCCAAAATGCCAGTATAGAGCAGAAGGACATAGCTTCGTCACTGGCACGGAAAGTTTCTTCCAAGCCTTGGCTTGTAAAGTTGTTACATGGATTAGGTTTGTATTTAAACATCAATCCAGCCTCCTTTGCATCCTTGTTGGCTCGCAACGAACCTGGTTCCCAACCCGCCAACCTCCAACCCACACCCCAGCCTGCCTCCCAGTTGGCTAACCTCTGGATCATTAGCGTCTGGCCTGCCTGCCCTGATCCTATATTTCCTGAGCCCCGTTCAATTGACGGTCGGTTCAGGAGCCACCCTGATGTCTAGTGTCAATCTTGCTTTGAGTCTCGCCATGCCATTTTCAGGGGGTACCCCTACAGAGCCTACAGAAGAATACGTGTTCCATGAAATCCTTCTTTGGCTTTTCTTTGCTGCCAAGCTCCTTAGCCTAGCTAGCCTCTCAGCTGCCACCACAGGGCCTCCACTGCTCAGTGCCACGACTGACCACCAGCCAGATCTCCCTGATCTGCAGTTGGCCGTCTGCTGCCTGCATGATATTTTCTGTTTCCTGAAGCCTGAAACCTGTGACCTGTACCTGACTCTGACTTGGGACGGGTCTGCCTGCCTGCACCCTTTTCCCGTGGACTCTACCTGTGGACTCTCTGTTCCTCCTGTTCAGACTGTTTACCCATGCCAGTAAGGTCATGTTACTTAATTTTATCAGTAAATCCCTGAACTGCTCCTACCTGCCTGGTTGTTTGAATTTAGCTCTTATTTCTTGATTTGAGTTTGTTTTTGTTTATTTGTGTAGTCTTTGGACTAACTCCGGATTGTACAAGTAGTCGGCTCTCCAATTTTGATTTCACCTTGAAGTCTGCATGAAAGAGGAACATAAGGTGAAAACCTGATCCTGGCTATTATACAAACATTTACAGAAAACAAACTGGGATTGTGGTTCCATGTAAAAAAACACAATCTGTTACAGCCACTCTTGTCAGACACTGAACGATTCACATCCTATATTGTAAACAGGGTACGGAAATCTTTTCTTTCCACTTTCTAACCATGTATACAACTGTATCATATGATTGTCTCATTTATAATGTCATCTTCATGTTTCCTTAAGTAATGCTAACCAGTCTATATTTAGAGATATGTGTTAAGTGTTTGGCTTGTGCATGTGTTTAATAGAGTCTTTGTGCCCCAGGTGTTGGACCATATTTTTATTAATCTGTTTCCAGCTGTCACAGTGTTACAATAATGAGCGCAAGATGTGACATTATGATGTGTGTGTGTGTGTGTGTGTGTGTGTGTGTGTTTGTGTGTGTGTGTGTGTGTGTGTGCCAGCGTAACCTAGTAATGAACAGAGGCTATGATATGATCAGAGATATTCCTGTCTCCGGAGCAGATGTTACTCAACCTCCCATCTCTGCTCAGTGCTGATCATATTAAGTGTCCACATGTGTCTGTCTGTGTGCTTACATCCGTGTTTATATATATACATATATATATATATATATGTGTGTGTGTGTGTGTGTGTGTGGGCCAGGGACAAGTGTCTAATGCATTCATCTAGAAGAAATCACTGACAATGTGTTGGTGGATCAAAACATGCTAATAATAATAAATATTAAATATGACATGTAGTATTTCTCAGAATCAATATTGTGATACTTCTTTTTATAATTACAGTAATCGAGATGTGACAAGATGATTAGTATCTTCTCTCTTCCACCAGTCTGACGTTGTGTTTCTCAACCATAAGCCACGTGAACTGCGTCGCTTTCTAACACTGTTCCACATTTCTGTTCTGTTTGTTTTTACAGTTTGTCTTGCAGAAAATTGGCAGTGGTGCCGGGAATTATTTTTTTCACTCATTTTTGTCTAAAAATAAATAATTTACTAATCCTTTAATGGATTAGTTAAAAGACAATTTTAAAAACATTTCACCTCTTATTTCAAGAAAAGGGCTCCACACACGATAAAATAATAAAAAATGGATAAATAAAATGGTTATAATCGATATTTTTGAAATAATTATGTATCAAATGACATTGTGAATAACGGTATGAAATGTAACACCTGCAGTGGTAAACTTGCGCAGAATTATCACCTGAATCTGTTGCCCCCCTCAGTTTTAAAGGAGCTTTGTAGTAAGTCTGAGCTCATAGTTTCGCTGCCTGGTCTGCAGCTCTTACTGCTGTCACACGGACTGTCAGCTGCCTGCTCAGAACCAAAGGGTCGACAAAGTTAACAACTAGCTGATGAACATAGTGCAGTATTTAGTATTTAAAAATAATTGGTGGAGACAAAAAAAAAAACAAAAACACATTTATATTCGCCAAGTGACCACAAATGCGACTCAAAATGAATTATAATCTTGTTAATGATGCTGTTACGCTGCCCCCAACTGGCCAGAAAAACTGCTTTTGCAGGGTTAAAGGTTTATTAACACTTTTAACTGTAGGCTTAATGGCTGACCATATAGTTAAAAGGCTAAAAAACTTGAGCATTTGTCAATGGATTACTAACATTTATAGTTGCATTATTACCAAATATCATGACTAATAAACACTAGCCAAGAGGATTTTTCATAACCTCATGACTCAGATTGTTTTCCTATTAATGGCTTAAGTGATCTGTGAAGAATCAGTAAATGTTTTATTAACTGTTGATAAATCCATTAGTTACAACATATAAACCCTATTTTGAAGATCATTCACCTTTTGATTGCCTGTGTGGTAAAGAATTCCAGCAGGGAGGTTCCCTGTGAAATCAGATCAGGCGACAAACAACATAAATTCTCCGAAGTTGACAATAGACACACATCTTTGAGATACACGCATGAGAGTGAAAGAGCCAAAGAGAGCAAATGAGACGGGGAGCAGCTGTAGATTTACTGTTCCTGTCGAAGGGTTTGGCCTCTGAGAAGAGCCATGTGGAGCAGCGTGTCTCTCCCCTGGGCTCTCACAGCTGCACTTACCTCTGCTCTTTCTCTCTTGTCTAATGCTCTCATTCCCCCTTTGCTCATCTCGCCTCCTTCTCCTTCCATCCTTGCATCCCTCTCTTTCAGGCGCCCCCCTTCTCCGGTCTACTGTATCTCTCCTGTGTCCAGCTCCTGACCTTTTTGCCGCTGTTCTCTGTCAAACTGGAATTTGCAGTAAATCTTACATCTCCTGACCTCTTCTCGCTCTTATCATGCTCTCTCTTTTCTCCTACTGCATATCTGTTCTCTCTCGCTCCAGCTCTCCTCTTTACTCCTCTGGGCTTGTTTGCATTAGTTCTCTCATACACTTCTTTCTGTGTCCTCTGTCCCATTTGCCCACCTCCTATTCTCCATTTATCCTTTCCCCCAAATCTGTTTTTAACTCATCTTTTTTCTGTTCTTCTGTTATTACACTTTACTAACACACTTACACAAAGTATTTATTAGACACACACAGGAGGATGCATTTTTTGTCATTTTCACAGGAAGTAAATTCATGCATTTTGGATAAGGCCTCCATCATTCTTTAGGGAGCAACCCCGCCCAACATAGCATCTCTCTCTTTGTCATCCCACTGTTTTTTCTCAGAAGCCAAGTTTTAATGACGACTACGAATACTGTGATCATGCTGCGTGAGAGTATTGTTTTCTCTCTTTGTGCCGTCACTTCC
Source organism: Chelmon rostratus (assembly GCF_017976325.1). NCBI lineage: Eukaryota > Metazoa > Chordata > Actinopteri > Chaetodontiformes > Chaetodontidae > Chelmon > Chelmon rostratus. The sequence goes on along the minus strand of NC_055663.1, from coordinate 14,356,780 downwards.
GTTAATCCATCTGCTCTTAATTTATCTCTCTCCCTCTCCCCTCCCTCATACGCCTCTCTTCTCTGCTTCACACCCCCCCTCCGTTTTTATTTTCTTGCCATCCCTTTGAGTTGGGACCCATTATGGCAAATAGGCAACCAGCTTTCATGAACGTGGACACGTTGTCAGAAACGAGGAAGGGAAAGATAAGACTGGATGTGGGTGTTAATGATCTTTTAGACGGTTACTACTCTTGTGAGTATTGCTGTTTTGTCAGGGGGAGAAGGCAGTGTGCTCCGAATGGCCCATTGATTTCAGCCGTGTGGAGCCTTTAGAAACACATGCAGACAAACGCGTGCACACACACACACACACACACACACACACACACACACACACACACACAGGGAGTCTGGGAGAGTCTGTGAGGTTTAGCAGAGCCTGTCTCATCTACCCTGTCTATCCTTTAAGCTGTGCTCTGCTTTCTCACTAAATGCATGGTGGGCTGCTGGGCTGCCCTGGCAGAATGACAACTAAGACTGGTGCGAAAAGGGCAGAAATTTCCCTCTGTGGGGCGAGCAGATAGGACTCCACTGCCATCCAACACTCAGGCCAGCTCCAAACGTTTCTCTGCTCACTGTGGCTGCAGTGTAATGATCTCATACATCAGGTGTGCATGGAGAGTGGAAGGTGCATGAAATGAAAAATATCATTTTATGTGTCCTATTTGGCTGTTGGAATATTGATAGGCACAACCGTTGCTGTGGTCATCATTAGGCCATTTATATGTTCAACTGGGATTAAGATATAGCCAACCAACATGTATCAGCAATGCTGCCTGCATATAGTATTGGACATTTTTCCCCCCTGGTATTAGATTTCATGATTCTTACAATTCCTCCTCTATTTGCCACTGAAGCACCTCATTCCATAAAACATTTCACTTCCCCAAATCCATAGATGCAGCTCTGAGTCTCTTTGGGCCCATGTATTCCTCTTTCCCCATTAAGGCTGCAGGGGAGCAGTGGCTCTCCTCAGGTCTCCAGAGGTCGACTAGTGACAGAGTGAACTCATTATGGTGTGGAGGTGGGGCATCCATACCACAATAAGTGAGAGGGGGACTAATGAGCAGTTAAATCTATGGGGAGTGTGTTATGCACTCCCATTAACTAAACCATTGTAGTGTTAAATTTGTGTGTTTCAGCAGAGCAACACAGGCTTCTAATCAATTGTCAGCAACTGCAACTTGCAGCAGCTCTATAATGAACTGTTATGCCAGTTTAGAGAGGTTAGCTGTCACTCAGAGAGCGGCCTCATCAAGCCAAGGCTCTGTAGTATTTGATTGTGGCATTGCTTTCTTTGGGTAGCCTGATAACCTCTCTTTGTGTATGTGTTTGACAAAGAGAGGTAGAGAGGGATACAGAGAAAAAAGAGGCGAAAAGAGAAGGATAATTAGGTATCTTTCCTCACGCACCCCTCCCCACCCTTCTCCGTAGCTCTCAGAGGGGAGAGGAGCCTCGTCAAAGCCCTGTCATGAATTTTTAACAACCCTGTCGGTCTGCTCTCTTAGGAGGTGTGTATGTGTATGTGTGTGTGTGTGTGTGTGTATGTGCAGATTTGCATGTGCATGTTCACATACAGGAAGTGTGTAAGGGGAGAGGAGTATATTGATACAAAATACTGTAGTCCCACATTTTCCATTACTGTCACACAAATTGCTGGAGTATGATGCATGATGTATCAAGTATTGAGCAGCTGTTGCTTATACTCATGTATCATATCACATGCATCATGCTGCAAGGACCAAAAGGGAGATCTGTAATCAATATCCATATGTTCAAGCAATGCTATACTATATAGACTATACACATATGCGTTTAGCAAATTGAACATATTTTGAGAGATGGTCTGGATTTATGCAGGAGCGAAGCTTAGTTAGCTCAGTGGTGTGACATTAACATGATGTGACGTTACAGTGACATTAGCAGACATTAACCTAATGACAAGACCTCCTGCACTTGGCTTTTTCAGCATGGATGTGAACCGCCGCTCCTGTTCTCCCTCAGGTGGGACGTTATTACAGCTTTCAATCCTTTCTTTTCTTTTTTCATGGAACACTCGCGGAATGAAAATATGGGGAGCCAGGATTTTGTTTGGAGCGTTCCCAAACCGTAGGTGCAGCTGAGGTGTCACTGAGTTTAATTATTAATCAGGAAATACTGAGACATTGCACAACCATCCGGTTCCCCTGGATTTGCCGCCCATATTTTTTTTGTTAAAACCTCTGAATGCACAGTTAAACACTGGTTAAGCATTCTTGTAGTGACACTTGTTTTTGCAGGGTTAGATCTTGTTTGTGCACAGGTACCAGCGGCACAGAGGCATGCATGACCAGCACACGATTTCAAATTACAGATTGCTCATAAAATTGTTGAACTTTAAATAGAGCTCTCGATTGAGATGTTGACCTCCAGATCACTCAAACAGTTTGAACACCGTCGGTGCCTGGTGAAAGCAAGCGTCAGCCTCGAGCATTTGATGGGCACAGTTTCCCAATTGAAAACACATGATTCAGTGCTTGATGCGGTGATGGAGCTTGCTATTTTTGTACACGGTTACTTGGTGCGTAATAACTTCATGATCACTATTTCGTGCTGGCGTGTGTGTCTGTGTGTTTGTTTATGGTTCAGATGGGGTGTATATTTAGCTTCTGACAGGCAGTGCAGAGGAGGTGGAGACAGGTCTGGAACAGAGCCCGGGACTGGAGGCCAAAGGGATGGGACTGTTGATCAAGAATGGAACCATTGCCGACAGCAGACACATGGTCATAGGCACACACGTACACATTCATACCCGTGCTCAGTAAAAGCACAGAATGACATACTATAAACATCTCGTCCAGTTATTGCTCATGCACAAATCCGACATGCCTGATGTTAGGCTTTCCTTCTTGCGAAGTCTGGCAGATGGATATCAGACAGAGATTCAGCTATAAATACACTTGAAGTTAATCAATTCTAATTGCTTCAGTTCATTTAAAATACTTCCCTGAGTGGAGCTTCTCTGAGGCTATGGTAACCATGCTGTTGTGAAGGAAGTCAGACAGCTGGGTTTATTTAAGGGCAATCCTTTCCTCCACAGGGTTGTCATTAGTCAGTACAGTTGGAGAAGGGCAGGCCAGGGCCGGGCTAAGGTTTGATCTGTGTGGATTTACCTGGGCGAACATATACACAGTCTTGTGGAAGAGTGTCAGTGTGTGTTTGTTTCTCTGCCCGCTGCCTTCCTTTGGATCCCACTGTTCTTTTATTCTTACCCTTTACCTCGTCTCAATGCGCTAAGCAGTAGTGGTGGAATTTGAGCAAAATCTTTAAAAATGTATGAAACTGTTTAATTAGTTCACACATCAACTGTGAAATGCAGAAATCAGATCTCTCTCTGCCTCCAACATTTTCTATGTGTCATAGTGTTCTTGTTAGTGTTGTTCTCAGTTTTGACCTCATTTCCCCACAAAGGAAAGATGGAATCAAACTGTGAAGATCATAAAGAAAGCCTGTTGAGGCTTTGAATGTATTGTGCAATTGGAAAGCAATGTCAAAATATCACAGCATCCTCACACAATTTGAGGAGCAATTCTAAACTCATGATGCTTCAGTAATAAATAAATACTTCCCTGGATGTCTGCAGAGCAGTTAAGGCAACCATTAGTTCCCAGTTTGATAAATATGAGCTGTTTAGTTTGTGCTTGCCCTTTTTATTGCCTTTACTGTGTAACTGTGCGATAAATGTACTCCTCTCTCTGCTGTTCTCCATCGCTTCTCAGTGTGAGTGTGTGTGTGCATGTCAGAGAGATGTGTAAAGCAAAGGTGAGGTTAATTACATTTATATCCCCCTGTTATTTAGTTGTATCCAATTTGATTGACAGCCACTCAGTTGGTAATCTATTTGCACTTGACTTTATTCAGTGTTCTGCCATTCCTTACTCCCCCATTCCCCCATTTCTCTTCATTCTCTCTCTTGTGTGCCCTCTCTCTCTCTCTCTCTCTCACACACACACACACACACACACACACACACACACACACACACACACACACACACACACACACCTCTCCTACAATACAACATTTTCATTCTGACAGTATGGCCCTCTGTAGTGTGGCCTTTAGCGGACAGTGCTGTGAAACAGCGATAGCCCTGTGAGGCAGATCCTAATCATTTCTCCGTCTCTGGGATGGTCTCCATCCTGCTTTTTAACATGCTCTCTTTTTGCTCGGGTTTTCTATAATTAGACTGACGCTGTGAAGGAGGCATACCTTGTGCGGTTTCCAATCTAAATCCCTGTCATATTTCACTCCCCAGAAACTGGCCACAGCTGCTGAGAACTTCCAGATGGAGTATCAGTGGAAAGACGAGTTTGAGGTAACAGAGGGAAACAAAAACACAGGCACACACACACTGACACCTGCATACACACATTCATTATACAGCATGTGTTTCATGTTTTATGTGTATCTGTATGTGGGTAAAACACAGGGAAATGCACACACACAAACATTAATGGTCACATAGTCTGGATTTACTGGCCATAAATTAGTTTTATTGTTTGAATAGGTTTAATCTGTTTGCGTCTGTGTGTCGTTAGCGGTGATTACAGCTCCATTAGTAAATAGGTTTATTGCACATCATACACTGTGTTATGACACTTTATGCCCCTCATTTCAGATGACAGATACTCTGCTTTCTAAGAACGACAGTGGCCGACAGTTATAAGCCAGAGTAAAGGTGGTCATGAAAAGTACGAGTCACAGACATAAGCAGTGAATTGCTATATTGCTTTCTCAATGGCAGGGAAATGCTTCCCTGGAGCATTGCAAATGGCTGTAGGCGCACAGACACAGATGTAAAAAGAGGAACACTCTGCACACTCAGCTTAACTCATACAGTATTCATTCGATCGGTAGCAAGGACCAGTGTCTTCATTAACATAAAACTGAAGAATTTACTGATGGAGTTGTCTGCCAACAAAATAAAGAACTGTTTAGAAATGGAGCAGGCGTTTCATGATTACATAAATGTTACACTTCTTTGTGCAACACCCTAAAGCAGCCACAAAATGATATTTGCGCTTCTGTGTGACTTGTTTACAGGATGATGAAATCGCCTACTACAACGCAAAGGACAATGTGAGCATGCTTTTTCTTTTTTTTTTCCTTCCGTGTATTTGCTCTGCTTCCATTTTAGCCCCTGCAAACACACAGGTCACACACAGACATGGGAAGTAATATGCTTTTGCTACACTGCACCCTTTCTCTTCCTTGTCCTCCCTTTCACCTCCTCGTCTTCCCTCCTCTCCTCCATTTTCCTTTTCTTATTCACCACATTCATGGCTTATTTTTTTCACCCTTGCCTCAGCCTTTTGCTGCAATCCCTCCCTATTTTGCCTCCTCTCCAGCCTTTTCTTCCAGAGTAGCTTCCCCTCCGTCATCCCTCCTCCCACCCCTTCTCAGGTGAAGAGGTTTCTGCCATGTTTCTCCTCTAATTGACAGATGAGATGTATGAGCTGGCTACACTGTTGCTTTATTAGGAAGTAACTGTTCACGCTCCTTTTCCCTCCCCCCCTCTTGCTTTTTGTCTCTCTCTCTCTACTCACCACCTTGCTCCCGCTCCACCCTGCATTCTTTCCTCCATTTCTCATCATGCGTTTCTTCATATATCTCCCTGTCTGCACTGCTCTCATTGATGTAAATTGGTGAATGCACGGTAGGAGTTATAAATCTCCACAAGGGCCACCGACAATCTGTCTGTCTCCTGCTACTTCTCCCCAGTGAAAATGATAAAAAAAAGAGAAAAAGCAAGATATCGTGAAGCATACAGTCGGTGATGCTATATTTTCTTAAACGAGCTGGGAGGATGTGAAAAATGCAGCGATGACATTATCACATCAGACGGGAGTTGATGAGGATGTATAGCCAGAGTGTCTTTGAGGCGCTGTGCTTTTAAATAAACCCACAAACTGTTTCATGCATGCAATGATGCTTCAGCAAATAGAATAAAGAGGCTTTGTATGACGTCTTAAACCTCCGGTCAGCATTACTGTCTGCATCTTTTTTCTCTCTCAGCTGGATGCAAATGAGACAGAGGGAAGGAAATACAGGATACGCCCAGACTTTAAAGAGGACCCATCATTTAAACGTTTGACTGATCACAACCACACGGCTGTCCACATTCCCACTGACATCTATGATGGCTGTGAGTACACACGCACGCGCGAACCCGAGTGGTAACCATGGATACGGCTGACACACCAACCCATTATGAAATGTCGTTTACAGATTGTGCCTCTAGCAAATTGGCCCGTGGCTAAATGATGGTTTAAAAAAAGTGATACAGCATAATAGGATCTTCTCCTGTGCTATACTGTCTCTTGGTTAGCTGTACGTCCTTAATGAGCAGAGCGTTCTTACTGGAATGAATTGATGTCTGCTTAAAGGCTTTGTCTGAACAAAGCTCTAACATGAACCATTCATTTTGGGGTTTTTTTTCTTTTTTTTTTATTAATTTGAGCAAAGATTTTCTTAATGACTCTTTTGATTCAACCTTTTCATGTGTCCCGAGGCTTTGAGTTAATAGCTCTGAAGCATAATCATAAATAAAAAGTTTGATTGATGTGAATTCTTCCCTGTGATCACATTTAATATGTGCTATACTTGGCTGTATTTTTTTACTTACTGCACGTTTTCTACATCCTCCGGGAGTAGAAGGTTTATTTGGAGATGTATATTTAGTTATACTCACTGTTAATGCTAGTGACTGTGAAATCAAATAAGGTGGCTAAATGTTTTTCCCTGAACTACATCCCTGCGTGATTATTAAACTGTAACACCAAAGCTAAAATAAAGCAGTGTGATGTCTCCATCCATCCAGCATTTTTGCAGCCAAGGAACAATATTTCATTGTTAAATACAATCTGGGCCAGTATCCGTCTCATGGCCCTGTGTATGCTTCATGTCATCAGCTGCATTTGAGCTGCTCGGCATTGATTTAAGATTATGATGAAACATATCTGTTGCAGAGTGTATTTGCCCTGTTTGTCCTAAAAGTACATTTCTGATCATTTCCTCATCAAGCCGTGACATTTACCTTGAGTGGTTCAGAATAATTTGATTCTCCAGAGTCACTCTGACATTAGCACAGCTCAAGTTGAATGTCAATGACTTAAGGATGGTCTGTTGAATATCTTAACTCTGGTCTGAATTATGTATTATAAGGGCTTTCTTTTCTTCTATTTTTACATTTTACACTCTTGGGTGATGTACTGCTGAAGGAGTGAGCAATACAGTGTTCAGTGCCTTGCTCAAAGATACTTCAGCAGGGCAAATGCTTCATGATGGCTTTGAACACGAGTCCAATTACAGGATAGTTTCTGTAACCAGCAGGCTCCACTGTTACTACTTGGCTTGTGCTCGTGTATTATTATCAGTAGCTGTGTGAGACTGGGTATCTGTGTGTGTGTGTGTACGTGTTTGGATATTCACTCAGTAGCGTGTCGTGGGATGTGGTGCGTCAGCAGTGACTTGGAGGGACAGCAGAGTGGAGTGACGTCCTCTGCATGGCCCTCAGCCTGCTGGGGAACCGTCTGGCCCCAAGGTTACACACTTCACCTTTCCGCTGACCCCGAACACAGGGGGCAGAAGTGAGGGATTGCGATGGGCGCACACTGTTGTCGGGGTCTGTTATCTGCAAAAGTGCATGCCTGGTTTATTAGCATGCTTTTGAACTCATTGTGACTTTGTCATTTTTTTCCCAAGACACCTCTCTGGCCATAATCTGGGCTGTGTGCCATGACTCCTCACACTCCCTTTCTCTCAAGGATGCTGTTTATTGGTAGCCTGTAATGAGTATGCATAGATACACTGAGCTTCTGGGACCTATCCAGGGCTGACGTCTGATCAGAGCGAGATAAAAGAAACTATAGGTGTGTGTGTGAGGACCCAAAGCTAGTAGCTCTCTCAGGTATTGTGCCACAATCTCTGTTATTGGGACTGGGAAGCTAGTCCCTGCAAGTTTATTTTGAGGCTGAGACAAGGTTTTAGGATTTAGGTTAGAATTAGTTTAGCTAAGGGTTAGGGTTAGGGTCAAGATAGGACATGTAGCTCTAATGAAAGGAGGCTAAGGAATGACTGTATTCAAAGAAGAGTCCCCAGATGAACAGCAAGTAACATTTGTGTGCCTGTGAGCATGCACACACTCATATGTGTGTCTCACTCACTGTGTCAGATATGAGCAAACATGCAGGAGTGTGTATTTTCTATGCCTGGAGAAGGCATACGTTATTGACGTTATTGGGATTTCGGTTCTCCAATTTGATCTCCACCCTATAAATGTTCCAGGAATAGCCTTTGCGCAGCTGGAGAAAATTGGATTTTCTGGGTATAGTGGGAGGCAAGTTTATGAAATCACCTTCTATAGGCAGCGGCACGTTACGTGTGTGAGACCAGCGTAGGATAGGAAACGTTCAGATGACAGGCAGATCGCAAAAGCCGCATCTGTTGGTCCAGTGAAGGACAGAGTGTGAGAGAGAGATACGCACAAAGAAAAGGAAATGGTTAAATTCAGCTGCGTTGCTTTTGAATACAGAAGCTGAAAATGTATGTATACAATATATATGACGCCTCAGGGCAAGACACAGATAAATAAATCATTTTGAAACATATGATATCCCTCATCTTCAGGATGGCGTGCTAGCTAGCCAGCGTTTTTTCTCTTCAACAGACACAGGATAAAACAGCTGACAAGAGAGGCGGCAGCACTCAGAGAGACAGACAGAGAGGATTTTGTTACATTTGGGCAGAGCCAGGTTCTCCCCTGTTTCCTGTCTTTGTGCTAGGCTAAGCAAATGGGCTCGAGTTAGTGTAAAGACATAATAGTGGTATTGATCTTCTCGTCTTACTCTTGACAAAAAGGTAAATCGAGTAATTCCCCAAATTGTTAAAGTATTCCTTCTTTGAAACTTTCTGCTGACTCTCACTGTCACCTCTCATCAGAGTGACTTTTCTTTAGTTGAGCTATAGTGTTCTTTTCAAGAGAAAAAGTACACGATGATGGAGTGTATGGGTGGATGTACTACTTACCCTTAATTATGACAGTGAAAAATAATGTAGTCTTTAATGTTTAAAAAAAGCTAATCTATGTTGCATTCGTGAATTAAATTGCACCCCTGATATCCTGCTGAGATGAAGTCATCACTGGGTGTAGATTCGGCGTGGCATCAAAGCCATGCAGAGTGCAGCCTGGGAATTCATTAGTGTCAGTGGCAATATGGGCGACTAGGGGATGCTGTATCCCTTATGAAACAGCTTAATAAATATGATGGCTAAGTCAGGAGTACTCCAAAACCAATGAACACATTAAAAAGCAACATATTACTTCTGGTTTTGGTTTGCTTATTTAGCACTGTATTAGCCTAGAGGATGTGTGTATGCGTGTATCTCCCGTGTGTTTATACCTAGCTATTTCGCCAAGTCTAAATAGGTATGGGTGGGCCTGCATGAAGATCGCTATCAACCTAGGCCTACTTCATCCGTCCGTCTTCACTGGAAAATCACACATGCAGTTTGTAATTTTCTCATTATCTAACAAGGGCGGTGGCGGTGACTTTCTCTCCCTTTCCCTTTAAAATCCTACACTTAATGAGGGTAATACATTACTGTGCACGCATGCTGCATGCTCTCTCTCTTTCTATAATAAAAAAATGTGCACTCCTGGCAACCAAGGCTTCATTAACTCAGCCCTCCAGAGGCATGCATGCAAATGAACAGTGTTTGCTTTGCACATCAATGGGCCACGTCACACTCAATACAGGACACCAATCTACCTCACACATATGCACACACACACGTAGATGTACACATAAAAGCATATATACACGACTATATTAGTGTAAAGAAAGAGAGGACAACCAAGGAAGGGAAAGGAAGACACAGCAGAGATTCAGAGCATGGGTAGAGTTGGGGCAGCGTGTGGTGTGTCTCCATCCATCATAGTGAGTGTTATGTGGCTCTGAGCTGTCTGGGTGCTGTGTCATTACATCCATAATGCCTGTTGCCTCTCACAACACACACTATCAATCACACGCACGCATGCACACATACAAGCAGACACGCTTGCACACACATCGGGTGTTTGAGGCATAATTAAACACAGTTTGATTTTTATCAGTGTAAACCCATTACTTGCCAAAAAGCCATTCCTCAGTATTTTTTGCTAAATACCGGCATTGGCTGGGTGTGCTGGCCTAATATTTGCTCCTGCGTCCCGCTGGGTGAGTAGGCTGACACTGAGTGAGCTTGTGCATGTGAATCTTAATGAATGTTCTAATCTGGGATGTCCGCATGTCTTTGTCTACAATGACTTGCTTACCTACACTGCTACATCCTTTGATCGTTATAGAATACACGCACAGACATGCACAAATTCACACAAGTTGTGGAAAATCAAGATCTGACCGCAGGAATGTACTATATATTTTTTTTGGGTGTTAAAGATATGTCCGTCTTTGTTGCGTTTTGACATGTACGTGTTTGTGTATGTGTGGATTTCTAGCCACCATTGTGCTGAATGAGCTGAACTGGACGGAGGCACTGGAGGAAGTGTTCAGGAAGAACAGAGAGGATGACCCGACCCTTCTCTGGCAGGTGTTTGGTAGCGCTACAGGCTTGGCTCGTTACTACCCAGGTAAAAAAAAAAAAAAAAAAGATAAATAAATAACAACAGTAAATAAAAATGCCTGCCATTTATCATAGAGGTCCCTGACCGATTATTTGGCCTCTTAAATTGTTTGTGTTTCTGTTAATGTCACACTGAAGCTGTGTATTATTTGGTTGACTTAACATACAGCATGTGGCCTTTAATCATGACTAAAAACAGCCAGGGAACATATACACAAGTCTGCTTTGTTCATATCTCACTCAGCAGAGGCGCAATAAATAATCCCCATTGCTCAACTTGTCCTGATTTTATATGTGGAGCCGCAGATAGTGTCATACTATGTTTAAAGGCATTACTCCAGTGTTGCTCTCTGCCGTGAGTGTTTTCTCTGCCAAGCCATTTCTATTCATGAGATTCCCTGTCATTATAGACTCTGTATAGCTTTATGGGAAAAGTTTATGTCTAATATTCATGAATTTTCATTGGCCCTGAATTTATTCCTCTTTGTTCCTTTTTTTTTTTTTTTTTTTTACCTCTTAGCATGCATGATAAGCAGTCACAAACCCTGGTACGGGCTTGTTTTCATGGTGTCCCTCACTAATAGCGTACAGGTAGAAAGCAGCCGATTTTTGTTAAAGCAAGTGGATCCGGTGCACTGTGCTTTATCTCTCAGATGAATATTCTTTCTGCTGTTTACCTCTTCATGAATAATTTTAGCCAGAATTATACATGTTATAATGTTGATGGTGTCAGAAATGTAGGATTCTGTCCCACAAGCTGACTGTCATTATGGAACAAATGTGAGATTTCTTTTTTAGAACCTCCCAAAATGTGTCGTTTCTTAACTGCACAATGTGACTGACAGCAAATAGACGCTGCTAGGCTGAATATGACAGTGCTTATTGCCTGATATTTGCAGATCAACACTTACAGTCTGAAAATAATCCAAAATAGGAATTAGTGGTTTATTCTCTTTAATTATGAAAACAATATTAAAAACACACATCTCATCTCCTCCTGAAGCCTCTCCCTGGATGGATGCTCGTAAGACCCCCAGTAAAATCGACCTGTATGACGTCCGCAGGAGGCCATGGTAAGAAAGCTGCTAGAAAAACTGCAAGAGGCATAACATTCAGTCAATGTAGGTCAGAATTCAAACCCAAAATTAAAATGATTATGCATTTAGGTGTATTTATGATTGTTTACTGTTATGTAATTTCTTCATAGGTCATTTGATTGTTGGTGTTTATGAAGAGAAATGTTTCTTCTAATTGTATGACCCCTATTCCAAAAAGTTAGGACGTTGTGTAAAACATAAATAAAAACAAAATGCAGTCCACAACTTTCCCAGTCTTTTGTTGCTCCTGTCTCAACTTGTTTGAAACATGTTGTTGCATCAAATTCAGAATAAGCAGACATTTACAGAAATCAATGAAGTTGAGGATGCAAAACATTAAATATATTGTCTTTGTGCTGTTTCAAATTGAGTATATGTCAAAAAGGATTAGCAAATTATCACATTCTTTTTTTATTTATGTTTTACACAGCCTCCCTATTTTTCGGAATCTGGGTTATAGTAAGTGCAGGAAGTGTATCAGTAATATTGTGATCAAAGTAAGTTATTGTGTAAATCGTTGGTCAGAGTTATTGTGCCTCAGACCAGCTTGTCTTTCGTTAATTAATGCCCATCCAGGTACATTCAAGGAGCTGCCTCACCCAAAGATATGCTAATCCTCGTGGATGCGTGAGTGACTTTACAACCTCATTGATCCATAACCATCTCACATCAGTCATGATTTCCCCTGACTATAATACACGCCTTCCTAGATTTGCCACATAATGCAATGCATTTCCCAAAGCAGAAGCATTTCTAATTACACTGCGTAAAATCTCACAGGACAATAACTGAGCTGACAGATTGCAGTGAGAAGCTGTCAGGTGCTCATTATTATTATTATTATTTATTTATTTTTGTTGTTGTTGTTGCTGCTGCAGAAGTGGGAGCGTGTCTGGCTTGACTCTCAAACTGATCAGGACCTCCGTCAGCGAGATGCTGGAGACTCTGTCTGATGACGACTACGTCAACGTGGTTTATGTGAGTATGATCAAGCCCTCCACTTGCTGAACGTTGGGCGCTCTGTTTGTGCTTAGGCGACGGGTGTGTGTGGGGGGGGTGGCGCTCGCTGAGAAAGGGGACAAGTAATGGACGGATTCAGAATGTGCGCATCAGATGTATTTGAATGCAGATACACACATGAAGACTTGTCCACACGTACACAACACACGGCCACACACACACACACACACACACAAGACAGACAGAGAGATGGATGACAAGTAATGAAATATGGATTTCTCTCAGGTCTGGCCACCCTGAAACAGACCTTTAATGAAATACCCACTGCTCTATTTGGTGTACAGGATTAAAACCCTGCCCTACATGCCCCCACCCCACCTCCTTACCCATAGGTGTGTACGTGTGTGTGTGTGCATGTGTGTCCTTTACCACCGCTCCTAAAGGAATTAAAGTTGCACCTCTGACTGGAGTGAACGCTAGGAAACACTCATTCATCACCCTCTTGATCTCTCCATCACTCTTTCCTTTCATCACTGAGTCTCAACATTTCACCTTATACCTCGATTCATCTCTTTGTGTCAGTGCATGATCTCCCTGCACGCTGCTCGCCTCCCCTCTACTATATACAATGGCGCAACTTTCCTCCTTTCACTGCCCCCACTTTCTCTCCCTTCATTTTTACTTTTCTCGCCCACCGATCACTTCCCTCCACCTTTTCATTCTCTGACCATCTATTCTAGGCCTTCCACGCCTGTGATTACACTCCGAAAGAGCCAATCAGGAGACTGTGTGATGCGTAGATGGGTGCCTGTGGAGGTGTTTATTGAGATGGGTCTTTATAGAGATTGGTGCTGTCTTCGTTTTCCTTCCACAAAAACAGCCATTCAGACTCTGTTTCCTCTCTCCAGGGACCCTTTGTCTTGGGCACAATGTATTCTGTTTCACGGTGGGCTTGTGATTCTGCAAAGATGTGCAATTATCGAAAACTGTCGGAGAGCTCAGAGTGTGTGTGTTTGTGTGTGCGTGTGTGTCAAGAAAGTGAGATGGAGTGAGATTAGTTCAAAAAGTTCAACACAGTCCTGACGTGCAACTTTTTTCATTTGTTTGAAATGTTTTCCTACAATCTGTAAGTATAGTGCTGTGGTTGAAATGCATTAGAGGTCGGAGGACCGTGCAAGCCATCCATGGATGTGTTCAGGTGCTGCTGGGCAATTAGAATTTTATTTTCAATTGTAATATTTATTTATTTTTTAATTATGAAAACAAGATAAACAAGATGAAGTGATTATTGTGTCGCATACCGTTTTGTAATTTGCCTTGTGTATAAATCCAGCGCGCCCCTTTCCTTGACAGTTCGTTGTTTGGCGCTCTCTCAAAGCCCAAACTCGCCCTCAGTGAGGCTGACGTGGATTTTGATGCACGTCTATCCATGCTGTTACGATTCCGGTGCTTGGAGCGGCCAAAAAGGATGAGAGAGTCGCAAAAACAACATTATAATACGTATCTTTCATTAAAGTTTATATATTTGTTTTATTATACTATATGATTATTCTTATTATGATTTTCCATATTTATACTTTTGAAATTATCCTTACTAATTAATACATACATTAATGGAAATCCACTGTTAGAACGACATGCTTGGTTTATCACCCTAAGGTTTGTGATGTTCCGTTTTGAAGCCTTGAGTTTAGCATTATGGTCATTACATCTTGATTTTTTGGAGCCAGAAGTGACCATATATGGACAACAGGGGAGGATACACATAGCTAATGTTCACTTTTCTTTCCAAATAAATTTGGTTAACCTAGGGGTTTTGTCTGCAATCTGTGTGATCATGTGATAGCTTGTGTTTTGTGCTTCATCTTGGTTTTTCTTAGCAATGTTGCCACATTTTCACATCGTAGCGATGTAACTTGGTGTCCATTAATTGCCTCGCCGAAACTCATAAGTCTTTTTCTCTGTCATCGTCTCTCTGTCTGTTTCTCTCTGTCACTGACTCACTTACTCATACACACCCACACACACACACACATGCACAGCGCCCTATGTCTGGGCCTGAGGGTGTTGTAACCTGACACTAAATCATTAATCTCTGATATTACCCATAAATCCTTCCTCATTAAGAGTAGCCCAGGGACTAAGTTGGCATTTGGTCATGGAAGATGCTCGCACACTTCCTCGACAGCTGCGGTAGGTCAGAAGAATGCTGATGGCTGTTCCTCTCCGCTCATTCTTTCCCTCTCTGTCCTCATCCTCTTTGGGTTTTTTTTCCCCTTTTTTTCTCTCACTCGTGTTCTCGCTCTCCCTTACCCTCCCGCCTCACTGAGCCTCCGTCACTTTTATCCAGCCTGTTCAGCCGTGTTAGCCGGTGTCAGTGCTGTTAGCCAGCGTCAGTCCAGTGGGCAAGCCGGAGCACCAAGCCAGGGTAGCAGAGAGTCCAGCGGGATTAGGGCTTGACGATTAGCTTCTCTCTTGTGTCATCACTAATCCATTCCCAAGGCCTGGACCATCACACACGCACACAAGAGCTGTTGTAATAGGATCACAAGGGAACAGTGGAATTTGTGGTAGATTGTATTCATTTGCATGCAAGGCCAATAACGTTAACTTACAAAGCAAGAATGTGTTTTATCAGGAATTACACAATGGTTTTATTATTTCCATGTGTATCACAATGGTCTTATCTACCAAAATAGTATATTTCAAATCAGAATGTGATTGATGTGCCACATATGTACACTACATGAGCTCATTATTTTTCTATATGTGCTTTCAAATCCTGTATTCACACCTCCCCCCTCTCTTTTTCTGTCCTTTTCCTGTCACTTTCTGCTCCTCACCCTCCCACATTCCCGTCTCACCTTCCTCACTTCTCCTTTTAATAGATTATGTGATAAGATCCCCAACTGCTCAACGGGGGCAATATGTGAACTTGTGTGTGTGTGTGTGAGTTTGTGTGTGTTTACGTGCTGTCGCTTTGATCCAGCCTTTTTGTCACAGCCGTCGTCATTTTGCCTTTCAGTCCAAAAGAGATGTGTATGTCTGTTATTGTCAATGTGAAAGGGACTTCAAGGCCATCAGGCTCATTGGAAAAACACACACTCACACACACATACAGTCAGGGCTCTTGTTGCCTCCTTGCTTGTCTGTGTAGATCAGTGTTTTCAGCCTCACTATTGGCCATCTCACAGAGACACATTGATTAGTTGAGATCGATGAGGTGCAGTATTGTTTTAGAAGAGTTCTGCAACACAATAGCTGTGCTGGTTTACTACACTGCTGTCCCGCGTCCTTCCTATACCAACATTATATATTCTGTTCTGTCACGTACTTTATTCTGTCGTGTGTGCCTATTGTCATTGAGCGCTTTTTGAGCCTGTCCTTTCTGTTCAATCCTGGACAATCTAAAAGCTTCCGCTCAGATATTTAACAATGGAAATCGGTTAGACTTGGAGCACAGTTCAGTGTGAATGAGGCAGGCTTTTGGTTACTGTTAGGCGGAGTGTGTGTTCGTGCATATGTGTGCTGAGGTGTGGAAATGAGAAGGTCTCACCCTTAAAAAAAAAAAAAAAGATGGTGTTGCTGCCTAACCTTGTTCTTATATAGCAGAATCTTGTTTCCATGGGTACCGAATCGTTGAGCTCTGAGGATGTGAAGCAATTAGTGGGGCTTGATGAATGTGTCTGTTTACCTCTGCTTGATAACAGCCAAGGCCAGGTGGGAGTGTTTGTGTGTGCGTGCTGCATTTGTATCATTTGTTTGAGGTGCACACATGTTGTATCCGTATGAATAATTTGTAGGTCGCAACTCCGCTCCTCTGTTTTCCAGTTTAACACCAGGGTGAAGAAGACGGCGTGTTTCGACCATCTGGTTCAGGCCAACGTGAGGAACAAGAAGCTGCTGAAGGACGCGGTGCAGAACATCACAGCCAAAGGAATTACAAACTACACCAAAGGCTTTGAGTTTGCGTTTGAGCAGCTCTCTGCAGTAAGATAAAAGTTTCTCTTTTTTGTTGATGAGGAAACAATTTTGTCTCTTTTAAGCTGTAACTGAGAGCAGACGAGGCTTAAAGCAAGTTTTGGATGAATGTCACCTCTGATGCCGCCATAGTTTCAGCAGCAGCAGAGCATTGTCTTTCACTGCCATCTGCTGGTTGAATGTGTTACCTCGACTCAGCTCTCCAGACAATGAAGAAAATATTAGACTGTCACAAATGAATGACCACCCTGAAACCACCCTGAAGCATTATCCTCATGTGGGTTATTTGACAGTGCTGCTTAAAGTTTTATGTGTGTTACAGTCTGAACTTGGTCTCCCACAGAATTACACTGATGCAATAGTGGAGGATATGTGACATAATTAGGAGTTTTACAGGAACTGCTAACACTACTAAGTCTGAAGCCTTGCTAGCAGTTTCTAGAAGCTGCAAAGTTCTGAACACCCAATAGTTTGACTGGGGTGGCACTGTTGGCTCTTCCAAATCATCTCATCTGAAGGTTTTATCCCTTAGGAGCATGAATATGTCTGAGATGGAGATAAAAGGAAAGTTCTGGGCTGCCCCAGTAGCTTACCAAGTGTCAAGGCTGAGTCCAGCTTACCGGGTTCAGTTCCATCCAGGGCTCCTTGCTGCAGGTCTTCACGGCTCTCTCTCCAGCTGACCCTATCAATAAAGCAGAAATACCCCCAAATCTTTAAAAAGAACAGACTGCAAAGTAAAGCAAAGCAAAGTTCTTGAGGTCACCGAAGATAATTGGGTTCATCCTCATGGGGCCACGCATATTTACAGCATAATATTGCTGCAAACCGTTTTTTGTTGATGATGTATGAGATTGTTAATGAGTGTTGATTAACTTTTGACCTGAAGATGACCCCAGACGACGATCAAAGCATCATGCACGCCAAAGTTTATGACGCTGTGAGCTGATATCTTTATTTAGGCCAGAGAAGGATGAGACCAGCAGACTAAACAAAAGTGTTCTCATTATGTCCTGCCTCTATCTGGGTGAAAAAGAAAAAAACTGCACTTTAATCACAAAATCTCCATGCTTTCCTTTGACTAGACAAATGTGAGCAGAGCAAACTGCAACAAGATCATCATGCTGTTTACTGATGGAGGAGAGGAGAGAGCTCAGGCCATACTGGACAAGTACAATGCTGATAAAAAGGTACGCTGATGACACACAAAACACAACGCACACACATACTGTCTGATTTTATCTGACTGGATGTGCTCCTGTTGTAGTTTTTCTGAGACTCAGCTTTTTGAAGCTCCCTTTGGGCTGCGACTTCCGTGTGCATTTCCTCACAACCCAAAGGTTTATGCAGAAGGCAGATTAGATTTCCTGCATAAAGTGTGAAACAAAGACCCACACACACACACTCACACACACACACACACACACACTGAGGATATGAGCATGTTGTACACACATCATTATCAAAACAGCACAAACAGTTGAGCATTTCTTTTAGGCAGAACATGTATGATACATCTTGCCTATATCTACATCTAAAATACATTATGACAACATCATAAGATGTTAACACACGACTGATAGATTGTTTTCTTCTTGATTGTTTTGATTGAAATTAATATTAAAGAGAAATGAGAAAAATATATCATTTATCCTACC
Source organism: Chelmon rostratus (assembly GCF_017976325.1). Lineage (NCBI taxonomy): Eukaryota > Metazoa > Chordata > Actinopteri > Chaetodontiformes > Chaetodontidae > Chelmon > Chelmon rostratus. The sequence continues at coordinate 14,338,381 of NC_055663.1, read as the reverse complement.
ATATGTATGTACTGTATGTAAGTATGTATTTATTTATTGACCTATTGAGAGGTGTCGTTAAATTGAATTTGCTCCAGGTGAGGATCTTCACCTTCTCCGTGGGACAGCACAACTATGATAAAGGACCCATTCAGTGGATGGCCTGCTCCAATAAAGGTAAGATAAGATAAGATAAGATAAAACTTTTGGCATTACAGCAGCATGTGTAGCAGCGGGAAGAAAAATAGCAGCAGAGATAGAGAACAATAGCTGTGGAAAACGAACAATGTAAGATGCCTTCAGATTAAAAATAATAATAAATAGTGTTACTACTATTGCACAGAAAATAAAAATATGCAAAACAGTATTGCACAAAATGTATGGATAGATAGTACAGCATAGATCATGACACACATCTGTAGATTAAGACTGGACTAGACCTGGTGATTTCAAATCCATTTTATACTTTGTTTCAAGCTACTCAGGTGGTATGAAACACATACATACAAGTAAAAAGAATGGAGGAGCTACCTTCAAACCTCTCTGTCATCTGTCCTGCTGAAATGTCTGTGGCCGAATGCTGAAAAAGCATTAAGGGCTCAAACAGCTATGACTGCACTTTAATCTGCCTGTGGAGGAATGCAGCTGTATGGAAAATGTGAACGTGAATCAGCAAAGAATCCCATCACACCTGCACCGGCTTAAACTCTGGATATCAGTTGGCTTGTGTCTTTCTGCGTCTGAGCAGAGAGTCACGATGTCACTGTAGAATTGCAGGCTGTGCCGTTCGCTCCTTGCTTTGAGGCTGTTTGTTCTATTAGGTTTCTGTTAAATGATTGTGTCTTCTAATTTATGCAGGTTACTTCTATGAGATTCCGTCCATCGGAGCCATCCGAATCAACACACAGGTTGGAGTGTGATTTACATGTTTGTCATTAAGCGCTTAACATTGTGTTGGCACGGAAGCATTAATCAGGAAAATATGTTATTCGATGTAGGAGTACCTGGATGTCCTTGGAAGACCGATGGTTCTGGCAGATAAACAGGCCAAACAAGTCCAGTGGACTAATGTGTACCTCGATGCTCTGGTATGACACCTTCTGTGTCTTATAATTAATTTTTCCAAGTTAAATGACACAGAAATACTGTTTGTGCCATGTTGATTTTAGCAGGATAACATTCCTGAGTTGAATAGCTCTTTTGCTTGACCCTCCATCAGGAACTGGGTCTGGTCATCACTGGGACGCTACCTGTCTTCAACAAAACCAAGACCAGAGATGACAGGAACGGCGAGGTAAACAAAAGCTCGAGCACGCCTTGAGTGACGATTCAGCAGTAGCAGCAATCTGATGAGTGCATGTTTACCTCATCCTTTTCTCTCAGCACCAGAATCAGCTGATTCTTGGCGTGATGGGGATCGACGTGTCTCTGGACGACATCAAGAAGCTCACGCCACGCTTCACAGTGAGTTTAACACTTCACGCTGACAGATTCACAGACAAACACATTTGTCAAACTGAGGCTTGTGACTTGCTCACTTTTGAAGAACTTGTACTGTTTTCTCACTCTGGTGCAGTTAACAAGTGATGTGATCCCATTAGAAATGTAACGTCTATATAATATAATCTGCAAATAAAAAATGTCCTTATCATTAATTACAGCATGTTAGACTTTTTTTGGCCACTTCGTTAACAGTCATTAACAATTTTTTTGCCATTATACTCACATGCACTGGCATCGTGTGTTTTTCTGGACACAAAATTGAACGTCCCTCTCCTCTGTCCATCTTTTCCTTCAGATTGGTCCAAATGGATACTACTTCGCCATCGATCCCAATGGATACGTCCTGCTGCACCCCAATCTGCAGCCAAAGGTAAGGCATCTGGCCCTACGCGTCGCTTTACGTTGCTCACGTCTCCAAGCATTATATTATAGTCTGACTCTTCCACGTGGTTGAATAATATGCAGGCTAGCAGATGGTGCAGGCTCTTTTCAAACTTTTCCATGTGCTGTCACCTCATCAATCTTCATGAAAAGAATTCATTCCCCATTTAGAGTGTGACTTGATATCATCAGTTCTCAGATGTCGGCGAGAAGGTCACTCATTACCATGCGAGATAAAAAAGATATGTAGACTTGGCAGCGAACTGGCATATATGTTTGAGAATGAAGGATAAGAGGAGGCACCGTGTCTTATAATGGAGATAATGTGTTCTAAAGTGAAAGTAGTACACCACAGAACATAATTTAGCTTGTTCCACCATGGGACTATATCATGCTACTGCTGTTTGTTTTTTCTTACGCTGATTAATATGTTTTTTGTTGGTTTTTTGGGGGAAAGCTAGTCTTTACTGTTCTTTCAGCTTACTTTTAGCCAATTCAATTCATTGAACATTTTTTTTTATTTCTTAATAATTTTAAGCAGTTGAAATATGAAAGAAATATCCAACAACTCCAACAAAACTACATCGATTTTATGCTTCCTTTCCTGACAAGCCAAATGCCCTGAGTAGTGTTACGACAACTTGAATAAATGCAGCATCATTTCAAGCCACCAGCAGGTTTTAAGATGCGACCCTAACCTCCACCTTCAGCACGAGGTAAACGGGTTCTGGCAGGCTGCATGGTGACCATGCGCTGCCCAGGACTGAGCTCTGTGCTTGCGGACATGATGTTCAGAGCGGCACCTCCATGGATCTGAAACAGTCGATCCATGAGGATGGACGTCCCATCCATCAACCCACAACTCTCCACAATCTAATACATCAAGACAAGCACTTATGGATCCAATCATTTTAATTCTCAGTTTAATAGGTTTTATTGGTGTGTGTAATGTACATGTCAAAGCACAATAAATCAAGGATTAGTATATGCTGTAGCTATGACTCAAGGCTCCTTGGAGTTACATGAAGAGACATGTTACTCGCGCAGAGACAATTCGGAAAAAAATGGTCTATATTAAAAAGAAAAAAAGTTAAGGGTTTGTTCAGTCGATTATGTCTATATGTTTACGTCCTTCTGCATTAATCTTCACACACACATGCACACACACACACACCCATACACATGCATGCACGCACACACACAATGCCATTTTCAAATGAAGTGCATGACTGTGCATCTTTTCATAATTTTCCTAGAAAAGGATTCGTAGCAGGAAGCTCAGGCTCAATAATAAGTATGCTGTCACTTTTCACGAGGTGAGACGAAGCAAAAAATCCTGTAGATTGCAGAAGTAGTTCCTGAAAGTAGCGATGTAAAGCGTTCCATTCTGTACTCCCATAGATATAGCTTTCAACAGATATAGTGACAGCTTTTTGCAGGGGACGTTATGCCTCTTTTATGTGATCTACTGTCCTATGTCTGATTTCCCCCAAACAGAAGCAGTAGTACATTCTCCTGTTGCTTATAGTGGTTTATAAAAAGCTACGTGTGTGATGTGTATGTGTTGTCATTGTGCACATGAGCATAATTGGTGACAGGGTTGATTCTGAGAGAACAAAAATGACAAATCCTGGTGATTTATCAGTCACCTCCATAGCTCGTACCTACATGAAGGACATTTGATGATATACCTTTAACTAATCAAAATACTCAAATAGTTACAAAGGATTGGGCTTACTGAAAAAAGTGCTTGTTTTGAGTTTTAGTTTTGTAGAGAACAATTATTTTGTACCAATAAACAAGTTGTTCAACTCTGTTCTTACAGATGTTGCCTGTTTTTCCATGTATCCATGTATACATTCCTGTTGCACTTTGATTTTAGAATTGGAGCTATCTTATGTATATGTATACGAATATATAAAAACCAATGTCAGCTGAGAGTAACCTTAGTTAGAATTATCTCAGTTTAATGTAGCATTCAAGAAGAACGAGATTGTAGCATTGTTATTATTATTTTTTTCTCGCCAACCCTCTGCATTGTGTGTGTGTGTGTGTGTAAGGCTTGGAGGGCACCCGTCAATCACTCTTTGTCTCATTGAATCAGCCCAAATGGGAGATTGTGTGAATGCTGATGGTGACCTTGGGCCCTTTGAACATTTCCCATGCCTCATCTCTCTCTGTCTCAGCAGCGGCTCTCTCTGTGTTTGTATTATGTTTGTACATATTTTATATTCATCACACAAATCTCCCCAGTTGCAGCCGTATTTTTATTTTGATCCCACACCCCAGCTCACCTCAACAAATCTCGGCTGACATCCTCTCACTCTCGCATCCTTTCTTTTTAATCTTGCTGCTCTTCTTTTCTCGCTCCTTATCCCTCATTTGATCTTTTTAACTTTTGCTGTTCCCATTCTCGTACTTTTCATGCTCTCTTCTGTCTTTCTTGTGCATGTTTGATGTTTCATTCTGTTATCGCCCAGTGTTTTACCTCTTGATCTTTTATTCTTTCTTTTCTCATTTTCATGTTGAGATGCTTCGTCTTAATCGTCTTCCTTTGCTGCTCCGTTTCATTTCACTTACCGTCAAATGTAAGGAACTCAACTCGTGCCATTTAATTGATTGAGTATTTTTGAGCATTTTTGAGTTTATTGCTTCTCTTGTCTGTACTGTCCATACTGATTCATTCAAACCTTTTTTCCCCCCTCATTTTCTTGCTTCCTTCAAAGTTTGAGTGCATAATGACTGGCTTTCAGAGCCTATGCTTGCATATGTCAACATAAAAACAAGAAACTATGTAGAAAACAGCGCTGCGTGCTCTCACCCCACATCTCGAGAGTGAACAAACGCTGTGGAGGACACACTGGTATCAGATTCCATGTACTGCTGTTTTATAGAGAAGCACTAGATTACTGCTACCATTTTATACCACCATAAAGCCACTCAGACGTATAGGGTTTTTAAGAGAGGACATTAATAGGGTCCAGTGTCACTTTGCATCAAATCTGATTCAGCTGCGTCTGGTGTCACAGATATGTTGTCAAAACGCTGCCATATGGGACCCTCTATTCTTTATACCATGGAATTGATTGGATTCATGTGTTTAAAAAAGTGATTGGCATTGCTCCTGAATTGAATACAAAAGAACATTGTGGCTCAAATGATTAAAATCCACTATTTGCTTTTGAATGCTGTGGCAGTAAGATGCAGGCTATTCATCTCTATGGCTGATTGCCATAGTAAGAACCCGACTTTGAATAATAATCCATCGCATTTTATAACATTTTACTCCATCAACTCATCAGGTTTTAGATTTTTGAAAATAAAGTTTGTTTCCGGCCAAAAGCTAAGCCTAAAATAAAGGCTTCTGCTTTGTTTTGTTCACATAGATCCTGGTGTGTTACCAGATTTGTTTGTGTGTAGTATTCTTAAATTTTGTCACGCTTAAGAAATGAAATATCATCCTTTCCGCAGAATCCTAAATTCCAGGAACCTGTTACCCTTGACTTCCTGGATGCTGAGCTGGAGAATGACATCAAAGTGGAGGTAGAGTGTGCACATACATGGAAATCCCTCCCTTCATACACACAGGCACACATTCACACACACACACACTTATGCAAAGGTACAGAGGTGCATACACATCCAGCCAGGTATTCAGGTGCCAGATGTCTCGTGTCTCCTCATAAAACTGTCATGATCAGTCCCTGCAAGTGATTTACTTAGTGTCTTTAACTCGTTAGTATGAGCTTATGAGACAGAATGCTTTCAGATCGGCTGATATGCAGTGAATCACACAGAACTACATGTCCGTTTCTTCCCTATAGATCAGGAGAATGATGATTGATGGAGAGACGGGTGAACGTACCATTCACACTCTGGTGAAAACTCAGGATGAGGTAAGAGAAATCCTGGAAGGGGCTTAACATGTTACAGTAGAGTATGTTGGGGATCTTTTGATGCTTTTGTAGAGGTCTCCTATCATGCTTCTGATCTGCTGCTGCATAATCTGCAGAGATGCTGCAGGGATGTTCTCAGATATTGTAAATCAGACGGACTTGGGCTGAAATAATACATGCAGCATTTTATCCATAAAGGAAGAAGGGAGACTTCTTTGAACACTAATATAAATATACTGTTGTCACTAGGCCTCTAATAATGTAATCAGCTGATTCAAAGTTGTCATGTTCTACAAGATATTGTTCAGTGTGTTCTGCAGTAATTAAGGTCATCTTCCAGTGAGAATATCTGTCCACTAATACAAAATGAAGAGAAACATAGAGAGAAAACACTAATGAGCTGCTGGCTATGTGTCAGACTTTCTTGTTTTTTGCCTGGATTTTATGTGAAAGTTTTTATTTGCAATTTTCTGATATTTCTACTATTTAAACTAAATGCTGGTAATGTCCTGAATTGTTTTCTGAATAATAAACAGTACAAAAAGAGCATTACTTCCACTACAATTACAAAGCACTTCTGAATGCTGGTTCCTGTGTGTCATCTTCGGCAGAGGTACATAGATAGAGGAGTCAGGACCTACACATGGGCACAAGTCAATGGAACAGATTACAGGTGAGCCATCTCAGCAATCTTGTAATATTTCTTTACGGTTTATTACAAGTAACCTGTCACTTAATACATTTCACTGACACTAACTGTCGAGAGCACTCTCGCTGTGGGAGGAAACTACTTAACCCAACAGGGGTCACTCTCTTGTTTCTAACATCAGGCTCTGCTTGGTTAATGGGAAATACATTTAAGAGAAATCTTTTGCATGTCATTGAACATACAGAAAAGCATGTTTCTGACAAACATGGAAACCTTTAGCAGTTTCCTCTTGAGTGATAGAAGATAGAAATTCCCTGTAATGGCATGTAACTAAAGAATTTAAGAGCACTCCACAGAGCATTTTGGAAAACACTGCATGCTTTCAATCAACCTTTGAATTGGACCTCAGAAGAGCTCCAGTTCCCTGAAACAAATGATTCACTCAAATGACCCCCGACCGCAAAATTCTGTCGTCAGTGTGACTGTGATTGTCTTCTCTGCAGCCTGGCTCTTGTTCTGCCTAAGTACAGTGAACACTTCATTCAAGCTAAGCTGGGGGATGACATGAAACAAGCTATGTGTGAGTATGGCATGCACATGCTCGTGCTCATGAAAAACAGCGTGCAAACAAATCAGTCAGGCTGGATTTTGCTGATGCCTCACAGCAGCTCCCATGCATACTTTCTTTGGGTCGTACTCTTGAGTATCACCACTTGCTATGTATCACTCGTTCCTAGCTGGAACCACAAACACTCCTTTGTATTTGCTGCTCAGATCAGCGGATCCCCACTGTGCTTTTCTTTTGTAGTGTAACCCACTGGTCAGTCGCCCTGCACTCCCACACACACTCATCCACATGCTCTCCCTCTCCCAGACCCAACCCAAGCTCTGGCTCTTTTGATCTTGTCTACATTTTGCTCTCCTCTCCTTCTTCACTCCCCTCTTCTGGCCCTCCTTCTGGCTTGGATGAAGACGAAACCTCCCACACCTCCTCTCCTTGCTCATTATCGCCTCTCCTACCAAATGTTTTTTTTTTTCTTCTTCACTCCACCCTTTGCACTGTGTTTCAGTGGCCAGATCCATCTCTCTACCTCCCCGTCCTTAAGTCCACCTTTTCTTTCCAAAATTTTTAGTTTAGTCGACAGACTTTACTCTGAGTAGTTCTCTCTTTCTCTCTATCTAATCTGTAAACCTGTCCTCTCCTCGTTCTCTTTATTCCAGCTAAATCCACCACCCTTTTTCTTCTTCAGCTTTTTTTTTTCACCCTGTGCTCTCAAAGCTGCCTTGCTGTATGGTACACTCTGGCTGCTTCTCATCTCAGAGCAAAGCAAATAATCACAAGGACAAAACTCATTCAAATATGCACATATACTGTACCTGCAACTGTTACTCTCCATACAATTCTTTGTGTTTTGATTCTGATGCAAATGATTCTTTTCCATTCTCCTCCCACACCGACATTTTACAGCTTCTTCCTGGGGCAAGTATTCACTGTTCTGTCCTCTGTCTCCCTCTTGCCACATGATGCTTTTCCCCTGCATAAGCATGTTTGTCCTCTGTGTTTGCATAATTATAAATGGATGGATGAAGTGATCAATGGATGGAGGGAAGGATGGATAGATGGATGGGCAGACTCTGAAGCATGAAGGCTTAATCATGACTTTACAGATGCATGGGTGGATAGTCGCTTTGATCAAGGGATATAATTAGCAGAAAAACACCGGATTCAGCACATAACCATCTGGCTTTAGTGGATTTTTCTTAACTTTGATGTGACGCCACAAAGCATAAACGGCTAATGGTGCAGTTATTCCAACAGATGTGATTTTGACTGAGAGTTTCGGCCCCTGTATCACTCCCTCTCTGCCATAACGAGTCTGTCACTGTGCCATAAAGGCTGTCAGAACGTTTACAGGCCTGTTAAAGAAAGTAACACACCATGCCTAGCTGCCACAGCCTACTCCGACAGGGAGTTTGGGACTCTAAAGTTCTCTGTACAGCCATATAGTGTTTCACACTGGAGCCAGACCACCAATACCTCGATCCATCTTACCACTTTCCTGCAGTAGGTGGTTCCTGCAGCCACTTGTCCTCCTAATACATTAGGGAGGGTCCTCTAGCCAAGGGCGTGATGGATGAACATGCTGGGGTTTTTTTTGGGGGGGGGGGTTGCATCCATATAAAGGGAATGCTGCATGCGTCGAATAAATGACCTAATGCTGGGGTTGAAGAGATGGTGACAGACAAGTCAAGAGCAAGAAAAAAAGAGAGAGAATGTATGGTGTGGAAAGCAATTGGAAATAGAGACACCCTTCCCAGTCTATAGAGACAGAGGGACAATGAATCTGCCCGTTATGTTTTATGTGAAGGACATTGTTTCATCGTGCACCACATTTCCATGACCCCGAGGAAACTCCGTGCTCAGTAATTTTTTTCGCAGACTGCACCAAGACTCAATATATTTTAAAGGCAATGTCCAAAATGTCTTCATTTTAAGAGACCAGTGAATGATGGCCAATGGTGCCTGTCCTGTCATTTATGAGATAAGAATTACCAGACAGTACTCTAAATGAAATCCAGATCCAGGGAAGACAAAGCACAGAGTGAAAGAAATTGTCTTTGTTACTTGTGTATGTTTACGTGTTGTTTCCTCGCATGTCTGCGCTGTAGTCTGATCATTTCCTGCATTTCTAAAAAGTTCCCTGAGAATGTTTTACATGAAAGAATGTTGGATGTCACGGACAAACTATATATATATATATAAAGTTTGTCCGTGACATCCAACATTCTTTCATTGCAGTTGCATTGTCGTATTTTATTACATACTGTGGGAAATATTTACAATTTTCTGCATATTTTCCAAGGTATGACATCATTTATCAGATGATGAATGCGTTTTTATCACCCTTTGTCTCTCCTGCTTTCTCCTCTCCCCATCTCTTTCTCTCTGGGGGCACAACAGGGCAAGAAGGCAAGTATTTCTCACTCAGTTATTCTCTCATACCTCCCCACTGCAGCTCCATTCACACTCTTAACCTTAATCCATCACCTCATATCTGTCCAACATTTCATATGCACATGTGTGGGGACACTGATGGGTCCGCCGGCATTTCTTAAAATTGAATATGAGCTTCCACTTTTCAAGTGTCTCTGGCTTCATGCAGTCATCTCACAGAATTTAAAATCACTCTCATTGCACTATGGGCCTAAACGTGGTGTTTTTTTGTCTTTTCAAAAGCCATGGAAACCATACAGCTGGAGAGGTTTGATGAGTTTGGTTACACCTACATCGCCCCGAGGTGAGTGATCCCGACGCCCTGGCGAAAGCCACTTTCACTACACAGGAGCAAACAAGGGGCCGAGACTGAAACTGATCAATACTGTTTCTTCAGGGAGTACTGCAAGGAGCTGAAGTTGTCACTCAACAACACTGAGTTTCTCCTCGACTTCAGCCAGTACATTGACAGAAACACTCCAGATGCATGTGAGTCATGCATCTTTCTCACTGTTGTTTCACTTGACACTGCATCTGCACCGGTCGTGATGTCAGCCTGCTGCACTGTTTGCATTCTTTTAATACCACTGACCCACACAATGTCACCTAAATCAATATACAGTGGGTTGCATTGCAATGTTTGCAGTAATGAGAGTGGAAGTTTGTTTGTATGTATGCATGCTTGATAGGATTCACCAGTACTCGTTGTGGAATTTTCCTCTCTGATATCATGATGGTCAGCATCTGACGGTCAGAGCATGACTTTGATTATTAGATTAGTATCGTCTAACCGGAGTGACGTCAGCCTGATCCACTGAGTTTCCTAGAAGCCCAATGCTGTCATGCCACACAGTGACTCACGATGCTTGATTTGTCATCATCTAATGGATCGTTCCCCCTAGTATGGCTTACCACCATCATCCAGCTAATGGATCTAGGTATCCATGATCCATTTTAACCCGAGGTCAAGCCATTCACTTAGGCATTAATGCCTTTCTTGTTGAGTTCTGTGCAGCATGTTCTCACAATTCATTTAAACACAGTCTTTATGAAAAGCAGTTTGACGGTGGGGTTTAAATTCAATACCTCTACATCATCTGTCTCCTAAAGCTACATCGGCCAAACCTTCACAAAGCACTGTCTGCTGTCTGACCGCCTAATGATCACTCAGACAAGACCTACAGGAACATGTCCTCCTGCTGGATGATTTCCTGACAAGTGCCATGAGATCATTTATCCAGGGACAAGACTTGGCCGAACACAACTGCTGCTTTTCAACCTGACTTTGAACTTACACATACACTTAATCATCAGTCTTCTCTGTATTCTTACTGTTTGCCTGTTGAGCTGATCTACTGAGATCTACTGAGAAAAAGAAAGCTGGGTTGAGTGCTCAGTGGCACATCAGCAGTAATTCTTCCGGGAACTAAAAGCACAGTATATTCATCGTTCCCGCCCAGATTTGTAAACACTAGGCTGTCATTGCTTCCATATTTCCCTTCTAAGCGCCGTTGTTGTGGTGATGCACCGTCCGCAATATGTGAAATATATCTTGTCTTTAATCCATAGGTAATGTGTCCCTGGTGAGTCGGCTAATCCTGGATGCAGGTCTGACAGCTGAACTGGTTAAACTTTGGAACGAGCAGACAGTGTGAGTGCCAAACTTCTGTGTTCTTCTCCGTTACAAAGGATGCAAAGATGTATTTCTTCTTCTGTGGAAATCTGCGTCGCATGTGTACACCATTGCTTTATACCACCATAGCTGATGCTCATTTCACGCGCAATTTACTGACTAACCGAGCCAGACGAGTTCTTTCTTTTCCACTTTGGGTGATTCGATCATGTCTAACAAGTGAAACGCGATGAAAGCAACGCACAAAACGCATATCACACCCGACCAGACCGAGCCCTGCCAAGACATGCTGTTTTGAGAGGAGAATAAAATAATTACATCAGTGTGTTTCCTTTCATGGTATGCCCACTTGTCTGAAATAATCTGAACACACACTCACACGCACACTGCAGGGTATCTGTTTAACATTAGGACATATAGAGACAAGCGACTGCGGCCATAAAGCGATTTGTGTCACGTCTGCAGTTTGGTCTCGCAGTTCGCAAACACTTTCCCTTACATGTGCAGTTGGCTTTGATGTTTGATTGGCTGTTGTTTTCTGTGTTCTCAGGGATGGGATAGTGTCCAGGTTTGTAGCCACAGATGGAGGAATCACAAGGGTCTACCCAAGAAGGTACTCTCCTTTCCGACTTCTCAGTTTCTCCTCCGGCGTCAGCTCTGGCGTTGTAAAATATCACGGGAAGCTTTGCCCAAATATCTGCTGGTGTAAATGTGCGAGATGAAAATGGATACGGACTGTAATACTCCTAGGCTTGAGTGCTTTTGGCTGCCTTACTCACCTGCTCCACTGGGTTATTTTCCAGAACGTAGAGGATTAGACACTTTCAGCTGAACTCCCAGAGCTTGCCACGCCAGAACAGGACATGGGTCAAATCCACAGATCCAGCAGCCAAATGCAGCTCATTTTCCTCAATTTCCTTGCTGCTACTTTAGTCTGAACTACACATGGGGGTTCCACTCGATCAGAATATAACATTCCAACTGAAGATGAATGCATATTCCCCCTGACAATAAAACATGAAATACAATCAGTTATTGCTTTTACTGGATTATGCCTTTGACATATATCAACTGGATTGGGTGTGACTCTTATTTCAATGACTAACATTTGGCTGTAGATTAAAAAATAGATTGTTCAGATAGATCAAACACATTTGCTCTGTGTTTTATGCCTATAATGGTCCACATATAATATTACGCGACTGTGTTAATGTTTTCAGTGCTGGGGAGGAGTGGGGCGAGAATCCTGAGACATATGAGTCCAGCTTCTACAAAAGGACCCTGGACAATGAAATTTATATTTTCACAGCTCCGTCTTTCAACGGTAAGTTTTCCGAAAGGTTCGAATTCGTGTGTGTGTATGTGTGTGTGTGTGTGCGCGCACACGTCTCAGTGCGTGAGGATCTTCACTGTGGCCTGGCAGTGAGCCTATCCTGCTCTCTGCCTTTGGACATCATCCCAACCCTACTGGCAAAGATCACACTCTCAGGCCTCTGATATCACTCTCTTTATCCTTCTCCTTTTCACGCTGTGTCTTTCAGCGATCAGCCCCCCCCCCCCTCCTCCTGCCCTGTATACTTCCTGTTATCTGCACTGATCTCTCTAGCAGACACCAGGACAGGCAAATGTCAGCGTAATGTAGCCGCGCTTACAGCTACACTTGACTGGATTAACACATGTACTGGCTTCACAGACTCCGCTCCACTCGCATAAATTACAAGCAGCTAAAAATGAATGGATTTCCAACAATGGATAGCGATTATTCACATTAAACTGTGATTCACATTCTGAAATGTTCTCCGGCATGTACTTTTAAACATGATTTCAGTTAAATTGCCACGATTATCGGTTCCCTTTTGTGTCCCTTTCTCAATTGCAGCGGAGAGCAGGGAGCCTGTTTCTGAGTTGGGTATTCTCGTGAGCAAAGCAGTGGACCTCACGATTGGGGAAGTCACGCTCAAGCCAGCAGGTCAGTCTCGCTGACACCAGGCCAATTGCTTCTTGTGGTGCAACATCAGTGAAAAGACTCACCGGCTACCTCTGCTTGTTTTGTGGTTTGTTCTGCAGTGGTGGGAGTGAAACTCAATGTCTCATTCTGGATGAACAGTTTCATGAATGCTACACTGAAACTGAATGTAAGTCAAGTTAATGAGGCTTGTTAATGAGTGTGTACACTATCTTTGACACCTGTATTATATTGATGCACAGTACTAATCTCTTTGTTGGCTCACTCCTTACCTTTTAGTGCAAGGATGAGATCTGTGGCTGTCTGAGGAACGACAAGGTACGGCAGTGCAGTTTACTGAATCCAATCTGAGAACTTCTTGTTTGTTTTAAACATATTGTTTCTCGTCTTCTCTGTTCTATGTTTTTCGTTACCATCGTTGTTCTAACAACCTCGATTAAGAATCTAATGTTACCTTACAGTGGATAGCCATTATGATAAGACCTTTGCATACAGTGTAACTATGTATTTAAGCTTATCTTTTTAAAATACTGACAAATGATTTTCAGTTTCCACCTAAAACTCACTGTTTTACCCTGCAGCATGTAGACTGTGTGATCCTGGATGATGGGGGATTTCTTCTCTTGTCCAATCAGGATGAGTATATTACCCTGGTGAGTTAGCAGTAACCATTTTCTTCGCCTTATCATGACCATATATGCTTCAACTAGCTGTTGTTTTTCTCTAAATGATCAGCAAGTGATGATGAACCAACACACAGCAAAACATCTGGTCACATGTAGCCAGAAAAGTTCAAATCAAAGACTCCAGATTGCTAGAATTCTACCTTCCTACATACATAGCTCCCCTTTCCCTTGTCACAGAGATCCATCAATCTCATATAGAGGTCAAATAAAGGGCTTGTGACTCAGCTAAATTATGAGAATGGTAGCTCTGAGCTGTTTGAGAGCTCCTGTAGGACAGCAGTACATCCAAGTCTCTGGTAAAGTACAGCACAAGCCACTGGAGGAGGATCAAAGGGAAGGTTCTGATGGGATTTGGCCAGTCATGGAAGCGGTGGTGAAGTGAGTCCCCCGTGTATACAACGAGTCAGCTCTGTTGTGTTAACTCCACTTTTTCAGCCTGCTATAGGCCCCTGTGTGTCAGTGCTAGGATATACAGCAGGTTTGGAAACATTTCATGTCAGCCATGACATGACCTCTGCTGTCTTTGATCATTATACCATCACAATGTCTGGCAGAGAGTTTACGGCATTTAAGCGTTTCAATAAGCACCCTCCTATCTCTTTTTCACATCTTGTGAAACATTTGGTGTCTCTTGGGATTGTGCAGATTTTTTTTGGCTGTGTGGTTGCAGAACAGTAGGCATGACTTTTAATTATAGTTCTCTAATCATCACCAGAGCCCTTTATCAGGGCGTAGTCACTCCTCTTTACAGGTCATCTTTGCATTTCAGCTTATCAGACATTTGCATACACTCTATATGCTCAGCCAGTTAGAATTAACTTATTCATCCCTATGAAGGCGGTCCCTATAAAAGAAGTCCAATAACCCGATTGCTCATCCACTTTGTGTTCAGCTACTTGTGAAACTAGCTAACCTGATGCGCCAGATGGTTTGTTACACAGAACCATCTGGGAAGTCGTCCTTGGAAACTGTTTTGGAAAAGGGCGCCTGCCCTTTTCAGAAAATGCTTGGCAGATGATTGGATGAACCATCTGTCTATCACCATCATCAACAGGCTAACTTCAACCAATCAGATCCACGACCCATATGACTTAGTGGGAGAGAGAAACTCTTGCCCAATCCAGTCGGAGGATGAGCATCCATCAAAGAAAGCCTTCAGTGCAGTTCTTTGCTCTTCTTTCAATGAAGAAATGCTCTCCAGTTCTGATGTCACTGATGCTATAGCAGCATCTAGGCTCTAACCTCTTTAGGAGCCGTCATTGTTGCTTTTGACCGAACAGTCATTCTGTCATCACACCTAAACCATGTCAGTAGTTGCCAGCTAGCTGCCAGTAGTTCCTGATAAGGCGCTGATCTGTCTTTAACAACTGTTGTTTCGCTGTAAGCGTGTAACTTGAAGCCTGGCAAGATGGATTCTCGGCTCACGTGATCTTGAAATCTCATGATCTTGTGATCTCTCAAAAAGCTGCCTTGCAAGGTAAGAAACTACCTGTTCTGACTGTAATCAAAGGGATATAACTATGTAGCATTCTATGTTAGACAGGCTTCACCTTTAAATGGGTCTTTTGGTTCACAAGATAACAGAGGCCTGACCGACTGCAGAAGCAAAGTGGAAGAGGGATGGGGTGACTGCCATCCCTTTATGGGCTTGCCACAAAATGGTTGAATGGGCTCATCCTGACTGTAAATGCAAATTTTCATTGCAGTGGTGTGCATTGGTCGATGGCCAAACCTATAAAGCCCCGCCAGAGGAAATAATACGCTGCCTTATGTTTTGTTTGTACAAGCAGAGTCTTACACTGATTTTATTGTTTGTTTGTTTTGCGTGTGTGTGTTTGGGTGCTTGAACTCCTCTAGATAGGTCAGTTTTTTGGCGAGGTGGATCCCGTGTTGATGATCAACCTGGTCAACACCTCCCTGTACTCCTTCAACAAGACCTATGACTACCAGTCTGTCTGCGACCCAGAGAGAGACAGCAAGGCTGCAGCGGGACCACGCTCTGTCTACGTGGTGAGACAATCGCTCGCACAAGCCGTCAGACAGCAGTCACTCCCTCTCAGATTATTAGCATCATGAGTTTATGCATATACGTCACCTAGCCTGTATTCTACATGGTATGGGTGGTTGATTCAAGGCTATACCGGTTCTTGATTGTGTGTTACTTATTTTTTTTTTTCTAGATTTGCAATAGTAATAAAAGAGAGCCAAATGAAAAATAAAAAAATGACTCATGCCTGAATTATTTTTTTTTCCATCCCTATGTGTTTTATTTTGGAATTTCTTTTCCTGTCCTGCTCCAGCCTACCATTGCAGACTTGCTCAGCATCGGCTGGTGGGCCTCCAGTGCTGCCTGGTGAGTGTACAGTTTGTGTGCTTCTGTGTTTGTGTTTTAGAGTAGGAGTACATTTGTACTTCAGGGTAGGAGTTTGTTTGGGAGTGGGCTTGTATGTTGTGGAGGGGCTGTGCAGGACAAGGGCAGTTACACAACATTGCGCTGCATCACCGTCTGCATGGCTGTCCAACTGCAATATAACCCAATTTTTAAAATAGAATGACTGATCCTTCCCCTGGCATTTACATCACCGGTGACTCTAGCCTTGGACAGATGTGTGTCTGTTATTAAACAGTGTTTAGTTGCTCAGTGTAAGTAAGTTAAAGAAGGTCTGTTGACTCATCCATGTGACTCATTTCTTGTTTTCATTCTCTGTGTCTAGGTCGATACTCCAGCAGCTCCTCTTTGGTCTCATGTTTCCCAACCTTCTAGAGGCAGGTGAGCAACAAAAGCTGCAGCTGTGTAAAATGTAACCGTCGGCCGAACTTACAGTTGATGATAAAACAGTACTTTAATCCCTTTAATGACTTTCTCGCTAATCCTTTACTCTGTTTTTATTCATTTAACCTGTCTCTATGTCCAGCGGAGTCAGCAGATGAAGACATACCAGATGCAATGTTTAAGGAAAGCTGCATCACAGAGCAGACTCAGTACTTCTTTGACAATGATGAAAGATCCTACTCAGGTGTCCTGGACTGTGGAAACTGTTCCCGGTATGTGAGCGTTTCTTCGTTGTTTGTGCACAAATTTGTGCTATTAATGTGCTTCCATTTCAGTGGTTCAGTCCACTCATACTGTAAATGGGTTGTGGTATTAAAAATTTGCCACCTCTTACTGGATCTTCTTCCTGGACGACCTTCTGTTTAATGGTCTGCAGGGATGAGTCCAGAATAGGGTTAGTTTCCTGGCCTCTTTCTGTTTTCCAGGCTGATTTCAGGCAGCTGTTTTCTGATGAGTTCTGATCAGACCCAGATTACCTTGATCTGTCAGTGACCGGAATTGCAGAGGGAAGCACAAAAGCTCTTTTATCTGGTTTTCTTCCTTTGCTCTCTGGCTACACTTCAAACTCACTAATACACACATACACGGACCACTGCACATTTACTTTGCTCTAACCTCCTTTTGTGTCAATTTGGGCTGTCTGAGGGGGTTAAATATGGCTGTAATTACTGGGCGTTATGAGTCCCACGTGTCTGGTGCTTTACTCCCCAATGTTAACGACTGTGGACACAGAAACTTTCATGACAACCATAAAAAACCAATCACAAGGGAATAGAAATAGAGGTATGAATGTGCGCGTATGTGCACAGCTGCACACATACCTGCGTGTGTATGCAGCATATACTGTATATATTCAATATACAGATTCAATCTATTGTTGAGAATTGTTATTCAAGCTGCATTATATCCTTGCACCACAGGAATATTACTGTATGAATACTGCATATATTTTTTACCAGAATGTGTGTGTGACCATGTGTGCTTTCCAGGATGTATCGTGCTGAGAAGCTGCCAAACACCAACCTAGTGTTCCTGATCACTGATGCCAAGGCAACGTGTTTGTCGTGTGACCCCAGGCCGCTACGACAGGCTGAGCAGCCCTGTATCCTTTCACTCAACTCGTAAAAATCCAACATAGAGTTACACTTCCTTTCTGCTTTCCAGTCCTCCATCCATCACCCTTATGACAGGGCTTTAAACTCTCAATACAAGGACACACACCTAAGGAGTTTGCAGCAGGTCCCCCCTGAACGTTCACGGGTGAACAGTAAACCAGATGCACGGCATATGAAAGCCTGTCTCACATTACTCCCAGATTAGATTTCTTTGTTTAAACTCATGTGGGCTGCATGCTGCCATCAGGTTGAATTAAGCTTCCCGCTGGTGTAACGGTACAGGTGTCATCATCAGAGGTCACCACGGGGTCACAACAAAGGCCTCCAGTTGCTAACAAGGATACCACTTAACACACACACCACACCCACACACACACACACACACACACACACATAGTGTTTATGTAGTCAGGGACACAATGGCAAAATGCCCTGCAATCACTGGCAGCATAATACTGCTAAACCTTATGAAGTGGAATGTAATTATTTCTAGGACTGCCTTTCTTTTTTTTTTTTTTTATATCTCTCTTAGATGTTAATGGAAGATCAGCAAATATCTGGAAGATAAAAAATCAGGGAATCTCCAGCCAAGGCTGATAAGTTGGAACTACATGAGGCTTTTTTGGCAGGGAAACTGGGAGTCAGCATATCTTTTAATTGTTGTTTAGTGTTAAATGCGCACCGTTGATGGCAAGTCAAATTTTCCTGAATGTCTGTTTAGCCGAAGGTCCAGACCCGTGTGAGCTGGCTCAGAATCCCAGATACCGCAAAGGACCGGACGTGTGTTTTGACAACAACGAAAACGTAAGACGCAACCGCACACGTGCCTTTGTGCAGAGAATATTCTGGAAACAGCTCTATTAGGGAGGCTTCACAGTTGGCCTCTGTCAATTTCTGTCTGGTTTTCATCAGCGTTTAGCACTGTTGGCTGCCTGCTCTTCCACTCTGATCCATATTTGATTTATTCCCTCAGTTTATTCTTTATTTGTCGATTTATGAGTATTTTTATTTCATGAAATTTCGCATGCAATTATCACTCAGTTGTTTTTATTTCCCTTGTCTCATACGATCTCTTCACTCACAATCTGCCATTCTTGTTTTGTGCTTCTCATGTTTGTGCATCCCTTTGGCTGCTGCTCTGACAGGATGAGCCCCTGTGCCCAATCAGCAGAGGTTCTACATTGAGCCCCACACCTCTGCTGTTGTTACTGGTGCTAAGTTCAGGGTCAGTGTCCTCACACCTGCTATGATTTTTACTGTTCCTGGAACATCGCAAAGTGCGTGACAAGGGCAAATAGACACTACAAAAGCAAGCCAATCCTGCCACATTTAATATTTCTTTTGTAATTTTGCTGGGTAATATCTGCATTGTTACTCATTTGACCTCTTTTGGAATCACTCAAGCCACTTTCATACACATTCCAATAATTTGAGGAGGAAATGGCCCACTGGAATAAGTGAATAACAGTTGAGATGTATTTCTTTGTTGCATGCCTGTCTCCTTACACAATGCTACATGTCTCTTTGGCATCTTGTTTTATTTATTTATTTATTTATTTTTCCATATTTCATTACCCTGACAGATGGAGAGCAGACTAAATCTTGGCAGTTGAAGTGTTAAATCAATTCAATATAATAGAAAACTCAAAACTGTGCAAATATGTCTACAGCCACCATCTATTTATTTAGCATTGCTAAATGCTTTGTCAAAATTACCTTACAAACATGCATGTAAATAAGTAAGAACATCTTGGTGTATTTTAGTCTTTTAGGGTTTCAGAGATTGCAATGCAACATTCAGACATGATTCAGACAGTAGCAATTGTGCATATGTAGATTTCCCTGACCTGATGGAAGTTTATGTATTGGACCATTTGAGCTAAATCAGTAAAACAAAGGAGCGAGGTGGATAAATCATGTGTGAGATCATTACATCACCACCCAACTTTGAACAGTTTATGAAACATCTAAATATTTGGAAAAAATATTTCCCATATCTTTGTGAACTCAGCCTTTCATTGTGCTCTAAAGGCGTAGATCACACACATAACAGGCCACTAATTCATGCGGCCGCATGTTTATATTGTGGAGACGCTGTGCTGGGAAGCAAAGGGAAGGGGAGGAATGGCTGAGGAAGTGGATGAACAGAGTAAAAGTAGGCCGTCTCCCTTTTCCTCTTTCCATCTCTCCCATTTTGGCTCAGCTCCTCATGGGGAGACAGTCTGTGTCCAGGCCTGTCCATTTTGTCACTGGTGTAAACAGAGGAAGCTCCACATGGCTTTCCTGTCCTTTGAATGCAGAAGACTCCCACCTCTTTCTCCTAGGCCTTTGGCATGCACGGATATCCTGAATACTCCCATCAAATAGAAAAAAGCCACACACTGCAGCAGGCAGGTGCGTGTGCATAGACACACATGCACGAAAAGCAGAGTGAGGTCCCGAGTACCTCTAAAACTGCAACAGAGCATTTAAATTAAGAGTTCATTTTTAGGAAATACGCTTCTTTGCTTTCTTTCCAGGAGTTAGATGAAGTGACTGACATCACTCTCGCTGTATGGTAGATATTTGTATGCTTAGCACAAAGACTGGAAACAGCATGTCTGGCCCTGCACCCAGTCAGGACAAAGTCTGGCACATATTCTCTGCAGAACCATAAATTGTTTGGTAGGGATTAAACAAATGAGGTACGTCTTAAATAGTGAGCTATTGAGGTGCTGGTAGGTTAATTTTGCTACCTTTCTAACTTTCTGCAAGAAATACAATATTTCCTGAAATGTCCAAACTATGCATTCAATATGACAGGTAAACCATAGAATAAGATACAATACGATCAGAAACTGTAGCAGATGTAGTAATGATGATGCTAGTCGTACTAGAGCTGGAGACCTTTTATCTAATTGACTGACAACTGATTCATCCAACAGGAAGATGATTCTGACTGTGGGGGAGGGACCTGCCTGAGCCCGTGTCTTTTACCAATGCTTGGGCTCCAACTGTTGCTGCTGTGGCTCATCACATCTTCACAACACTCATGACCCCTACACACACATACACACACACACGCACACACACACATCTCATTTCACAAGAGGCCAGACGACGCTCCAGTTATGCCATCCAGGATGTATGCAGAGTATTTGCAACAAGACATTTTTATCAGCGTTTCCATTTTCCAATGCCAAAGGGTGCTCATTGATTTCCTCCTTGTCATTTTCAAAAATAGAGACACATTTACTGTGCTCGGCTGCACTCATTTCCATGATACACTCCTTAATACTGGTGCAAGAGTAAGAGCTAACCAACCCTTTAATTCTGCCTGATTTGTTTCTCTGATTTATTTAGCGGAGGTTGAGGAGTCGTCCCACTATGCCAACTAAATATCATTCAAAGACTGAATGTTCACTGACAGCGTTGATTTGTGTAGTTGTCGATATTGTTTGTTGCTTATTATACTATTGCGTATGAATCATTATGCTGTAATGATTTTATTTTGGCAACCAGTGCAACTATGAAGAATATCCCTTTTGTTTGAGTGTTTTTTAAATGTACTGTACCTATCTATTTATCATTTGTTGGGTACTCAAAGTCAACTAGCATTTTGTGACTAGCTAGGTCTTGTATTGTAGCAGCATGTGCTCAGTACAGAGCTAAAGGCAACTCCAATACTCTGACACCAAAGCTCCACACAGTACTAAGGACCATAGATACACACAAACCTACTACAGAGAATCTGCAGGCTAGTTTATTTTAAGAGATTCTTCAGATGTGGGTGTACATCAGTATTCAAGTTAGGGTGTTTGCAAGGTAGATAGCGAGATCAGAGAGCACCCAATCTCAAATCTATTAGGATATTACAATTTCAAATGTGTTTGTACTTGGTCTGACACCTTTGGTTGTCTTCAATTTGATGCATCAAATTCCCAGTGCCTACATAGTAGCTCACACAGTCTGTCATCTAAAGGAAGCAATGCATCAGAGTTGTATTCTTACCATGTGCGCCTCTGTGCTAATGCCGGCTGCAGCAGAGCAGAGAGGGTAGTCCTTGCAGCCGTGCGCCGGTAGATAAGATAAATGGGCCAAAACTGCTGCAGTTCTTCTAATTTATGTGGCCCAAACAACAGTAGAAGCAACCAGTGATTTTGATAGTGGGGGAAGAATATAATTTTTTTCCACGGTCAAAACAAACCAAAACCAGACTTGAGCTTGCATTCTGACACCTCTCTTTATTAGTCCTGTTTCTGTTACCTTTCTGGATCACCAGACTCAGGAGCCAAGATGACTTGTGAATGAGATCAGCGGAACAAAACGACTGTTTCTTTGTTTTTCTTCTCCTCGCTGTTCTCCCCCTTATGCTTGTTTCCTCTTTGTGTTGCTCTATAAGTGCTGTGAAGCAGATGCTGAGGGCTCAGTGTCGAAACGCTGCAATGTCATGGGATGAGCTTGTTTCTGTGTTTGAACGCTGTCTGTACCCACGGTCAGCATCAGGGCCTGTTGGAGAGAACTTTGAGAATACACTCAGTACCCGGTGGTAATTTTGCATTGCCTTACTTTACCATAAGTCATAAAGATCACACACAAGTGTTTTAGTTTTCCTTTTTTAGCCATTTTAACAGTTAAAATTGAGTTCTCTCCACTTCGCCGTCATGGTGACCTGCTGGTGTTGAGTGTTCAGGTTATGCCTGCCTATCAAAGTCGCGTGTTGACTTGTGTTTTACCCCGGGGGTCCCGTGTCTATGTGCAGGCATGTGCGTGTCCCTCCGATATCTGATTGTGCTTTAATACTGTACATGAATTACTCTTTTGTGGAACTTGACTAGCCTGAATACATTTTGTATACATTTGTACACTAATACTATTTACTGTATAAAAGAGAAAATGAAAGAAAAGAAAAATGTTTATAATATCGTGTTGATTATTGTGCAAATATAATATATTCACAATAAAAGTGTTGTATTGTTATGACCCGAAGTTCTCCTCTTCTTTCTGTCACATCTGGCCATGGTGCTCTGGCTCCGCTGGGAGCTCAGCAAACATGTCATCCTTCCTGCACGAAGAGACAGCTGCTCAAACTGGGAAGTACATCTGTGTTTCCCTGCTTTCGTGTATGAAGTAAGTGTGGATGATTGCTGCTTTGTCACTGCCTAGTAATATCAAATCATTTCAAACATTTGTGATTGGGTGTGGTCAGATGTTGCTCGTGTAACCACACTCAGTAGTGATGCCACTGTGTACTGACACACCCAAGGGTACACTTGGTACAAAGGTTGCTTTACAAATTTGTAAATATTGTGATCTATTTAACACAATGTACTCATACCTAAACAAATGAACAGGTTGAAAAGCACCAGCGACGGGCGTACCAGACCCTCACTGTCACATGGTTAGCATTGTGAAATGGTCAGAGTTTGGTTAGGTTTAGGCAACAAAACCTAGCTTTAGGCAGAGTTTAAGTTAGAAGAAGTGCATTACTGTCATGCACGTGAGTAACTTAATTTCTGTTATGTACATTAAAATAAGTTGATGCTTACTTTCACAGCGCTCTCCTGGGTGAAAGTCCTGTGTTTCTTTGACCCATCCATCTATCCCACCTACTCCATATGTAGACTTTCTTGCTCTTTATACTACGTCATCTGTTTCCTCCTGTGCTCCCTTTGTAACTACTTCCGCTTCCTGCTGAAGATGGACTGCATCTATCGCATGTCTTTCCATCCCAGGGGAGGGATCCCTCCTTTCTGTCTCTTCCCGGGGTTTCATCAGTTTTTTAAAAGGTTTTTTTCAGGGGGGACTTTTTCCTTAACCGGATCAAGGGTCTACGCACAGAGGGTGTCGTACGCTGCACAGATTGTAAAGTCCCCTCAGGCAACTTGTGATTCATGATTCTGGGTTATATAAATAAAACTGACTTGACCTGGCACTTCTACATCAAGAAGGTGACAACTTAAACCAATGAAGGTCGGCAAAATCAAGATTTTCAGGGATCGTTAGGATAACCTTAAGTTAGGCATTCATGAAGCTTGCTGATGATTAATGAAACCGAATGGACATGTTTGAAGTTTCAAAGAAGCTGTAATTCCATCTCCTGGGTTGTACAATATGAATTCAATGTTCAACAAGAATAAATCAGTCCAACAATTTTTAGGCTTATTTAATGAGGTTATTTTAAACTATTTATTTCAGCATGAAACCCCATTGGGCCAAATACGAGTCCACATAGCTCATACACACATTAATGTACAGTAGAAAAGGCCACCCAGGAGAATACCTAATTGCACTTTTAAAAAATTCCATGAACCAGTTATTTCCTGTTTGCCTTTCTTCCTCTTTCATCCTGGAGTACAGACCAGTGCACACACACACACACACACAAACACAAACACACACGAACACACATTTTCAAATGAATACCAGTGTGAGAAGGACAACAGAAGCTCCCTCCAAATGCAAAGCTTCACTACACGTATGATGACACAACATGGCAGAGTGTGTCCCAGTGAGCCCCAACTGAGGTCTTATCTCTGTGTTTCTAATTTTGTGACGCCTCTGGAAACATTATTGATACAGACAGCTCTGCCATCTCCCGCCCGGAGCAGCAGCAGAAAGCCAGATGCTAACACCAGAGCTACAGAGAAGTTGTATAACACTTGACGGTATTTGTGTTTATCTGATGGTAATCTAAGAATCAATATGGCCACAGTTTTAAGTGGAGAGCACAAAGAGGTTTGTTTTTCTTGGAGATGTGTCAGACTGGGAGGTCTTCGTATGTGTGCTGTATGGTGATATTTAGAAGGGAGGTTGTAATGGGATACTCTTGTAAATGGGGACGAGGTCGTAGCCTTTAACATGCCTGGCTTAAGAAGTTACAGACGCAGGAAAAGCAAGGACAAGTCCTGCATCTCTTTTCAATTTGTTATTTCAAATATTTCATAAGTCACAAAACCACAAGAAGAGAATGAATTAACTCCACTTAAAAGTTGCACATAAAATGAAAATGCACTTGTTTTTGTGTTCTGTTTTTTAAACAGCTTGTTTCTTATTTTTGTAGTTCTGGGCATCGATCCTTTTACTAATGAAATCTCACCAACTTGATTGCTGACATATGGGGCTGCAGACTGCTGTGCTAATCATGGCTAAACTGAGTCAGTTCAGCACATGCAACAGCTTCCCTTTTTTCCCTCAGTCCTATGCTAACTTCTTATTTTCCCTTTAGTAGACAGTTGCCAGTCAATAGTGACAGCAGACATGCTTGGAAAGCAGGAGGGGATGAAATGCAATAAAGGTTGGAGGCCAGCATCAAACCGTGGGATCGCAGTCCTGGCATGTGTCTCAGACCACCGGCCAAACACAAAACAGGTCCATATTTTTACCACCTTATTTAAACCATTTGTTTGGAAAAGAAAATGAAGTTGAAATCATGACCTAATCAATCTGTTAAGCATCCTTTATTATGGGGGTTTCTGGTTTAACTTTGAGCGACCATGCTTACAGTATAGTTTTGGATCGCCACTGTTTTTGCGTCAAAACGGATGGTTTAGATAACTGAGTTGGATTTGGGATTTTGGTAAATAGCCGCCTGATTGAAAAACTTCATTCTGACCTGCTCTTTTCAATCAAGATGTTGATGCAACTGTTCTATTATTGTTATGATGTCCAACACAGCGATGATTCATACCGCAGAGGCATTTCATTTGAGTGGCAGTTTTTTTTCTATAAACTTCTTTAACAAATACCATTTTTCAAATGCAGTTTTAATGTTTTCAGTCTGCCCATCAGCTTTTCTGGTCGCCTGCTGATCCAGCACACGTATTTGTGCAGAACACCGTCGGTGTTGGGTTTCCCAAAAATGAACATTTCACCCAATCTTAATCCTTCAGAGCTGGAACTGTATGACTCACTGGTGGTTATTTTAAAGTCTGAGAGTGGCTTTTTGGGTTCGTTCCATTAATTGCAGGAAGTGACACATGAGATTGATGCTGCATCAACAACATGACCCATGACTGGATCTGCAAGCATCAGCATGTCATTAGTAAACCCCTCGAAAGTTCATTAACATTATTTTGATAGTAATACAGCATCCATTTCCGTAGAGTTTTACCAGCAAATGCTATTTTTGGAACAGTATTACAACTCAATGACGCGTTGATCGTACCATTAGCACCACATTTAGTCCCAACACTCCCAGCACCCTCTGGGTCGTGACACCCCCGGGGCAATCAACCCAAGTCTGAATAAACTTCCCTCACTCTGGTAACTATAATGTAGTTTACATTAGCGACAAGATTTTTTAATTGGCACCATTTGTTTTGTTTTTTCTAAATATGAAAAAAAAGTGTACACTTCCTGTAAGCAGCAACAGAGGGTCACAGTTTTTCCGTCACCATAAAACACAGAAGAGCAAAGGGCATCAGGGTCGCTAAGGTTCTGCAGTTTAGCTCTGACATCCTGTAAAAGAAGCTAAATCAATCCCTTACTGTGCACTAAAGACTTCCAGCACTGTCAGTGACTGCTGCCTGATTGAGTGCACGGCTACATCTACTGTGTGTTTTCCTGTATGAGACAAATTCTTTCAGCCCAGACTTGGATCAAACAGCATTTGGACATAAATCTTAATGTTTTTCCTGACCATTATGAAACTCCTAATGGGTTTTGTTTGCAGCAAAAGGAAAATACAGATAGCGTCAAATAAGTTCTTAATCACACAAAAGGATCCTAAATAGGCTTCAGATATTTTCCTGTTATTGTTCAAACTTTTTGGCACCTGTTCTTACAAACCCCCACCCAACTTGGCAACAACGTAAGCCAAAGAAAACCTTAAAATATATTTGCAAAATGGAGAGGAGAACGATGGTGTCAGACAAACTGGGGGTTGGAAAGAACACCAAACACAGACTTGGCGTGGATTATCAGGAAATGCCATGGGCTCTTTCAAACCCATAAACACAACCACACACTTGTCTTTTCTCACTACCTTGGTTTCTGTCCCTTCTCTTCTCTCAGATTGTAAGCATGCTGTGCGTGCGTCTGAGTGTGTGTGTGCGCAGCATGATTGGCAGGCATAACCCTGGAAAACTCCGTCCAGGTGAGCAGTCTCAACGGGACACATTCCATTCCAGGCCAGATTGGGGATTGATTTGTGGATTTTCTCTGTGTTTAGAGTGAGGCCTAACATACATTAACTGGTAACATGAGGTGTTAGATTTGCGGGGGGCATGTGCAGTCACCAGGGTTAAGGAATATGCATCATTCTCTCAATGGGATCAGGGATTTTGTGTAGTCTCTTTAGTAATAATTTCTTGTTCATATGACATTTAAACTGTAAGGTGCTTTAAAGATATCCTGAGAGTTTATTACCACTAATAAAGCAAAGGAGCAATGTTCTAACGAGCGCGTCTACGTTTTTTATTCCCCTTTTTTTTGCATAGTGCACATAAAAAATGTACATGTGTGCGCGTGAGTATGCAGGCGACATGATACACATTCCTGCTGCTTTTAAGCTTTTTCGCTGGTGGCGACAACACGCACAGAAATGCACATGTGCCCGTACAGGCAAGACAGGCCATTAAATACAATATCAACCTCTGGTCGCAGAATAATTATTAGGCCTAGCACTCTTCTCTGATGATGAACAAATAAACCAGAGTAGCTCATATTGTACAGCTGTGATTTTGCATGTGCTGCGTACAAACTAGAGACATTCATGAGCCCCACAGGATGAATCCCAATGACTGTTTCTATAGAATCAAAACAAAGTGGGTTTTTTTTTACTTATTATTTTTTTATTTTTTACTTATTTAGTGAAATATCTACTTTACAAAATCTGTCACAGACATTCATGAGCTCCAAAGGGTGAAAATCAAAGAATCGCTATTGAATAGCACTAAACACAAAGTACAACAGATGCTGATGGTAATGTTGTTATTTTTGCAGATGTTTGGTCATAAACCAAAGTCTTAGACAAATTTTGACTTGGCGATGGTTCTAGATTATTTGTCCTCTGAGGACCATGAATGTCTGGACCAGATTTTGTCCCAATCCATCTGGTAAATGTTGAGATATTTCACTCCATAAATCAAAACTCTGGCCAGCTGGTGGCGCTAGAGGAAAATCAGAGGGCCAATAAAGTCAATGAGATTGATCCTCATTCAGTATGTCTTTTAAAGACCTGACTAAGGCCAGGAAAAAAGAAATGTTGGTTTGTTTCTTTGTTTGATGTTTTTTCCATGTCCCACAAAAATATGCTCACAAAACTGACAAAAAAAGATGATCAAAAAACAAGATGGATCAGCAGAGAGGAAGGGAGCAAAATATATCACCTGACTGTGGTTACACACACTTTGGTGAGTGTTGTCCCACTGGCAAGTTTGTTTTGCAGGGGGGCGGAGTGGTAGAACTTTAACAGCTGGCTCCTAAAGACCCCACAGAGCATGTTTATGTGTTTTCATGCTTCAAGTTACCTGCCTGCGTGTCTGGCAAATCACTCAGGTGGGTCCTGAAGACCCGGGCCGTCCCGCTTGCCCTACGCCATGTTCACCATCAACATGTTAATTACACGTATGAGGTCTGACACGGACACATGTGGGATGAAATGTACCTGCTGGCTCAGAGCAACTTTTTCCCCTCTGTTCTTTAATTTTACCGACCAGCCTCCCTCCCCTGTGTGTCTCCAGTTCTGCGTGAGTCATGTGGGGGTAAATTAGCAGTAAGCAGCAGACAAGACAAGCTGACTGTTAGCAGATGTGTAAGAAATGAGGAAACACAGGTTTAGGCACTATTTTAAGACCTGCTCTCCCCTTTCCCCTTCTCCTCAGGCACTGTTTTGGTTTCCTATCTTGGCTTTAATTTTGTGGCCACGCAGTTATTATCCTTTTGTAGTGAGAGATGCTTGGAATGTGTTTCACCTCAAGAGTTTCACTTGATGCCAAATTCCAGGTTTTGGGTAGTTTCTTTGTGCGCACATAACATATTCAATCACCTTACTTCAGTGATTAGAGTCTTATGGAATTCAATTAATTGTGTGTGATTGTGACAAATGTTATTTTCTGTCACTCTAATTCAGCTTCAAGCTCTAATTAACAGGTTCCTAAGGGAAGTATAGATACTCGGCCTAGTATAGACCACTGTGTTCAGGAAGGTTGTCTCAAAAATAAACATTTGTGCCTGAAAGCGAGACAATAGTTAACTACAAAATAGTCCTTCCTTTACAATGCAGTATATAAATACATAAACAATATAGGTTGTGTATGTAAGCATGTCCTATTTGTGCGTGTTTTCCAGTTTGTTTCAGTTTTGTGCGCCTTTGAGTGACTGACATCTGCCGTCAAAAGGCCGGCACAAAAGGGTGCGCGTGGGACGTTGATGTGTTTGTGCGACACACTTCATGTGTACCATGCTAAAGGATGTGTCATTTAAACAGTTATGGTTTGCGTGGATATACAAACCCACAAGGCCATTTTGTTGATGAATTGTTCCAAGGTTCTGTCTCAAATGTTCACATCAACACCCATAAACACAAGAGGAGGGACAGACAAAAGGCTGAATAAGGACTATGCTCTGAGAACTGGAAGCTTTCTGCTGAACTGAAACGGTTGCGTCTTAACTCAATAAAATGATCTTGTTAAAATGTATGATTGCACTTGTAGTAATTCTTGTAAGTTTTACTCACAAAAATAAAATTACTTTTGCAAAAAGGAAAAAAAAAAACCCATGCAAGTTCCAAAACACATCTGCAGACATGACAGCTTTGCTAAATTTGGAATGATTCAGCACATCGTCGATGAGTCATTAGTAAAACTGTGCTCTCGACTTTCTGTGATCGATGGTGTAAGTTCCAGTGTGCCAGCAACAATGAGGAAAGCAGTTGTTCACCGCTAGAGAGCGAATTATCGGAAAGAAAAATCTATGACATATTGAGTGGTTTGTATCTGTTATGGTCCTCTGATCCTCTTTAAAGCTATTTCTAGGGATGTGTTGGTGACTCACTCTGCTTATATGCATGATAATGAAGATGTGTTAAAAATCCAGCTTTACATTTCCGTCTGCTGCCCACTCTCCAGCAGCTTTTTTTCACGGTCAAAATCTGAAAAATCACATGGGGATGTGACTTGAAGGCAGACCACACGGCTGTGATGAAAAAAAAAAGGGAAAAAAAAGTCTGGTTTTACACACGTTTTATCTGAGAAGCCATATTTTCCAACTGTTTGTATGGACAGATTGTGCGCGTACGTAGTTTATTTGTGTTAACTGTCAGCAGATCTCAATTACGAGCAGTGACTACAATCACATGCACTGACAACAGGAAGTATGTGTTTGTTTAAAGGGGGATCTCTTGACACAGTATCTGTGTTTACAGCATCGAGGGCCACCACACTGTCATCACTAACCCGAAGACACACAAAACACACACACAACCCCTAAATGTCTTTCTTTCCTCATTAGAGTGAAATACCTGAGCCGCCTCTGCTCTGTACTCCCATACTTCCTCAATCCCTTATCTCTCCCTGTCTTACTCAAACTATCACACTGTCTGGCCCCTATTCCCGTCGCCTCTTCTTTCACATTTCCATTCCACTCCATCCCTTGTACATGAGGTCATGTGGTTGAAATCTGGAAGAGAGGCCGGAACGACTGAAGGTCACAATAAAGTCCAACTAATTTGCTGCAGATGAAAGATGCCCATACGATCGCATACATACAGACACGTGCACAGAAGAATAATAGTATGCAACACATGACTCGCAAAATGCGCACAAAACTTCCAAACAACTGCAGGAAGTCTATTAATACTCCGCACACTCCACAAATATGCGCTCAGACGGAGCAGCTTTGAGCACACTGGTCTGTATTGTGCCCTCCTGCTACAGTCGATCCATTTTTCTCGCTTTGCTCCTCATCTACACCCTCTCACTATCAACCTCTCCGTATCATCTCCATCTTCCATTGAACTTCCTCCCTCCATTACCAGCTGCATGAAGATATGAAGTTTCTGGCAATAACCAGCCACAGATGTGAGGAGTCTTGAATGGTGACGGCACTCATATGTGCGAGCAGTGGGCTACCGGGTCTCTCTAATTTCCATCTTCCAGCAGAAGCCGTGGCTCTCTCAGACGCAGTGAAAACACCCACTGGATTCTTGCTCGGAGAGTCAGTAATGAGATTGTGGTGATGAGGGCTTTTTGTTGCGAGCTCAAACTGCTGAAGGTTATCCAGTCATCTGCTGCTCGTTATGTGCGAGCATGCGTGTTTGCGAATGCGAGGGGAAAGATGGAGGGGAGAGAGCCTGGATGCATGTTTGCCTGCAGGAGACAGCGTATGTGGTTGCATTGCATGTGTATGTACCATAAAGAAAGGTTGGAGAAAGAGAAAGACACAGAGGAACGAGGAGACTCGTGCTCCGCTCCAGTGAAAGTATCTGACTCATGGCTGATTGTTTATTGTTGCGAATGACTCTGTGGTCCTCTCAGGAAGCTGCAGGAGCATTACTCATTGAACCAGGGAGAAGACAGAGATCGAGTCTGTCTCCTCCTGCATATTTGTCCACCTATTCCTCTGTTTTGTTTGGTACACATGCTGTGAGTTTAAGGAAAATACCAGGAATCCCCCAGTGCAGTAACCTTCAGTCTTGCACTGTGATAGCTAATGTGATTTCTATTTACGGTGCACCCCATCTGACTGTCAGCGTTACTGCCGCATCAGAGGCGTTTAGAGAAAATGCCAAGGCCAGCGAAGTGTCACGTCTCCTATCCAACGCTGTCATCGCTGGAAATAGAGATGACACTCAGGAGATGGATTGTCCTCACCCAGCCCCCACCAGTAACTTCACTTCTTATCTGACACTGGGAGGAAGGAGGAAAGTAGTGTAAACAACCCCACACACTTACATCCCTGCTGAATTTCCAGTCGCTGACAGGCGCCTGCCAATGTCTGCTTCACTTTGCAAACTGTGCTGCTTGGTGATGGTGAAAGAAAAAAAAAGATACAAGAAGATGATTGAGTGGGATGCTGCTGCGTGACAAAGAGGGATGGACACGGAATCAGCGGAATAAAAACAATTATTGTTATATTCCGCAAACTGTTGTGTTTCTGTGATATTTGTTTACTGAATAAAAAGATACTGCACAGATCAGAGTGTCCCGATGCTTTATATGTTTGTATGCCACCATAAGACCTCTGCTACATTCTGAGGACACCTTGTCCTTGTATATACTGTTTGAATAAATGCTGTTTATGGGTTTTCCATAGGTTTTGAATGGTGTAGATGGACAGACACAAAGGTGGAGGAACAAAGTTAGACAAAGACAGAAAGGCAGAACCACAATCTGTTTGTAATGTAACATTTTCTTATAAAGGAGGTCTTGTTATTGAGTGTGGTAATAGATAATAACCTGATGACACATGCAAACATACAGAGTGACATATAAAATAATGAGGATATGAAAATTGTGTTGCCATTTTCAGCAGTGGCACTAAATGTTTGACAATATTGCATGTTGACATTCAGGCCAATTAAGAACGCTTAATTGAAAATTGAAGGGGGTGCAGATGGATAAAGAGATACAAAGGGACGGAGAGAAAGAAAAGGAGGGAGAGGGAGAGAGATAAAGTCATACACACGCACAGAGAAGGAGGGAGGGAGGGAGGGTGGCGAGGAAGTACTTAGAGAGGAGACGCATCATCTGTGCAGTGGTGGAAGCAACATCCCCCGGTTGCAGTCCGACAGCGCAGCAAACAGCATTCTCACTATTTGTTCCAGGAACTGTTGCTCCGTGACGCGGCGATGTGGATTTACAAGCTTATTTTCGGACTCTTCATCATCATCATCTCCTCTTCTGGTAAGTTTGGCGAAAAGCTCGGGTCGCTTCCCAGACGTCCGCCACCGGGCTGGAGCTGGTGCTGAACGCGTTTGTTTGAAGAACAGAGCGAGTTAAGAGGAGCTTTATTAATACAGGGTAACTTTATTATGTTCTGTTGTTTGCAACATCCCGACAGTCTATCTGCAGTGTCGGTATTTACAATGAATGTGAGGATTGTGTCTGCTCAGAAAATCACTTATTTTTCGCATCTAATTCTAAGAAGACAGTTAAGTTGTGTGATTCTTAATGTCTGAGCACAGTCATTTCTTAAGTTGGCCGTTTCTGGAAGAAATAATCATTTTATGGACAGGGATGAAAACGACGCTTTTGCCATTATTGATGATCCAGCAGAGGCTTTTTAATCCCTGTAGTGCGCATTACACCGCATAGGGACGCATTAAGACATACATTATCTGACTGGATCACGAGATAAATACACTCTGTGATAAATTGAATAGATACAACCCACTGTCCCGCAAAATGGCCCATATTAAAATCAAATTAGTGATTCAGTCATCCTGTAGTCCTAACAGAGTGCGATTTTGCGCCTCATTGCGCGCAGGCACTCAGGCAGAGAAACTGCCGAGCCGCTGAACGCAAGTTGAGGATCGGACAAACACTATGCCCCCGGTCCTCTGCGATCATCAGGTTGCTCAACACGTCCATAAAACACCCAAGTGCTGGATCTGAAACACCAGTTCTCAAGTCTTTCTGTTTGCATGATTCTTCCAAGAGTCGACTGCTTTTTAGACACCTCTCCAGCAGAGACACCACAGGATGAAGTTTTTTTTTCTTTGTTGATGAAAGCTCTTGAATCGACTGAAGTGGATATAGACAGAGAGTTGAAACAGGTGGGAGGAGGAGAAAGGAGGAGCTGGCGTGAGTTTTCTGTCCAAATGTAAATGTCTAACTGGCTCTTTGATTTTGCAGAGAACCTGTCAACAACTGAGGCCCCGTGCAGACACAGAACTGAGTCCCCTCGCTGTGTTTCTGTGGGTGGGTGTCAGCCATGGTTTCACTGGGGGCCACAGATAAATGACTGTGCATCCTATTAGGTCTTGTAGATTAATAACAGTTAAAGCAGACTAATTCTCACATTGTCATGCTGAGGCCCACTGTTCTCAGTCTAGCTGGGCTCATTAGCAGATTATAGACACTGTGTCCCAGACCACAGCGAAGGCTTTGCCAGTTTGTTTGTGTGCATGTTTAATGATAATTAACCCTGTGTATCATCTTACAAATAAAACACGATTCAAATTACCTTATATTAACAGAACACGGCACAGATAAAAGGTAAATTAAAATGAAACAAACTATGAAGTAGGCAGACTGGTGGCAAAGAAGGCAAGATATTAGACTCAAATAACCAGGATGTCTCTGGTTTGACCACAGCAGCTTGTCCACAGCATAATGTGGCCTTGAGCAAAGCACTGCTCTAATTTACAGTAAGTGGCTGCTAAACGTGTAATTGTAAACACTACTGAGTGGCCATGGACATGTTATGTAATTCCTCATCAGAGGGCAGAAGAAATGCGCTCCAGGACTACCAGAAGACTGATGGCATACGACTGGCTGTCGTGTCTCCTGATTCCTCCCACCTGACCAAAAGCAGGAAGCTGAGCATGGCCAAGTGTGCCAAAGCCTGCAGCCGCAACAGGAGACTCCCCTTCACCTGCAGGTATGTCTGCTCTTAGTTTAGTTTATTTAGAATGAAACCGCAGCTGAATTCCATAGTAAATAAGAATTATGGTGCAGGAGAGGAAGAACGCCTAAAACGCTTCCGCAGAGTCTCCCCCTTTACTTAAACAAATAAAAAAAATGATTCATCAAACAAACAAACAAAGAACGCAAAGCACGAACAGGAAAGTTTTTTATGTCATTACCCCTTCAGCAACAGGTAAGGTAGCTCTCCCACAATGAGGACGCCTGTCAAAACACAAAGGGTAAAGTGGTGGTTCCTCAAGTTCCTTAATTATGCTTTTCACAGATGTAATGCATTGTTGTCCACCTGGTTTAGCAGGCCTCCAAACTGCTTTGCATACTCATGTAACAGTGGTGTTAATTGCTCTCAGTGGCCTTTTGCTACGAGAAGCGACAGAAAGCTGACCATTATGTACTTCACTCTTCCCCCGTTCTGTCTCGCTCCTTTCCTTTCCTCCTTATTCTCCAGAGCGTTCCTCTATGATCATAAAAACAGGAAATGCCAGTGGCTGTCGTTCGACAGGAACTCACCAGGAGCTCAGAGCCAACAGGACTTCAACTACCAACTCTATCAAAAGAAAGGTGCCCTCTGCTGTTCCAGCTCTTCTCTCTACCAGCTGCTACTGAAGTGGCGTCTCCCCCTGTCACCACATCTTTCCGTCAGAAAAAAAACCTCTCTGCGTAGGCTCGCTTCCACTCAGCAACGCTGCTTCAGTTGTTTCAAAAGATGCATGAGAATTTCAACTCAGAGCAATGTTAGCTTTATAATCCCTCAAGAGAAAGTCAAGGAAGGGCAAGGACCATTGTCATGTTTATTGTGTTGCAGCACATTATGGTTCATTTTCTGTCATTAAGCAGTGTTTGTGTAAACAATGGAAACCCCCAACCCACTTGACTCTGACTGACCACAACAGCGAACGTGCAAGCTGTGTAGCCTATTTTACTGGATCCAAATGTTTTGCACAAGATTAGGAAAACAGATTTGGCTTTTGGCATTGTCGTGGCCTTGTTAAGCTCAGCGTTATAGTTGAACATCTCCTTCTGTCTGTTTTCTTCATCATCTGCACAGGCTCTGTGCACACTAACACTGCGATCAGGTTGTTGGCCCATCTTACTCACTGGCTCTGTTTTACCGCTGTCTCTCTTTCAGACTATGTTAGGGAGTGCATTGTGGGCACAGGTCAGAGCTACAGGGGGCGAAGGTCAGTGACAGCGAGCGGGATCCTGTGCCAGGCCTGGGCCTCTCCTATCCCTCATGAACACAAGTAAGAATCTGATGCACTTTTCACCACAATGTCAAACAAAGTAGTGTTAAAGCTGTTTCTTACTATTAGGGCTGGCCTGTTTGTGATGCAATTAGCTAGTAGCTAGGGGCTAGTCTGTATGCGCGTGTATGTGTATATGAGTTTGATATATTAGGGGTTGATTAGGCTCCTGGGAGAAGTCATTCATCAGAACTGACCTCATTGTAACGCTTTACAGAGTCACAGATCATTTCCTGCTGTGGCCCTACTGTTTATCTAGGTGTGTGTGTGCAAGTGTGTGTGTGTTTAACCGGGATTAGGATCGTATCTAATATGCAGTCTTTGGTTAAGCTCTAGGTGCATCCACATAAAGCAAATTTTTCAACATGCAGCCTTATTTTCCGATACAGTGCAGCCCTCTGAAAACGAGCCAATTAAGTGGAGTTTAAAGAGAAGGGATGCAAGTGAGGCAATGGCTTCTGTAGGATTACGAAAGTTAAATTAGCACTAATCTTAAGTAATTGCCTGGTAAGCAACGAGATAACAGCATTTATCCTTTCGAAAAATGTCTAACGAGGTATTAAGTCTCAGATATTCAGACTTTTGTAGATGTGTTTTATCTTTAGTCAAATAAATTGCCGTCATGGATTCTGAAACATGACAATATGACACAAATGGATTTACTATTAATAAGAAAACACGTGACGTGACATCCAACTGAAGATGAAGGCCCATGGATGCTACGCTGTGCAATAGTTTGTGTCAATGGAGGATAATGTTGGAACTGAGGAGAAAATACCAGTGAAATAAGGACAAAGTTTATCATGTGCCAGATATTAATAACCATCAGATAACCCTACACACGACACCTCATCTTAGACTTTTACTATCCTTGAACATCATGCTACCTCCCCGCCTCTCTCTCCCCTCTGCTCAGAGGTATTAAATGACTTTGAAAGGCTTTGTAGTGAGTTGTCACTGCAGCAGACGGATCAAAGAGGGCACTGTATGTTTGTACCTCCTGTGAACCTGCTTTATCAGACTGCTATTAATGTCTCTGTAGATCAGGCAATTAAACCCAGGCGCTTTGTATGTTTTATCAGTTGACTTACAGGCATGGGAAAGTCTGACACATACACACACACACACACACAAAAGAACAAATTGCGTTTTTATCAGTAAAAGGTTTCTCCTCGTTTTTGATTGCCCAGCAAAGGCCTTCTCATGTCTGTCCCTGTCATTACCCACTCCACTGACAGACTACTTCAGAACTTATCTTTTCATCATCATGTGGAAAAACACAGCTTGACTTGAAGACCACGCTACGGGCCATCATCGCAACTTGTGACCACAGCCATGTGCGTGCCTGATGTAGAAGAAATGAGTCATTTGTCAGTGTGTTTATAGTACGTTCAGAACCAGCCTCATGGAAAACTAACATTGCTTCTACATATTTATGTGTTTTCTCTCATTAATAACATTGTGTCATCGACGGTCCGATCCTTTGGCGTTGCTGTCGGTTACTTTTACACTTTTACACTCTTGCTGGTCATGTCGAGGGGCAGCTTGTAGCCATCAAAGTGAAGCAGCATGCGTACAGAATTTGTCATCCTGCCGGAGTTATAAAGAGGACAACAGAAACTGTGGCCTTGGATTTTCAAAAACAGGTTGCTCTGCATGCTCGCTGAAACATTTGGCAACCGGTGTGTCTGTTTGTGTAACTGCGGCTCTGCTCCTGACAGATTCATGTCGAAGAAGTTCAGGAAGAAGGACCTCAGAGAAAACTACTGTCGCAACCCAGACAACTCCACCGTTGGGCCGTGGTGCTTTACCACTGACCCCCGGCCACACCTCAGACACCAGGAGTGCGGCATACCACAGTGTTCACAGGGTAGGCTACACACACACACAAAATATGTTTTGCATCCATCTGACAGACATTCATCTTAAAATAATGCCCATTTCATGTTGCAAATTGCTCCCCGACTGAGGCTTGATCGTCTGAAATGAGCTGCAGCAAATTAGGCAATCACACAGTGCCTTGGACTAAGCAACGCTGGCTCGAACTGCGCTCCGTGTGCGTATGTGTGTGTGTGGGGCACAGGTTTTCTTTATTTTCGGAGGCCAGCTGCAGCTGTTTCCAGGTGTGTGGTTCAGTTTATGCTGTCCTCTCTCATTCCATCAGGTTCGGGTTTTGTAAGCGGTTTGAACCTAAAGAGGCTGGTGTTGGGAATGTTAGAGGATATTAATCCCTTG
Organism: Chelmon rostratus; assembly: GCF_017976325.1. Lineage (NCBI taxonomy): Eukaryota > Metazoa > Chordata > Actinopteri > Chaetodontiformes > Chaetodontidae > Chelmon > Chelmon rostratus. The sequence continues at coordinate 14,300,698 of NC_055663.1, read as the reverse complement.
TCGTCTCCTATGGATAAATTGTTAGCTATTTTATCCAACTCTGTCGCACACACGGGAGGAAACTGTTGAGTTTGAGTTATGGGTTTGTACAAGTAAAACTTTGATATTTGTCTGGTCGTGATGAAAGAAAAGCACTTTCCCACCAGTGTTTCAGCCTCTATGTTATATCACACAATATTACTGTCAGGCACTGATGTCTTCCTGAAGACAGGGATGATAATGACCTCTGTTATCTAATCCCTGGGGATTCGTGCTGTCAGAGGGGTTGTTTCCTCTGCACGTATGACACTGGATCACGTTAATGAGGAACCAGGCTGTGGGTCGATAAGACAGGATGGGAATCCTTCTTTCTGTCCAGCGCACATATGGTGTCCCACAGGGTTATCACAAGTTGTACAGCAGAGATAATGACTTTTTATTTTGATAGAAAGCCTGCGTTCATTCAGAAGAAAATGGCTTGAAGGGTTTCTCCAGAAATTAGCTGGTCCTAATGGGAAACATACGCACAGACGCACAAGCATGGCGTGCGCAAACACACATACACATGCAGCCTGTGGTATTAAATGTGCTCTGTCATGACAGCAGCGGACTTATGAACATCTGTTTCTAATATGCATGTTCTCTGTTGTTTACACTAGACAGTGTGTACTACTCACCATGCAACAAATGGTGACTTTCCTACATCAAAGAGATCCTTGCCTTCGTTAGTGTGACACATAATATGTGCTTTCATATATTAAGTGTATTTATATATATAATGTCTGAACTTAAGGGAGATCTAACAAGTATAAAGGGTTTTATTGCAAAATGTTACATAACCACTTTGAGGCACAAAATTATGAACTAAAATGTATTAAAGTAAATGATCCACTATGTTTATGTCTTAAGTTTATTGCTTTGTCAACCCATTACTACACTACTAAAAGTATCATGAGTTATTGTCATTCTGTGCTCTTAATCATGTGTCGGCGGTCCTCTTTACTGTTAAGTGGTCAGAGTTTCTTTCCAACAGCTGCAATACAGCAAACAGATGCTAATACATTTTTAATAGTTTGATTCTGTGTTTCTCTAAGCTGTTGCCTGTGTGTTTGTGGATCTCTCTCTCTCTCTCTCTGTGTGTGTGTGTGTGTGCATGCGTGTGTCATTGCCATATAGTTGAGTGTATGAACTGTAATGGGGAAGATTACAGAGGGCCCATGGACCACACAGAGAGTGGAAAGGAATGCCAGCGCTGGGACCTGGATGGACCACACAAACACCTGTACCACCCTGAGAGGTAACACACGCACACACACACACACACACATACTCACAGGCACACTCATGCATGCATCTGCATCACTCCAAATTGAGCATGCTCAATCATACTTAAGCGCACACACAAGGATACGTAATTAAATAGCAAAAAGCATGAGAATACTTTATGTAATAATAAGTTCATGTAGTAATGTCTTGTGAGTAACTCTGGAGATGAAGTGATTTGGAGCCGTTCCCTGAAGGAATGCTGTGAGAATCCAGTGTGTAATTGTGTGTTTTTAGGAGCACTATGCTGGGAAAACTCCTCATTCTGACTTAATTGGCCAAAATTCCTTTAAGCTCTCAGCAAATTTTAAAACAGACTCGTGTCCAGCCATGAGATAAGCTCAGACCTATGTAAGAGTCTAAGTCTGTGTTAGTATACCTTACAAGACGTTTGTGTGTGTGTGTGTGTGTGTGTGTGAGAGCGCTGTGGGCTTGTGCGTCTGTGTCAGGAGAGGGTTCCAGCTAGTCGGATGGCAGGTGGTCTGGATTAGTAGGGACTCGTTAACACATCCTTAATCATCCCAGTGTTTGTGTAAACGAGGTCCCAGACTGCTCATAGCGCTAATGTAATGAGAGGGTCCCACAGCCTGATACTGCGCGCCTTGAAGCTGGAGGCCTGGAGGGATGTGGGACTTTGGGATGACTTACTGTCGAACACCTGTAGTGGTGCGGCCTATTATCTTCCTCACTCCCCTGAGCTCTGAGCAGATTCACAGATGGAGTCCTTGCGCCATTCCAGTTATTAATGCTTCTGTTGCATGCGACGGTGAATTGTCTCTCCACTTCTACTCTGTCCTCTTAAGGATTCTGAAGTAAAATGGAAACATGATTCTCTTTTCGGGTACTTCTGGGCTTTAAGAATGATGTGACAATTCGTGTTTCGTGCCTCTGTTACTTAGCTCCATGTTAGTGAGTTGCACTATGGGTCATGCAAGAGTGTGATCGCTGTTTTGGGTTCTGCTTTTCAAACTTATGTAGCTTTTGTCCAAACACTGAGGTTGTTATATTGCATTTTTTTGTATTAGGTACCCTGACAAGGGCCTGGATGATAACTATTGTAGGAACCCAGACGGACGCCACAGACCCTGGTGCTTTACCACGGATCCAAACACACCCTGGGAGTACTGCAACATCAAAGTTTGTGGTAAGAATTAGTGCATGTTTGTTTGTGTGTAGCTGAATGCATTAGAATTTGTTTGCATGTTAAGTGGGTGTGTTTGTTTTCCATACAGGCCCATGAAGTGTGACTGACTGAGACAGAATTTACAGCTTCCTGTACCTTTAATTTTACCACTCTTCTCATTGGCTGATACTACGAAATACACACCCACTCGCACACACACAACTGTGCACACACACACACACACAGAGTTCCCCTCTTAGGTTTGGCTCTCTGTTATGTCTTCTCTAATAGCCAGAGTGTTTATTTTTCCCCTGCGCCACCGGCCTGCTGTTTATTGTTCTATGCCAGCTCTTATGTGTGGTGGTCAAACTGCGCAGGGCTCAGTTACTGCTCCACATTAACCTCCTGTTACACATACAGACACAACACCAGGGTCACACACACTACAAGCAGATCGCTTTCATTACACCTCATACACTTAGCGTAAGCGGCGTGATTGATGTGTAAGAGCTGGGTGCATGCGTCACGTCTGGCTTTGCGTTTCCTGCGCCTTTACCCTTAAACCAGCAGATACTGTACGCCTTCAGCTGGCCCATAATCAGTGACGAGGCAACGGAGGCAGCCACTGTGGTCCTCAAGAACATAAACCAGAGAGATCGCGGGTGTTATTGTTGGGCTCAGCTTCTCTCTCCTGAGTCTGTGACTGGCCTGTTTGCCTGCTAGAATCATCAGCAGTCCTGGCACCATGTTTACTAGCTGGCACTCCTCCATGTGGACCCAGTGATTCACTGTTCCCCCCTGCTCTTTCCTCTCTAAAAGTTGCTCTCTCTCTCTCTCTCTCTCTATCTCTCTTTCCCTCTCTGTGTCTCTCACTCTCTGATATGGGAGTTTGTTGGGAACAGATCAAGTTTACGACCCAGTTAGTCTTAATCAAAACAAGGCAGAGAGGAGAGAGCAAGAGACAGAGAGACAAACTGTTCTTTTGTCAAGGCCTGCTCTTTTGTTTACTGTAAAATCTAGTGCATATCTATTTTTAGACACATTGTATGGACAGAAAATGTCTGTTTTAGAGTCTTGAAGATCTGCTCCTCTGCACAACGTTGGATACAGTCATGCGCAATGTTCAGGCTAATGAACTTGTGTAACTCGTACATAATGAGCAGGCCTTCTATAAAGCAAAATAGAGCAGATAAGATTTCCTGCCTTGTTTTTCCAATTTTGGCCATATCAGCCTCATTATGCTGTAGGTTTTCAAAAGCCGCAGTGTGAGCCATTCTTTGGAGAGCAGGTGGCCAAAACACTGAGGCTGTTTAGCCATTCATCATGTCAAAGGCACTGTCACAATCAATATTTCCTCAACGCTAAATCATTTACTGCTCATGAATGTTTAGAATGGTTTGTACATGTACTACAACAGCCTGATATAACCAAATAAAGGAAAGTATTTGCAGCTCTCATGTCCACAATTTAAAACTCAAGAGTGTGGACACGCTGGAATTTTTGGACCAATTGATTTGAACACGTCCCGGTCTGTTGCAGTCTGGACGTTTTGGTGCTGACAGTCGGCCGATAAAATCCTGCACTGTGGGATTTTTACAACTGGAATCGGGAACTCTGCATCACGTGTGTGAGTGGGAGATAATAATAGAAGGGCAGGCAAATGGAAAAATGTGTGGTGTGCCATGCATGTCAGAGTATTATTATATAATCTATAGTCCGGTTCATCAAGGTTTCAGTGCAGGGCCACAGTTCATTTGAAGTTCGCCTCCCTCTTACAAAGTTCACTGACCTCGAGCTCTGTAGTTCACAGTCCTTGTTTCCCAAATCTCTCCATCCACCATTTCAACCAAATTTGGCTTTTATCAGTGCCTTTGAATTCCCCGTGCAAATCGCAGCTTAAGTTGTTTTTGTTAAATGTTGCTTTCTAATTTGACGCAATCACATGTGAAAATTAGTGGCAACGTGGACTTCTGGGTTGGCTCATAGTGACACGACTATAATCATTGGCTACCTGTTGTTTGTGTGTGTTGTCCTCCATTTGCTCACTCCTCATTGTTCGATATTTTTAAATGCTGAAAGAAGTAAGTCATGAAAGTACGGAGTTAAGTCTTTGTAGGTTTCAATAACCTTAAAGGCTTAAGGTTTCCCCATTTTCCGTCAGCAGAAATTGTCTTCCTGAGCGTCTGTTTCCATTTAGCGTCTGTGCTTCAGTCTGATTTTTATCAGTGTTTTAATCCCGTACATGTACACACATGTGCTTCGCATGCTGCTGAGTGGATGTCTTTGAGAAAAGAGCGACAGGGCTTGCAAATGTGGAAATATAAAGCTTGTTGTTTTGGGTAATATTGAACCACCTTTCATGTTTTGACTATAACACCACAAGATCTAGAGCTTTAACTGCATAGTTGTTTTTTATTACCTTGTAAAACATGTATAAGCTTGGGATAATGGAAAAGGCTGAAGGACTCTGTATGTTACCTTGACCAACGTCACCCACATCTTTATATATTTATGCTCTGTCACAGAAACACCTCCTAAAAGTAATGTGGTGGAAACAACCGAGTGTTACCAGGGCAGAGGAGAGGGCTACAGGGGGACAGTAGATGTGATGCCAACCGGACTCACTTGCCAACGCTGGGACTCTCAGTATCCCCACAACCACACATTCATACCTCAAGCCTACCCCTGCAAGTGAGTCAGACTCTCACATAAGACATGCATCCACTCACTCACCCACCTGCATGCACTTACAGCAGATTACTGGATGACTTTCTCTGTGTTTTCCAGAGACCTGAGAGAAAACTACTGTCGGAATCCAGATGGCCAAGAATTCCCCTGGTGCTTCACTACGGACCCAAGAGTCCGCACGATGTTCTGCACCAACATCCCTCAGTGCGGCACCCCAAACAAGCCCAGCGGTGAGAGACTAAACAGCTTTACTCGACACGCAAAACTGCAAGAGAAAAGATGCATTTCTCTACATCCGAAGCAGAGAAACATTCTGCAGCTTCATATTTTGTGAACCGTGGTGTTCACATGAGACACTGTTACCGCACATATTTGCTTGTAACCACGTTGCCTCCGTCCCTGCGGATAAGTGTAGCCCTATAGGCCTGTGGGAAGGACTGACCACCGCGTCTCACATAAACCAACTCTGACAGCAGCTCAGGATCGTCAGGTCTCGCTGGACAGTGAAAGATGGAGTGGAAGGATTAGTGCTGGATGGGATTCTTTCTGGGGTAGCAAGAGATTTGGAAGTAAAAGATGTAAATCTATGGCTGAGTACACAAATGCAAATTTCCCAAGGGATCTAAGGGATACATCTTTGAGATGGCCTTGCAATGGGATTGTAAACCCTCTCTGAGGTTGTGTTGTGGTCTACCCTAAAGGACTGAAAGCGTTCCCACATAGAAGTGACATGCAGAGTGACAGACAGCTTCAAAACCTTTTTTATGACCTGGGTCTTTCTAAGGCATCGTTGTGGACGGCTTCTTTGTGTTCCCAGCTCTGCATATTTTAGATCCAATGACAACCACGATAGCTCAGAAACTAAGAGCTGCTTTTATTCTTTTGCGCATAATTGAGCAGTCTTCAGTTTTTTTTCATAGTCTGTAGTACGACAATACTGTATGTCAAATAATGCACAAAACTATTGTTGTGGTGATGCAGGTTTACTGAGGCTTAGTAATGTTGAGCACTGTCACTGCCTATTATGTATGTTTTTTGTTCAAAGCTGTTTGTTTGTACAGACGTGAAGTATGTGTTCAGAATGCCTGTCTCATTTTATTTCTTCTTTTTGTCCAAATACAGACTGCTATGAAGGCTTCGGAGAGAATTACCAAGGAGAGCAGTCAAGGACTAGATCAAACCTGCCCTGTGCTCCCTGGAGAGACCACAGCAACAGGTCGCCCCACTGGATCCCTGCTACTTTCTAACCTAATAACTTTCCCAAACTCCACTGTGATGTATAAAACAGACCTGCACCATCAATAAACTGCAGACAAGCCCGTCTGCCTAAAATAGAGATCAAGATGTCACACGGTCCGAGTACACGTAACCCATCAGAGAGTCTAACATAGTGTAGAGGGTTTTTTAAAAGCACAATCGGGTCAAAGGAAACCACCAATAATGAGCAGAAAATATGCAAATTTCATGGGTTTCAACAGGAGAAAGAATGCTTGAGAAATTAACCTGCACTAACTCGCACAGGACAGCCCGAGCGTGCAGGCGGACGGATCTGCGTTTTCGAGAACCATGTGTGTGAACCTGAGACGTGGTGGTTAGTGCAGGGAGGCGCCCCATTATTGACCTCTTGTTAAGTCGTATTGTTGTTAACGGATCAGGCCAGGCCTCTTGTTTCTCAAAGGAGAAAACGGCTCCTGCGGGTGCCGTGGCGAGCCTCTCCTGCACCTCTTAATGGCTAGAGAAGTGTTTCCCTGAAGATGACCTAACTCAGCAGGAATGGCTCCCAGTGATAACTTGGCTGGGGGATATACACTTCACTCCTCACCTTTGACCCCAAACCCCTCCTTTGTAGGAGCACTTCAAAGCCAATCAGCTCCACTGCTTGGCTCCTGCCCAGGGGTCAAAGGTCAGGGTTAGGGAGTCACAGTGAGAGCTGGCTGTTTTGCTAGCTGCTAGAAATACAACACACACAAACACAGATTTGGAAATCTGGATCGCTGTGATTTGGTACCCAGCATCCCTCTCCCTCTATGTCTCCCTTTTTCCCTTACAATTCTCTACCTTATTGGTCAAGGGATTCAGTGTGGGAAAGAATTCTGTTTGTGGTTTTAAAATTCTTCTGAGAATACCCTCATGTGTGGGATAAGTCTGCATGAGCGTGTATTAAATATGTGAGTGTAGGTGGGTGCATACTGTCTCAGTGAGTAATTCCTTTGCAGATCACCTTCTTATCTTGTCCGGAGAGACAGAGCCTACACAGCTGTGTAGTTTGACTGTCCAGATCCTATCTGGCTAAATTTGTTCCACTTTTACTAATAGTAATAAATCACCAGTAAATCCTTTTTCCTTTTATCAACAAGCAAATTATTTCCCTTGAAGGGAAAAAAAACCTTCCTTTTGTTTTGAAAATTGTCTTTGGGGCTTACTGAATGTTGATGAAAGATTAGTTATTGGATCTTTTGTGTTTGTGTGTTTGTCTAGTGGTGAGAGAGGCATGCTGATGGCTGGCCTGGAGGGAAACTACTGCAGAAACCCTGATAAAGACAAACATGGTCCCTGGTGTTACACCAACAACTCAGCCATTCCCTGGGACTACTGCCATGTAAAACCATGTGAGTGTACATGGAATACCTTCAAGGGGGCACACATTAACACACATAAAGCAACCTGTGAGACTGTGTGAGATTGAAAGTTTGCCATACTTCTTGATGTAAGATAGAACTATTGTGGTTTTGTTTGCACTTTGTCTGGTGGTCGGTCAGACACACACACACACACTCACGCACGCACACACGCACTCTTTATTTGCAGTGTGTAGATCTGTCTACACTCGCAGGTCAGTGTGTGTCAGAGGAGATTCACAACTCATCTGGAAGACAAGGGAGGGCTCCTTCTAACTATTCCCACATGGACCAAGAGCCAGAGGCATCATGACTGTGTGCCTTTGTGTGTGTGTGTGTGTGTGTGTGTGTGTGTGTCATAATTTTGTGTTGGTGGCATTGTGTTTCTATCAAAACTACACAGGTATCTGATTATTCTAGCAAATAAAGATCCATTTTCTATACATTATTTTTATCAGCAGTTTAAGGACCATACCAGTCATTTTAGCCATTTTACTGTTTGTACTTTACATCACAGCTATGCTGCTTTGTCTTATACATTTTAATGTATCTTGTCTGTCACTGTGAGGCATCTTGTCAAAATTCTGCTAATGCTGTGAGGTAATGCTATCTATGCTAACATGCATGAATAATATAATGTTAAACAGATTAAACTTGATGTTCACTGTGATGGATTACACAGCACAAGCAGGCTCTGTACTGTGAGGAAATGAATGGAAACGAGTGGCTGTCCTGGAAATACAGGAGAAGTGTATTGAAAAAAGCTAAAAAGATACAACTTGCAAACACACAGAGTAGCGTGGTCTTGTCACAATCAAAGCCCTCCAGATTAAAAAATTATCATGACATGTCAGACAAAAACAAGGGCCCTGGTGGCCGTGGCTGTATGAAATGTACACCCCGGTGTGAGGTCTCCTCTTATCTTGTATCAGTTAATACTCACTGATCCCTTGTTTGTCTGCTCTCCTCTCTGCAGGTGATGCTTCACAGAACAGCATTCCACTGGGTGAGTGTCCCCGTCAGCTCGTCTGTCTGTCTGTGTTTGAGAGCGGCTCAGCTATGATCTGTATTTGATAGCCTCCAAGGCAAGTGGTGGCGTTTTCCGAACTTGGTTGAGTCCCTTTTATGTCCAGCTGTCCATGGTGGCATCTGTTTCTGTGTATTTGTGTGTGTATATAGGAGTGCGTGTGTGTGTACGCATTGGTCTGCCTGTGTGACTCATTCTTCTGCACACAATAATTCAAAGATGAACCCCTTAATCTCTCGACATATAGAGTTCAAATTGCATCCATGTGATATATGAACATGATGGTAATTACCTTATTTAACAGCCTCATCGGTTAACTAGTTGTGTTTTATTTGCAGTACAATGATGATTATAGTGGATCATTAGGCAGCTCAAGAGCCTTGCATTAAACAATATGTCACCATTAATCACAGTATATCTCTGCCTGTGAATGCATATGTATGCCTTAAATTAAATATACTTATGACATATATTGTGCACATATGACTTATGAGATATATTGAAATGTTGTGTGTGTGTGTGTGTGTGTGTGTGTGTGTGTGTGTGTGTGTGTGTGTGTTTGTTTCTGCATTTCCAGGTGAGCTGTCATCTGTGGGGTGTTTTGTCCATAAGAGAACCAGAATCGTGGGAGGAGGTCCAGTGGGCATATCAGACGGCAGCTGGATGGTCAGCATACAGAAAGGGTACGGCAGGGCATTTAAAATTCAACACATTTTCCTCCACCACTGAAGAAGAACAGTAGGCCACCTTACACAGACCACCTTTGAATTCTCAAAAAGTTCAGTTGAATTGTTTTCTGTTTTGTTTTGTTTGCATTTGTGTTTTCAGCCGCCGGTTCAAACGTTGTTCCACTATGCTCAGACACGCGTGCATGCAAACATTTGAGCAAACTGTTTGAGATGTGATGAATGTTCTATAAACTAAAGTATGACATATCAGTTAATGGTAGAATAATAACATTTTGATGTATTTGAGAAACAACTGGATTTCTGTGACTTCCCAATGTAGAGTTTTTACCAATGATCAGTTTGTGTTCGTGTTTCACAGCTTCTATTGTTTTAGGTTTGTCCTCAAATGTGCCATTTGTGTTTTGTGCTTGTTTCAGGTCGATGCACTGGTGTGGGGGCTCACTAATACGAGAGGAGTGGGTGCTCACTGACAGACAGTGCTTCTCTTCATGGTAACTTCAGTGCTCGCTGTCTGTTAATGTCATTTCTTTCTTTTTGCTTGAACCTTGAACTGTCAGTGCATTTTCTTTTATACCCTCAGTGTATTAAATGTAAGATTTATTTCTTCAGCTCATATGAATTTCTCTATATACTCAAGGATAAGCACCTAACCGACTCTCTTCACTTGCTACTGTCTGTCCTGATCAGCCTGAGCTTGTAGAGAGAAATAAATGGAGAATATTTTATTAAGCATTAAATCTGTCTTGTGCCTCTCCAGTGTTCCAGACCTCAGTGAGTATCGGGTGTGGCTGGGAGTCTCAGATATTCGAGAGGGTGCTCCTGACTGGTCCAAGAGACAGGAAGTCAGCATAGCTCATGTGATATGTGGTCCTGAGGGCTCCAGTTTAGCTCTTATAAGGCTGTCTAAGTGAGTACCTGGAAAAATAATCTCAAAGATATACTGATATATAGTTGTGTGTGTCATTTTGATCATGCTTTGTATTTTCTGTGTCCATTAAATATGTCTAGGCCTGCGCTTCCTGCAGACAATGTCCATACAATTCAGCTACCTGTGGCTGGGTGCTCCATCCCAGAAGGGAGATTATGTAAAATGTATGGATGGGGTGAGACCAAAGGTACTGATATTCTATATTCTACATTCACTACAGCCGTTGTATATAATACATACTCTCCCGGTCTCCCAGGTTTGCAATATATTGCATTTATATTGCATTTCTCCTGCAGCAGTCCTGGATTATTATGTGTATTCTTTTTTTATGTATATATAAGGTGGAGGTGCAAAAAGTATATTGGAAGACAGTCCTCTCTTAAATAGTTGGTTGCTGTATAGCTTTTGCCATATGGCCATATGTTTTTCTCAACTGCTCGCACTGCTTATTGGGTGGCTTGATATACAGACCAAAGAAGATTGATATTTTTAATAAATGTTAAAATGTGCAATGATTTCTGTATAAACCATTCAGACTTCATTCACTTCTGGCTCTTGAATCTGGAAATGTGCTAGATTATTGCACAGTATTATGTTTATGTTACATCGTAGCTTTAAGAGTTTTACGATGCAAACAGATCAGAAGCCATAAAGTGCAACCTCAAACTCTTCCAGGCACGGGCCACGATGATGTACTGAAGGCGGTCGACCTGCCGATTGTCACTAATGAGAGGTGTAGAGAGATGCACCGAGGGAACCTCCACATCACCAACACCAAGATCTGTGCAGGTGGCAAGAGGAATGAGGGAGTGTGTGAGGTAAACTGTTCTTATTCTTTTTGTAGTGAGGCCAAATAACCATCTCAGTGATCTGCAGGAAGAATCCACACTAGAATTCACATGGTGTGTTCAGTCCTTGTTGGTAAACAAGACCAGGCCTGCAGACCTTTGGATAAAGTAATTGTTCTCAGTGTGAATTCATGAGAGCATTTGCGCCTTGATTCAACACAACGCTTTCAAAGCGCAGTTTGATCCAAATCTCAAACAAATGTTCTTTGAATCCGCAGGCTTAGTATTCAGTCCGTCGTAAATAGAGCAGCTGGAGACTGTTGCACTAAATTTCATCAGTGATCAAAGCCTTGGTTTTGTGGTTTCTAGCTTTGAAAGAGAGCTGTCCATGTTCACAGATACTGATGGTGCTGTCTGTCCATGAAAGACTGAAAATGCATTTTGCTTTCGTTCAGCGCTGTCATAAATGCGAACTGTGATGATAGCCATTTCTCAACGAGTGACGTAGAAAAATATGCTATCTATTTCTTCTTTTGCAGAGGGATTATGGCGGCCCCCTCGTGTGTCAGGATGGTGAGATCAGGGTTATTGTGGGAGTGAGCGTCCATGGCAGAGGCTGTGCTCGGGCCAACCAGCCTGGCATCTTCATCAACGTGCCCTTCTACACACAGTGGATCTACAAGGTCTTCAAATATTACCCCAACCCTGAGATCGCCTAGGGGCTCGACAGAGGCTAAAAGAGAACCGGGGCCCTAAATCAAACCTAGAGCCTCTGCTTCTGTAAATCCAGCAATGCACTCAGGCCACCATGTTTTTCATACCTACATAGCCCACAGATCAAGAATCTGATCTGAGGATGCACTCTTAATAGATGAATGGGTGGGGAAACACTGTGAACAGATCATAACCAGAAAGAATCATTGATGGGGGATTGATGGTAATTATGAGAAGAAAAAGTTGACACTGTTCATATCTTAGAAATGAACTGCTGGAGCAGCTACTAGTAAAAGAAGGGACCCGACATAAGTCGAACGTTACCGTAACAAAGCAAGATGTCTTTGATGGAGTTGGGAGCAGACCAACACAAATTTAGTGTCATCCATTTTTCATGGTTTTCTTTTGGTAGCAAATCCACCAGGGTGGTATGTGTGCATGTGAATATTCTTGATTCCTGGCATTACTTGAATGTTTTGAAGACCAAAGTGCAGTGGTTCAGCAGCTCCCTCTGTAGAGTACATCAATGGGCCACTTAGAGAACTATCCAGTGGTAGGGCAATGTTAAGGGCACTCTTACCAAGCATCTCCAGGGGCTTAGATAAAGTGGTCCTTACTGTACATAGTATTTTAACGAGTGTATTTGTGACACTCTAACGGTGATTTGGGTCTTATAGATCTGTGACAAGAGAAATGAATGTCGAGGTAGGCAGATAAATGATGTACAGTGCGTTATCTACATTTCAGCTTTCTGTCAAGTTTCTGTCTCAAAATAATGTCGGAAACACCCAAATAAACTTCAGTATTTTAATGTTATCACGAAGCCACACAAAGACTGTATATATGAACATGCTCTTTGCATTCTGTGTAGAAAGGAATGTGTGCGTAGTCAGCCTTTGTAGGATTTGAAAAAAAAAGCAGAAAATGTAACATTAATGTGTACACATGTGCTCTTTCTATACAAAATTGAATATTTCCTTAACGCTATGTGTTAATTCATTTTGTTTGTGTGTCTGTGTGAGAGAGAGTGAATGTGTGTGCATCTGTTTTTATACACACTTCTGCAGCACTGTCCATATGCAAAAAGAAAACTGCAGGAGTGTGTGTGTGTGTGTGTGTGTGTGTGTGTGTGTGTGTGTGTGTGTGTGTGTGTGTGTGTATTTGCATTTGAGTCAGAGCTGAATGAATTATGCTCTCCCCACACTCAGACCTTGGCAGACCTCCAATTCCAATCCACTCTTGATATTAGCGTCACAAAGTCTGTCACTTCAAACTTTGTCATGGAAAAGAAGAGATGGTCTTTGGAACTGTATTGTCTGTAATGGAGGCTTCACTGAGATGACTGAATGGCCCTTGAAACAAATTAACACATCTCGTTTAGCGGTGTAAATGATTGAGATGGCTTTATATTATAACTAGATTATGTTTGCAAGAGTGAGCAAGTGTTTCTCTGCGGATGTGCGCACACTGAAAGATGCTGCAAGCTGCTATATTCTACAGGTTGTACAGTACTGTCTAATTTTCTCTGTATGTACATTCACTATAAAATTCAATGTCATCTTATCCAATATGCTAAAAGTTAAACCCAATTTCAGCAATTATTTGAAATGTTTTATGATGTCTGTCACTATATTAAATGTTGTTGTTTTTTTTAATCAATGAGATTCGCCTCCATTTCATGTTTTAAATGTTGCATTCTTTGAATGCCCCATTTCAGTGTTCTGAATGCAAATGTGTATGGTCTCAGTCCTCTTGCTGTATAATTAAGTCAAGGCTGTTGTGCTTCCCCACCAGGAGATGGCACCACAGTAGCACAGAGACTATAAAGATGTCTCCATAATCTTACTAATCTCCCTCTCTCTCTCTCTCCCTCTCTCTCTCTCTCTCTCTCACACACACACACACACACACTCATCCACTAACATGCACACACACACGCACATAATTACCCACAGCACCCATTTCAGCCTTGTACCTGTTCTTGATCAAGTACAGCGGCAGTATTCTGCTGTCACCCTATTCAGTTTAATAGACAGAGAGTGAAAGATAGATACGAGGGGAAAACGAGTGTGTGTGTGTGTGTGTGTGAGTGTTTGTGTGTGTGTGTGTGTGTGTCAGGGAGTGAGAGGAGGAGTGAGTGAAGGTGAAAGAGCGCAGGAAAGCGGGGACTGAGAACTGGAGATTAATCGTGCTTCCATTGATGCAGTATTAAGGAACTTATGGAGCAAGCAGAAAATACATGGGGATCGACATTTTCCGTTGCCATGCACACTGTGTGCACTATGCACTCATGCTGACACAACACACACGTATAACATACACACATGCACACACACACACGAACAGGGCGTTCTGTGATAACAGCCACTATAGGAGCATCAAAGGGAGATGAAGTGTAAGAAGTTTGCTTTAATCTTCAGGTCAGCTGGATGGACAGAAAGACAGAACATGTAGACACAGACAAGAAGACAGACAGAAGCACAACTGCAATCACACACACACTCTTACAAAAACGCACACACACTCACAGACTGAGTGGCTGACTTGACCCTGGCTCAGTGCACCGTGAGATCTACAGCATACATGAGGCTAATGATCCAGAGAACATGGCTTATGTCAGGGCTGTTCATGCTGGCGTAAAAGCATTTGTGTGTGTGTGTGTGTGTGTGTGTGTGCGTGACTGTGTGAGAGAGAGGGAGATAGAGAGAGAAAGGGAGAGAGTGTGTTAGAAAGACAACAGACTGAGAAATGCACCTTCACTCAAGAACCAAAGGGCTCTGTCCCCCAGTTGTCCAATTTACCAAAATGGCTTGAATACACATGTTTTTGAGTTACATACATGATACATATGTAAATGACTCTTATGGTAGATGCATCATCGTTAACAAAGTGAATGATCAATATACAAACAAGAATAAATTCTTTATAACCTTCATTCAAGCAGTTACAAGTCAAGAAAAAAATAACAGCATAAAGAGTAAAGGGAGACAGGAACAGATGTTTTTTTTGTGGCATCACAGCGACAGTATGAATTTTCAGTATGTTGAAAGGTTGTGTTTTCCCCCCTCTTCCAAACCTGTGATGCAGTTTGGCACACAGAGGGGACAAGTACAGCTCGTACCCAAGAACTCACCTGTTGTGCTGTTCATGCACGGGTGCAACGGATTCAGACTGAGTCGGTGGAATGGATAAGTGTGGCATTTCCAGATAAATTTCAAGCTAAATCTCTAGCTGGCTGGCCATTGAAATTCAAACAAAGTAGCAGGGTACTCTCACATGCTGCCACAGTTGGCTGCTGATTGCATGCAGAGATCTAAGCGCGACTGGTGGCGCCTCAGTCCCTCCGTATGTGTGTGTTACGTGAGCGAGGGAGAGCGAGTGGTTGAGGGAAAGAGGGAAAATGAAAGAGAGAGAGAGAGAGACTGATTATTCCAGGGAAAGGCTTTTATAAGCCACAGGACTCCCATTACAGATCATTGAGCTTCAGACTTAGTTAAGAATATCTTTCATAATCTAATTGGGTTGTCTTTGTAATGTCATTTAACCTCTTTTTAGGCACTTTATCCCATCTCTGTGGACTCTTCAGTTTTAGGACTCTGTGTATGTGTGTGCATCCTAAGTGTCACGTGTAGGATTACTACAGTTGAGGCAGAAGGGAGTGTGTGTGGGATGATAGTAAAGCTTTTAAAATAAATGATCCTTCCCATATCAGTATTTCATCCTGTAACTTGACACACCTTTCTATCCCCACACTTAGTTTACCATTAAGATGATCCTCACTTTTCAAAGTTAAAAACCATCAGACAGTTGAACACAGCAAAGAGACTATATAAGTGGTTGTCCTTTCATACACTCCTCTATATACAGAACATACAACATCAGATTGAATAGTAGCATTTGTATCCATGTGTATGGAATTTCCCCCAACTTAAAAATGCACTTCCAGACTATTGTGTCCCTTATTAAGATTCCTTCCAACGTACAAAATAATATTTCATTGAGCTTGCCAGAAATTTTAGGGCAATCTATATATGCAGCGTACACAATAAAGCACAACGCTCGTGAAATCAACCGTCCAAATCAAACCAAGTGTTCAATAAACTCGCTGGGGACTGACAGACTAACTGCCTGACTGACGTCTCGTTGAAGAAATGCTCATGTGTGAGATGAGGCGTGCAGCAAGCAAACTCGAGAAGAAAATGGGCAGCAAATAGTCATTAATCACTTGCAGTGAAATGAGCTCATTTGGGCTGTTTTCTGCAGCTTTTCCTTTGGTATAGTGGACGATCTCATTACACTTTTTATTATACATATTAGTTTCATTTCTCAGATGGATTATCAGCGACATTCACGGCCCTGACCACAGCATTTAGAATTTTTTTCTTCTTACAGGTGCTGTAAAGATGACTTTTTTTATATTAACAGTGGATGAAATGTTCATGTATAATGTGAAAGAGGTCACTCAAAATGAAGAAGCACAGGAATTAGCACCTGACTCTGCAGTTCCCCTCTGAGCTGCAGTGTTTTAGCGTGTTTCTCCTCAGTGTTTTGGTTCACTCTCATCAACCTTGTTTCCAGGTACAGCAGGAAGCTATTTTCAGCGAAAAAGCTCCACTCTAATCCCACCTGTCCAGCACCAAATGGCAGACAGCCAAAACTGACATCTACTGGTGATAACAGTGGAGCATATAATAGCTAAATAGTTAGATATTACCCTCAGGAATTTGTGGAGGCCAAAACAGAGCTACAAGTAGAGCGAATGTTGAAGCTGAACACATGTTGGCGACAGCTTTCTTACTTTAAACAACATGACAGAATAAATCTGACAAGGAAAGGCAGGGAAGGAATGGGAAAGACAAGAAAGAGTCAGTGATATCTGCAGAGATGAAAAGGTGAGAGGTAATTTGCTTCCAACAATCGGACGTGTAGTCACAAACACTGAGCTTCCATCCTAATTATGGGTGCACATGTTTTTCAGTACTGTAGCAGCTTGCTTTCTAATCATACAGCTAGACTGAAGCAGGCTTGCCAAGTCCTGTTTCATGTGCATTTGGAAATCCAGTTCCTAATGTTACCACAACTCAACCCTTGGTCGGTTTTGAGACATCTTATAGGAACAGCCATGGGTTATCTCAGTGTGGTCCTGTTGTTTAGAAAAGCTACCTTGTGTCAAAAAATTCCTGCTTTATATTTCTGGAATTAGAAAATCTGGCAGAAAGAAGCATGAGTAAAGTGCTATATCTTTGCTCAGAAACTGCTTTGCAAACACCCCGGAGAAACGCAGTTAATCCCCAACTGTTCAAATGAAGCTGCTCATCGGCCAATAAATTGACATTATGTTCATACTGGGCAGCAACCAGGTGTGGATACATATAAAGCCCCAGACTCAGTCTTTACTTTTCATAACACACATGGTTAAATAGAGGATTAGATTTCAAATGCTTAGAACTGGGGATGAAATGTTCTGTCTTGAGCAGTATTT
Source organism: Chelmon rostratus (assembly GCF_017976325.1). Classification (NCBI taxonomy): domain Eukaryota; kingdom Metazoa; phylum Chordata; class Actinopteri; order Chaetodontiformes; family Chaetodontidae; genus Chelmon; species Chelmon rostratus. The sequence goes on along the minus strand of NC_055663.1, from coordinate 14,283,339 downwards.
TCACCGGTGCACACAGAATTTTGGTTGTCAAGCTCAGATAATTTAGCCTCACAAAACCTTGCCTGCGGTTCAATCTGAGTCCTTTTTTTTTTTCTCCGTGACATCTCAAGGTCTGGATCAATGGGTGCGGTAAATCAGTCGCCGTGGCAGCGGCTGTGTTGATATTAATCATTAGTTATTCAATCAGGGCCCCAGGAGGCAACACGACAGACTGAGAGACAGACAGGCAGGCACGCAGACACACAGCAGGGTGAATCATCAGAGGTAGGGGAAGGCTGGGGGACATTAAACGGCACAGTCTGGGAGATCATTGAGTCTCAAAGTGACATCCAACTTCCAAGTTTATGCCCCAAAAGTCTTCTTCACGTCAAAAAATGACTTTCCATATGGAAAACTGACTTGATGATGATGAGATTTCTTATTTCTGCTGGCATATGTCTGCACTGTCTGTCATGTAATGTAACTTTTCATACAGGTTTTTTTTTCAAGCGATGTATTCTGTACAATCTCATCCATTATGCTGTAACATGCATTTTTAAAAGGAAGTGATCAGCTATTCCACCAATCTTTTGTCTGTCAAACTGTCTGACAGTCTTTTGCCTCTTTCCCTTTCACCTTGCCACTATCTGTCTGAGTCTTTCTATCAGAGATGCAGGGATGTTTTATCTGGGTAAAGTACACCACAGTGCAGTAATATCTCCCGAGACAGCCAGGGAGCTGATAGGTATCACTCTACAAACAGGCTGTTCCTCCCAGGACTCTACACAGAGATAATGTGCTGCTTTCTCTTCCTCCTATTTTCCCTTCTGTCTGTCTCTGCCTTTGACTCCGTATCAGACCGTCTTTTCCTTTTTTTTCAGTCTGTCTGCGTCTCTCTCCACCTCTCTCTGTATGAATCCCTCTCTCTGTCTCCCTTTTTCTATCTATCTCTCTCTGCCAGGGTGATCTCATGGGGATAGAGGTGTGTTACCTCTCCCAGTTGGAGATTCTGCAGATATTAGCCTTCTGTGTTCTGTCTCACCCAGGCTGGAATTAGAAACACCACCCCCTGTGTGAGTGCTGTGTTCAGGTACAGTGGAATTGCACTGCTGAGGATATAGGTGCGTTTGCGTGCATTTGTGTTGGGTGCCAGCTGTCCTACAGTGTGTGTGTGTGTCTAGTGCGTCACCCCGCTTTCTCCGGCCCAGGTTCCCAGCTGTGTTCGGCATATGGTAACCATGGAAAACAGGCTACAGATAAGGCTATGTATGCCACCAACTACACTTTGACGTCATCGACCTCTTCTCCTCTCCTCCTTTGCTTTTCTTCAACCCTCCTTTTATATAGAACATTTTTTCTTACAGAGCAGATTGACCCGCACTGTTGGATAAACTCACAAAATAATTAGTTCAGAACAGTAAAATATCTTTAGACCACCATGTCTGATGTGTCCACTGTATTTAACAAGTATTTGATGCACATTTCTTATTTACAATCTATGTCTAATGAATTTCGACAATTCCACTGATGTAATGCAGGAATTTTCACTCTTTCACTCTAAATAGTCCCACATTTTCTTGTATGTTGTAAAGGTAAATATGAACAGTATGTTGTGTGGAACTGAGCCATGCTGGCAGCTTTGTGAGGCTGTTCTTACACCAGGATCAGACTACAGGCTTTGTTTGTCTTTGATGATGGTCACCGTGTCAGACCTAACGATCACAGCGCCATAAACTGTTGCCGTGTCTTCACAGCACGTCTCATTTCACAATCACGCATGAGGTCAGACATCATCGGGGAGGCGGGTGAAGCAACTGTCAATCAAACTAACAGACTGACTGGCGTTGTGTGTGATGCTGGCAGTCTTTTGTAGTGAAAAGAAAGAAAAAAAACTATAGCATTAAAAGCAAATGCAAGTGGCAGTGTAAACTACAGCCCATTCGGTCATTATTTATACATGTACTGGGTAGCATCCGGATAACAATTACAACAGGTACAACGACATACAGTTATTTTGTTTCCATATTTATTTATTGTACAAGGAGCAGGCTTGACTGTTTTGGCTGCATCAAACAGGCTACTTTAACGTTAGATCTGGAATTAGTAATAATAAGCATATTCCAGCAGTTTGGACCAGGGATGATGTAATGACAGCATAGCCAGCTTCTCGCTAGGCTAAGGAAGTACTTCCGCTATTTCTCGCCAACATTTGTCTTTTTCGACTTGGTCATGGTTCTCACTTGAGGAAATGTCAAACAGGCAGGGGTATTGTTGCCACAGCCCAACGAACTTTTCCTCTCTTTCACTGTCCCGCCTGACAGCAGCGATCTCAGCATCCCTCCTCCTCCTCGCCATAGTCACCTGACAGTGCTCTGCAGAGAGCACCTGATTGGTCATCGCTCAGGAACATGTCGTTGGAGGTGTCACACCAGGCGTGTCAAGAAAAAAATTCTGACATGCTAGTCTTTTCGCCATGTTGTCATGGGGGGTCACGAGGCGTCCCAGACGTTGCATGACAAGTTGTTTAGCATGTCATGCTATACAGCCACGACGCTTGTAATTGGTCGGCCACAACAAAATCATTTCAAAATCTGGCTAGATTACTGTAGTCTCATCCAGGCATTAGGCACAACAGTGCTTTGAGCTATATGCTAATACCAGCGTGCTAACATGCTTGTAAAGAGTGTTGAATGTTAACATTCTGATCCTAGGCAAGTATAATGTTTAGTATGTTCACTACTTTTGTGTGTGTGTGTGTGTGTGTGTGTGTGTTGTCATCACACATTGTGAACTCTACTCACTAATCGTTCCTTTTAAGACAGGGTCAAAGACTGCTGGCCCAGCACTGCCCTTTGAATTGGCTCACGGCAACACACTTAAAGTAATTTGTGCTCTGCTCATTTATCGAACGGTGGTACAGAAACCTCTTCCTCTTGTTCCTGTCTCTCCTCTCGCTCTCTTCCTGTGGCTCTCACTGAACCCTGAGCCCATATGAATAATGTTGGTAGGTGTCCTTTGAACTTGAGTAAAGAGAACAGTGCTCTGTGACGATCGTGCCTCCTCCCCACTGTGATATACGGCACAAGCCCCCCTCCTCTAGCAGAGACTGACTGTGCTAATGTGAAACCTTGGAGTAAACTGCTGTGCTGAAAGGCTGAGGACTGCAGGGTCTTGTGGTCACATGGCTACATCTCCAACTATAGCAAAGGGGACAAGCTATGGATCCAAATGCTCGGGGCCATTATGCACCTTGTCTATCCCCACGGCCTCAGCAAAAATGAGCTGAATGATTTTAGCTGTTAATATGATAATCAATTATACATGTGTCAGAACTAATGGCCTCAGCCAACACAAAAGGACATCAATGTTGAACTGAAAGACCAAAGGAATTATTAGAGGAAGCATTATTTCCCTAGGATACTAGAGAGGATTAAACTCCAGGGCTTGTGGGAGACTGGAATTGTTTTTCCTCTCCCTGGGGTTATCTCAGGTAACAACTATTCAAGTATTATTAAAGAGCTAAAAATGGCCATACAGTTATAGCAACCTGAATTCAGGCGCCAAGGGGTGTTTGCCTGTGTGCGTGTGTGTGTGGGTGGTGCGTGTGCGTACGTGCATATGCCACGACTGTGCGTGTGCCTTTGCATTCATGTGTGAGGATGCCCTTGGAGACTCGTGTTTGTGTGTGCGGCGCTGTGTGTGCTGATGGAGGCAGTTGGTAGTCGGGATATGTGTCTAAGAAGAAATCAGGGTGAGAAGACCTCCTTAAATGTGCACAGCTCTGCAGAAAGCAACTTTGGCATTTTGTGCTGGAGCACAGCAAATAAGCACCCGATAAGTAGGTCTATTTTGTCACTGCAAACACTGCATATATTCCACCGTGTTGAGCAGTATTTTTCAGCGATATTTTGTTTGTTGTGCATTCAGAATGCGCAATCTGCTCCAAATATGGTTTGTGTCTGTCACCGCACGTTATCAAATCAAGTCTTTTATCTCTCCCTCTGCAGTTTCTGAGTTCATTACCGTGCCACTACTTCATGATTAAATGTAGGATTTAACTGACATGTACATAAACACACAGCCACACTCAGACACACTCAGACATAGACCACATGAGCTAAGTGACAGCACTCTACAGGGCATTTGTACCCAGAATGTCTCCCTTCATGTGGATTGACCTCTTTCTTTTCCTCTCCGCTCTGCTCTCTCTTTTATCAGCCCCCACTTCCATGCAGCTATTCAGTCTTTTATTATGGCATTGACTGTGCTCTCTTTAAATGTAAACAAGATTTAATGTCTTTTTATGTATGTTCATGTGTGGTGGTACTGAGAGGCAGAGTGCTTCGGACATGGAGGAAATCAGGTCAATCACCAGCACTGCTCATTATCCTGCACTATAATGGCAGACATCCACAGACATGGATGACATTTATTGCTACTCCCGATGATAGTTAGAAGAGCACAGCAGCTGCGTCTTTGTGTCTGTTGGAGCTTGTATGATATATTAATCTCTTCAAGTCGATGGCTGCTTCCTTGTGGACATACAGTAAATACAACTGTACAAAGTAAGTGCACATGTGAGCACGTCCCCCGATCTGTCTTATGATCGTTTGAGTGAGTGCGGTATGTGTCCACAGCATCTGCCTGCGCTCTCGCATGCATGCATCAGTACATGTATGCATGTCTTCCCCTTCAGGCCATACTCTCTGTGATCTCGTCCTTACTGATCCGATGCGGGTTGAGTGCTGGTGACCTTGTGGAGTCTCACTGGTGCCTGATGCCAAACGAGCTGCTGGCTCGACTCAGATCTCCTGCTACATTCACACTGCTGGCTGTTTAACTTCCCAGGTCTGCTTCATGTCTTCCATCCAAGGCATCAGCATGGGGAGGACACTCCAGCATATGTCGTGTGCCAGTGGTTCTGCCACCACTGGATGCGAAAGTGTTGAATCTTGTTGTAACTAGCTTTACTTTTCGGTTTTAAATGAAACTATTTATTAATACAAATAACTATCAGCTAACAAACATATGCCATATTGTGTACGTTACTCTGTCTTACCTTTGAGTGTCTTCTGAGGCAGGCAGTATGCGTCACACTGAGTGCTGACTGTGTGTGACTAAAGCTGATGTGAGTATTACTACACAGCTCCACAGCTACCTGTGTTCTTGTCCCTCCTCCCTGGCCTGCTCCCTGGTGAGAGCCATTGAGTTCACCTGAAGTTCGCTGCACTCTGTGAAATCTTGTCTGTTGGCGTTTGTGTTGCGATTAGCCTGCCAGGCTGTAGAAAGCCGCGGGCCCTTGAGTACTTGATTGCATTCCAAATGAGCCTCCTCTGTGTTACTTTCTAGCCCCCCACCCCCTCGTCCCCTCTCTACTCCACTTCCTTTTCTAATGTTAGTTTTGGTTCCATTTTTTTACACAGTGTGTTTGTTTGCAAGAGGGTCTTCTAGCCCCCATTGAGACTGTCAGCTTAGTTCATACCACTCATGGGTTGGAGAAATGTCCAGTTATTTATCTCTCCTAGGGAATGGGTTGGGAGAATAGAACAGAGATAGCAAACATTGCTTGGGCCTGATCATTTTCATGCAGATCTGATCTGTGGAGATGTTATCTCTGAAAAGGAAATAAATGGCTGCCTCTTTATTTATTCAGCATCATTCAGGATGGTAAGTCCTGAGTGGCAGCAGTATTTAATATGTATTAAGTGGCACGTGGCTACAACATAGTGGTGGCATCACCTAGTATCATGATAATTTGGAGCACTATCTGTTTACATTTGTGTTTCCACTCTAGTGTTAATGGAGATTGGAAGGCAGTAGCTTTACCTGAAACCAAAACTGTGCCCAGCACCGTGACTCTACTTTAATACCTCCTGATGTTGGCTGGCCATCATACTGAAATGAGAGGCGCCGCGTTAGCACCTTTCCACAGTTGGGCAAGCCACAGGCAGACGCAAGGTGCTTATGTAACAGGCCACTGTGTAAACACATAACACCCATAGGAAACCTAGAAACACTACCATCTGGCAAATGAGCAATCCCAGGATTCGCCAACACCACCAGTCACCACCATGCTGACAAGCAGAGAGGTGAAGGCTTTTTGTTTATTATATAATTACATTACTATACTGCTCTGTAAGATTTATGATGCTATAAGCTAAAACTGTGTGCTTTTTTCAACCACAGCAGGCAACTGTTGTGTAAATACATGGACACAAGTCTCATCACCTGGACACGGGACAGATGAAAAGTGACTCTCTGCTTGGACAGAGGTCGGCCGTGTTTCCTGTCACTGAAACAAATGAACAGCTCCTCCGAGCATGTTTAAGAGGCTGACTGCTCCACATAGCATGTTCTACATCGCTTATCTGTCATTTTAAGGTCAAGTGCGGATAAACAGAGATGTGATCTCATAAAATCCATTTTTAGAAAAGAGATTTCACAAGCATCACAAGGACCTTATCACAGCCTCTCAGAGCACCGTATATTTAAAAGAAAATGCCCAGGACACATTTTCATTCCTTTAAACTGTGCACAGGATCTATTTTATTTATATTTATATGTTTAAAAGTTCTGATCAGCTTCATATGTAATGTTCTGATACATACCTGCAATGTTACTGAAAGATTTAATGTGATTTTGAAGGTAGTTGAGCCTTCGACTTGTCCTTTTTCAGAAGAATCTCTTTATCTGTAAATGTGTGTGGGTGTGTGTGTTTGTGTGTATATGTATGTCTCTGTTATTGTAGTCAAAACTGGGATTTATCATAGTGTTGTTGGAGGACTCACATTGCCCCACTTCTCTCCTCTAACCAGCCTGCACCCTGTTGACCGTTTGCCTCAGATGTCTCTGCCTCCTCTCAAAATAAGCCAGTGCACTCTCCGGACAAGTTATAATGTAATGTGTTATGTAATATCGGTTAAAAAATATCACACTCAAAAGCATGTGACCTTCAAAAACAGCAAAACTGAGGGGGAGATGGTTATGCAGAAGATAAAGAAACAGGAAGAGGGAAATCTATTTGGCCACTCTCAGCCAAGTTAAAATAAGGATATACAGAGCTGTGGGATTCTTTAGCAGTGACACACACCGACTTTAACCCTGCATGAAAAACGCCTTCATGTATTTGAACGAGGCCAGTATGTCGACCCAGGGGGGCGTCTAGTAAAACAGGTGAACCAGGCCAAACTATTGCCAGGTCATCTTCTGGCAAGTGATGGCCAGTCAGATATGGGCCAGATACTCCTTCAGAATCATGGATCTATTACTAGTTCTAGTTCTCATTTTATGTCTCACTGTTATCTGAATGCTGGAAGTCACCACTGGGCTGAGCAAAGAGGGGCCTGTACACAAAAACTAAAGCCTGATAAAGAACTCATGACAAGAACAAAAAAGTAGTTCCAAAACCTCATTGTGCCTTGTGTATTACACCTGAGTGTGAAGTCTGGCTTGAATCCAAATCCTGGTTTTCCATAGGACAAGACGCACAGGAACTCAGGGGATCCCCAGTGACGCTGCCATGACGCCACCAAGGACACAACAATCAACGACACCTCCATCACCTTGCCTTTCCATGCAACGTTAAGTTGATTTCAGGAGATGTCCCGCTTCTGATTAGACTTGGAACTTTAATTAGCCTTGGCAACAGTGCTTTAACTCGCTTAACGACTATGTTTACCAAACGCATTTTGACCCTGGAACAGATCAGCTGTGCGTGTAACCGTGATTTCACTTACCTGCAGTAGGTAGATATGAATTCCCTGTTTTCTTCAAGAAAGGGAAGGATAACTTCTAGGCCCCACTCCCTTTCAATGAAGTCGACTTACCACTGTTTCCTCTGCTGCTTTTGAGGACTAGCCTGCCATTAAACAGCTGACGAAGTGACACAAGATGATGAAATGCTGCGAAAAGTAAATGCTGTGAAAGTAAATTTGATTGTTGCGTTTTACTGTATTGTGAAATTAATGGACCACCAACCTACAAAGTTTTGTTTATTGCTGCTTTGAAATATTCCAATCATTGTGTCTGCTGCTTCTTGTGAGCTTAGCATATTACATTGATTGCGTGTCCCACGCTGTCATGCTTTGCGTTTGTTTTTTGCCACGATGTTAAGCCAGCAAACTGCATTTTATCGGTTAAAGGATCAGTGCCACGGCTGACGAACCTAAGTTCGCATGCTGGGTTTCTGAGTGATAAACGAGACAGTTACTATGTCCTTATGCAGCATGTAAGATCTCTTTTCTTCCCCTGAGTGCCTTTCTCTCTCTCCTTTACTAACACACACATGCACCTTTACCCACATTCATACACTTTGAGTGTAAGGATAGTGTGGTAGCATAACTCAGTTTTGCTCCCCACCATCTCGTTATCAGAGACATGTAAGCACGTCCTCCATTGTAGCTTCTAAAGCCGCCACCATGTCGCCATCTTGCTTTCTGTCTCTCTCCCTTTTCCCTCTTCCCCTCACACACTCACAACCACACACACTCACATGCCATACACTTGCTTGCTGTCTTTTTGCCTATTAGTGTAGTTGTTTGTGCTGTAGTAGGATTATATAGATAGATTATTGATTGGTGATCAGTACTGTCAAATAAATGCTGTTGTACATTAAACTGTCTGTTGTCTGTTATTATTTGTGCATATGTGTTGGGGTAAAAGCTGGTCGTGAAGGTCAGTACTCAAAATCAACACTGATCACCTGATAAATGTAAAATGGTATTTTAAAAATTGCCATTGTAAGTGAACAACTCTTTTATGAGACTGCATCCAAACTGTTATTAGTCCCTGATCTCTAGCTGGTTCCCTATTATTATTATTGATTTTTACTAATATTAACACAGTTATCTGTCTTATTAACTACCCTTAATATCTGTCAGTACCAAAACTTGCTCGTACTCCCAACACTAAAGCAACACAACCCCACCAATGCAACCCCTTATATTTAAAGGCAGGATTGTTCTTGGTCTGAATGCACACTATAGTGTGAACTGAAATACAAGATTAAAATGTTTGATGCAACTATTTGAGTAAATTTGGAGTGAGAACACATCAGCACACACTCACACACAAACACAAACACACACCAGCACTGTCATCCGTGTCAGCTCTTAGGGCAGGGTGATTGGGATGGATGGGGTTAGCTGCAGCAGTTGCCTAGTAACAGTGTGGTTGACCAGGGGCGTGTTTGTACCGGTGGTCGGGGCAAGGTGGGGGTACAGGTCATTGAGATAATGAGTGTGCTCAATAGTCTTTACTGCATCAGTCAATTCTTGTCAATTACCTGTTATCTCTGCTTCAGCACAGTGTAATGAACATTTCCATTGAAGAGCTATCAGTCAAGCAGAGATACGATTGAAATTTCTAGGAAATACAATTGAATTTTCTTTGTTTTTGCTCACATCCATGAAAACAATGAAAACTTAAACGTCTCCTTCTACACATTTAGAGCATGTTTGCAGTCAATAACATCTATTCATCATTTCATACAGTGTATTGAATTCCTTTCATAGCACGGTGGTAACATTGACTGAAAAATATGAGAATTTGTCTGCAGTATTGGTGCTCTTCATTTTCAGTCAACTCATACAAAAGGCAATACATCACTCCTATATTTCTAAACATTGTTGTCAAATAATCTAGCCTTAGGATTCATAATTATCCATGGTCAATAAATCAAATCTTCAAATTAAACTACTCTAATTTATTCTGTGAAATGAAATATGCAGGAAGTGCACTTTAAAAACACAAAATGTGCACAGACTGAACTGAACTATTAGCTTGAAACCTAATGAAAAAAACATGCAATGGCACAAAAATGCTGGTTTTATTAAGAGCAACAATATATCTAATACATAAGCAAACCGTATCAACAACAGGTAATCAGTCAGGTAATCAAACAGGCCATCACCTCAATCAGTGACTGTATTTTCTCGTCTTGTCACTCGCATTCAAAACGCTTGGCCAGAAAAAATGGGACTTGCATGCCAGTGATTTGTCATGGTAAGTCAAAGTCTTAACTATTGTACCACAGTCATACTCAGTCATGTCTTTGTTTGTTTTTGTCCTACTTGTGCACCTTTTTGAAAAAACTGTAAAGCTGAAAGGTATTTTTCAAAACAGGATTATAAAACCAGATAAGTGCAAAAACAATTATGCTCGTGATAATACTGTATATCCTGGTGCTCCTGATTTGCATCTGTAACACAAAATGTGAATATTAGCTTTAGGAGCATGATTCAGTCATGCATATTGATGGATGATAATAATAATCTTGCTAATTCTGCTTTGTAAAATACCCCCTTGGGGATGCTTTCTGTTTTTGATAAGTGTGGCTTCTCAGGATAGGCTTTGATGGCTTCATGCTATTATGAGACTCCTTGAAACTGCATTGCAAAAATAAGTACACTCTACTGTTTTTGTCAGAACAAAAACAGTTTTGCTCTATTTCACACATGCTTCACTCTCTAACAGACTCAACATAAGGTTTGACCTTGCACATACTACACATGCACCGAGCATGACCAGCTGATACAGATAAGCCTTACGAGGGCTGTCCCTATAAAAGAGCAGTAGTGACCTCATTCATAATTCACTCTTCTGCAGCAACTCCAACATAATGGACAACTGGCCCTAAAATGTCAGGATTGGAGGGATCTGGTGGATGCCCTGCACTCCCTGGATGGATCCTTTGGTGCCTTTATCTTGGACTCTAGTCATTGCTGCCAGAGGGAGCCACAGGATCTTGTATTTGGCTGCGCCTCCTGCTATGGCTTCCAATCCATATCTGGCTGAATGAAGTCAGCCCCAGCAGCCCACCCTGATGGTGATGAAGGTGACAAGGAGCATGAGCATGACAACTAGGAGGACGCAGTGGTCACACCTCCCAACCAGCCAAGCACAAGACACGATTGGTAGTAAGATGGCCTGGCCCTCTAGCCATTTTCTGGAGGCCCCTTCAACATCAACAATGTAAGTGCCCCTACCTTCTAACTAATGCATCATCTAGTCTCCTGTCCTCTTCCTCGCTCCCTAACAATGTCCTCTGACTGGGAGACCTGGAGTGTCACAATTCAACTGTTTGACACATGATTTGAATGATCAAATGTGTGAGGGCAGCACTAGAGAAGAACAAGCTAGCAAGCTGCAGTGAGAATTTGATTTGTTTTGATTTTGCTACTGCAGTGACTTACGGCTCGTTAAACCTATGACAGCTATGCTGCACTGAAAAAAAACGTGTTTCCAAATAAAAGCACTTGAAGGCAAAACCTTGACCCATTAGGTTGCAACCTACCCAGTTAGAGTGACAGGTCTAAGAGACGTCCTTCATTAAATAAAAACATTTGTCAGCCTATGCAGACTTTTACCGTGGCACCAACACAAACACAAACAAAGTGCCTGGCTTGTGCCGTTGTGGCGCCACCCAAAAATAGATCTTATTTTGCTGTAAGGTGGTTCAGATTAAAGCATCCTCTAAATGGCTTGCATTATCTTAATTGTCCAATCTTGTTCTTTCTTTTCTTTGTTTCTGAATAGCAAACACACACAACACATAAAAGATTGCTTGTTTTTTGGGATCAAACAGATTACTCTTTAACAAGTAACAGCAACAAAATGCCTTCAGATACCAAAAATGTTGAGGATGTCTACTCCAATGATTTAAACTGATGCATGCAGCCAGTGATTTTTAAAGTAGACTCTGAGATGCTGCGCCAGCATCAGAGTGACTACACCTGAGGCTTGTCTGTGTCTGGAGCCCTGGTTTGAGGTTGACTCTATGTGTGTGTGTGTGTGTGTGTGTGTGTGTGCTCATGCAGTAGGTGAAGAGTTGGGTTAAGGTTAGGTTCAGGCAAGCAGTGCTTATGGTTATGGTTAGGGTAAGTCTCCAGGAAATGAATGTAAGTCTATGTACATCCACAAAGAATGTGTCCCTCTCAAAAACCTATTGACCTAACACCACCGTGTGTCATTGGCAGAGGTCATGTCAGAGAGGTGATCTTTATCTGTTGTGCCTGATCATGTCCACTATCTCCGCCTCTGTGTCACAATTCAAGATAGTGCCTATCTCAGCTAAGGATGATGGTGTGGCTTAGGCTGCCTTTGTAGCTCAGAGACCAGAGGACACTTAAGATTTATCAAGATTTCTGCATTTACATAAGTCAGTGTTTAACCTTGTTACGCGTGACATGACAAAACCAGGGGCTACGGGCGGGAGAAACATTTTCAAGCGGTTCAGACAGTGCATCACAACAGTGAGGCTGCTCCGGATTGAAGGTTGTCCCAGGAACACACACATGCACAATCCCCAACCCTGTAACAATAACAGACCTCTCGTCTTGGAGGTGCGTCTGTGTGTCTGTCTCTGTTGCAGGGGTTCTCGTGTCCCTGTTGGCATTAATAAAGAGTTATGAGCGTGTGAGGGACTGTGATGACTGACCTACAAACATGCATGTGCTATTAGGCCACGACCAAGTGCAATAAGAATACAAACACAGCCGTCAGGCCCTTGTTGCTACGGTGTTATGATAGTAATCATATCACTATTACATTAAAGAGACAGCAGGCTGCCCTGTCTTCATCAAGCGTCTGCTGACTGGATCTCAGTGACCAAAGTGTGGAGAGGAAAACTCATTATTATTCATAAGAGGAGAGGTCAGCTGGGGCCACAAAACACTACTGAGATTTAGATAGTGAGAGTGGGTGGAGGGACAAAGAGCGAGAGAGAGAGAGAGAGAGAGAGAGAGAGAGAGAGAGAGAGAGAGAGAGAGAGAATGTTTTCAATGAAACAGAAAAGCTAAATTGCAGCTGAGCCTTAGAGTCCGGTGAGTCATATATCTAGACAAATACAGCATGAGAGAAATGAGCAGGGGAGTAAGACAAGGAGAGTAAAAGGGAGAGAGAGGAAGGTGGGAGGGTGGGGGTGGTTTGGGGGAGGAAAGTGCCCTATGGACTTTTTAGAAATACAGGCACAGGTTTTTCTCTCCGGCAGCGTACTGTAGCGGTTCTCTTTTTACACATCCAAATGGAGAAAACAGGGTTGTTGTTTTTTTGTTTTTTTTCCAACCAGCATATACTTAGATCACTGCAAAATATCACATCTGTTTTTGTTCAGTTGTCACAATTATGTTCATGTCAGCTTGTGCATATCTGGGATTTTTTCAGACAGCAAAGCTATAATAATTAATGCAAGCAAGGATTGGACAGAAAACACAGGAGCAGCTCTCCCTCCCCTTTGATAAACAGAAATAATAATTGGCAGTTTCATTTTTCCTCAACACCAAACAGTCAAAATACACTCACTCAACTCTGGCACAGATAAAAGGATCAGGCACAAAGATTGTTCACACTGTTTTCACTAAGTTGTTCTGACCTAGCAGCTGGATTTATGTGGCAGGAGGTGCACCAAGGAGCGGGAAGGTGAGGAACAACCATCAAGTGGTTATTAAATCAACAAATGGGACAAAAAGGACATCTTACAATGTGTACCTTTCGAGGCATCTGGATTTGCGTGATCACTCGATCAGGTGACGTGAGAATTCATCTTGCTAGACTGTGGAAAGATTTTAGATGTGGCGACAATGCAACTATTCATTCGAAAACAACAACGGCAGCTCCTAAAGACGTTAGCCTGGATGGTGCTGTGATGTCAGTTATATCAGAGGTGGGGAGTATTTCATCATTGAAAGACGAGCAACTGAAGGCTTTTCTCAATGGAAAAGATAGACAGTGATAGACAGTGATAGACATTCACCTGCCAAGTATTTTCTGAAGGTGCACGTCCTTTTCCAAACAGTTTCCAAACCATCCGGTGCATCACGTTAACTATATGGCATATCCAGGAAAAAACAGTGGAGGACCAGATGATGATAGGTAGACTTGAAACAGTGGTTCAAAAGCTTTGCAAAAATATGTCAAAACATTGTTTTAAACAAGTTGCAAGGTCACATGATTTCAGCACATGAAGTTATGTTGCATCAAATTGCCTCAAATCATTTTGCAGGTTTAGTATCTTGGGGCGTCATCCCAAAAGTCAATCTGAACAAAATGAACTCTGAATGAATTTGTGGCGTTTCACAGAGAGTGAGAACATTTAGAGATTCAGAATTAATTTTTTTGGAGGAGAGAGAGAGAACATGGTGCACTGACACTGCAACTGAATATAATTTTAGAATTTCCAAACAGTGAATCGTTTTGCTAAATAGTTCACTTCAGTTTCTCCCCTGTGACAGTTAGACCTGCTGTATCACAGAAACATGCTAACACTACAAACGGTCTGTGCTAACAGGCTTTTTGACAGAACTATGCAAGTCAGGTCACACTGGTTGCTTCATGATCACCTTTCTTCTCCTTTGTCAATTCGGTTGATAATTATTCTGGAGGTAAAAGCCATTTTCTAAAATGATCTAACCTCAGACACGTTACTGGTTTGGAGGTTTGGAGAGAGTGTGCAGGTGTTATTATTTTTAATTTCTCTTCTAGTGCCGTTTTTCAGTCGCCATGCACTGAACACAGCCATACTACTTCTGGACTCACAGTCCTTTCCATTTAGAGTTCACATTATACTGTATACATTCATCACTCATGGTCACTGTCAACATAAACCCCTACAGAGTGTAAATGTCATTGTATATATTGTTTAGTGCCTCATCATTCTTTGTATATATTGTTTATTTTGATTGTGTTGATTTCTGCACTAAGTAGCTTGGCAGCTGTGGTTTTTGTCTTTTTGTCCTTGTTGATGTCTCTTTTTCCAATGCAAGTAAACTAAGTGCAATGTTTAGTCTGGAGTCAAATTCCTTGTATGTACACACATACTTATAAAGCAGATTCTGATTCTGATTATTTCTGTAGAGAGTGCACACATTTCCCAGTTTGATCAGACTTTTAAAATGAGCATGTGTCAGTCTCACAGGCAGTGATGGAGAAGGGAGGAAGAAAGAAAGGACAGAAGAGGAAGACGACTTCTCTTTAAATATTATAACTGCATTGCATGGGGAGCAAAGCATTTAATACATGCTGTAAACCGAAACAGAAATGTTACTGTCATTATTGAGAGTAATACTTTTTTATGTAGAAGAAATTGTCTTTCAAATGTACTCAGTATTGGAAATGAATATTTTTCCAGTTTCAGACTGTCTTCAACTGCTCCCGCAATAACCAGCAGGCTCTGCATGGTAAACATCACATTAATAATATTAATATGTAATATTGCCTGTTAAATAACTAAACAATGGCTGAAATAATGCCTGAAAAAACTCTGATATGTATGCACTTCTTAGCCATGCTCGCTGACTGCTTACTTTCACCAATAATATAACCCTGGACAAATTTGCTACTTCTAAACAAACAGCTGTGGGCTTCCTCACCTCTGGTTCCCGTTAGCGTTGTTGCTTTCTTCAAGATCCCGTTCAAAGTCCACCTACTGCAGTGCAGCTCAGATGAGCTGAGATGTTCTTTATAGACCTGGCCTGAAATATTACCTTGATAGTTTTATCCTGTGAGTTAAACTTGACATCCAGTTTACTGTGTTAGCTAGAAGAGCACCAGACCGCACAATGTGCCAGTATGAGTTGGTGTGTGTGCGTGTGTGCTGGCGGGCGTGCGTGTGTGTGTGTGTGTTTGAGTGGGAGAAAGAGACAGATACTACACCACTATAACTTAGGAAGGTTTGACCACTTGGTTGGATAAATAGCAATTTATGCCTCAGCAAGATATATAAGTGATATATGGGTAAGAGTTACTTTGTGCTCTCCCATCGCTCTCGGTCTCCCTCTCTCTCTTTCCTGGTGATCGTGACTGTACTGACAAAAGCTCTCATCTGGGGAAGTTGGTTGCTCTCCATGTGCAGACACCCTGGTTGCCGGGGAAACCAGCCTAAAGTTGTGAGCAAGAGGCGGCACAGGCCTCTGCAGTGCAGCAGAAAAACAGCAGCACAAGCCTGTAGTTGGAGTGACGGCATACACAGCAGCACTCATCTCGATACACACACTCTGCGTCTGGCTCTCTCTCTCTCTCTCTCTCTCTCTCTCTCTCTCTCTCTCTCTCTCTCTCTCTCCCTCCATCTCTCTCTCTCTCACCTGAAGAAATAAAACACTCACTCAACAGCTTTAGTTTGTGTGTAGGAGGATTTCACTGTGGCTGGAGCTGGTTGCTGGTTAACATCAACAAGTCACTTGGAAACCAGAGTGTGAGAAACTCCTCGAGTAAACACTTGATGTTCACTGGTCCGTGTGTAGTTGAAGCGGAAAATGTGCTATTACACGAGCGCTAAGCCAGGCAAATATACAGGAGACCAGATAAACATATTTATCCGAGGAAAACTGAACAGCACACAAGAGTATATTATTGCTTTGCCAAAGGGCACCTTGATGGTAGCATTTTTTCACACTTTCCAAGGATTCAAATCAGCAACACTCATCAACTACCTCTCTAATGTCCCAGGTACAGCTCCACTGAAAAGCATCCATGACACCAGGTGTCTGGTCGTGATTTTTAGAAAAACAAGTCACGCCATCATATGTCTATGCTTTTGAAGGGAAGTCTTGAGGCCTAGAGTATAAATTTTATGCCTCTGTCATAAGTGGAACCAGAATAGCTGCATAACTCCTCCCCCACTAGACTAGTTCTTATTCATTTGCACTTCTAAAAACACAGAGCAAAATCATGAAATGTCGCAAAATGTCGACTGAGGTGGAGAAGTTGGATTGAGAAAAATGAAAGGTGACAAAGTGCTCAGAAACCGACTCAGCAAGTAAAGCACAACCCACATGAAGCATGAAGCTTAACTCCACTGAGGAGACAAAAAATGTCGGAAGATGAAACCATCAGACCTGTGTGGAGCAATGAGGAGGCTGTGGTCTCAAAATTAATACATGAAACAAAGAAAATTTTTTTGCATCATGTTTTCTACAGTGTTTTCCACCGTTTGACTGGTGTTCATTTAATCTGATTTAACTCCTATTAGTAGTATAACTGTTGTGGATGCAAACACATTTATTTGCATTTTCTTTTCCTGATTTTCTCTAAACTCCATTAAAATGTGCACTTTATTGGGATGGAAACCTAGCTGGAGGCCTTACAACAAACAGGACTCACAATCTGCTTACATTAAGAACAAGACGAACAGTCTGCAGCCACCCTCAGTGCGGCAGTGCTTTGAGCTTTGCTCTGATTGGCAGCAAACACTGTCATCATTTTTACCATGTCAAATGTGTGGCAAGGATATTTGTTCTAACATTTCCCAGAAACATGCAAATGTGCAGTTGCTCTGATTTATACATCCTTGCATTGTATGAAAAGCAGGAAGAAATCCCTGAACATGTTGTTCTTATATTCTAGACACACACACACACATCTACCAAACTGATCTGTGTCCCTGTTTCAATCAGAATTCTAATCCACCCCCAACTGTAATATGTGAAGACAGAATATGCATAGAGCTGATATTTGGTGTCTCTGATCTCTACACTGCCCACCACACAAAGCTCAGTGCAATGGATAACCGGGAAGAGCCAGAGGTTACAGGTGGATGCTCGGATGGAGTAGGGATTTATGAATCTAAGTATTATGTATTAAAACCTGCAGTAGGTAGAAGCATACAAACTGAGCACTGAGGCAGCAGCACAGGCCTGCAGATTAAAGGAGTGAACAGTGGAGTCAGCTGTAACAGACTGCCTTTTTTGCCAGTTATTAAAGGGTTTGCCACCTGTGAGCGTAGCAGCACAATTCCAGTTATCTGTCCGAACTGGCCTCACAGGCTTTGGTCAATTTATGGCTGTTTGACCAGGCAAACTGCACACACACAAACCTTGTTTGTCTAAGTTTTTTTTTTTTTTTTCAAAAATCTTTTTCAGTTATTCCAATTGTAAAAAGCAGTTTCTCAAATTGTTTCAACATGTCTTTCAAATATACACACAAAAAATAATGACATATAATGTCTATGTCCCCATTATTTAAGCTTTTTCTTGTTCAGAACAGAACTCATTCACTTTCAAATACTTAAAAAATTGGAATAGTTCGTGTTTCAATTTTAATTATTGACTAACATTTAGAAAAAATGGAACAGCATCAGCAAATACAAATCAAATAGTATCATGATTGTGCAGTATGAGAATATTCTAATATTATAGTAGTCATATAATAATAATAATAATAATAATAATAATAATAATAATACAATACCTACAATAATATAGTCGCTTAAAAATGAATTTAATAAAATAACAATTATAATGACATCATACAGTGTAAACACACAATAAATACATGGTGTATATTTCGCAATTATACTGAAAATACTGCAAGAAATTGCAAAAAATAAAAAAGAAATTTCCACAATATAAAAAGCTTTGCGGACATTTTATGTACATTAAATTCTATTATATAGGGATGAAGAATTGATCAAGGAAAAAAGCCAAATCAACATGGATATGTGCAGCTGCTAAAGAGGTATCTATGTTTTTATATCTATGGTCATAAGCGCGTCAACATTGTTTCTGTAAGTACTCTCACTGCCAGAAGGGGGAGACACACGTTCCGTGCTGCAAGTTTATGATGGAACATGGTACAAGTTCCCATTGAGCGACTTCCTGCCCAAAGTCCCACTCTGTCTTCCGTGTTCAGGTTATTACAAATAATGAATCATTAGGAATCCTATCGCATAAACAGGGATTTATATTCTATCTTTTAGGTTGATTTTCAATTTCTTTGGCTGGAAACACCTGCTGTGCCAAACTGAACCATGTGGCTAGCCAACTGTGGTCTGCAGCCCTCAGTTTGGACAGCCTGCTCTATATGGTCAAAGAGGGTTTGCCAGATTTTAAAAAATCAACCATGCATCTACACACTGTCTATTCAATCTTTTTGAAGTTAATAAACTGAAGAACATCTCTGGTCTCATGGGATGTCGAGGATGATGACTTCCAACAAAGTAATATCAACTGTCTAGCCAATAGGGTCAAGAAGGTCACAAGGTCCGCTTTGATTTTTGGCAGGAGCACTGTGTCTGGTATTACTCCAGAGTGCTCTTGATGCAGCTGGAGTGAAGGGCACCTGAAGTACCCCTGATAAACTTTGAAAAATATTCAACTTAGCAGTGATGAAGAGACTAAAACATGTGAATCAGCGAGGCAGGAGCTTGTACAACAAGGGTTAATATCATAATAAACCAGTCCAGTGACTGCAGTGTGTGATTTTACATTGAATTACACCACACTTGGCACATATAAATGTCATATTGTCCCATTTCAGCTTAACAGTCCCTGTAAAAATAGTCATCCTTCCTTCCAGATTGTGATGGAAGTAACAGTTTCATAGAATCATATTCATGATTGTAAAACAGCTTTAGGCAGTCTGATGTGTGAAAAGTGAAAATATGGCAATGCAACTCTTACATCCAGCCAGATGAGTCTTAAGATCCAGCGCAGTCATGTGAAATCTCAGTGTCCTACTTAGCATTTTCTCAGGTTTCCAGGTTAATTTAGGCAATGTACTCTAATCCATGCAAAGTCTATCTGTATGGAGAAATGTACTACTTAAAAAATTCTGTATGCAGTATTTCTAACCACTGGTTATTGGCAGTGTGGTACACAACTAATGTGGCTCAAATTTGTACCATTGCCTTATTAGATATAATGATTCATCCAATTTCTCTCTTCTGCTTGTCACTCCAGCCAATTGGACTTTTTTGTCATTTTCATACTTGACAGTTGTCAAACATTTGGATTCGACTGTCTGCTGTGGGAAGAGAAAAAATAACTCCATGGCAGAGTCATCTGTCCTGTCAGCCGTGCATCCATGTTCAAGTCCCTATTATGAACTAGAGAACCAGTGAATCTAAAAAAAAAATTCAGTTACAGTAGCTTAGAGACATTGTGTCAGCTAAGACTCAAGGCCTTCTCTCCTTTGCTCTGCTCTCCTCCTAATTTCTCCTCCCTCCCTGCGTCTGTGTGTGTGTGTGTGTGTGTGTGTGTACATTGTATTGGGCTTCATAATGCTGACAGGCAGAATGAGAGCAGAGGGAAGCTCAGAAAATGAGAGAGAAGGAGGGACAGAAAGGAAGCGAGGGTAGAGGATGCAGGAAGGGTGGGTCGCCTGTCAGTCATAGCCCAAACCTCATCATTTACAAAAAGACAAAGAGAGTGAAAGAGAAGTGTGTGTGTGTGTGTGTGTGTGTGTGTGTGTGTGTGTGTGTCTCAGTGTCTGTAAGTACAGTAGGTGAGAGGAAAATTAATAACAAGAAAACGGAGTTGCATCTAAATTAAGTCTATTTCTCAGCAAATGCCAGTCATTGTGTGTGGCCCCTGGCATTGTTATCGTGAGGAGCGTTGCCTTGCATATTTTAGCCGAGATTGATATTGTTTGCGGTGATTGAGATACATGAGGCTTGTTAGCAAGGCTGTCTACATGTGTGGTGTAAGGTTTGCTTCCCGCTCTCCTTCTCCGCCTATTTGCGCGATCATCCAGTGAAACAATGAGGTTAAAAAAGAATAAATCAGAGAGAAAAAGCGAAAAGTGCAGGCGCGATAAGAGCAGCTCTAAACTGGTTTTAATAAGTTGGGCGTGTGCTTTGATTAATGGATCAAGAAACTCAGACATGTATCAGCACTTTTCGTGAAAGAGGCAAAGCCGCGCGCACTCCCTTCACAATGCTGTTTGCAGCCGCTGAGACACGAGCTCAAATCTCATTCAAGGCGACGAATGGCTCACGTGTCCACCTTTCAGCTTTCCCTGCAAACACGCGCCTTACAATATCCTTCCAGTGCCTTGCTCCTGTTAGCAACTGCTAGCATCTGTCCTCCTTCTGCTAAAGGTGGCTGGTGGCCTAAGCAGGACATGAGTATCTGTCCTTGACCTTTTCTTGCCTATTAACATCCTCTCCTCCTCCCATTAAGGGCAGGGGAACGAGATGGAAGAAAGGGCAGCTCGGGGGAAGAGAGGTTGAGGTGTGGGTGGGTGTAAAATGGGAGAGAGTATCAGTGTGGGCATGTGTGTGTGTGTGTGTATGTGTGTGTGTGTGCATGTGTGAGTGTGCGCGCAGGCGCGTGTGTGTGTCCTGCTGATCAGCAGTGTTCACTCTGTAGGAGTCCAAAGTGAACAGCGTTGCCTTCAGGAGCAGAGTAATATATTCAGCTGATGAGCTCTGCTGTGCACTGTAAAGTGTTCCCTCCAACGTGCTCCTGTGAGCTTTCCCTGGGTGATACATGAATAAACACTCTCAGGGCTCCCATGACTCTTCCTCCAAGAAGCTGAATATTTTATACTGTGTTTTTTTTTTTGGGTGGGGGGGAAATGCTAATTTGATCAGCTGCAGTTTTATAACAATAAATATTGAACCTAGTAACTCATTCGGAATAAGTGGATAAATTGTGTGTTGGCTGTATGGATATCGTGTGTGTGTGTGTTTGAGAGGCAGGCAGAGTGAGTGACAGACAGACAGACAGATAGATGAGGGTACAAAAGACTGGCTGTGTTTCATGGGTTGGTCCTTATTTCCTGAATGTGTCAAGCACCAACTTAGAATATCAATGCCGCTTCATTCCCTCACAACAAAGACTGCAAAGACAATGAGTTTATATATACATACTTTATGAATATGTATACAGTTGTATATATGCTGTGTGTGTGTGTGTGTGTGTGTGTGTGTGTGTCTGTGTGTGTCTGTGTGTGGCATACTGTGTATTATTCAGCTGTAGCCTGCAGTCTCTGCCCAGCTGCAGTCATAGGCCAAACACCAGTTTACAGTTTCTAAACAAAATTACACACATGCACACTCTCGCTTGGGGGCGAGCTCTTAAATTGGATTGAGACTACAAACTGATCAAAGCAGTTTGTTGCAGGATTGATGCCACTGGGAGTCCTAACCTGCTTATAAGAAAGCTTACCAAACCCAAGCCCACCCAGCCCACCCCACCCCCCTCTCCCCAAACAAGCACACACTCGTACACACACGTACACACACACAGCTGGTCTGGCACAATGTTCTTTTCAGGTCCGTGTTGCCATGTGATTCATACACTGTCTGAGCAAAGACTCATGCAGCTAAAGAAAGAGAGGGTGAATCTGACTATGTGCGTGTGCATGGCCATGGTAATGATTAATACTCAAATCAAGCAAACTCATGTGGGAGTGTGTAGGCTTTTGGCTCCATGCATCGCCACACATGTTTCTGATAGGCTGTGTTTACATCTATTTGGCTAATGCTTATCCAATGAGGTCGTGTGCTCAGTTAAAAAGTTCAAAAATCAAACTGTCATTTCTATAAAAAGTTGGTGCTGAATTGTGTATATAGACTAGCTCCTAATATGCATATGTTCTTTATTTTTAATGCAGCAGCCTGCCTACAGATACACACAGGTATGCCCGTTATGCACACACATAGTCTCTCTTTTGTTCATTAAAAATACATTATCAACAAAGTAATATCGCCATGGAGATGGCAAGTCTCATCTCTGTCTGCCCACCCAGACAGCTGTTTACATCTCACTCATAAGTTGCTATGAGGACCGTTGTGGTGAAAACGCCTCAAGCCCACATACAGTATAAAATGATCACACAGGATTCTGGGTATACTGTATAATTTTATAACAGTCTCTGAAGTGATGCCATTGGCCTGATTTCCAGTCTAATTCTAACAGGCCCGAGCTAGCGATTCCCAGAGGAACCTGGCCAGATCAACCATGAGAGCATGAGCAAAAGAGTTAGCCTCTGTGGTACACTGTATGATTCACTGCTAAAGACTCCAGCTCAGCTGCACAGGCTAAGGCAATATGTCAGCATGTGCATACCATGATGCTTGATGTGTTTTCAACTTAATGATTCCAAGTTTCTATCTAAACAGTGAGGGCAAAACAAGTCACATTGCTTTCTGAGCAGTGCTTCAGCGCAGCAGGACCAGCAAACTGTTTTGCCAGATCTTGTCTTGATCTGTAGTGTTAGGTCAGTCTTAATTTTGCTCTGAAATAAGTTTAATGCAAGTTAGACAGCTTCACAAAAATACAGGCAGATGAAAGTTAGCCACCTTAAGCCCCAGGCTAACGCTGAACTAACTCATTTCCATGGTAACATGACATTCTTGTGGAGTGAGCAGTGAGTCAGTTTTCGTTTTACCAACTTGTTTTTTCCTGAGCCTGAACCAGCAAGTTGCTAATTTTCACAGATATTTTGATGTTTGAAGTAAACACGACTAACTTCCTATATTTTTCTTCTATATAAAGACTGAAAATGTCTCTATCTCTCTGTCTTTGTTGTTTCTCAGTGATCTTTATCTGTCTCTTATTTTTAGTCCTTCTTACTGATTCAAGACTGATGATCCCTGATTTAGCACGGAAGTAAATATGCAGACAAGCACAAAGACATTCACACACATTACGCATTCCTTAGCCCCTTACCCCAACCTTAACTGTTGCGACAAAATGCCCGAACCCTGACCCTCACCTAATTCTAACCTGAACTTTGAAACCAAATCTTAATTCTCAAACAGCCATTTGAAGGTCTGTCTGAAGGTGAGGACCATCCCAAAATGTCCTCGCTCCCAAGGTCTAAAACTCCAACTGGTTCTCACAAAGATAGCTGTACAAGTACACACCCACAAGTGTGCACACCATTGCATCAGAAAAGGAAAGTGTGGTAGTATGTAGCCAGCAGTGATATGTATGGTTAATGTGATTTGCTCAGTGCGTACCACCCAGAAATATTTTATCTGATTCTGCTAGTGAGAGCACTGCATAGTAACACATTAGCACAGAGTACGCCCCATTGCCTCCATTTAAAGACTTGAGCTGATGCCATTTAGTATCCAGGTGATGTGCTTCCTAATTCGAAGAAGTTACATTTTTTTTTTGCAGAGTTTGCTATCTGGACTGTCACAGAAACTCAAGAGACTGTTCCGTCAATGAAGCCAGTGCCCAACCATACACTCGCCCACCCAACCACTCTCTCTCTCACACACACACACACACACATCCCTCTTCCCTTAACTCTCACTCTCGCCCTGTTCTGTGTTAGAAAGATGCGTCAGTGGGACAATAATGGAGCGCAGAGGCATATGAGTGAGTCCTGAGATGACAGAGAGGCTGGCGTTCCCAAATCCCCCTCTACTGCACCATGGCTCTTTGTCATAGTATAATCCTCCCTCACTCACTGAGAGGCCAAGAAGGAGATCCGGAGAGAGAGGAGAAGCAAGAAGACACGGGAAAAAAACCAAACATATTTACCGGATAAATAGTTATAGCTGATCAACAAATGGCAGGGGTAGTTAAAAGACTAAGAGAGAATGGATTTGGAGGAGGTGAGCTATGCTGCGAGGGAGTCACTTAAAGAAAACAGCTTGAGGGAAAGGGTATGACTCAGCTGCATAGGCAATTAGGACAAGGTGCAATTCTTAGACAGAATCCAAATTAAAGAAAGGCATTTAGAAACTGTGCATGTGAGACAGAGAGAGAGAGAGAGAGAGTCAGTGGCCGATGAGTGTGTGGGTAGAAGAAGAGCAAACGAAAGAGAGGGAGGGAGCCAAAATGGAAATAAGAAAGAGAGGAAGACTAAGGCAATTAGCTCGTTTGAGTTGACAGAGCCGAACCAGAGTGTTTGGAAGTGATAAGGTGGTGAATGTGCAGCACAGGCAGAAGTCGAAACAACTGCGTCTTCTCATCCCCCTATTAATACCACCGACACGCCATTGAACACTCTTGTTTCCAACTTAGTCATTTCTAAGCAAACACACACACACACACACACACGCGCACACACAGGCCTCGAGCACATTTGCTGGTGCTAATGGTCTGCGTAATTCAAACACAACAGAATTAATGTAGGAATAAAAACACATTTATGCCCCCTGTGTTTACCGGCAGTTTATTTCGAAGCTGATAGCTTGAATTTGTGATAGTGATTTGGAGGGTAATTTTCTGTGTATTAAGATAAATACTTCTCCTAAGAACACATTTTTTTCTCCCACATGCAGTATAAAATCTGCGCTAATACTTGCAACCTCTCATTCTGACTTTTTTTTCTATATGCTGTGGACAAATTGGTCTTCTATTAACAGTCAGTTACACTACGTGCATAATTGCCATTTATCATGCTTTCATTCACTGACAGACTGTGTGATGAAGCGTCTTTATTGGCTGACATAAAACATACTGAGGCCAACATATAGCAACAGTCACACAAACAGGAGTGTGTGCAGCACGATCCTGATTTCCTTGGTTGCCATTCTGAGCAAGATTGCAGTCATTGTTGGGAGCTGTTAAATACAGGTGAAGAACATGTTTGCAAACAGTGACCAGTGCCAAACAGCTGATCTTTACCTTGTTCTGATAAAGCAAGCTGCATAATATTTTGCGCATCAGCTCGCTCATACTATTCACACATGATCTCTTCTCAAGGCAGTTATGAGAGCTGTAGCATGATGAGGTGAGTAATCAGCTATCCAATTTATTGAAATAGATTGTAGAAGGTCAGACTTATACAATTCTCTGCAGCTGCACTCCACAAAGCCGCTAGAAGAAACAAAACACATGGTCGTCAAAGCCTAGATTTATCAGTACAGTTATTTTTGCTTTATTTCTGCTTTATTCTGGCTTTAAGAAATGAGTGAATGCAGGTCATACAGTTAAGGTGAGAGGCTAGTGTGTTTCCATTCATTTTTTCAGAGACACCTGAAGTAAAAAGACAGAGGTAGAGCAAGGCCTCAAAATTAAAGGACAGGTGTGTCTGTCAGCAGCTTGTTGAAGCATGCGTCAACATTCAAGTCGAGGAAAAAAACGAACTTTAATTTTAAACTCATGAGATCAGAAATCAGACACCAAAAGCAAAGCAAAAAAAAAAAACATTTTATGTTTTTTGGCTTCACAAACAGCCAGACAGCAGATAGCTGCACAACACAAGAGCTGTGAACAGCTACTAACTTTCCTGCAAGCCTCCTTCTCATCAACTTAACATAAACACATCTCTTGTCCTGTACTTTGGCTTGTTAGGGATAAGTACACTGCTAACATCGGCTTGCAGGCTGGAGAGCTAATCAGCCAGTGGACCGCAGCATATTAAACAGCGTGTAAACATACCTGCGAATATCACTTCAGTCTGTTAACATGCAGGCGTGCTCCTTACTCCTCAGTACCACTGATATCTACTGCCGGCCTGCTTAGCAGTGGTAGTGAGGAGTGATAGTTTGGCATTTCAGTGGGCAGACATGATTTTTAAAGCAGAAAAGATCTGATATAGGGATGCTCGACAGAAGACTCTGTCAGCTACGGCTTCTTAGTGACACTAAAATGTAAAGCTGGATATAAATGTGAAGATTTTGCAGGTGTCCTATATGGCCAAAGAAAGGCAATAAGCCAAGGCTGTAATTATAATATATACAGGAGGGACACCCCTCAAAATGTCTGTAAATGTTCCTGACCACCACTAACGACAGCTATCACAGCTAAGATACCCGGAAAGTGAATTAGCCACACATTCACCAAGCGATCAGCAATGGTGCTCATAGGGCACAATGTTGACTCCATGGCTACGGGCTTGGATGCGTTTGCATGCATTTTTCTTAAGAAGCCGTATATTCTTGCATCCCATTGTGTAATTTGTTGTTGCTCGTGGTTGTTGCTAAAAACTCATCACTTCCCCTCATCTGCCTAACATTAAAATCCTTCCAGTGGCTTCAGAGCATATAATCCCTTCTCTGGGAGGCTTTTATTGTATGTCTGCGAGGAGTCTGATTTATCATTAACAGAAACTTCACACAGAGAAGGCAAAAGGCGAAGGGCAATTTTTCTAATAAATTCATCTGTGTACTTTGATGCAATTTTTGTAATTAAAAACCAGAGCAGTGAGAATTGCACGACAGTGTTGTTGTACTGATGAAATTAATTATTTGGAAATCTAGTTTGTGCTAAATTATTCACACAGGCCATAATATTGCTGGTAGTGTAGACCATGATTTGATTATTGGCATTTTAATTGAGAATAATTGTACTTGATATTTCTTATCCAGAAGCTTTCAGTTAACCTCAGCTCCACTAGTGGTTAGAGTGACAACAGGGTTGTAGTTTTGTATCTTTGGTTTACAGCACACCATTTTGGTCTGGTAGTAGAGCAAACCAGTGTTTAGTAGTTATTTTAAACTATTTCGATGTGCCCCTTAAAATCTGACCAGAGACAACAGATAATGGGAGCCTCTCCTGTACGCTAACTCTGACTCATTCCAGTGTTTCTTTTGGGTTGACCCTGGAAAAAATAGCTGCATTCTACCAAACAGCATTTGCTTTTGTACATTACATTACAGAGACGGGTGAGTTAAGTGCTTAAAATAAGCAAGTAAATGAACAAAAATTGTGGATTTTGCAGGTGCTTTCAAGCACTGTAAGAAATGACTGTTGTGGCGTGTATCTCACCTGCTGCTGATTGTTCCCTGTTGGCTGCAATGATGCGTGACCAAAGTAATCTTCATTGCAGAGTGAGCTTCACTAGAGATCAGCTCATCATCTCAATATAATCTTATTTTCTTTGTTGCACTGTATAAGAGGAAATCTCTGTTTCAGAGGTGACAAACAAGCTATATCTACCACTGCAGTGATTGGCCAGATGCAGAGATTGGGGAATTGGAGAGCATTTTCACCCTATTGTCGAATTTTTGAAGAGAATAGAGGCTGATACGAACCGTGTGTTTGGCATGTCTCTCAAGTGAAAGCCTCCTTCCCCTAATGGAGTTTAGCAGGCGATCAAACAGGAAGATTATCTTCATGCATACTTATTTACTGTGCATCCTCTGTCTCCCCCTTTTCCCACTCACGACTCCATCAGCTGACTGGGTGCTTGCACTGCCGCAGCTAAACCAATCACATTTTGCCACGACCTCTGTGAGCCAATCGTCTCATTGCTGTCAAAATTAAAAGCTGTTCTCATCTCTGCTGCTGTCAGCTTTCATTTCAGTCTCAGATCGATGTGACTTTCCTCCACCCTACATCCAGCGGCCACGGGTCCTTCCACTGATCCAATCACAAGTCCCACTCCACATCATCATGACGTCACAGTGGGGTCTAGTCGGCAAAGGCTCCTCTCATATTTCTTCAACTTTCCTGTGCACCACATTGAATAAATTAATTTAATTACTGTTTAAGCCTCTTTTTCAGCTGAAAGCTTTGAAGATTAAAATTAAAAAACACTTGAATCCACTGGTTAATGCTAATGCCAACGCTAAAGGATTAAGGCTTTTATTTTTATTGTTTCCTGAGTGGGAAAAAAAATCTACATCCCTGCATTCCTATGGGGTGGGGGCTGAGAGTGCCTGAGCTTTGGCTGATGCCACTGAAACATCTTAAAGAGGTTGCCAGTTGAACACACAAAAACACATTCACACTCACATTCACACCTGCAAGTAATTTGGAGTCCGCAGCGCACATGGTCAGCTTGTGTTTGAACTGTGAAAGCAAACTGAGGTATGACCACGGGGAGGCCATGAGAACTTCACACAGACAAGAAAAGGGCAGAGATTCAAAGTGAGGACTGTTCTGCTGTCAAAGAACTGTGCTGCTAAAGGGAAAGCTTTCAACTAAGCAACAGTATTTGACGTTATTGAAAAATATTTCATATTCAAAATGCCACAACTCATTTTTAAATAGTGCAATACAGTCGCAAACCGGGACACTGACCTGCCTTGCCTGAGACCCGGGGTTTCAGGTCTTTTTGGACCATTTTGCCTCCACAATTTAAAGAAAATGGTGTGGAGCATATTTGATCCCTTGAATTATTCTGTAAGCCCTCATGGGAGCAGAATATGTAAGACAACCCAGCTAACTTCTTTCAAATTTAGGCTAAAATGCTCTCTGATCTCCACTTAACTAATTTCCAGCATGTTAATGTTTAATGTGTTTTCTTCTCATGCCTACATGCCTGTTTCTTAGTCTTTTAACAGTTATTCTTAAAGTCTAATATTTTATTCAACATAGAAAACACTTTTTTATAATAAAAAAAAACACCACATGAAATCAGACATCCTGTATTGTACATCTGGGAAAGACACAGGAGAAAGCTTCCGAAATAGTAAGTGATCCTTGAGTAAAGAATTATCACATTAAACATGAAAAATAGGAAATAACACAAGCTAAAAATGAACAAATGACCACTATGTGCAACAATACAAATTATCTGTAATAACTATGAGCCGCAGGCAGCGGTAATCAGGGTCCAAGCAGATTGTGAAAAACAGCTAAATTTGAGAAGCTGAGACTGAATTTTGACTCCAGGCCAAGCCATTTTCTAGATAATTGCAAAAACACAAACTTGAGTATTACAGTGCCACCTTGAAGTTAATGATTGTCATTTTATGTGCCTGAGTAGTGAGTGGAACTTAATAATTAAAATAAATTATATTAATTATATATTATATTATTATATTAATTATAGATTTTGGGTTTAAGTTTGGAAATTGCAAAAGTAGCACAGGATACGGCATGTCAGCTTTTACACCATAAGAGTTCACAAAAGACTGTCAGAAACAGGAAGATGCACACAGCATGGTGCCAAGCTGGATGACCTTACTGTTAGAGGTGATTAGACCACTAGACCATCAGGACAACACAGCTGTCACTGACAGCACCTGACATTAAACATTAACTTAATCCTGCAAACAATTAGTAAAATACTGCAATGAAGTCATTGAGAGTGAATAACGTAATGGTCTGTAAAGCCAAACCATAATGAAGTATTTTTGTTGCAATCAGTATCACAGTGGTGATCAGTATCTCATGTGATTGTTTACAAGTTTCTAAAGTGACATTTACTGTCAACTTAAGATAAGACATTATGATAACGTTTAGTCAGCTAGGTCAGTATTGAATGCAGTGTTCAGATGTGTGATGTGTATAAAACCATCTCCATCCATCTCCATCTAGCTGGTAGAGGCCTGGGAGAGGGAGAAGAGAAACACATTAATAAGGAAGCCACTGCAATAGGCTGAGGCCTTAACTAACCTGGTGCAGTAGTTTCCACATGCCCTCTCTAACCTCTCTAACCCCGCCCACTGGCTCCTGAGCCAGGAAGCCAAACCAGCCTCACAAGCACAAGCCAGAGAGGGATGTCACAAAACTTCATTTAAAAAATCACAACAATTTAACTGCTTGGGATACAATTCTGAAAAAAAAAAAAAAAAAAAAAAAAAAATCACACATGAACCTGCTTTTCTTGAGTGTCTTGTCAAATATATGGGTGAAATTTGATCATTGCATGTCTCAGCATGATTTGAAATGTGATATCTAGTATCACAGACTAGTGGAGATATTGATGTTAACTGATTGTGAATATAAAACAAAACAAAACAAAACAAAAAAAACACAGAGTGACAGACTTCTGAACTGATCACAGGCTGCAGAAAGGCAAACTTTTGTCACAATTCCATGGATGTGCTGAAAAATGTTCAGCTCTGTAGGCTGCATGAGTGATTTATTTAAATCTTTTAAATGTGGAATGTGAACTGTCTAGAAATTTAGATTTCCTGTCGAAGACCACACCCACATAAATCAACCATTAATAATTTCTATGCATGACCCTATAATGTAAACTGAATTTCGTACGAATCCATGTAGCTGATTACGTTTCTCTTTTGTGGTGCCCTCTTGAGGTAGAATCACAAGACTATGGTGTGAATCTCAGACCTTACAATCGCTTCAGACAATCTTGATTTATGCACATTTATGTAAAACTGAACTTAAAGGTACAGGTCTAACACTTGGATCAGCAAATTTCGTAGATGACCCTGACTCAGTTTCAGGACGATCAGCCCAATGGTTTCTAACAAGTTGTCGAAAATATTATTTCGAGAAAATGGGAAAAAGGTGAGGTCATTGAGTGTCATTATATGTGGCTGAGAAGTGGGGAAAATTTACAACCCACCTGCCCATTCTGGTGACTTTTGGCCAAAAGGTTTTTGCTGTGCGAACATTTTTACAGCCAAAATAAGAAAGAAGAAACAATGACTTTGTTTACATGCACAAAATAATCTGTTCTTGCCCTTATTTGAAAAAGATAATATTTCTACTAAGCTGTTTACATGGCTAATGAAAATGAATATTGCACTAATATTCCTGTTTACATGCAGCCATGCTTACTTTGATTAACAAACACTGCCTCCCTCTTTCATTCATTCTTGAAAAGGTCGGCGTCGTGATATTTGCATAAATCAAAAACCTGTTGATATCCAAGTCTTCCATAATGTTAAAAGAAGGTGTGTGGGGCAGGAGGCCATGTGTGGCAAACTGCGGTTAAAACTTCTAATGAGACGCATGTTCCAAATGTCAGTGAAAACAAAAACATTTGGGCTCCGGAAGCAAGCGCTGCTGCTAATTATCACCATTAGGAGCAGTGCTAATAGTCAGGCCTGTACCTCTTTTTTTAGATTTTTCACAAAATCCATGTTGCTCAAGTATGTTGAAGGACTGTTACTCACTTCACACTCACATGTGTGACATGCTGACATTATGGCAAGTCAGCAAACAGCCTTACCTTTATCCATTGTTTTTAGACCTGTGACACTGAGTTCAAACTGCTTCCTCACATTAACCCTTATATGGTTCAGTGTCGTGTCATTCAGCACAGCTCAGTGCTTCCCTTTATTTTGCATTAGCAAAGAGCACAACAGTTGTCTAGTTTAATGACAGGGTAATTCAAACAGACCATTACAAATCTTTTTTTTCTTTTTCTATTTTCACCACGTTTGAGTGGTAGCTCAAATTTTGAAGCGACATGTCATGCCACGTACCCAGTTTCACCTGATGTGCCTTACATCGAACTGATTTTGGATATTTCACTGAATGCCTTTTGACAGCTTCCAGAAAAACAGAACTTCTTACATTCAGCTTTTGGTTGTGTTAATCGTCTTTGTTTTCCTTGTTGGCCTGCAGTCTATAAAGAAATCCTCTTCCTTTGACTCAAAAAAAGTCAATTTTGCCAGCACGTGTTAAAATGTTTTAGTTGTTTTGTCTTATAGGTGATCTGTAAATATCTTGTATGTCTTTTGTGCTTGGCCCTTTGCCTACAGATAGAATAAACACAGGCATGAAGAGGGTACTGTTACGTATCATTATAGTATTTTATGGTGGACGTTCCCTTTAAGACAAGTGGGATTACTTTATTAAAATGTGAAACCTGATAAACTTGCTAAATTGCTTCGTCAAATTGTCTCGTAGCAATGAATTGTCACCACAGCTCTGCTTTGTGTGATTTGTTAAACAGTATAAATGATTACTTTTTCCTTTTTCACATCACTCTCGCCTATCTGCCACAGCCTGATCTCAACACATACCAGCCAGTGAATAGGCCCATTGAGCTCTATTTGGAGTGGCTGTCTAACCAAGGTCCTCAAAGTAAATATGAATACAGTACATTCTGTCAGGGTCACAGTTAGCTCCCTATTCACACAGCCCCATGTCTACCACAATTTCCTCAACAGCCAATCACCATTGCACTGGAATCCAGGGAAACCATAGCAACCGTGAGGCCTTGGATGTTATTGGCAGGGTCAATCGAGTGAAAGAGAAAAGAGACGGAAGTCAAGTTTAAAGAAAAAAGCCAACTGAATCTATGCAACTGCCAAAGCTGCCACTGAGCTGTGGAGATGTGACAGTGAGTCTGTTGATGAACCTACTATGAGCTCAAATAGACATTATTTTAACGGCTCATTGGCTTGATGCAGCTCACAAAGT
Source organism: Chelmon rostratus (assembly GCF_017976325.1). Taxonomy (NCBI): domain Eukaryota; kingdom Metazoa; phylum Chordata; class Actinopteri; order Chaetodontiformes; family Chaetodontidae; genus Chelmon; species Chelmon rostratus. The sequence continues at coordinate 14,250,667 of NC_055663.1, read as the reverse complement.
CTCTATGTACTGTTTGAAATTTCACTGAATTGTCTGTCTCTGTCTCTCTCTCTCACACTCCTGCAATATGTCTGGGTTGCTTAGTGGTGAGTCACCCATCTTGCTCACTCTGAGACAAGGAGATTGGTGCCAGGTACGTGAATGATAGAGTGTGATGTTTTTGTGATGTTTGAAGATCTGCTGTATTTGTATTTACTGTACTTGTGTTTCCTCCACTGCGAGATATAAAGTCTGTGATAAACTCTGCGTAGAGTACATAGTGGAAACTGAAGGGGAAAGACAAAATACCGCCAGCATTTGTTTTATGGAATGCAGTCCAAAACAACAGCGCTCCAAACTGAAGCTTCACACCTCAAACTTGGTTTAAAATCTCGACAATTTCACTCTGCCATTAAAAAAGAAAGAACCAAATCTGAAGGTAACCGAAAAAGGAGGGCGAAATCCTTTGTCCTAAATGAAAAAAGACTTTAACACTTCAAGAAGTCTCACTGAAATGAAATAACCAGAACGATTCCAACTTTGTCAGATAATGGTGTTTTCATGTGGCACTACATCACTTTTGTTCAGAGGGTGATTAAGAAAATGGGTTTTCAGGGTTCTTTAAACGTCACAAAGAAGAATTTATTACAGGGCTTCGGCACTGGGTTGCAAAGGTGCCTGTGTTCTTGTGTGAACCCCATGTACAGCGCTATGGTAATCACTAAGAGTGAAAAATTACTTTTAATTAAAGCTCCATAGTGTGTCCACTGCAGCGTCCAGCGTGGCCTGTTCTTCTTGGTGCATCCGCGCCTCTTTTCGCATTCTTTCCTCTGTTTTGCTGTTTTTGTTTGCCTCTCGGCATGTGTTCATGCATGCGTCCTGCTTTAATATCCGCAACAGCGAGTGGGAGAGGTTGGAATAACAGTGGCTGTCACCGCCATGGAGGACACTCGCTTTCTCACACACACACACACACACACACACACACACACAAGTTAGAGACAGACCAACAGACCCACCGACTGACTGATAAAGAAAGAGACCTCCAGGAACAACTTCCAGCTGCCACCCCTTATCCAGAGCTGCACTGGTCCAAAGAGAGCACACTGGCCTACATTACAATGACACTGACATATACTGTACAGCAGTATGTAGACTGCATGTCTGCTTTCAGGAAGCATAATGACAGTGTCATATTTTATTAATTATATTATTAATATATTTATATTTTTTAATTATTATTGTGTTTTGTACACATGCACACATAATATGTTAAATATGTTTTATCCTGCAGTGAATCAGGACAGAGGTGGGTGGCTGGAAATGAACGTTCTTCCCTATTAAAATAAAGCGAGGTCAGTCTCATTCCTTCTCCAGCATGTGACAGAAACTAGGCATCAGCCATAATTTGTTCATACTCTCGAAGGAATTCTAATCTGACAGCATCATTTTTTTTATATATTATTTTTTATATTTTGGAGAATAAGGTCACTCACCTGGCGCACACAGCCATGTCGAGGAATTAGAAACAAGCAAAAGCTCCGTCATGTATCTGAGCTGTGATTCACAGAAAATAAAAAGTCTGTTTCTCCTTCCTTCCATGTTTTGCTGGAGTAATTCAAAGAATTGTTTTGCTGTGTAATTAGACGAAATTTCTTTGTCTGTTCTCTAACTTAATGTGCAAACAATATTTTCTTTGTTAATTATGTCGAGGAAGTGTTTGGAAAATAAGAAAAGGCTTTGAAACACTGATGACTGAAAAACAGACTAGTTAGGACTGGTAATTATTTAGGTAGATCTTGTGTGTGTTTATGTGTGTGAGAGAGTAGAAGTTCTCTCTCTTCTCTCCTGCCGATCCTGTGTCTTTGTTGTGTTGTTTTGCCTTGATTCAAAACCACGGGCCAGTATACATAGAAATACCTGTATGCAATTCAACAGAGGTTGTAAAATTGTCTTTGATTCAATCTTATTAATATTTTCAAAACTGACGCTGTCAGTGTGTTCACATCCCTTTGTTCTTGTAAAACAAACGTAGGTTCATTTTGTTTCATTTGTTTAAAATTGCTGGGCAATTTTGTAGCCACAAACAGAGCGAGTCCTCTTAATTTGTATTCATCATTTGTTGTAGAAGCCTAGAAATTTAGGTAGGCAGACATTTAAGAGTGTGAGCGAAGGCTCGGGCCAAGCAAAAGTATGACGCTATGGTAAAAGAGTGCAGTCAGGTGTAGGCTGACTAATCAAGCGTTGAGAGAGGGATGAGAATTGAGTCTAGGCCATTTCTCACTCCTAAGAGGACCATGGATCATTTCTTACAATCCTTTTGTGAGCACAAAAAGGCATCAGTCAGTGGAGAAACTGTGACAGAATTGCTGCAGCCTGCCACCTGACCAACACCTCTTACTGCTGGGGGACTTCATTAACAGATATGGATCTTGAGGCTCAAGGACTTGTTCCCAACAAACCCTTAACCTCATAGAACGCCGGCCATAGAGCCTTATTCTAGCCCCTTTCCTGTAGCCTCTCTGCAGATCCTATCTGTCTCAAGTGGGACAAACCACATAGTGGCAGTTTAGCCATTCTTTTCACCGCTTCCATCCCCTGCCAATATGAATAGCATGAGCCTCTGACACACTGCTTACTTCAAAGAGATGCATCACGTCTTTGGCTAAATCTTTATCAGTAACCCATTGGCTGAAAATCAATAGGAGGGGTGGGGGGGAAGGTGGGCATCGGTGAGCATGCTCCAAAAGACGACGCAAATTTGTGACAGTGGCTGTGCCAAACAGATAACATGAGAACGCGAACGAGAGAGAGAGGGAGAGAGGGAGAGGCTGCCTTAAAACACAACCTATCCGCGTTATGATGGGGTTTCAGTCAATGATTTTAAGTCAATTAGCGAGTGATAAAAAAGGAGGGGACACAGAAAGGGAGACGGCAGCAGTTATGACAAGATATCTTCACAGCTCATTTGCAACAAGGCAACATACAGCCAAATTCAAAGCATATGACTGACTCAGCTGCTGGAGATAAGACAGCAGCCACCCCAGAGAAAAGATTCACATGAACCCTACTGCTGTTGTCAGGGAAGGACTATTGTCTGGGCCCTTGTTTTCAGCGGTTAACACAATGGCCATTCCACTCCAGCTCTCAGCCTCTTCACCCTCGACACCGGTGCAGCAAACTTGAATCGACTGAATGGTTGATAGTATTATGGTAATTCCGGACCTGCCTCCCCTTTTGCTTTTAACACTGAAGAGGAGGAGGAAGAAAAAAGAAGAAAGGAAATAGTTGTCAGCGCGCCTGTATGGTGGCTGGTTATCAGGCACATTAAAAGGCTTTACGAACAACCGATAGCCTCTTATGAAGCAGCTAGAACGGCGAGAGCCACGCTGCGCCGAGGAAATAATAAGAGTCTGCTCTTTTTCAACCCACACATACTGTAACAACCAAGAACATTCTGTTTTGTCAAAGCAAAGAGAAGCCATCACATTCTGGCAGTGATTGAATATTCAGCAGTGTGTCGCACTCACATGTTGAAGAAAATGAAGAAACACTTGACATAGTCATCGGAGTTCCATCTGCTTGTTGAGGCCCACCTGTACTCACACACTGCCAGGTGTGCTGGCAGAAAATACTAGCACCTCTCCATCCATCCATTCAGAGCTGAGGAAACCTCCAAACTGAAAATATCATTAGAGGTATTTCCTTTATGCCTGCATTATACATGCCTTACTTTGTTTATATGTATAGTACATCCTATTTGAATAATTTTCAAACGTTAAAACAAACTTCTGAGAAAACTGACTCCCACTCAACCTGTATTCCAGACTGTTACATAATGGATGCCCCTGTTTTGTTTTACTGCACCAGAAGAGTGTCTACTGTAATGCAGTCATCTTATTGTGAATGTCTCAGAAAATATGCATATATACATGTAGTAGCATAATGCCAGCCAGTGCCTCACAGCACATTATTAACCGTCTCTTGATGGTAGTAAGTCCAGCCTGGGGGTTTAAATGAAGTCGTGGGATTCCTGACAATTCACCATGCTCCATAATTATCACAGGGGTCATAATGTAATTTCCTCCACATCTCCAAATAGCCTCAGCAGGATCACTTTTGTATTGCAACATAAACCTTTTCAATGACCAGTAACCTGCAGGGTTGAATAGCATTTGTTGAAATCGGTATAAAAAAAAACACAAGTAACTGGTGAGTGGTTGTATGAAGAGCAGCAGGATACTGTAAGGTCAGAGGTAAGTCGGTTCAGTCACCACAGAGACCAGGCACACTTATTGATGGCAGTTGACCTTTTCACTGCATGACGTCAAGATTATGCGTAAGGAATGCATTGGCACATACAGCAACTGCAAAAAATACATAATAAAAATCAGTCTGCTTTCCCATTGCTACGTGATATATTTAGATTCTCAAAGTACTTGCTTTGCTGAAGTAGGCTCGTGTTGTACCTCATATCATGATGAACCAGCCACAATTGTTTTTCTTTTCATTAAAAAGACGAAATATCTTCTCTTTTTCTTTTTTTTTCTTTTTTACTTGATGAATGTCAGAGTCAGATAGGAACTAGAACCTGCACATCAGCATGTAAGGAAAAGAAACCCACAAACTGTAGAACTGTGGGATACATGTATTTTTCCCCTTCACAGTCACTGAGAAATCAATGTTAAAAACTAAGCTGAGGCATCAAAGACCAACAGCCTATCTGACCTGCATAGAGCCCCACTGTGGGGTATAATGCAGCATTGTACACCAGTTACTTAAAGACCCATTCATGCAGACACTAAGTAAATGCATAGGACCGTAAGATGGGGCGTTTGGGGAAGGATACGATTTACAATACTGCCTCCAGCCTTTACGATTGAACAACTTACACACAAATGGAAATATATTCAGAGAGAAGAAAAAACATCAGATGAAAGTGTTTCTGATTAGAGAAATACAAACCAAAGGTTTTTATTTTTCATAGCCTCCTTTGTCTCTCCATAAAAATAGTGTTGCTCAAAATAAACTGTGTAAAGAAAAAGAAAAACAAAGTCATGTTTCAGTGTAGTCCATGGAAAAGCCCCAGTATCAGACATTCATGTTGTTTCACTTCAATCCTCCGTTTTTTTCTCTCCAAAAGCAGAACGGTCAGCAAAGCCCTGTATCACTGCACCACATGTCTGTTCCTTTGAGAAATTAGCATCGGAATGAGCCCTTGCAGAGACAAGTCAGGCAACTGCTGTAATGCATTACTAAATTAGCCCTAAACACTACACAAGCCATTAAGAAGCATGTAAAACCTAAGGGAAAAGAAATAATACAAAATGCAACCAATAACAGAACAAAGTATTTGCAACAACTGTTATTAGCCTGCACTTCATCTTTGCCAGTTAAACCAGTGGGGAATCATGTGCATTCTAAATAAACATGTTTAGATACGCTACAACTAAGAAGCACTGGCACTGTCAAATAAACGCAGCTCTAGCTCCAGCGAACAGAGGGTTAAACCTTAGCTGCAGAAATTCACTGCAGTCCAAAAGCATTTGGCTGATAGCTACTGAACAGCACATTCTATCTGTGCCATTACGCTGCTATCCTTGGACAAATGTTTCTATCTATCTAGATTTTGCTTGTGTGTCTTTTTGTGTTCCTAAGTCTGGAAATACCATTTTATTGCATATAATATTCGGCACAGTAAAAACTGGAGCTTACATTGGGGCTGTGTTTAGAAACTGGTGCCTGTATAAAGAGTTTTTTACTGCATCCTAAATATGGTCAATAAAACAAACTAAATGCCTCTTTTCCTACAGTAGACAGTACCACCTTCTATCATCAGTCACAAAAGCAATATCTTTTTCTTTTTTTTTAATAGAAGTCACCAGTTATTAGAAAATAGTTTCAAATTACTTTCTTTTCTAATATAATCTGCATGTCTCACCACTGCCTGACGGTAGTTTCATTTATATATATTTGTATTTTTTCATATTTATATACTTATGTATAGGCATGTACAAGAAACAAAAAACTGTCTCTGTTTTGCACTTCTGTACAAAAGAAAGTTACCGTTTTGTTCTTTGTGCATTCTATTGCATGGAGTGGTGAGCAGATAGATGGAGAGGAGAGGTTGGGGCAGAGTCAGAGATAGATCCATAGGGAGCATTACTCAGATTTGGGTCTCTTGAACCTTCTCCTTGCCGTGAGTAGTCTTAATGACGTAGGGATCAGCAATGGTGCTGATGTGGCTGTGATGCTGTCTGACTGAGCGATGAAGGGAGTTGTTCTGGGTCCAGTGGGCTCCGTAGCCCCCTTGGCGTGATGAGGAGGAGGAGGACACGTACCCAGGCTTAAAGGTGTTGCTGTTGTGTTCCACTAATGTAGGCAGTACCAACCCTGTGTCATCAGAGCCACTAGATCCGGAGGTGGGTGGTGGAACAGGAGGAACCTCTTCCTCCATCTGTATGATTTCTATGGTCCTGGCTGCTGCCACCGTGCTCCTCTGTTGATGCCGCTTACGCAACTTATAGAATGCTATCAACATGGCAGCTGCCAGCAAGGTAACAGCAACAAAACAGCCAATGATGATTTTGGTGGTTTTCATCACCTCATCCAGGCTGGCGGCTGGCCCACTAGGGACTCTGGCAGTGGGGATTGACACCTGCCTTGGAGTCTGAGTGTTTTGGAACAGCACAGTAGGTGTTGAGATGAAGACGGGCTGAAACACAGAGGGCGAGGCAGGGACAGTAGGCTTGGGTTTAGGAGTCTCCTCCACTGTGGGCTCCAAAACTTCCACTGTTACGGTGGTGAAATAGGACAGATTAGACGTGTTGAGTTCGGCATTGCTGACGTTTAAGTAGGCCGAGGCGTTGGAATTTCCCGCCATGTTGCTCACCATGCAGGTGTAGACCCCCGTGTCTGACGGGAGAACGTTGGAGAAGTTGAGTGTCCCGTCGTTCAGGACAGATATCCGTGGGTGTGCCGAGCCGTGGGTCAATACAGTCCCATTGGGGAGAAGCCATCGGACTGAGCTCATGGCAGCTGTGCGACACTTCAATTCTGCCACCCTCGCTGCTGAGATGTTCAGATCTCTGGGAGCATCGAGTATGAATGGTGCCGAACACTGAAAGGTCGTCTGATCAACTTCCACCAGGTATCGTCCTCTCATGTGGGCAGGGGTGTGGCAGCGTCCACAGCAGGTGGAATTTGTGGGAATGTATTCTCTGAGCCACCAGGAGAGCCACACTACATCACAGTCACATCGCCAAGGGTTGTGATGCAGGTGTAGCTCCACCAGGTACTGTAGAGGGGTGAAGAGGTTGTGAGGGAGGGATGAGAGGTTGTTATGGGCTAAATTTAGCTCCACCAAGGCTGTGATGTCATCAAATGCATTCCTCTCAATCGTAGTGATGACCGAGTTCATAATCCACAGTTTACGCAAATTCTTAAGCCCACGGAAGGCTCCAGGCTTCAGTTCCGGGAAAACGTTCTCTGATATTTCTAGTTCCTCCAATCCCAACAGTGGCGAAAGATGAGGAAACTCCCGCAGGTTGCACATCCCCAAGTTGAGGTACTTGAGGTTTTGAAGGCCCTCGAATGCCCCATCAGAGATGTACTCCAACTTCCTCAATTCTCCCAGGTCCAGTCTCATGAGAGAGGGGACACGGTTGAAGGCGTAAGAGGGGATGCTCTCAATTGGATTGTTTCTGAGCCACAATTCTCTCAACTTTGACAGATACTCAAAAGCTCCACTGGGTATGACGGTCAGCCTGTTGTCGAACAGCTCCAGAGTATTGAGGCTGGTCAGGCCATTGAAGGCCCCCACTTCAATCTGTCTGATAGCATTTCTGCCCAACTGCAGTACCTCCAGGTGATGCAGGTGCCTGAAGGTATCTGCCTGTATGGTCTCTATGCTGTTTTCCATCAGGTTCAGGTACCTGGTGTTGGCTGGGATGTTCGGAGGAACCCTAATCAGGCCTCGGCGGGTACACACCACCTTGTTGAGCTGGTTAGTGCAGGAGCACACACCTGGACAGTTCTGTGGGTTAGCCGAGCCCAACGCAGGGCCTGTGGACTGGCACATACTGAGAGCAGGCACCATGAGGGAGAGCACGGCAAGCAGGGCTGCGTTCCAGGTAGGCTGCACACTAACCTGGCCCAGAGGACTCATGGTGTGGAGGGCTCATTATTCTGCATGGTGGGGGGAGACGGCACACACCAGAGGACAGACCACCCTAGCCTGGCTGGAGCAACTCAAGGCTCCCAAGTTCCATCGACAGTGCAGGGAGATGCTACATCAAAATTGATGTGTGAGAGAGAGAAGGGAAAAAAGAGGGAGCGTGAGGGAGACAGAGTGTGAGAGATTAATACAAGAGGAAAAGCAGAGGAAAAGCAGTGCAGCAGTGTAAGAAAAAAGCGTTGAATAACAGTGTCAGTGACGTACCTCATTAGTTTGGAAGTGGTCCTTTTTGCCTCTTCCCAAATGTTAAAAGCAACAGTCATGCATCATGTTCATTTATAATTCCTTTCCATGGAAGGACATGAGATTGATGTTTTCTTGTTTTCCCTTTCTGAAAAAGTGAGGTGGCCCTCTATTAGCCAAGGGTACAAAATGGCTCCTGGTATTAAAGACTGAGAACAGCATGAAAAGCACTCACAGGCAGAGGTAAGGCCATGAAGGCTTGGCAGGTGCCTGGATCCCTTCTGCCCCCACTAACTGCCCCCCTGCCAGGCTGCAGACTCCAAAATGCAGCTCCACTGGGGATAAATCACAATGATCCATAGCGCAGTTCAACACGACAGAGGAAGAGAGAAGTGGTGACCAACTAAAATAAATAAAAATCCCCAGTTCTGTCGGCTCCTGATACATGTGTTGGCTTGTCGGCTGGTCGTCTGTTTGGTGGAGAGACCTCCCTCACTGTGACTTTGCCAAGGGCTACTCGGTCGCTGATTAGCCCCGTTGTGACAGAGACTGAGAGACAGAAAAAGGCTAAAGAACTCCCGGCACAGTCATCCCCCTCTCCTCTCCTCCTCTGTGTTCCTCTTGCTTCCTCCCAATGTTGGGCTGGCCCTGGTCAGAGCAGCTGCAGGCTGCCGTGTGCACAGTTAGCAGTAATCCGTCTATTCCTCCTGGGGGGAGGGGGGGAGTTGGGGGTGGTGGGAGAGATGGTGGCGCTGGGTGGGGGGTGGAGAAGGGGATGCGCTGCACTGTTGGAGCTTCGCAAAAGGCTGTCGGAAGAGAGAGAGAGAGCACTCTTGTCCTCTTCTGCAATGAGAGAAAAGAGAGAGGATGACGCTGGGAGGATGTGTGTGGAAGTGAGCTCCGTATCTGTATCCAAAAACAGAGAAAGGTATTGAGGATTCTTCTCTCCACTCCGCTGTTTGTCCCCTAGGCTGTCTCCTGCAGTGTTCCTCTGCTTGCTTATTTGTTAGTTTTTCTCCAGGGCTGAGGTAGTAAGTTGTGGCAGTTAGCCATGTGTGTGGCTGTCAGACTTGCGGCTGGCTGGTTGACTACTGCAGTAGCCAGAGTAGAACAGAGAGAGAGAGAGAGAGAGGAAAAGAGAGACAGAAAAGAGAGATTGTGAGAGAAGGAGAGAGAGAGCCACTGACAGATCAAGAGCAAGAGAAAGATAGAGTGCACGAAGGAGAGAGTGTGTGAGAGAGAGGGAGAGAGAGAGAGATGGAGAGGAGGAGGCACGCGAGCACTCAAACAGGCAGCCCACCGTCACAGAAGCAGCAGGAGCAGCATTCTAATCCACATCTCGTCTTCTTGTTTATTCTCCAATCTCTCTCTTTTCTCTATTCCCCCCTCCGTGTCGGTGTTGCAGGCAGCTAAGATGCTCGCTCTGCCCCCTCCCTTTGTCCTTCAGTGGGAACGTGAATGTACTGCTGACGCACTCCTCTCAGCTGCTCAGCCAGCCTCAGAGCAGTGCATTGGTTTGATGCAGTGTTCCTGTGTATTAACACATTCAACCTCCCCTCCTCCCGCATCCCTCCTTCTCCCACCCCTCACTGTAACTATCTTCTCCTCTCTCCCTCGCCTTCTGTCTGTTTCTCACATGTTCTGTCCCTCGCCTTCTTTCTGTACTCTCACTCTCTTGATCGCTTTACCTGTGCCGATCTTTCCCTCCCTGTTGCTGTCTGTATCCACGCCGCCTCCCCCCAACCTATCGTTAAAATTGAAAGCCTCCCGTTCCAATGTATCATACAGAGACAAGAGGTCAGACTCTACTCCAACTCCAGAGTGGTTTTGTGTTCTGTCTCTCTCTGTATCGTGAGCGCAGCAGCGTGCCAGTGTTTTCCAGTGGAGTTGCGGCTTGCTGCTATTCCTCACCTCTTGTAAGCCACAGTTTGGTGAGTGTTTCCCTCATGCATTATTACCATACAGGACAAACAGAGCTGATTGTTTTATCTGCTTTTCATGTTTTTCCAGCAGTAGAGGATTTATTATGTGTGTCTGAGGGTTTTGGAGGTGGAGGGGTTGGGTCGGGGTCCGTGACATCATAGAGGACTGAAATGCTGACTCCGCTTCTCTGTGTCTGCTGGGCAGTCTTCTCTTCAGGGAGGAGAAAGATGAAAGAGCTTGCACACAGTTATCTCTTAGAAAGATGAGAGAGAAAGACGGGGAGATAGAGGAAAAGAGACTTACAGAGAGAGTTGGTGGTGGGGGGGTGGGGCCGGGTATGGGGAGATATATCCACGTCCTTGGTGAAATAGGGAAAAGGAGCCTATAGAAGGAGGAAGTAAGGAATTAGATAAATAGGGATAGAGAAGAAGGATGAGGGAAACAGATGAGGGAGCATACTGCATAGTAGCCTTCTCAGTGAAATAGCACAGAAAGGCAGAGAAAAAGAAGGATGTGAAGTAGGTGGGATGAGAGGAGTGTTGATAGTGTTGGATTAAGCATCATTTGAATGCAGGAGAAGGAGTCTCCCTCTCTGCCTTCGGTTAATGACCACAGCCCCCCCCCCACCCCCGTTCTCCTCTCTCTTGTGACATACGTGTATTTATTCGCTGTTGTGTTTGTGGTTTATAGAAAGAAGGAAAAAAAATACTGTAAATAAATGTGCCAGTGTCAATTCCAATTTTAATATCAATCTATGAAATAAATAGGACATGACTGGATTTTTTGCATTCCTCTGTGTAAAGATGTTATTCAAAAATTCATGCTCCGTGTCCACATTGGACCATAAAGACGATGAAGTGATACTGAAGCTAATTTAAATGGATGCAAGGTACAGCTTACTTAAGTAGAGCATGAGGACTAATGCATTTGCGATACTGTATGGGATCCCTTGTTTGTGTTAATCTACATGAACATCAATAAAATATCACGCTAAATAAAATATAATTCTCAGTATCATCCTGTGGCTACTTCTCGATAAAGTGGTAGAATGTTACCCTTCTCTGTGCATTTTACTTGCAACACATTCATTTTAATCCTGCTCCATTCATGTCACTTGTCAAAAACAATTATCTCTACCTGTCAGAAAACTGAAGCAACACGGACATAATGTGCCTGGACTTTTAACCTTCAGCAGAGCAGATCGTCCAGCAGAATGCATTCTAGCCCTCATATGCTTTTTTTATTGTATCATGTCAAGTTTAAAGTAATGCATTCCTGTGCATACATTGATGTTTTTTATATTGGCTATGGTTTATATCTTGTGTCTCACAACAGCATGGTTTTGTCTTTATTTTCATACTAACAGGATGGTTTTACATGGTTTAAAACTGCAACAGAGAAGAAACTGATGATGATAATGATGCTGATTATTTGGATGTAAGTATATGATATTATATCTTTTAGATTTTTTTGTCAACACAAAATAATTAGAAGCAGTAGGAATGACCGGGACTGATGCTATCGATAAAACCACTGTTTCGAATAAATAAAAAAATGTTCTTTGCACATAGCACAAATATTGGGTGTGAAATGAGGGGTTATTGCTTTGAATTAAAGAAAATTGCAGTCTGTCCTTCATTGATCTACTGTAGGAGCAATGTCACTGTGTGTGTTACAAAGGGAACGAGTGTAACTTCTATCTCACAATTTGTTTTGTGCATCAAAGAATGGCTTTAAGAGAGCTGAAATAACAGATGAAAAACAAAAGGATGAATGAAAAAAAACTCACTAACGTCTGTGTTTTAGAGGCAACATGCCAGGTAGACTAGAAAAGCCTTTAAAAAATGTGCCAAGCACAGCTCATGTACCTGTTCTATTCCAATTAGATATGAGGGGAGATAACTATTAGTTAAGGTGGTGCAGGCAGGGTTGGTCTGATAATTGATGGCCATGGTTGTAGCCGCTGTGTTAATGCTATTACAGGGGGCATGTGCATGGAAAGGTCAGTTAGCACACTGACGTTTCCTCTTGCAGGCTTTATGGCTCTGTCTCCCTCTACCTCTCTGTCTTTTTCTATCTGTCCTTCTGTTTGCACGGCTCCATGGGGTATCAGAGTGAGAAATGTCAGGCACAGCCGGTGTAGTCCAGTTCTCCATTTAAATATGTGATATGATGTTCGGGGTGAGGATTTATTGCCATCTGAAAATTAATATATAGTGTGTGGTAAATCACAAGGAGTTTTATGGAATTACTCTGTAGTATGATAAAGCATCTTGTGTTACAGTGTGTCAATTTCACAACATTACAGTCATAAATTTTAAGAAAAATGTTTTTCCTTCCAATATGTTTGTGTATTTTGTGCCGAGATCTGTTTACTTCATTACTTGATTTCTTCAGATTGAATTATACTATAAAACAACAGCGGCCATACCGGGCAAATCCTTGGTCTGACTGATTTTCATTCCAGAGACTTTTCCCAGTGATCATCAAAGCAGTGCACCATAACCTTCATTTCTGCTTTCTTTCATTCAGAATATGTAGATATCACAGTGTCATTATTCTGTTAATGGAAACCTTCTATTGCTTGAGAAGCATATGGAAAAGTCAGCTTCCTTTTTCATTCAAACGGCATGGCGTGTGAGTCAGTTATTGAACTGTCACATTAAAAGCTTATCAGAACTTACCATGCCCATATATTAACTAACTAACTGCAGAACCTCAAAATACTGATAAGAGCTGGACAGATGTGGACAAGCCCAAGGAAAGAACATCTTCCAGCAGTCAAGTGTTTATCACCCGTGATCAAAAATTAGACTCCTGTTTTTATTTACTGTAAACTGACATAACTGTACTTGTTACCAAACAGAGAAACAAGCACGGGGAATAACACCAACACATTTCAACTATCTGAGCCACTCATCCCTGTTACTATAAATGCATGGATGAATAGACTTAATCAGATCAAACGTGGAACTATTCCCTGGCCTGTTCAATCACAGCTGGGCACATGTGAAGCAGGTTCTCCTTGTGGACATGTTAAGATGTAGTCTCAATATGTGGACTCAGGGGAACAAGCCCCTGGTGCGGGACACTGAGTGTTGGCAAAGACCCTCTGCCCCATTGCAGCAGCTGTCAAACTTCAAACTCACTTTGTTACTCTGTCATGGTGACCGGCAGGCTACGTCCACTGCCCTGGGAGAGGGGGGATCTTTTGGCAACAGCATCCATTACAGTGTGGCCCCAAACAGGCAAAAACACAGAGACATCCGAGGCAGAGAAGACTCAGTCCTTCTGAGGGGTTGAGAGTGTGGTTGCAGTCGTTGAAGGGTGTCTGTCAATACCACACTGGGGTTGGAGGGGGCTGGTGCTAAACATCGGTGGGCTAAAAGCAGCGTGGTGCAGAAAAGAGTGGGTCAGGTCAATACAGAGCGAGCGACATCCTGCCCTACCCAGCTGCGTCAGGGTTGGAGGGGAAATTGAATGTTGCAGGAAGTTGAATCCACAGTTAAAAATGTGTGTGTGTGTCTCTGTGTGTGTTTGACCCAATTAGCCCGTGTGGGCTGTTACCATCACTGAAGGTTCAAGCCATGACGTTAGGTGGCTCTGGGAGTGCTGCGAGGTGTCTGTCATGACGGCGCCGCTTCATGGGTCTGCTGCTAATAATAACTTACTCAATCTACTACTTTACCTTTCCTGACACTCGCTCAGACACTTTGATGTCTGAAATAACATGATGACTGGAAACAGCTGCTCCTCCTGAAGTGAGGGAGGTTTGAAAGCTGCAGGCAGGCGCTGCTAGCTGACCCTGTGGTCACGGGCCAAACACATATTCTATTGAGCCATAAGGGTCAAGACTCCCATAGGCTTTGACTAATACTGCTACCGTCAGCCGCTGGAGCTAGCAGCACCACATTCACATTACGATCGCCCACTCCTGCTAACGCCAATAACGCTCTTGGAGCCATTCAGCATCTATTGCTTAGTTACTGTTAGTGACTGTTTCACCAGCGCAGCTTCACCTCATTCTGTAGTTAGGGCTGACAGATCTAATTAGCTGCTAGCATTAGCCATTACCTCGCCTTAGCCACCGCTCGACGTCTCCTGGCTCCCTCGCCGCTCAGTCTGTGCTTAGTGTGGCAGGTCAGCAAAGTGCTGGAGCAGCATTTGGCCTGAGAATAGAGGAGCGAGAGAGAGGAGACCGGTGGAAGCAGATCGATGTGGCCTGTATTCATTAACCCTCGCTCACGGCTCCCTTCCCACCCCATTCACAACCCCGCCATTTTAGGACGGCAGGAGGTGATTTATTAGCTGTCCTGGCTCAGTCAGCACCATCGACCCACAGTCTGAGGAGAGTTGACTCACACCAGGACATACCGATTCCCTCACTGTGGGCTGAACTCACTCAGAGATCCAACGCCATTCAAAGAGGAGCCAGGAGCTGGAGGAAGCACGGTGATCAACATATATTCATTTCTACTTGTAAACTCTAGCAGGAGGCAGGGGGGACCGTGTGGACGTGCATGGGTGTTACATTTATTTAAACTGCGTCTTCATGCAGTGAGGTGACTGTGAAGGCTGGTGAAGGGTGTTGAGAGATGACCCTTGTGGTTAACACACATGCTTTTAATCTTTTAAGCACCTGTATGAAGGGAATCTGGGATTAGATTCTGCATTAGGCCAGTTTTCTCAGCCAACACAGTTTTACAGATGCGGTAAATTTTATCTATAAATTTATTCTTAACATTGTGGCAGATGTGGAAAAGTAAAACAATGGAAATGAAAGGTGGATCTAGGGTACAGGAATGGGCAGGGAGGTGTTTATCTTACCCTTGTCTGACAGTGCCAGGTTGCTGTCTGTACAACAAAGCTCTCGTTACAACTGAAAACCACGCTTCACAAATCTCTGTGCAGTGAAAAATACTGTGTAAATACAATTGTATTTGAATAAAAATAAAAATGTGTTATTCCACTGTGAGGTTTCCTTGTTTTTTAAAGAAAAAAAATACCCAGCATTTCAAAGAGCATCAGTTTGACGCTGGTTTTATTCATATTTTATGACTCCACGCACATAAGATGCTTGTTTCCATGGCCTTTTCATCTGGTGGGTTTATTAGACTTCATTTCAGCACCAGGAGCTGTCCACAGTATGACCTGTTCAGCATCCTGGTGCAGAATGCGACTCGGTTTGCATGCCTCGCTCCTCATTTCAGGTAGTGATAATTAGATGGTTAATAAGGTCAGTTTTTCCACAGGTCTTGTATATATCACTGAAGGGCCAAAGAATTGTGGCTGGAGGGAACATATTTGTTCCACTGGCTGCTATTTTCTGACGAACTATATGCATTAAACGTAATTATATACAGTGCTTTGCATATGAGCATTGTCCCGTTGTCTGGGACTATTACACACTATTGTTATGTCCATTCAAACTTCATCAGGAAAGGTTTCTTTTTTTCTCTCCTGTTCTTGAAACAGATTTTTACAGGCTCTTTTTACAGTCGCAGTGTAGAACCTGGTTTCACTTCTGCATAAATACATGTTAAATACATGCAAATTCCATTAATCCATTTTCATGGATTTCACGTTTAAAAGCAGATATGTGGACAGGTTGTCTTTTTAAGACAATAGAAAGCTGTTTGATAGAACTAAGAGTGTGTTCACTCAGTGAATCTTGCAAAACAGTCTACTGTTGACGTTTACTCTTCTGCTGCAGATGTGTAAATTCTGAAAATTAAACAAGTCTCTGTCTTATCTCATGGTTTCATCATTAAACTGTTTAAATCAATGCAATAATAATGTTCTGCAAAGAAGACTAAAGAAACAGGTTATATGTGGACATCTGAGACAGATCTGATGCAGAAAGTGTTGAGTGCGAGTCAGCCATAGAGGAGTTCTGGCAATGCAAACGGGTGCATCTGTCAATTAAAGCCCATGTTGCGTTTCCATGTTGTTTTGCTAATCTTTCCTCCACACTCTAACAGCTGACCATTTTGTTTTGTAAATCCATCAACCAGAAACCAGAAACAATGCAGCTCAATGGATTTTATTGATTTCCCACAACTGAGAACACAGTAGGTATTTGGTAGTTGGGACACACTTCGACCAGTGAATGGGGTCAGATCCTAATCCCATGCTGCTCACACGGGGGGAATGTGAACATTAGGTGAAAAACCACTCATTGCATGGTTGTCATAGAACAATTGCTGTCCATTAGTGATTCTGCTTGTTTATCAATACACAATTGCTTAATTGTTTTCAATAAATGCCATCAACAATATGGGCTACATTGCTATGATCCCTTTGTTTAAAAAAGTATTTAGTAATGTTAGGGACATGAGGAATGCTGATAGCAGTGATTATGACAGTAAACACTATTAATCAGGGCTGCACGCTTCTGAGGGAAATGAAAAAAAAATAAAGGCCCTCAGGAAATTAGCCTTCAACAGGTTGTGGTATTTATCTATTTTTGTTTTCACGTCTGGATGCTCAAACCCAATTAATTATATTTGTGTATCCCATTAGTGCTGTGATTGATTTTGTGAGGTTGAAATAAAACGTGTCAATCCTTACTTCCCATGTGCAAAGAGTGCATTTCTAGACAGAGCTCTCATTGTTCGCAGACTGATGACCTTCATCACACGCTCGTTTGTATGTCGGCGCATGTGGGCGGGGGATGGGCGAGTGTGTATATTTTGCATGCGGTCTTTAAAACGGCAACTTGATTGTAGGTACCACAGATGATCATTACCTGCACTACTGTGGCCTCTGCAGAGCCCAGAGGAGAGAAAGAGCTGCTCATTCAGATTTTGAAAGTCTGGTGAGCCAAGTTAGTTTAAATGCTCAAATACTCTGCGGCAAAGCCTTGTACGCTGGGTCACAACCCCGAACGCAAAGCTGCTGCTCGCCATGCAGAACAGGGGAATTACATTTATTTGCCATAAAAGATTTAACAGCCCTTTGTACAGCACTGGAAATATTTGTACTGATTTGAAGAAAGTAAAGCTGATCCTTCCCTCAATGGGCAAAAACAAAAGAGAAAGACCACTTTCACAAATGAGTCACAGAGCACATTTTTTGCCAGTCTCTCTTTGTGACAAGCGTACACTTAAGCGTGCACACGGATACAAATCCCACTTTGCTGGAGATGTATGAAGGCAGTGTGTTGGATGGACTCCCTCACCTCTCATATGCAAATAACTTTCCCCCATGCAGCTCTGTGATTGGCTTGCTGTTATTAATATTCTGCCAGCGTGTGACTTCGTTAGCCCGGAGTTACTGTGCCAACAGGCAGCACTAAAAAGGGACTTTGTCAATGTTTGATGTCTCATGAAGTGATGCAGTGTGTGTGTATATGTGTGTGTGTGTGTGTGCATGTATGAGTGCGTGCGTGTGCATGTATGAGTGCGTGCGTGTGCATGTGTATGCGTGTCTGTTTTCTAAGGAGATTCAAATTTGGACAGTGGGAGGCACTATTCCCCACTGACATCAGATTGAGGAGGAAGTGGCTATCTGCTTCTGAATATGACTGTAATAAAATTCTCTGTATGAAGACCCATTTTGTGCCATCTCTGTGGAGAAGCCAGCCACACGGCAGGCGCCATACTGTCTCTCCAATCACGAGGTTTAAGTACAGGTTTGGCTTATGGACTCTGTCAAGGCAAAAATCTCAAGCTATTGCTTTTCATCCATTTAACTCTGGGCCACTGCCAAGAATGCCTGTGCTTGTGAACAACACACAACTTCAGTTGAATCATACGAGCCAAACTAGAGCATGTATAGGAATGTGATGTGAAGCCTAAACTAGCCATGACATATTTGCCTGTGGCCAGCCTTCAGTCACCCGTCGTCACACTAAGTCGCTCTGTCACTGCCGTATTTCAACAATGACAGCATGAGCAGTGTGTTCTCAAAACAGATCATAGGGTCTGTCATGACAAGTGTAGCAGGGCATCTCTGCTGTGTGTATGCAGGTGTTTAGTGGGTGTGTGGGTGTGTGTGTGTTTGTGTGTGTGAGGGTACAGTAAATCCCCTAAACTGGAGCTTGTGACCCTCTGTAATACATTTCCTTTGGCAGAGCAGTTCTGGATTTCCCCCCAGGTGCCCCACGGTTTCGTAGGGAGAAAAGTGTAGGGCAGCATTTTCTAAATTGAAGTCAATACCAATCGGCCATTTATCTACAAGCACCCTGACGCTAAGGGCATCTAAAGGCGCATGTGTACACAAACACACACATACGCACAGAAAGAGAGGCACACACGCAGCTGACTTTTCGTTCCACAAGCTGAATAAATGATTTACAGCCAACAATAATCTTAAAATGAAACTAATTTTCTTAATCCTAACTCATTCAAATGTTGCCCATTCTCTAAAAGACTTCTATTGTATGTCGGCTTGTTTGTATCAAGCTCCCAGGGCCAAGTTTCTTAGGAAAGGGATTGTTTCTTAGGAAACAAGAGGATTTAACAATACAGAAACTAATTACTCCTCTTCACCCTTGAATTGCACAGACTATTGGAACTACAGCAATAAAGGGGCACATTATGCATACAGCAGCAGTCAGCTTTCATACATCTTTGTACTCCATACATCCTGAAGATGTTGAGTCATCATGATGGAGCTCTCGCTCTCTCTCTATCCATCTCTCTCTCTCTCTATCGTTCTCTCTCTCTCTCTCTTTCTCTCTCTCTCTCTCTCTCTCTCTCTGCCACTCTCTCTGTCTCTCTCTCGCTCATTTATAACAACATAATGTCTTAGTATATTACAAGACACAAAAACATCAATGGTCTGCCTTCTATCAGATTTCTTTTTAAATTTGACTAACTGGACAGAACAAACAATTAGGTAGCTTCTTGCTTCCCATCCATTGCAGGTTCAGAATGAATAAATCAACAAATTAACAAATGAATTAAAATATGTCGCTACGAAAATCCTTTTTTTTTTAACTTTTGTAAAATGTGTATATGAAGTTATCATTCATGTCATTTTTCTGCCTCCTTTTTTCTTAAAGTCAGTCAACTAAATCAGTTGTGCTAGCACGTAGTCTTGCTGAGGATTTAGAAGATTTGAGCAATTTCATATGCTGAGTTTCAGAGTTTATGGTAGAAAGAGGGGCAGATTTTGTTTTCCTGCCTTTTAAACAAAGGGATTATAAGTCACAGAAGATTTTCAGTCAATTAAATGCCAAAACACACAGAAACCCACTGTGGCTGCCTGTACCAGAAACATGTGCACTTGAGACATGAAGTGTGGTTCGAAAAAAACATTTGAAAAACTTGACGAAAAGAAAAAAAGAAGCTTCCTTGTTCATGTTAACAGCAGTAAATAAGAAAAAAAGAAGATGAAAGGAGGGATCAAGGACACTATTTCTCAGTGTCTCTCAACATTACATACTGTATATTGTTGATCGTCTGGTTTATGTAAAATAGAGGCACTGGTAGGGAGTTCAGTCCAGACTGTGAGCTGTTGCATGTGTATTCTAACTATATATTGTGGTGCTATATAATAGCATATATAATTAGCACCATATTGCAGTGGAAGAACTGTTGTCAGAGAACTAAAATGCAGACCAAAGACCACAGTATTTGTCATCTTATCTCCGTGCAGCAATCTGGTATCTTCTGCATGCATCATTTAAAATATTGTGTACTGTTTACCTCATTTCATCACGGCTTTAAAATGTCCCCAAATATTTGAGTGTACGTGCTTACCTGCTTTTCTTCCCAGAGGCTGTTTTGCACAATTTCTGCATGATGTTCGACTCAGTGAATAGTAACACTGCTGTCATACCAGTGATTCGGCTGTAGTAAAAAAATATGCAAATGAAAAAAATAACCATGAAACAATAACAACATAATAATAATAAGAAGAAGAACAATCTAACCCTAAAATAAAACAAACAAACCAAGATAAAATATAAAAAACTGATCCATACAGTCAAAATTGTTACTTTATCACCAAGAAACTTCCTACCTGCACACTAAATCTGTCTCTCTGAGCATATTGCACTTGTCAGACCAGTGCAAATGCACCATTTGCAAAGCAATGACTATTGATTGTGTGACTGTATTCTGTAGATTTGTCCCGCGTGTGTCTTCAGAGTGCAGCTACATTTGTTGTGTAATTTCTCCATGAGCTCCTTCATTATGAGAGGCACTCTGCATGTTCAACACTGATCTATATTCAGGGCCTAGCCCTGCTCTTTGTGATGGGGATTACGCGCTCTAGAGGCAGGGTAATTTGATATCCATTGATTGAGTCAAGAGCCGATATGAAATTGAGAAATTGTAGTTATTGCTATTGATTTTAATAACTAGGCTGTTACAGTTCATTCGGTGCAGCTCTAGTCGATACAGAAAGTGAACTGTTCCCCCTCTTCTGGGAGAAGGGCAGTGCCTGATCCAGTGGCATTATTGTGAAATATGCTCTGATACAGTTATAACAGTGCCCTCTGCTATTGTTCATTACAGTCTATTGTGGCATTATGACCAATTATGAAGAAAGTCACAGCAAATATAGACAATGAAACATTAACACTGTGTGAAAAAACTACAGTATATGAAATGAGCTATTATGTGTGATATTAATGGCTTTGGTGTGTATGCGAGTCATTATCACTCCCTCTGCATGCATTTATACTGCTGCACATATTCTGTTTAAGCCCTTTCAATAACCCCACAAAGCCTGTTAATTTAGTTTAGTCCGTGGAGACCTTCACTCAAAGTTTCTACTGATCCATATTTAAGTAGTTATTGGTTTCAGGCTCCCTTAGGAGGTTGTGTTCATTACAGGTTTCAGTAGAAGTGTAGACTGTAGGTATCTCATGAAATTGTCCGTAAAGTATATTTCATGTTTAATGCAAAAATAATGTCATAATTTAATAGTAAAGTTACTTGTGTTTTAAATTTAGTAGTTTTACCAATGATTTGAATGTTATTATCTATTATGATCAGAGCCATTGGGCTCCAGTAGCAGGAGGAGGATTTTCTAAAGTATCCAGCAGTCTCTGTATCTTTTTCCCTGGTCCAGGAGAGAGCAGTGGGAGTCTGAGCCTTAGGCAAGAAACTCTGGGCGGACAGTGAGGTGTAAGGCTGAATACATGCTGGAGATGTGGAAGCCAGTGTTGGCTTGGTTTTCAATAATTTTCATAACAATGCAGAAAACATTTGACAGGATGAGACAGGCAGAGAGGAGAGGGAGGCAGCAGAGGCAAAAGCAAACCCCTGTATATCAATGAATGGTGAGAAATCGTTTCTAATAATCTGATGTGCAGTCACAAGCATTAACCTGTGGCAATATTTTGGGCACACATGTGTCAGTATTTTACAGCAGCTTGTCTTCTGATCCTATTGATCCATTCAACTCCAATTTAAATTGTGATCTAGCATCAACTTTAAACTTACTAACACTGAAACTGGCTGCCTTTTTGACATAGATTGAACAAAATAATGAAGTTCCTCAAATAAAGTTAAGGCTCAGACTCAACCCAAGTGAGTTTTATGATGCTGCTGAATTTGTCTCAAGATGGTGGAGGGCACCTGTTGGCCTACACGACTCCACTGTTTGTTTACACATGCTCTGAGTGCTCTGTTTTGTAGGTATAATGTTTCCTAACTTAGTTTCATGTGTTAGCATGCTCACATTGCTAACTGGCAATAAACACAAAGTGCAGCTGAGGCTGAATATCATTAGTTTTGCAGGGAGGTAGACAGGTCTACATTAAAAACATATCCAATAGTTCAGATACCAGAAGGTCCAAATCTTCCCCATCTGTGTCTGGCTGAATGAAGCAATCTTGGTCAAAATAAGATGTCTTGTTTTAAAGCAATGGTAAATATTTAAATAGTAAAAGAGTAAATTCTGGCAATAAACTTTTTTCATGAATATAATGCAATAACTACAGCTTTTACACCAACCAAAGGCCATAATTTTGATTTTCCGCTATCATGACATTTAATGATGACACAAACGATAAAAACTACAGAGCTGAGGGTGGCTGGTGTCAGGATGATAATGATGCTAAGTGTAATTCTGACAGCGGTTGCATTCGGTAAAGATGAGCGCTCCATGTTTAAATGACTACTTATGTACATAATAGTTGTCTAATGTTGAAGGTGTGACATTTTTTCCAACAGCGTATCGATCTGTTTGCGTGAAGATGGTCATTGTTGGCTGTTCTGCACAGAGCGATGCAGAGCCTGTGGTTGTGCAGCGAGAGGCAATCCTTGCTGAGGATACGAAGCGTGGCTATTGCAGCTCTAAGTGGGAATGAATAGAGGTCTAATTTGATGGGAGCCACTTTTCTCCCCACCACATTTAAAACCCCATTACACTAACATCCAGTGTGAATACCCCACAGGTCCTTTTGAGATGAGTGAGCTGCATAGGTCACACACCCATACAAACGCATACAGAGAGCGTGCTGCAGTTTACCTCAACTACCGGTGTTGAAACAACAGGGTTGTACTGAAATTACGAGCTTAAGTAAATGTGCCATGGCATCATGGTTACTAGACTGTGAACAATTCTGAGCCTTTCAAAGGTTATATCGCACACGTAGCCACTCTCTCTCTCCTCTCCCTGTCTTTCTCTTCTCTGTCTCTCTCTCTCTCTCTCGTGCACACACATTCACACCCACACACACCTGTCACTGAGGCCCATTAGCACCCATGCTGAGGCTCTGTTTGGCTTTTTGACTCAGGCACAGAAGACCCCCTGTGAGGAGAGGGACTGGCACTGCCTCCTGCTGCCTCACCTCCTCAACTGTGAACAGTGAGCAGAACGACAGCTAAAAGAGACGCTACTGTACCACAAACAGATCGGCGACGCGTTACAATACGGCACAGAAAAAAGTGAGTAGTGACACACACAAAAAAACAACAAACAATGAAGAACAACATGATAGTCACTTATTAGTAAGTAATTCATCAGTTACTCAGAATGGATTATTATATAGTAGATGATGATGAGTTAGCAGAGAACAGCGTGTATAAATACAACATTTATGAATCATGGGGTAATGATTAGTTAAGAAACACCTCTAAGGTATTGATATGTATTTCAGATTGATTGTATGCACTTATATTAAGAGTATATACATGGATGTTCACATTCATGTCATACATTATAGAGTTGGACAAATGCAAAGCTAACATGGTGGCATATAATACATATATCACTTATTTATGATTGGCTTTAAGAGGCTTTAAGCTTAAGTGTATTCTCCACTGGCGAGACCATGAGGAGCTGTGGCTCCTTCTGTCGGTGCTCCTTTTCATCTACTTCATTTCTTAAGTGCATCAGCTCTTGAACACTTAAGCGACAGACAGCTCACAGCTGGAAATTAATCTTACATGAACTACTTCTACGTAAGATGAACATTTTTTAATTGTAAACTTGAGAACAATTTGGAAATACTTGTGTCGAGGAAATGAACAGGGGGAAAGTCTCAACATCGTCTCTCAACGCCAACAGTTCCTCCAGCAACACTCTGTGCTACTTAGTGCTGCTCACATTCATGCAAAGTCCCTAAAAAAGGCGCACATTACAATGTATTGTGTACAAATCCACTGTTTTGTGTGAGTGGTGGATCTGAAGCTTTGCACTATACGCACATTTGAAAACGTTTCAGCTGTCACCCAAGGGGCCCCGTCAGTTCTCTGTGATTGATGGGAAGTCCCAGGTATTTTAACCTTTGTGGGGTCATCATCAAAGCCATTACCACCTGACTGCTGTAACGGCTGCTGTTAGAGTCTCTGACATCTCCAACGACTGTTGTCAGGAGTACTATGAACCAGGTGGTATCAATGACCTTGATAGGTTAAATACCTGGGACTCAATCAGGTAGAAATGAAGACAGTCATTGGAGGAGAGGTAACATTTTTTTAAGTGTCTACAACCAAGTGCAGTTGCCAACTCTTCTTGGATAGCCATGGTCAGCTCACTGTTACACTGGCAAACACTAATTTTGCCTGGACAGGTTACAGCAGAGAAAATCACTGCCCCAGACTACGGCTCTTTTTTGTGGCTTTCCTATTGTACAGCCAATTCAAACGGTGAACACCCTTCAACCCAGATACTTAGTACTCCTTTTCTTTTCAAAATTATTATGTCTGACGCCTGAAGTGTTGCCTAAATTCTTTCATCACCCATTGAGGCTGAACACAAGCTGTCCAACAAGAAATTGTGAGTGAAGTGTGGCCAAGCATATGCAGCAAGTAGCCTAGTTAGCATTTCTGCAAACAGCAAACACACTAAAGCTACCCAACATGTAGCTCTGCTTACCGAGCATGGCTGTAAGTTGTCCATAATCATAATCAACAGTTCAAGAGTCCTGACGTGACAGTGAACAGAGGTGTGACACAGTGCTGGAATAAAGCTTTATTTCTGTTGAGCTTTGGTGACCAGTGATCGTTTCTTTACACAACATTGATGAGATCTACACTTAACCAAGTAAACACTCTGCTTAATACTTAATTAAGGTGTCAACATCAATCATGCTGCTAAATATGACTTGGGTGTGAAGATTAATACTGTTTATATGTGGTCTGAATATTATGATGAAAATGTCCTCCTGTTTCTGGTTCCTTATCAAGGAACTAATTGTGAATTATTGTTCACATTTTTGTGTACTGCATTGTAAAACAAATATAGCAGCCTATAACACAAGCATGCACGTGAACACACACTCACCGGGAGCAGCCGCCAGCAGCCCTGCAGTGTGGGATCACCTTCACAGGATTACAACTGAATTTTCATTTAGTGCACACGGACCACTTGGTGATCGATTCGACAATATTAAGAGTGGCAGGGGTGTGAAAGCACAAATGACTCGCAGGTACATGTGTTTCTGCACATGCATGTCAGAAAGTGTCTGCTTGTGCGCGTGTTTGTCTGTGTTTGTGGGACCGCTGTCTTGTCTGTGTGAGATCTATTGTGTAGGTGTATTTGGAGAGGGAGAATATCAATATGTTACAGGATTGTTTTTTTCTCACCGCTGTTATCTTTGCTTTCCCACCTCCATTACACCCCCATCAGCCTTGGATGGATTAAACCAGCAATAAAGACCTCCATCCATGTCTACGTAAAAGACATGAGACACATTAACAGCACACACACACAATGAGCGGTCTTCTATTCAGAGGCGGATTTTACAACATCCATATTTGCTCTGCCTGCTGTTTTGTTTTGCACATCTTAAGGTGGCACGTTTGTGTTCTCATATGTGCAAGAAGAGCCGAGATGCAGCAGGAAAGACAAGGGAAATGTGCTAGTCACAGCACCTTGGGCAGTGCACATTCAGATGCCTGGCAAATGATTAGAAATGTTTTTTATTGACATTGTAAATGCGTTTTACACAGGCAATAGGCTGCCAAGGGGATAAAAGACTCATGCTATCAAAGCCACGTGTGGTGGGCCTCCCACAATGTAGGACTGTGTGTGTGCTGCAGCGTGCGCGTGTGCCACTGTCTGAGTGTTTTTCGTAGCTTTTCTTTTAATTATCCCCCTTGTGAATTAGCTGAGGAATAGGAGACCGACTACGCAATGTTGAGTATCTTTGGCTGGGAATTATCTGTTTAGTCTGTTCCGTTTGATCTTCAGGAATAAGTCATTAGTTTGCAAGCAATCTGCTCCCTCTCCATCCCTCCCTTTTACTCCCTTTCTCTTCTTTGACTCCTCCCCTGTGTGGTGTCTTTATTTAGGCAGTTTCTTTTGGAGCTGGGTGACTCAAATTGCCCAGTTACATAAGATGAATAGAAAGGAGGGTTTGGTGAGGACATGGTTAACGGACGAGATAGCGAGTGAAAGATGGAGAATGTGAATCTTTATTTCCAGCTGATCGGGGAAATGAAGGGGTACATTGTACAGTACATTGCACATGGTGAGAGGAGGCACGGGCAAAGATTAAATGTGTGTGTGTGTGCGTGCATCTAAGCGTGTGTGTGCATGCTTGTGCGTGGTGCTCAGACAGGGTGCAGATAAGGAGATTGTTAACACTGGATGAAGAGCAACCATTAGATGGTAATTGGCTGACCAGATGCTCCTCTCGCTGCATACAAATTACAGTCTTTAACTTCACCATGCCTCTGGCTTACTTTGTGCCATTACTGGTTAGTGTATATATGATTGGAGCCTTCACTCAGAAGTATAATTCAACTATTTTTAAGGACCCATACTGTACCAATCTTCCTAGACAACAACAATCTTTGATGCTATGCTCTGTGTAACTGTGACAGTGAAGTGTTTATCGGTGATTTTCTTGCCTCTGTGTCTGAGATACATTATGTTGTTATCCAGCACGTTAAAGGAACGTTTCAGTAAAAAAAACATCAGGGGTGAGAGTCTCTCTCCCTTGTACACTGTGCTGTTTGCTTGGTGTTTCAGGGTTACTCAGAGCACTTTCTAAGTCTTTTTCAGACAGGGTGCCAAACGGTGTCGATGCCAAGAGAAGCATTAGTGGACCCTGCGCAGTCTCCCCCGCCCCAAATGGATATTAATAAACCCTGCTCCGTCTAGCATCAACCAGTCCCACTTCCTCTCCCTCTCCATCCCTCCTAATCCTCTACTATCTTGCACTCCATCCTCCTTTTCGTTTCTGTCTCCAGTCCTTTTCCCCTTAAGTGTCAATAACTCTTGCTTGCAACACACACACACACACACACACACACACACACACACGCACACACACACACACAGACTTACACACACACAGGCAGTAGTTGCAGTGTCAGGCTTTCCACAGGGGCTGGTATAGTTATATAGTAGACTCTGTGGGTTTAGTAAAATCCTCATTAGGACTCAGTGTAGGTGTGAGCATCCCTGCTGCTGTCTCACAACAAACTGCTTACCTCAACAGAACACTTACAAACACACACACAGCTGCGCATGGACCAAACAAAGAGGAGAGTCAGACACTGACATACAAGGCAGGAAGCATTCATGTCTATGAATATGCACACTCACACTCAATGTATGCTGATTATACTAATGTATGCCCCCACCCATCCTCCAACATCTCAAACGCACACTTACTAACAAACAGAAACTGTTAGTGCTGTTGTGCGGTGACATTTTAATGGAGGATGACGTCTCCCCCTAATTAATGTCAATCAGGATGGCAAAGTATTCAAAAATAACCCTTTGAATGAGGCCTCGTACACTGCAGTGCCATCACCATGGTAAACCAATTATAATATTCACAGACGATCAAAATACCCATCATCATTTTTTATCTGATTTGACCTGGATGGTGCTGACAAAGGTATTTGCGTGGATTTTTGAAACACTAGAATATTATTTCAAGCGACGAGAACTCTGTCACTCCTGTTTAAGAGGCAAAATCAATGTTGTAAAATGTTGCACACTTGCCATGTTTGCTGCCATTTTCCAAAATACACAGGATCTGGTGGTTCTACATCAAATGCTGGGGGGAGTAAACTGTTCAGTATGTACAAATTGAATGCTGGTGGGGGAGTAAAGCAAGTACACGATGTTACTGGCATTAACCAGTGAGCATCTTCCATTGCCATTTGTACAATTCCAAACTTGAAACCAGCAGAGCACTGAAAGTTGATGGCAGAGCCAAGTGACATTAGGCTCATCTTCTTACTGGACGAGAGATGAGACATGTTTAAAACTTGTTGAAACAACTCCTTATAGATCAAACAGCAGGTCCATCATTGGGAGCAGAGATATGAGAATATAACAGCAATCCAAATCCTTGGCCTGCATAATAATCGTGAACAGAACTGCAGAGAGTTAACAGTATTTAGGGACCAAGTCATGAAATGTCAGCCTATGTAGTCCAATATGATGAATAGGCAAAATATAAGTATTTGACATATTGCATATATAACGAGTTGTAAAAGTCTCCATGTGTACAGTGCTTCCAGTTAAAGATTTTTTCTGCCCTGCTTAGCATGCTATTGTGTCACTGAGTCCCCCGCTGCACCTGAAATGTGTGAAAGATCCAGCCATTTACGTAAGTGTTTAAAGACTTGATGGCTGTTAAACGTCCGTTACATACTAATTAAATTTGACATTTTTTTAAAGATAGAAAAAATAACATTTTTACATTAAAAAAAAAACAATTGATTTTTTTTTTTCAAGAGAAATATGTATTTGTTTCACTGTCTGCTCTTTAGATAACAGTTTACGAAAGCAGCCACTTCAGATCGCACAAGCATTTTCCTTTGGTTAGTAGAAATAAGAGAATTGCTCTGGGATTTCTTTTTAAAGATCAATATGAAAATGAACCGTTTTATTTTCCGTTCATAATTATTCTTTTGCTTGGTAATGAAACATTACTTGGTAATGAAAAACATTTTTAATACCATTGCATGCACATAGTGTAGTATTATCTGTATGACTGTAAGCTCTGCTTGTTGGAAGGAACTACTAGTATTGGGCTCTTAACGTTAACACAGACTCTGCCGTACTATTGTGCAGCAGGAAACTAGTACCTGCTACTAACCGCCTACAGGTTTAGAATCTTCGCGACACAAACATAAGAGCTGCAAAAATGTTCATGTTGATAAGTCAATTCTTGCGAAACCAAATGCCCATAATTTGGTTGAAGGATGTCTGACTGCATCTACCTGATTACAGCTGATAGCTCCACATGAGAGCACGCATCCAGCATGTCAGCAGAGTGCAGTGCCTAATGATGTCTCCATCTACTCCAGACAATAGCTGCAGATGTTTAGCTACATTTGACAAGTTAAACATTTACTATATGGGTGTAGCATACGTAAGGCTGATTGCTTTGCATGAGCGATTGCAGCGAACACCTGTGCAGGCCGCACGTTATGAGAGACACAGACGCGACGAGCACACGCACACGCACGCGGGAAAATTAGCATGCACTTAAACGCACTTGTGAGAGCTCTTCTCTCTGTATCTCTCTCACACTCTCACATACACACATGAACTTACACTTGAAGGGCTGCTCATTTGGCTAACAGACCTCATTACACGGGTGGATGGACCATCGACCCCTTGGAGGAGAAATTAAAGAAATTCTCCCTTTTCTTCTCTTTCATCCAGAATGTGTGACATAATGTCCTGGAGTTATTTACCTGCTCTCTGTAGCATGACAGCTAATCTCACCTGCAAACCCAAGACCATGCACATGTCAGCTGAAATACCTGCAACAAAATTAGGCGGACAGAGCAATGTTTTCAAAATGCGTCTGTGTTTTCGGAGAGGAAGAATTTGTTGCAGTGTCACATCAAATATATATTTTTGAGAATATATAAAAAGCAATAAAAAAGTGCCTTGTCCATCTTCAGCCTGTAGCCATAGAAATCATTCTGAAAACACATGTTACGTCTCCCCTACTAACACAAACTCCAGGATGTAGGAGGATGTGTGCACAAAGTGCTGAAATGTGTTTGCTGGCCATCACATCTAATAACTGTTCAGAGCCCCTTCCCACTATGAGAGCATGAGCTGTTTGTTTCATATATGGACACACGAATCAATACACACCTGAGCAACAGATGTGCACACATGTGATATGGTATGCTAATTTCACCTCATATCGCCTGAGGGCCAGTTTAGACATTATTTATATTTGGCAATTCAAGTCTGATGACAGTGTTACTTCTATTTATTCTAATTGTAAGGCAATCAGGGGTTCCAGATGTGTCCTGAAGACTGCAGGCCTGTTATGCAATCTGTGGCCGCAGCCATGGAGACTGAAATTATCATGACAACACTAATTAACATGATGACAACCAGTTAAATCCCCACCACAGCTGGGCTCTGGTCAACATAGTAACACATCACAGCCAAGTGTTCTTGACATCCTTTCCAGAACATTGGGCATAGTGTCCCACACAAATGCTCCATCTCACACATCCACACCCACATGCACACACTGCTCACTGCGCCGCACATACACATGAACACAGAGATGTATACTGTAGGCACACACACACACGATTATAGGCCTTAGGAGGAGTATATGTGTGACTGGATTTTGGAACAGCTTGGAGCCATGTCTCATCTTTTGTGACCTCCCAGCTGCAGGCCAGTGGAGAGAAAACTATCAAATCAATGAAGCTTGGTGAGGCGAGTGTGTGTTGGTGTGTGACCGTGCGTATATATCACAGCTGCACATGTGACCATCGAACGCCTTAGGGGAAAAATACATCAGGTTAGATTGGGCCTTATGACTCACTCTCCCTCCCTTCAGTCATACTCTCAGCTTCCCTTCTTCATTGAGAAATCGCCAAGTGACTTTGAGGTCACTTTTGGTCAGTACCATCTCTCATACCTCCTCCCTTCCTTCTCTCTCATCTACTTCTGCTCATATATTGCATCCCTCAACCTCCCACCCTGAAGCCCACATCTCCACTAAAGATGTCAGACAATGGTTTCACACTGATCAAATAAGACAGTGTGTCAGTTCCATCACAAGCCACAGGGAACAGTAGGAGCAAGTGAAATTGTTTGTGAGTGTGTGTTAGAGAGTGAGAGCCTGCGCATGGATGTGTGGTAATATGCCTCAGTGTGTGTGTGTGTGTGTGTGTGTGTGTGTGTGTGTGTGTGTTTGTGTGTGTGTGGACTTGTATTACTCATGTTGTGGGGACATAAATCTATTTACACAGTCATATTGCTGGGATTCGCTGTCTTCATGAGGACAAAACGCAAGTCTGTATAAGATAAATCATTAAATTTTAGGGTGAAAACTTTGGTTAGGGTTAGACAAGTAATGATTATAGTTATGGTTGGGGTAAGTCTCCAAAACATGAATGGAGGTCTATGCAATGTCCCCAAAAGTATCAGAAACGCAACCGTGTGTGTTGGCACAGGCATACCAAATTGCAAAGCTACAGATGTGTGTGCATGTGTGTCTGCCTTAGAGAGCATGCGGGGGGGGGGGGGGGGGGGGGGGGGGGGGTGCTGGGAGACGGATGTGAGGTACATCAAGCAGAATGAAAACTGTCTATGCCACATAAAAACTGTTATGGCACATATGATTCACACAGTGTCTCTGTTTCTGTTGATGTGATATTCTGTATCTGTCCTGTCCTCCAAAAAATAAAAAAATAAAACTTGAGAAGTCGCCAAAAATCTAATTTGAAATGTTACACATAGGGGCTTTAACGGATATCGCAGTTCTTAAACCATTGCAGCATTATTCCCAGAGTAAAATCTGACCACAAATTTCCACCAATGACTGTTTGATATAAACAATCCTTTCATTTTAACAAGTTAATTGTTTCTCTCCATCTGCAGCTCCTGTTGGACCCAAGGAGGAGGGATATATGCATCAACAATTTTCCTTGTGTGTTTTTTCTTAGAGAGCATGTAACTGCTGCTGATGTGGGCCTCTAAATTCCACTGAGACATTGTATGTGATATACAGAGAAACCCTGACTTGGCTTTATATTGCATGAGTGATGAACTAGATTACTAAAGTTTAAGGCCAATACATGCAACCGCCCTGTCACAATATATTCATTTGTAACTACACTGGTTCGATGTTAGACTGCAACCTATTTGTGGCCATGTCTCCTTCGCTTAATCTTTTCAAGGTGGGAAAATGCGCTAGTGGTGCAGGGGGTAAAGTGCAATGCCTCTGTGAACAGAATCTCGACAGATCAGGCTGCACAATTTCCAGCCTTGGTTCGCATCATTCTTGGAGTTATTAACATTTAACATCATGTGTTCTTCAAAACCTGTTTTTACATGTTTTTCCTCTCATTGCGAGCTTAGCCTTATGCTAAGAAAAAAACATTCGAATAGAAAGTTTTGTATTAGTGAGAGCCTACATTGCACTGTGTGAATCGAACATATCAGCTCTTCAAGCTTAGAGTTTACAGATATACAAAAATAAAGAGACCAAAGTCAGGACTTCAGTGGTCCTCTGTATGACGATGGCACTGAGTGCAATAGAACAAGGTTATGACTTGTGTAACACGCTACACAGGAAGGCCAGTTCAAGAGGTGCTACATATTGTAGAGTGCATGTTATCATGGAGTAGGAGTTACAAAACCTGGAAAATTACTTTCCAAAAAGAGCTGCACCTCTGGAAAACTGAATGAACAATGACAGGACTATAACATGTATCTACTGTTTGTTGTTAATGGCGGTTGTGTTAACTTAAATCAATGTGTATCATGTATATGTTTATGGAAAACCGTATGAGTTAAATAGTTCCCTGTGTTTGATTTCGGTCAGCACTGGAATGCTGGTTCAAAGCTTTGTCTCTTTATGATGACTACAGACATGCATGGAGATAGAAATGAAAATGAAAATTAGAATATGTAAAAATGTCTGTTGTACATGTCTTTCTGTTTTATATCATAATGAATTTCATTTTTTACATTCACTGTGTGGGAGTGTATCCATTTATTATGTTTGAATTTACACTGTAAGTCGTGAGAGCAGATGTGAAAACATATATGGTAAAACGGGAGATTGAGTCTGTTGTCACTATTGTCATCTAATACCTTCTTCAGATGCTGATGATAACCCACTTAAATTCATCTTCATTTGCACGACACACATTTTTAATAATTCGCCACAGACTTTCAGCTGCCGGTGCCATTCCTGCTGCATGTGATAACTCTTCAAATTCTTTTTAAATTTGGGTCTAAATGAATGGCTCTTCTTTTATTGTGGCTTTCACACCTTAAATATACTAATTTTATGAGACAGACAGATTTTTCTTCCTTTGCACACAGTCACGGTTATTACTGCTTTTATTGTTGTAGTCTCTCTACACAATTGTTTTTTCAATGTACTTCAAACCTTTATATAAAGACGTGCTTATGAAAGCACACAAAAACCCAGACTTGGGCATTTAACCTACACTCCCCCTGTCTTTACTGCATATTCAGTGATTTTTAATATTGCATAGCAGCGATAACAGTTTCCATTTGCTTCAGCCACTTTAACAAGACTCTTTTCATCTGATCCTGACCCTATTTCTGAACATTTTCCAGCTGTCTGGTAGAGCTCTGACTTGTGTTAAAATGTAATATTATGTAAAATCTCAGAGTGCATTAAGCCCAACACCATGTCCCCTTCATTCAGTTTACTCCGCTTTCAACTCAGCATTTGGACGTTCATACTGTCACTCTCTTTAAAATACAGTCCCCGAGTTTTCAAACTTACACACAACCATCAGTGAACATGCACACAGACACACACATGCAGCTTCAGCCTTTTCCTCTGGGTATTGCTGATGTGACAGAGAAAACCTGGTCTGATGTAGCAGGGTGAGGATTACAATTGCAAGCTTTTACATATGCACGTATACACACGCACACACACACACACACACTCACACTATGCAGGGCTTGAGCAGATGGATAAAGTAGGGAGGATGTGACCAGAGGAATGATGCATGACAGGGACAGCTGTGCTAAGCTCACTTCACTCAAGATATACAAGCTCAGTCACCGTACACAGGCAGTGGGGCAAAGTGTCGAAGCGAGACACAAGTGCAAACAGAACGGATGCCTGCTACACACACACTCAAAGGAAAAGAAAACATATTGCATATTTCAGAGGAGCAAATGGAGATGTGTCAGAAATGTGGGGCCAAAATATGTATTGTATCCCCTCTGTATTTTTTATCTATATAATATAATAATAGAACTTCACAGAGACTTCACAGAGTTACATTTTAAACCCACACCAAGGACATAATACAATACAAACCACATATTATGAGGTGTGGTCAAATACAGGTACAGATCTGGAAATTCTGATTTACTGATACTCAATTAAACCCATTCTGATCTGTTCATCTAGTACACTTTGAAGACTGGATTGTGTCCAAGCTGTCCAACACGTGGCTGCAGTGGTGGAAAGTGTATTTCTCATCATTTTCATCTTGTTTTTGCTTGTTTGTAAGTCATCTCCACTGTTAGCTACACCTTTACTTGGCTGTAGTTAATGCTGTGTTTGCAGGATGAGGGATAGCCATCGGAAAACATAAAGGCTCAAAACGCCAAGAGTGAAATTACCTGAATTCAGTCACTTGATGCCTTGATTGAGTTTCCTGCACACTCATGCTGCTCATAATTCCTGTCTGTTTTATTTTAGGATTTTATTCTGCCGAGTTTATGTTTTACTGTGACTACACAGTAGTACTCATGCCCTGTGACTGCATTTTCAATCACTGTTTTAAATTCAATAAACAGAATAATTTAGCTACTTTGCACAATTCTACTATTAACATAAATAATGACATAAATTTAAATCATTTGTCAAGTAAGATAAATATGAAACAAACGCACCTAATGTGAAACTGGTCATATGCGTATGTAAGTAATGGGTAGAGAACCTGCCTGTAATCTGTCTATACTCAAGCTATACTTTCTGCATAAATGAGCTACGTCACATTTATCATCACAGTTGAGCAATTTGTACCTTGCATAACCCACCCTGCATTTTGATTAGTGCTAATCTAATGAAAAACCACTGCATACAGTTTGAATTGTTGACTGATTTCAACATGCAGCACACTTCAAAATAATCGAAGTACAGATTCACAGCTGAAATAAATCCACACAAACATTGATTTGTGGAAGGCCAGTGAAACATCCTTCTTATCTGAATATTTCATACATACGAGCGGAAGAACAGAAGAGCTCTCCATTTTTAATGACCGAAGAGGAGTTTACGACCAAACCTTGAGTGGGTTCAGTACAAAACAAAGTTTTGCATTTCATGACTATTTATGCTGTTGTCTTTGACTTGTATTGTGTATATTTTAAGAAATGAGGGAAGAGGGAAAAAAAGTAAAAGGACAGCAAGATCCTTTAAGTGATGTTCTGAGTTATTTCTGCTGCTGTCACGTTAGAGTAACAAGACCTGTCAAGAATTTCTCACTGGTCGCATAATGTTTTTAATTTTAGTTGGTGGACAAAATGTGTTACGGAATACAAGTTCCCCTAAGTTCAAGCTATAGTTACAGATATGTAAAGGCAGTTCTGAGAGACTTAAAGAGATGGTTCAATTGCCAATTTACCAATGAGATCTGTCAGACTTTGTCACAGACTTGTTATCAGTGCTTTCTTTAAACTTTTCAAAAGATGAATGTGTCATTGCTTCAAGTGGTGATATTTTCTCCTTAAAATTGCATAATTTTCTAGAAGAAGTTTATCTGGACCTCCTTTCATATAGGTTATAGCCTCTAAGAGCTCACCCATGTCTAATGCAGTATCCTTCTTAGATTGGGGCTCCACTAATAACAGGGGCAAATTAAAATAATCAAAAAGCTTTCTTGTATTCCTGGACAATGTACTGATGATAAACTAAAAGTAAATGCTCTTTGCCTGTGCTATTTTTCTTATGTAGTCTTTTTCAGTGAGTGTTTTTTGGTTTATTTAAGATGCTGTGGTGTGTGTAAAAGAAAACAGCGTTCGCAAATCAATACCTTAAAAAAAGGCTAATATGTTGTTATGTCGGGCACAAATCCTCTTCCCTGGGGACCCTAAAGAGCAATAGAGGACCATTCACTGTGCGTTGTCATCATCCAGAGCTATTGAGCTGAACCTCGCAGTCAATACAGGGCAAATGGCTTTCATTGTGTTTCAATGGTTCCCAAAAGAATAAGGAAGAGTGCGCAAACAATCCACTTTCAGATGATTGCTGTGTCTTCATGTTCCAGTGTGAAGCAAATTCGCACATTTTTTTTCGAAAGCAGCAGTGCTCAATCAACAGTGTATAGCCTCGCAGCACTATGGTCGATAGTAATGTGTGATACGTTGTAAGGGAAGAAAAGCCACGGGGAAAGAAGGACATGGTTATGGATAAGTACTCCTTCATCCAAGACTGCCATTAAATAGCTTCTTCAGACAGATTAGGGTTTCTACTGTAGTTAATGCAAACTTCAGTGACAGAGAGAAAAAAATGCAGGAATGTATTGGCAAGCACTCAGTTGTAATTACATTTTTTTGTTGGAGAGTGCCTGTAATATGCGGGTATGAAAAGGTAGCAGATGGATAAAGTAGGGAGGAGCGTCATCTTCAAACTGTTAGTGTGAAATGGTAGTTTGCTTCAGGTTAGACAACAAAACTACTTAGTTAGGTTCAGGAAAAGATCATGGGCGGCTTTGGCTCAGGAGGTAGAGTGTCTCGCACTTATCAGAAGGTCAGCAGATCGATCCCTGGCCCCTGCAGTCTACATGTCGAAGCATCCTTGGGCAAGATACCGAACCTAATGCTGTTTCACCGGTGTCTCTGTGTGTGAACGAATCGACCTATTTGGTCGTTTCTCTGGTGAGGACGGGCTCAGGGATTCCTGTGTGCCTGTTTAGATGGTACAATAATACTGAGGTACTCAACTAAATGATTAATTCATCATTCAGCTCTGCAGGAAAACAAACAGCTGTTAACAACATCCTATTGCTGCTCTGGGCACTTGTCTCGTAGTCTGTTGTTCGTCCTTCACTGGAAGAGCTGCTGTTGTCTTAACTTCGCCTCAAGGTCAATTAGAAAGTGAGTACAGCAAATTAGTGCTGATGAATTACCAGTATTAAGGTGAAGTACAGTGACAGAGAGTTGTTAGTTTGTTGCTCAACATCAAGTCAATTATGGAGTGAAACTGTATCACAACAAAAGCGAAACCACTGCTCAGGTAAAAACTACTTAATGTAAAACACCACATTAATTATAAGATTCAAAACTACATTAAAAAAGGGATTTGTATCCCAGAGTCTGGGTCTCCATTCATGCCCCTGGAAATTTATTTTCCATCTCCAGTGAAAATGAAAGTTATCCAACTAATGCATTTATGCTTGGGTTGAACCTTTGGCTGAAACCATAACTGAGGCTGGAAAATGAGGATGGAAGCTGGATAATAGCCAAAGGAGCAAAGGGTGCTCCAAACACTTAACACAAACAAAACTTTTAATGTCATTCTTGCATTCTGATGCCTCATGCTGTTGACTCATTAATAATAGTAATACAAACTACAACTGTTGTTGAGTGTTTCAGATGTTTCCTACTCAAACTTTGGGAAGAGTATCACCATAAAATTTTGAGTATTAGAATTTTTCTCTTTTTTCACAAGATCTTTTGACTTCCCATTATAAATCACACGGACATAAATCACGAGTGTAAATAATACAATTAAAGATGGCTAAATTCCATTTAGCTGCTTCAGCGTAAGGGTCCTGGTATTGTGTGTGTTGGTCTTTTCTGGGACTATGACAAGTCAAAATGTCTGCTGTGAGAGACGCCTATTGTTCATCAGAATATGTGACCTATTATCACTTTAAGTGCATAATTGGCAGCTGGCAAGATATTATTTTCATAGAGATTGCAGGCTTTACTTACTGTAATGTTAAGTAGCCTGTCAAGTGTGGGGGTTGAGTGCTCTGTTTACTTAATATGAGTTATATGATTTAAATATAAAACTTAAAATAGTACACATTCACCTCACCTGCATGCATCAAGCCACTGCCAGCCAGCGAGTGAAATGCTAAAACCAGGGGTGGGAGGAAGGCACAGGACAGGACAGGGTTCAGCTTATGTGGGTGTCAATCGGTATAAGTGCAATTTCTTTGGTCATTATGGAGACATCTCTTGAAATAGTCTCATCATCCATTCCCTGCAGAATGGTTAGACCTTCTCTGATTTCATGGTGAGCAGAAGCCGTCCTGCCACTGTTAATGTTGTTACCACACTCACACTCTTTTTTTCTCCTACAATCCTCTCATCTTGGGCCATTTACCCTCCCCCCTCCTAGCTTCTTGTAGCCTTGGGCTAAAGTGTGAGTATTGTGGTGATTTAAGGCTCACATAAAACTCTGTCATGCACAGACAGACCAAGACAGACACAGTAAGACAGAGACAGTGGCAGAGGCAGAGGAGTGCTTGTCTAAGTAAGAAATTGAAAGTGTGTGTGTGTGTGTGTGTGTGTGTGTGTGTGTGTGTGTGTTTGCACATGTGGCCCCCATGCATTATCACAGATCCCTTAACCACCAACAGAGCCTAATTTCCATTTCATTTCAACATGTCAATCTGCTCAACCAAAGAACACTCATTATTATCACCTTATGAATTGGGGGGGATAAATTTCCTGAATGCTACACACAAGACTTTATGAATCCACAGCAGAGGTGAGCTCTTTTACAGCCCTGCCACATTCCATCGCAGCCACCAGTTAGCTCCACACTCACCTCCCCATGGGAGACATGAAGGAGAAGGGGGGGTGCGACGCATAAATGTAACTGCGCTCTAAATGCGAGAGGTTGATTACTTGTCATGGGCCAGAGGCTTGCAGGAAAGACTCAAATGCAGAGTATGGAAACAGAGAAGGAAAGAGAAACTGAAAGGGTGGAGGTACGGGAGTGTGGGACACAGAGAAACAGCGGCGGCAGCGGGAGAGGGATGGGACCGGAGAGGGAGGACGATGGGGAAGATTTTTTCAAGCCAGTCGTTGGTCTAAAAATAGTCTTGATGATATACGTCTGAGAGCATTCAAATGAGTGTTTGTCTCTGTGTGTGTGTGTGTGTGGGCAGAGGGAGAATGAGTGAGTGACTGTGCCCAACGGCAGACAGAGTGAATTTATTACATTTTATTTACAAAAGTGCAGAATCTCCAGTCCTCCAGATTAATGACTCAAGGCCCGAGTGAGCGAGTGAGTGAGTGAGTGTACACACTTGTACAGAGGCCAGTCTCGATGGTATTCGGACCTTTTTTTTGGCCACAGTCAGCACAAACGCCACTTCCATATGTTTGCGAGCACGCGTGCGTCGCCTATCAGAGTAGCATCTCTCAACAGCAGAGTGAGCAAATGAGCAGGGTGACATGCAGAGCAGCTATCTGTGCTGACAGCCCATGTGTGTGAGTGACATGATAAGGGTTTTCTCAGGTGGCACTCTAAAAACAGGTTACACACATTATATAGTGAGAGGAGGATGATAGCAGAGGAGACAGTGAAAAGGAAATCAGGGGGCAGCAGGTCTAAAGAGAGCTGAGTGTGGGGGGGATCGGAGAGGGATGCCATGTTTGCTTTCTGTGGGCAACCTATATACAGAAACGCTTTAATTCCAACATGGTGTACGTAACACTTTTTTCTGATCCGTCAATAATGATTTGAAAGGTAGTCACCACCAAAATAGACGGTTTTTACTCTCATTATGAGAATATATTTAAGGTAAACCTATTAAAATTGTAACTGATGCTTTTATTTCCAGTCAGTGATAGATTACTTCATATTTCCAAATGCAGCTATCTCATTTTGTCCCACAATGCTTTAAATGTTCGACTCTCATATTCAAATGAGGGCTAATGGTTGAATATCTTCCTTTAGACTTTGTAAAACTGTAATTATTGTGTCCATAATGCCTGAAAGGCAGAACATAAAAGAAAAGAAAACACTATTCTTGTAGAAAGAGAAATAATAATAATAAGAAGAAGTAATCATGAGCGCTGTCTCACTGAATGACAAAAACATTGTGATGGAACAATTTTCACACACAGAACAAACTGAAAACAGTGTTGAGTGGCCTTGAGTGGAGTGTTTGTGCGTGTGTGTGTGTGTGTGTGTGTGTGTGCGTGCGTGTTTGGGACTGTTTGGGACACAGCCTGCAGTCGAGGTCAGTGTTGTATGTTGGTGCCATAGTAAGTAGACAAGACACACATGTCCCCTCGTCCGCCAACACTCATTAACACTGCGTGGCCCTTTGGACGGCAGTGTTTAGCATTCTATAATGAGTTTCCCTCCGGAGCAGCAGGCTTGAATGTCACTCACAGTCAACTGCAGTTTGAGTTGGGAGGTGGTGATGTGCGTGGGTGGAGCAGTGGGCACCATGTTTGTGTCTGTTTTCTGATGACTGAAGACAAAGTAAACAGACACTTGACGCCTCTTATGAAAATGAGTGAGGGCAAACAGAGAAGGCGAAGGCAGAAAGAGAGGGTTCATAGAGTACTACTTGTACTACTATGGCTAAGTGTGGTGACATGTTCTCAGCATGCTGTCAGGACAGACAAAATGCCAGAATAAATGCCACAGACAGCGTGCATTTTTTTCTGGGCATGGCCTTTTAGGCTAGACAGAGTCTATTATTCAATTAAGAGCCGTAGAACCCACTGGCCTTGAAGAAAACCCCAAATGGAACCAAATTTGCAAGCCGCACATCGCACAATGAGAAGGAATGACATTTTTAGTGTATAACCTTAAGCTGATGAGGTTGTGCAACACACCAGCCCGCCATCTTGACATTTGTTAGCGATGCTGGTGTACAAACAAACAGAAAATGCTTGAAAACCGGCCCATTTATTTCCAAAGACTAATTAAATAAGAGATGCTGGACAACTGCTTTGGAGAATTTTGATTTAATGCAAAATAGTAGCATTTTGCTTTTAAAGACACCACATTTACTTCATTAAAATTATGTAATTCCTCACACTTAGACTGCCGTCACCGGACAAACAATAGTGTTTTCCTAACATCTGAACTCTGTGGTCATGCAAATTATTAGGGTTTCTTCTCAGAGGCAAAGGCATAATTGAGACAACAGGCAACCTGACATTGTTCTAGCACCACACATAGTTGTGATGTGTGGCCAGAAGGCATACAAAGAGTCTGACTTTGACACCAGAGACCATAGCTCCCACCCATTTCCATCTGTCCTAACCTTTCCCATTAAAGAACAGCTTTTGTGATAGTCATATGGGTTGTTTTGAAAGAGTGATGTGGAGTGCCAGATCATAAAACGCCAATCTTTTTAGAAAACAAAGGCAAACAATCTATTTTTTCATGTCAGATATGTGGACGTGTTTATCTAAAGAATCAGTTAAGGAGAAAGGCAGGATTACTTAAAAATGTGTGATGCTTTAATAGTTAGATCTTCCGTTCACGACTTGTGCAGAATGAGTTTACCTTATTTTAACCACTGAGTGCTTCAGCACCTCCTCGAGATGGAAGCATCAAGGTAAGCGTGAGATAAAGGAAAAGATTTTAAAAAGGTTTTATGAGAAAACGGGTGTGTGTGGAGGTTTCTGTGTGTCTTCAATCTGATTCGCTGTTTGTGTGATCTCATGCTCATGTGCTTCGTGTACTACATGTGTGAGTGTGTGTAACGTAAATGCGCTTGTGTCTGTGTTTTGCCTACATAAAGTGTGGTCAAGGGTGTGTGTCTGTATTCTCGTTAGTAAACGTGGTCAAGCGTGGATTAATTAGCAGTAATGTAATTCACATTGTCACCTCTCATTACTTTCACATCCCCACCCCACTCTTCACGTCCCTCATGCCCTCTCCCCCTTCTCTTCTCCCTCTCTCACCTTTCATTTCCCTTCACCACATCAAAAAAACACAACCTGCCCCTTGTCGTGCCCGCCCCTCCCTCCGTGCCTCCCTCGCTCCCCTTCATCTCCTCATCTTGGTTTTCTTTAACACTTTTGCTCTCTCTCACCCTCACATCACCTTTCATCACATCACATTTCTATCTCTCAGCACATTGAGCGTTATTGTACCTCTCCCACAGTGGACATTCTCAGTGCTCTTACCCCGGGGGGCCTCGGCACACCAGCAAAAAGAATTTAAGATTTCCATCAAAATGTCATTTAATTTCAACTGAATCATCTCCATCAGTGGATTAG
Source organism: Chelmon rostratus (assembly GCF_017976325.1). Taxonomy (NCBI): domain Eukaryota; kingdom Metazoa; phylum Chordata; class Actinopteri; order Chaetodontiformes; family Chaetodontidae; genus Chelmon; species Chelmon rostratus. The sequence continues at coordinate 14,208,774 of NC_055663.1, read as the reverse complement.
CTTGCGAAGCCAAAGTAAATCTGCTTTGGCCCTTTGCAAATTGCAAAGAGTCCAACAAGAACAAGCTCTTAGCTCTGTTGCACCGTCCAATTTTAAATAACTCTATTTTGCTGGAATGTGAACTGCTGCACAGTCATCAGTCATGAGATATGCATGATACAAATAGAGAGCTGCAGTGAAACAGGAATCTGCTCCCAAAATAAGAAAACATTTCAAAATTCAAATTTGCTTTGACTGATATTTGGAACAACTCAATTTACTTAAAAACGTCAGTCTTGGACCATTACTTTGTTAAACAGCAGGTCATGCATCTTACCTTAATTTACAAGATCATTTTCATTCATTCAGGTAGTCCCAACTAGTCCATACACATCCTACTGTGTGGCTGTAACAACAACAGGCCAGCTAAGAAGAGCAAATAGTCTGCCTGTTCAACTCACTGCAGAGACTAACACCTAAAAAGTGGAAAAGATGACTTCAGAAGAGAAAGCAAGGGGATAAAATATCAGGGAAGAAACAACAGTGCAAGAACATGTGCTGCTTCTCATTAAACACAATGAAAGTAATCAGTGTTGAATCGCTGTCAGAATGGCAGAGTGTAGACGTAGTAAGCTGCTAAAACCTGTTTCATTTACTCAGAAAGGCAGATGAAATGTAGCCCACCCTCAATGAGAGATTCCATTGAGTTGCAGAAGCTACTTAGAAGTTAGCTGGCAGCTAGCAAGCTGTGGCTGGCCAGCACTAGCATGTGTCCAGCCAGCTCGCAAGTTTGATTGTTTAGCTTGCCAGCTATAGTAATTGGCCAACTTTTCCCACAAGTACTCAGTTTCCAGCACCACCTACTCTACGAGGACAAGCAAATGCAATTTTTTATTTATTTTTTTTTTCTGGAGCTTTTCAGGTGTGACCCAGTCCTGCGGTCACTTTAAACTCTGCTCTTCCAGCTTCAGGCGCAGCTCAGCCTGAGTCTTTCTCCTTCTTTCTATCATTCTCATAGTTTCCAGCATACACTTACAAATCCTATACTATGTCATGTAATGGAGCGTCTATGTGTGTCTCGGTGTGTGCGAGTGTGTGAGAGAGCGAGGATAGAAAGCGAGAGGGTGAAAGGCATGTCAAGGCTGAGCGAGGGCAATCTGTTTCTATTAGCTGTTACTCATCAGAGTCAAATCACTGGCTCATAATAGATGCATAATACATGGAAATGTGATATTACATAATGAATTCATATATCAAGTGACAAGAAATGATTAGCAGAGAGAGATCCCTGTTTGCTTTGTGGATTAAAAATATATATGCAGCCTTTGCTCTGGACCTTGGCCACATCCCTGCCTGTTGTCTGGCCCGATCCGGTCCAAACACTGTGTAGCATTCAAGGGAACAGTAATTGGCCCATGTGAAAACCTCCTGTCAGTTACAAGGACATCAGTAAAATGAAAGTGATACATGGAGAAAAATCTCCCATAGTGCTTCTTGTCTCTTAATACTGTATAATGAGACATGGAGAGGATCCCCCTCTACCAGCCTCATGCATTATTTCACCTTCATTAGGACGTGAGTTGGAGAGCGGTATCGGGCCGGAGAGAGGTATCGGAGGGAACAAGGATCAATTAGTGGATAAGAAAGAGAGATCTAGAGGATGACACAAATTAGGAGCGACATACTGTGCTTTTTCTTGTCAATGTCTCGTAAGATTTTAGAACAAAGGAGAGTCATTCAAATGAGCGCTGCATTCAAAAGACAAACAATAGCATTCAAAATGTTCCACTAGACTGATCGATGGTCTGCCAAACATCAGTCACTGCTCTTTTTTGGCGCGGCGTTACTGTGTGTGTTTGTCCTTCCTGATGGCTGAGGTAGACTCAGGACATGTACGTGAAAGACACTGTAAAGGCAAGTCCAGCAATAAGTCATGATTGATTTTGTCCCCTGCCAGTTGGAGGAAGAGACAAACACATTCCCCACAGGGCCTCGTGAGACAGATTGTGTACCAAGGATGCCATTGTTACTGAAAAGCACATTTTCCCTGACAAGGCAGCGCCATTTCTCCTCCCCCTCTCCTCCTTTCTCACACTGACAAATACTCTTAGCCTGATAGATGGTATTGTTTCCAATCACACATCTCTCTTTCTCTTTGTTTCTCTTTACCCCACATATACAGTAAGCAAGAAAGAACCTCACCAGCGAGTCCACAAATCCCCCATAATGTTTATCAAAGTCAGCAGGGAAAACGCAGAGCGGGACAGGACCTGATGCGCCCACAGACACTTTAAATTAAAATTAGGAGGGATGTTAAGTCCCTTGTTTATAAAATAGGGGTTGGCGTAGGCTAAATGAAAGTCGTAGCATAAGACACGGAGAACCATAAGCTCTTTTTTGCGGAGAGTAGTAGTAGAGGTCGACAGATTAATCAGTCTGGCCGAGTAATCAGCATCGATAGGACGTTTTACAAACTGTCATCATCGGTCAAACTTGGCTATGATGTCTGATGTGCAGCCTCCATCAGTCAAGCAGGGACATACATCACTGTTTTGCATGGAAATCAAGGTAATGCCATGGTGTACCTCAGATAACTTACTTTTAAACAAAAGTTTACTTTCTACAAGACAGCTTCATGCATAAATAATGAGCATGATGGGATTGTTGGTTAAAGTGTGCAGCATTATTCATTTTTTAGACTGAAGATAACTGCTGGTCTGCTGAAAGCATGCTGTCTCTGATTTGCTAGTCTAATACTGGTTACTGTTTGCATTAACCATAAATTTGATCGTTAGAGTGAGCACCTTTAAAAACTGGCAGAGGCACGAATCTTATGAGCGTATTGAACGTTTCAAAGCTTAACAGTCTTTGCTTTTGATGAGAGAGGCAACACTGACAGCAAAGCTTATACATCACCTCAGTATTTTACATCACATCACGCTGCCAATCTTAACCATCACTCGTATTTCAAGTGAGGTGCATCATCTCATGCAGTTCCTAATTGAAATTAAGGATCAGAACACTGCCAATGTTATATCAGTGGATCTCAAAATTCACAGATGTTTCATCACGTTGCAAGTGAAAAGTGTGTTATATTGAACATTAATTAGCCCACTAAATAAAAAGCATGAAAAATGCTAATGAGTCCTCCTGGAATACCTTCAAATATCCATTGACAGATTTAAAATTGAGTAGCACAACAACAGAACTTTCAAAAACACAAGAGAAACACACAAAACAGCTATAAGGTATTCAGTTCTCAAGCTCTCCAGTCATTGGGCTGGTGCGGTTAGAACAAAAGCTGTGTGGGCCGACGGAGCCACATTGCCACCATGCAGGACGCTTGCTGTGTTTTCTCATCTGCCAGTCAGCTCCTGTTGATTACAGCTGGCTGCCAGGAAGAGGAGAATTAATCAGTGCTGTCAGATCGCTATGCAGATCATCTGATCAGGCGCAGGAACACGCTAAGTGACACACAATTTATGCAGAAAATACACTGAAAATCCATCTATTAGATTGCTAGATTTTCTTTGGAAAGTTGCTTAACCTTCACAAAGTTGCCTTCTGTCGCCAAATGGTGTGTTGACTGAAGCTTAGAATTGAGCCGTGTGAGTGGAGAGCTATCTTTGTCTTGAGCAAAACAATGTTTGCAGCAAAGAGTCCTTCTGGGAGTCAATTTAAGTCATTTAACTGATTTGTGTTTAACTGAAGCATTTGTTTTGTGTGGACACTTTTCAGGGGGAAACCTAATACCATGTGACATTATTATTTCAAGAGCAAGGCTGGATTACTGACAAAGTGGGAAACCGCTGCACATCACCAAGTGCCATTAGGGACTGTGGAGGTCCAGGGTTGTATGGAAGTGTTGCAGGGCTACTGAGTTTTGACTGACACTGATTGCTTGCATATGAAACCGCTTCCTGTGAATTTAGCTGTTTAAGCTGGCATTGACAGCGCACAGAGAAATGTGTAACAGGAAAAGGGTCACTTTGCACTGACCGTCTACAAGAACATGCATTTTGTTTTAATTTTAATAAAGGAAACACGCTGTGTCTTGTGCGTCAAGTCATTGTGGTGAAGTACAATTTTGAAGTAATCGTACATTGAGTATTTCCATCTTATGCTACTTTATACTTCTACTCCACAACACTTAAGAAATAAATGTCACACTTTTTACTCAACTACATTTATTTGCTAACATACTGTAATGGAAATAAATGAATTCTACTTTCATGAAGTGTTGTGATTTTTTTTAGTTTTTGTTCACACTGTGAGAAAGGTAATAATGTTTATTATTGAGGTCACTGTGAGTGGTGGTGTTTCATATTGAGAGGTGTTTGTAATATTCCCTCTCATGTACATAAATGGGGCACCTAAAATAGTAGAAACACCTCTCAATACAATGCAGTCCAGTTCAACACCACTGCAAACCACCACAGGAACCTCCGTAATTAAGATGTAGTTTAATTAATACCAGATACCATCAAAACTGAACATTTGACGGCAGCGCTGTTGTATTGGATCACATTAGATTGTACAAATGTGCCTAATGACATGGCTGGTGAATGTATAAAGTCATTAAAATTAGCTCCAGCTTTAACCATTAAAATTATGTGCATATTAATGCACCAATCATTGTAAACTAGTAATATAATACACATTTTTCTGAAACGGGTCATTCTGCAAAATGACAACAAACAGGTTTTCTAAGGAAACACAACTGCTGATGTCTCTCGTGTAATTTGATGCTGTCAGCCTCTCACAGTTGAAACCTTTGATCATGCTTTTTATTTTGCACATGCATGACGTGCTGACAGTTCTCCTCCCATCATTCAGTTTATTTCTTATATCCCTTTCAAAACTCTTTCAGTAACTGAGATCTTTGTCAGATTGAAAATGTGACCTAATGGTCGTTTTTCGCCTCAGCCGCTAATGCTGCGTAGCAGCTGACAGAATGTGCGAACTGTAGATTGTGTTGAGACAATGACTCACTTTGCGGACGGACGTTTCCCAAGTCCCTTTAATGAAATCATTTTAATGCATGCTGGCAATTCTATTATGATCGAGCTATACAATTTCACAGTATTAAACCAGATTAATATCGTTGCAGTGCTCCACTATGATCTGAAGGATGATTTTTCTTAATGGGTTATATTGGTCACACAAAATAAAGAGCGGTATTTATCAGAGGATGCTAACACAAGGACCTCTGCCTCTCCAAACCACCATATCCATTATCCTGCCACATTTTCTCCAAACCCCAGCTAAATATGGAATATCATTTTTCTTGTTGGAGAAATGTCATGGGAGCATGCCTTTCCCATTCTCTGCCACTCCTGGCTTAATTAGAGTTCTGTAATTACTGGGACTGCAATTTCTGGTTTGAGGAGATGGGATGTATAGAGTGGGTTGCGGTGAAAATCCTCCGAGCTTTCAAAGATGCTAGATACTTTCTCTTCGATGCAATCATGTAGAAAGGCTCCCAAAAGTCTAATCTCTAAGTGAAGATAAATTGGGGTTGGTTTGTCCCATTAGCTTGGCTTATTTTACCATTTGTAATCCATTTTCATCAATAAGGGTGCTAACATTTATAATAACTCAACAGTTTGACCTGCGGTACGCCTCCTGATCACAGAGTCACGTCGTTATCTGCCAGAAACACTGTCACTTGGCCTGAATCCAGCCACGCATATGGGAGCAGGTAGAACTATTTGTGATGCGTTATTTTAAGTGCCTAGAGAGGAGCAGGCCAACTTGGGGTAGATAAGCCGATTGTGTGTTATACTGTCGGGCTGGCGATGATGCAATCTCAGGCAGTGAACTCTCCCTCTGTTTTTTAATTTCCCTCAAGCATCTGTTTCTAAATGGGGGTTTTATCCTTTAAAGCTGAGGCACGTTGTAACCTTCAGCTGTTTTATTCTTTTCTAAGCGCTAAGCAGGATAGCCAGAGGGAACAAACTGCTGCCAGGACCCTGTACACTCTTCAATACGGGTAATTACCGCTACAATCAGTTCAACCCATTACTAACTCTGCGCTTAGCAGGAAGAGGGAGGAACATGCATGTGGATTTACAAATCTGTGCCAATATATAGTGCATGCATATCACTATTACTCCTGGCACCATGTGTAGTAGACTCCATTTCAATTTAAATTATTCAAATCCAGCACTTTTTTTTCTTAGTGTGCTTGTGAATGTCTTCCACTAAGCTTTTTTCCCACATCCCTTTTGCTGATTTAGATTTGAAAGCCCTTGCAGAAGTTGTCAATTTATAGTCAGATGCTTGAGTCCACTCTCTCTCTGTCTGTCTCTCACTCTCTCCCTCACTTCCTCTAAGTGCATTATGTATTGACAGCTCTTTGAACTATAGGGTTTCGTATTTGTGAGCTATTCAAGCAAGCTAAAAGTGATGTGGATCTCCTCAGAGAGAGAGAGAGAGAGAGAGAGAGAGAGAGAGAGAGAGAGAGAGAGCGAGAGAATGTACTGTGACTGTAAATTGGCAAGAGTTTTCAGGTCCCTTCCATTAACTTGTTTTTCTTTTCTTGTCTATAAATTTGACTAATTTCACGAACGAAGGGTTTACAAAGATCTAGAGCAAATAAAGTGAGTGAATGCTAAGATGAAACCTAGATATTTTAGATTCAAATGGAGGTGTGCTTTTTTTTTTCTTCTCTCTCTTTAGGGCTCATTATACTCATACTAACAACTAAACTTGTTTCATATGACTTTTTTGTTGTTGTGTTAAGTACCCCCAACCATTCTAATGTTTTTTGCACATAGTATAGGGATTGATCAAGTTACTGAAAGAATTGTTTTAAACCTAAATTCACTTCACACGTGACAAGGACAAAGCTGTATACAGTAAAAGTTCACAAGCAGCATCAGCATCACCTCATCAAATTTCTTTTTTTTTTCTTTTGGAAGATGCAGCAACGACTTTAAAACAGAAACCAAATTTGCACTTTGCACTCAGCTCCACATTTAGAAAGTCGACTGCTGTGGCCATTTGTCCATTTGGCAACTTCCCTCTGGCACGGACTTTAAAAGCTTCTCTGAGGTGTCTGATGCAGGTAATCTGACTGCGTTCTCGTCGCCTCGTTTTGCTTAAAGGCATTTGTTGTGTGGCATACTACAAAGTCATTCATATGACCAGTTGCAAATTAGGGCAGAATGTCACCAGACCTGCTGAATTATGAGAGGCAGGATACTCTATGGCGTACACCACACAGTAAAGCTGTGTGAAAACGATAGCCTGTTGTGTAATGTGTGAACAGGGCTTTCAAAATATATTTAAATATTAATGTGAAAATGTTGTTCCTGCAAATTCAGTAAACATTGGAAGTTTAAAGAACCCCCCCCCCAACCATATGACTCCATCCACAGTTTGTGTCAGCAGTTCTCCTTCCATGCTGAGGACAAACTGGGCAAGGCCCTGCCTAGTCATCTGACAGCTTGTCAAAATGTTCTTTGAGGCAAAGCGAAAGTCAATCTCTTTCCAGCTCCTGAATTTTGCTTTCAGAACTCTCACTTCTTGAGGCCAGACAATACCTGTGTGCTGATTCAGGTGTTCCGTGGGTTTACACAGCCACGAAAGGCTTCCATCACTTGGCAGCTTCCTCCACCACAGGTGTCCACCAGCAGGGTTGTCGCCATGACAACTGACAAAGTTCTGGGCAGAGCATCTGGCAGCCACACAGATTTGCTATCCCCGACCTGCCGTGGGATGCAGAAAAGGTTTCTCCAGATCAAGATCTGGAATTTGGAGATCTTGCACAGAGACATAGAGGCCAGGCGTTCCCAGATTATCCTCACTTCACAGTTGGGTTTTCTCCACCAGTATTAAACGTTGGCACCTACATTTTTGCAGATGACCCATTTTCCTGGCTGTTCCTCATAAGTTAATTACTGCCTTGAAAAGACAAAGACATCTTTATGTTGGCTTTGACTTAATGGCTTTAAAAAAATCTGTAAAATGGCTTTTCATAGTTTGAAAAACATGTATGTGTAGTTATTATTTTTTTTATTTGTCATGTTCCTTTTTGGGAAAAAAAACATTGACATTGTGCTGAGGTTTTAAGATTTGTCTGAATTGTTTACTGCAGGCAACAGCGATAAAGCTGGCTGAATTTAATGTAGACTCCACTCCTCTCGACCCACAGTCGCTGCATGAGTCAGAGAATAGCTAACATTAATAAATGAGCATAGGGTCGACGAGCCATTAAAAAGTGCTTTGAAGCTCCATTTAAGAAAAGATCATCCTATAACCTGCTCCATGTAATTTAAAAGAGAAATAGGCTGTGTCAGAGGACATTTACACAAATTAATATAAATGTAGTTTAGGAAAATATTTGTCATAATGAGACAGTGGTTATTGTAATCACCGTCACAAGCCATAACTTCACAGTAACACATGCCATATGCCTCTATCTATCTATCTGTCTATCTATCTATCTGTCTATCTATCTATCTATCTATCTATCTATCTATCTATCTATCTATCTATCTATCTATCTAAAGGATGAGAAGAAGCGGCAATAAGAAGAGTAGTGGCAATGAAAGTAGCACGCAGGCGTGAAAGTGATAAGAAGTTTGTAGGAATCATAAAGAACCATAAGCTGTGGGGGCTGACGACACTGTTTTTTTTTTTTTTCTTGATGGTGTTTATTTATTTATTTATTTCCCCCCGCCTCACACAACACTGGCAGATCTGAGGCAACACTCGGGAGAGGAATGGATGCTGACAAGGATATAGTTAATACATGCTGCATGGCGAAGTCAGAAGAAAGGAACAGTTAGGCCTCTAATCACACAGGAGTCAACACAAAGGCCCTTCACGGTGCAGCTCAAAGGGAGAATAAGGGAAACTCAGGCGGATGCAGAGAGAGGAGAGTAAAGAAAAGAAAAGTGGGGGATTGGAGAGATGAGATAAAGGGAGAAGGGAGATGAAGTGATGTTTCATCTTTCAGGTCTTTGTCTTTAGTGTCATCTACCTCCACAGAGGGGCTCCGGGCTTTGCATATTTACATATTTATTTTATTTACATAAATCTTTGTATAATTACCATAATGAAAACCGTACCCTGCCAGTGCTTTGTGGTATATGAACCTGCAGTGAACCCATAGTTTCTGAACAGACGCTGAATGCCTACAGATGCATGTTTACATCCAATATTCTCTCACTTTCCCTCTCTTTCTTTCACTCATGCGCAGCATCTGTTTTCTCATCTTTTGTCTTCTTTTTGTCCTCCCTCTGCCCCCACGCACACCTCACCTCCCACAGCACGAGCATGGAAGGTGCAGGATGTATTACCAATGTGCATGTGTATGTGTGTGTATGTGTGCATGACCTACTGTGCCCCTGCTGAAAGCTCCGTACACCATGAGGACCTCTCTATCTGATCTGCCCCATCTGCTATCAAGACAGGTAGTGTCTACACCTGGGGGAGAACTCTCTTCCTCCCTTTGTCTTTCTGTCGCTCTCGATTTGTCTCTCCCTCATCTGTTTCACACACACACGGACAACTCACACACATGTGCTCACACACCACTGTGCCAGGATACGGAGCACTTGTTATTGAGACATCTGCCAGAGTGTAGACTGACTGACATCAGTCATCCGGCTGTAACAAATGATGATGAGGAGCAAGGTCAACGTTGTCTGTCCTGTCCCCTGGAACCCTGGAGGGCCTTTGGCTTGACTTTGCTCTGATCTCTCCAGAAAAGTATAGTACACGCTCACTAGGTACAGTAAGCTCTATTTTTTTTTTACTTCTTGTCTGACTTTGGGATTTCATTCTGGCCCTGGAGGTTAAATGGAGTGCATGTTTTCAAAATCGGTTACAGGGTGACTTGATTTTCCTTGGTGACATTTCTGCAGAGACATTTCAGTAACTAACATGGTGGAAGAGCACATGCTGACACATACGGCACAGGGACAGTCACACAACAACAGTGCAGTACTTCAGATAAACTGTCCATAGTCACTCTACATTAAATCAGTATAGGCTTTGGGTGAGGGTCTAAGATGAACTACAGTCCTTAAAGACTTTTACTGCATGATCAAAAACAGCACAGACAAAGTCAGTGCAGCTGTTATTGCCACATGTTGATAGAGCCATCATGACTCCACTAAAGCACTTCCACAGATGTGTTGTCTGGTATTTGCAAGAACATGAGTGGCATTACCCCCCTGGAAATGTACCTCAAAGGGCATTACTTAGAATTAACTTAATACAGTGTTGAAATGTCATTTATTGAGTACATTTCTTTATGATATCAGAAAATGTGCTTAAAAGGCAGCCTCACAGCTTAGATTTAAAAGAATGACTCTGCCTCTGGGAATGGCAAGTAGAGCTTTTTGATTATTAACGACGTTCTGCTGTTAGTTAGTCGGAGAACAGAGTTTCATTTGGATATTCTACCTACAGGGCATGATGACATTTTGCCACAATCTTATCTGTCAGAGCAAACCAGATCATAACAATGATACCATTTATACGCTCAGCTGTTGTGTGTGTGTGCACACACACTCAATGGGCACTCAAAGGTAAAGATTGCTGTGCATTGTTTGTACTGAAGAATGTCAACATAGCTTTTCAGTGTACACTGAGGTGGCTACGAATGTGGACATCATCTGTGCTGTTGAAACTATTTGTTTAAGAAAAATAATTGAATAAAAGCGAAAATGTCAAGATATCCCTGAAGAAAACTGTGTTGCATCACTGGTTCACATCTCAAATGCACGGAGGGGGAAACAAGAAGAGACCCTGAGGGACAATGAACACAGGAAGGGAGAAAAATAATATACAACAGATTAAAATTCAGAATGTCAAGGCATCCTTTTAACCGCTCAACAAGTGTCTCTACCTCCTCTCTCTCTTTTTTTCTCTCTCTCTCTCTCTCCCTCCATCTCTGCCAAGGACACCATCCCTGCTGTTGTTACCATGGAGACAAGCCCAGAAGGGTTGTGGGCGAGACATGTGAGGGACTGTGGGTGACTGTGTGTGTGTGTGTGTGTGTGCGTGCGTGCATGTGTGCACGTGTGAGTGCGAGCATGAGCATGTTTGTGCAAATCTTTGTCCTTGTTTGTTTTCTCGAGATTTTTCAAGTTCTCTTCATAATTGCCCCTTGTTTGTTTTTGTCATTATTGCACTGACCAGCATACGTTTGAGCGGTCACCCCCAGCACTTGAACAGCTAAAGCACTGTAAGATGTTAGTGGAGAGAGCAGGAAGTCACAGCTAATACTTCTATCTGCATCATACAGCATCATTAGTGTTAATATGAATGGTCATATTCTGTTGAAGCGCAGTTTGGTTTAGGCTTTTATCCTATTTGCTGCTGCACCCTGATGCACACAGTTGTGGATCAGCATCATATTTTGCCCGAAGACATCGCATGATTTTGATTTATTTCCCAACAAACAATGCTAGCCTCCAAGGGTATATGCCTGGCTGTATCTCTCTCTCTCTGCATGTGTGTGTGTGTGTGTGTGTGTGTGTGTGCATGTGCATGTGTGTGTGATGGGATGTGGGGTGGGAGGTAATGCATGTGTTGACAGCGATAATTCACCCCATTTAGTGAATGAGAGATGAGAAGAAAGTGTCGTTTTCTTCCTCTAGCCACTCTCCCCACTAAGAGATGGTAATGTCTCACTTTCGCCATTCTTGTCGAAGACGCCTAATAGCCCGACATCAAAGCCCTCTCTTTTCTGCCAGCAAAGGGAGGTTTTGCAGCACTGATACATGTTTTATGTGAGAGTTTATGCGTAGCATATTATCAGTTTAAGCAGAATGTTGGATGGGTCCTAATTCAATGACAGATTTACGAAGCTGCCTGCAATGCATCATTTATTGATTTCTATTAGATCTCCAGATTTTATTTAAGGTGCTGTGAGTGCAGGCAATCTGAAACTTGAGCACCTCAGTAAAAGAGAAACAAACTCTCTTTGCCTCATTAATACCATGGAGGAAGATCATATGGATGATTTGCGTGATGGCTACAAGCTCCATGGTTCATCTCTTTGTGGAATTAATTTAGTAAGGAGTCACTCAGACGTCAAGCCACGTGTGTGCACACATGAAAACATGAAGAAAAGGCAGCAGATACAAACACAATATGAGTTCTCCTTGTGGATGTAGGTTGAAGGTCTTCATGTAGATCATGCTTTGACAACAGTAAACCGTGTTGCGTGAGAGAGGACAGATTGTTGTGTTTACTCACGAATCTTACTATAAAGAACCTGCCGTCTCTCATTCATAGTGAGCCACACACCTGTTTATTATTGCATATCTAACACTTCTGACATTTTCACTCTGGGTCTTGTGAATGATGATTCACTGAACCTTCATGTATAAACATCTCATAACCTGTGATACAAAGCACCGGCGTACTGGGCGATCAGCCATGCTGACTGATGTCGCTCCATCCCACTCCATTTTATAAGCTTTGAATCACCTTGTTATTTCCCTCTCATTTACTCCCATCCTCCACCTTGCAATGAATGAACTTTTCAAGGCCCCCATGTTTACACTGTCAGCATTGTAAAGCTATTTAAGTTTTAGGTTTCAGAATGTGCCAAAGACAGCAGGAATAGTCAGAGGGAGAGGGAGCAAAGGGATCATAAGAGAGAAATAAAGACTAATATACTGTAGGTAATTACCCTCATTAAACAGCCATATAGTCAGAAATACAGCAGATCATTTTTATCGTGCGCCCGTGTGTGTGTGTGTGTGTCTTTCTCTGTATGTATGCTTTATATTGCCTCAGCACCAGCCGCCTGGCAGTGATGGAGCATCATCATTATCACCTGGACTGATGGTAAAGTGCCTCCTTGGCTAGACCCCGTTGACAGGCGCTGTTAGGTGTCACAATTTGTGAATGTGTATGCGTGCGTGCATGCCACTGGATGTATTTTTCTACTGCGGTTTCAGTAATTCCGTGGCCACACTGACATGGCTTTACTGGCAGGTCCCTTATGCAAACAAATGGCCTCGGCTGGCAGGTTCACCGAAGGGTGACGGTTGTATCTGGTTGCATCAGGTCAGGGAGTGATGGGCACAGCAGATTCAGGGGAGAAACGGTTTCATTTCACATGCACTCAGACCCGCCACATGGCCCAATAAAACACCCACAGCGTGCAGATGTGGCCTCGGACATTGTGCGATGAGGATTTTGTTTGACTGCTTAAGGATTTTATTTGTTTTGTATTGCACTGACATAGGCACAGGAGCGCCGCTATCAACTTCTTTTTTTTTTTAATCTGAAGGTCAGTTGAATAACAGGCTAGTCTCTGCCTGTATCTAGGCAACAGTTCTGCATTGATAAAACAATTATTGTCAGTTTAACATGAGGACAGATGAAATAAAGGAAATAAGCACAGTTATTAACAATGATATCAACAATTAAGTCTATAATCAGTAACATTAATCTGACAAAGCTTGGTCGATATTCACTTACGATACTTACAAAGGAAAAGAGATTAAAGTACAACTCTTTGCCTGACTTCTTCATATTGTCTTCTGTGATCATCACTCTCAACTAATTCGCAAAAAGTCACAAAATTAGATTATCATTTGCGATATCGATTTTGTTCCCTAATGCCAGCTCTAAAAAGCTGTAAAAAGCCAGTACAAGACTGTGGAAAGTCAGTATTGTTTTTAACTTAATAACAGAACATTCTGACATTATCAAGCAGGATTTGTGAGGTTCGGAGGGTGGAGAATTTTCTCAGCTCACTGAAGAGTAAAAAATCCTGAAGTAAAAACCAAAAAAACTCACCAAAGTCGGATGCTGTTTTTCGCTTTGACGTACAACTTGTTTTTAACAGCACAATGAGCACATACATTTGTAATGTGGAGTCGACCTTCTTTCTCTGGGTTACGTCAGGCTAGAAATTCATCAGACTGGGTAATAGCATGGTAATCCTTGCCTTGTTTTGTTACAAACTAGAATTCATAACTCCATACCATACACCCACACATAAACAACAAACATACAAAGCCTATCACACACACACACACACACACACACACACACACACACACACACACAGTCACACTCACACACACGGTTTGTTCCATATTCACCATGAGCAACAGGTGTGATAACAGCCTGCGTGAACTCTGTGATTCTCAGCGTGGAGAGTGAGTAGGTGTTTGTGTTTTGATGATTAGTTAAGGAGGAATACATGCCAACACATTAGGCCTCATGCAGCCAAAACACACACACAGTTTTGCCAATGTCCCAAGAGGGGTTTAGCAACTTCTCACCTACACCCACCGCCTGTAAAGTAATTGCCTGAATAACATTTATCCACTACCTCCTATTACACGATGAGGCAAAGCTGATGCCCTTTGATGAAAATATGTGTAAATAAAAAGAAACAACCGTGCATTTTGAAACTTGCTTTCTATTGGTTGGAAAGTTTAGTCATTGTGTCCTCATGCAGTATGAGCAGATTAATCTCCCTGACAGCTGTAGAACTGCATCTTTTATAGCCAATAACAAAGACATTTTACAGCAATGGTTGGTGGCAATTTTTGGAATTGCACAATGGATTCAATTTAGAACAAAATTGGAAAAACAGCGGGCCAAAAACAAGGAGGCTGCCTGTGAAGAATAAAAGAAGGCCTTCTATGTGTAAAGGGTAATTTATTCTAATAACAAAAACAACTCTTAGTCTGTGGTTAAAAGGATTATCAAATTTTCTGTCTGGACGACTGACGTTTGTCATTCTAGTCAAACAGAGGGACATGGCTAATGTGGGGTTCATTCATGCAATTCCTGAAATACACAATGGGGAACTCCTACAGGAGTTGTGTCAGTTTTAAATGAAAAACACTGACTTAAATACAGAACAGACCCCCACAGGAAATCCTTCCTTCCTGTCCAGTGAAACTTTACAACTCATCTACCTCACGCTGAGAGATGGAGAGCAGAGGCATGTGGTGCTGAGGAGGCTCCAGCTTCCATTTCAAATCTGTTTGTTATGTCTCTCTCTCTCTCTCTCTGTATAACTGTCTCTCCGTGGATTACAATCACTACAACACTCTGATTTATGGGACATAATTGAGCATAATGTGCAATGATGGGACACTATGTCCAATATCACAGACATACTGTAATCATGAACACTCTGAATTAATTATACAGACCCACCTGTGGTTCAGATTTAATATTGTGCATGCATAGCTATATGCCACTTTCTATGCAAACATATTTGTATGCAGCATGTCCATTGTGGGCACACAGTTAACATTGTGAAAAGCTTGCAGTTTCCTTAGGTTTAAGCCACACGACTACTTAATTAGGTTCAGGCACCAAAACTACTTGGTTAGCTTTAGGAAGAGATCATGGTTTGTATTAAAAATGTTACTGTTACATATGTTAGTACAATATGTAAGTTGAAACATCCCATCCCATCCCATTCATCCTCCCCACCCCTCATCCAAATGCAGACTTTCTTGCTTTTTATACTACATCATCTGACTTCTGTTATTTCAGCCACTAGAGGTCGCAGCCTAACAATAAACGTAAATAGGGGTCATAAAAACCTACCTGCACGGACGACTTATACGGCCATTCTCCTGGTGAGGGCGGGCTCCTGTTTGCAACCCGCCAAGAACAATATTATTGTCAACAAAGTTCAGTCTTATACTACCTTAAATAATGTATAGGCAAGTTATGCATCAATAGCCATTTGCTTATATGTTGATTAATTTTCATGTCACTGGTTTTGTAATTTTCCATCACTTACAAAATAGACTGATTTTACAGTCAGGTGGCCAAATAAGGAAGTCTTGAATTGACCTCACAGACATTTACAGTCAGCCTGTGGTGCTGTGGGTCAGTGGAGCTGTCCCTTCAGCGCCCACAGACTGACACCGTTCAGCACCACAGACAGCTACATCTGTGGTGCAATGCAATGGGAAGTGTAGAGTGCTTGGGAGCTGTTAAGTTCATTTCAAACTGACTCAGCGTCACCACTTCACAAAAATAAGCTCTGTAGCACAGCATGTATAATGTATGTTGCCTGCTGAGGAAAAAGAACTGACACAGACAGACCTGACAGCCCCAGGGAGTCAAATGAGTGAAGGAGAAAAGTTGATTATAAGGCTCTTAACGACTCTGCTAATTACCATTGATGCTAATTAGCTAGAGCTCCAAGTTAACTGCACGGAGGGTAATCAGTGTCTGGAACGAGACAGAAGTTCGAGTCAAACTATCATCTCTCAACCCTTCACGGGGCACAGTAAGACGTTATACACTGTGCTGTTGTGTCCCAGAAATGTTAGCGTGGTTTTCATGCTGACATCTGACAGGCCCTCAAGACACTGAAAGTTTTAATTGTAAGCCAGTCTTAGCATAGCAATGGAGTTACTTTGATACTTACAAGAAACGTCATCGTTGTAAACTAAGGTGTAGTATGCGCAAAATTCATTTTCAACAATTGACCTTGATAGGAAAGGTTAATGTGTTGGTTTATTTCCCAGTGAACAGTGTGCAATCGGACTAATCAATGCACTATTTCTTACAACCCACAACGACACACACAGACACGCGTCCATTTAGCTTGACTTATGTGGTCTGCGACTCTTATTTTGTGCAGTAAATTCAGGTTTCTCCCGATGCAGAGATACAAGCTTTAATCTTCTCCCAGGCTGTCGACACAACAACCGGCGGGGCTGATTTACTGTGGTCAGCTTCAATTACCAACCCTGAGAGCCAAAGGTATTCCTCAGGGTCCGGATAGCCATACGTTTCAAGGACAATTATTTTTAATGAGACTGCCTTCAATCTATCTGCATGTGGGTCGAGGGGCGCTTGACAAATCCGTCCTTCAGAGGGCCTCCTCCTCACTCTGATCTATGGTTCTGCTTCATTTCCCCTGCCTGTCATGCTGTGTGTAGGACCGCTATCAGTATGTTTCACCTGCCGCAATGTCTCACCAGTGGAGGGTTAGGCCGTGTGACTGATATGGCAGTATGGCGTTTGTAGTTCTAAAAAATGAAGTCACTCGAATACACTGTATGACGATGGATGAGACTAAACGTAGTGGGCATGTATGGGGAAATGTCGAATAGGACATCTCACAGCACATACAGTGTATACTTATAAAGCGTTATCCAGACTGAAGTGACGAGTCACAGATCAAGAGACATTTTGAATCAAAATGCCTTTAATCTACATTTTTATTCTTAACAACTAATCAAATTGCATGAGAAAGAGGTTCACATGGAGAGATGAACCCACAGATCATATCAGCCAGTTCACCTCAGCTCTACTGTTTTATAGTCACTTTCAGCTCCATGCTTGGGTTTCCGGCTGGTAACTTGACTATTTTGGCTCACTGTCACTGTTATTTTCAGCTCTAAAAACCCGCTGTACGCTGCCTGCCCAGCACCATACTGCAGATGGATGGCTTGCTGGCAGCAAGCTGGTGAAAATATTAGCGCATTTAACGGCGAAAAAGACAGATATTTCGCTCAAGAGTTGGTGGAGAACAAAATCAGAGCTAAAAAGGGGGAATTGGACTTACACTCAGCAAGTGGCCAGAGACAATATGGCTAAACAGTTACGTTGTGTATATATGACTGCTCTGTTTTAGCGATATGTCTGTATCCCAGATTTCAGCGCTTTCTTTGCTGAGGAAAATGAATCCAATACAAATGGCTAAAACTGAAATATGACCCCAGCTGAATAAAGCAGAGGTATTTTACCAAACAAACTAAACCTATACACTGGGAGGGTGGATTACATTTTTACCAAAAGGAGTCGGTCCTTGACAATTTATGATTAACGTATCAATTTGGTTCTGATTTTGAAGCACATCTGAGTTTTCTCCATGGCACTTTTTGTTTACAGCATACAGTTTCAAAGAATAAGTGTGTAACATCAAAAAATCTGGGGCAGATTTAGCCATGTTGGTCACCGTCCATGTTTCTGAGCTGAAGAAACAGCTTGGCTCCATAAATCTGATCTATTTTCTCCACCAGACTTTGATCCTCTGCTGCTGCTGAGTGTACATCTCCAAAGGAGCTCCAGCCCAAGGGGAGTGTCTCCTGCCGTGATTCCCCGCAGAAGTCCTGGTTGTGGGATTGGCAGCATGCTGGTTCACCAGGCCTTTCATGTCCCGAAGGGAACCGGTATCTACTAGGATGGCTGTTCGATTTACCAGCTTGACCCTTTGACTGTAGGCAGTAATCGCAGTATGAGGTTCTCATTGTGATTGTTTACATTAGTGTCTCGAAGGGACAAATGAAATGTATGAACAAGAAGAGATGGAGACAGAACAGTGGATATGATCTGTATCTATATATGTGTGTCAAATATGTGTGTCTGTTTGCGCTGACAACTGTCTCTCCTGGAGTCTTAAGCTCTTGTTCTGAAACTAGCTTACTGTTCTGTCTGCAGGGCCATTGAATAACACATTCTTATCGCCTTTTCTGTGATTCTAGCCTGAGGCTGTTGTGTTGCGTTTGTTTCCTGCCTCCACCTGTGTATCTTGTGGTAATTAGATGCATTGCATGTGTCACACTGAGTTTTGTCTCCTGTTAAACTCTGTGACCAGATAGTGATTGAGTTGTAGCACTCTTTTATCTTCTCCTTGGTCCTCTGATGAAGAGTTCTCCCTTTGGGCCCGACACTCTGGCTTAATTCGTTGGGTAAGACGGCCTGTAATGTGGCTCTACACGGTAATCACTCAGAGCTGCTCCAAACACACATCATCAGCACGCGTGCACACAGCATCAATAGGAGAATAGCAGCACGGGAAAAAATTTAGCTTTGCCAACATCCAAGGCACACAGCATACAGTAGATGAAAACCTCAATCTAAATAACAAATCAGCACTCATGCTGCCCATGGCAATGATGGTGTTTACCTTCTGCTGCCCTTCAAATTGCAGAGATAGAACGGATATTGAAGTGAGTGAACTTGGCTACATAGAATTTAAGTCTTTCTCTCTCTAACCTCCAGCCATGCAGTGTGACTAACAGCAAACAGGCCGACAGGCACAAGCAGAGTGTTTGAAGCCTGTAGGAAGCAACAATGACTCTGAGGACTGTAGGCAGCTACGTCTCACAAACTGTTCATCTGGCCTACCAGTTCCAGGGGTGCTGTTCTTGAGCGGAACATGAATGCTGTGACCTCCCTGAAGCTGGTTGAGTCAAAACAGAATTTTTGCTACAGAACTAAACACAAATGAACCTAAAATAAAACCATTTTAAAAGCCTGCAGTAGACGTAAATGCAAGTGTAATACAAAGTACTACATAGTATGTTATGTGGGATTGCCCCATGTGCATTTTCAATGCCCCAAGTCAGAGCTTCTTTGCGTTCTCCTTTTCTTTTGTTTACATAAATTACTGTGCTCTGCTCTCGCTTCCTCTCTCATAAATACACACAAAGAAACACAACAGATCACATTCACAAGAACAAACACACATATTCACATCCTTCACTTGCACACACTGGTGATCTCCCCCGAATACAAATGCCGTATTTGGCGAAGCACAAATAATGTTTTTCAGTGAAACGCTGTGCAAAGAATGCCTGTAATCAACAAGAAATACGTTGAGTTTTAATATGGAGGGAATGAAAGAATTGTTGCCTAATTGATTTAATTACTCATTTATCATTAGCGAGGCCAATTTTTTGCTATTTCTTGTCCCGGCGGGTCTGCCGCTGTGCTCTGCTAATACACAGCAGCTTGTTTGCCTGGTAGTGGATGAAAAATCCCTGTCCTCTGAGCATCTGCTCAGTACAGCGGGGATGTTGCATCTCCCCAGCCCCCCAGACTACTTGTCTTAACAAAATACAACTTAGATAGATGTGAGCAAAGCTACTGGCTAAAAGCTCAGCCTCCAAACAGTGTAATGAATACAAAGATTTCAACTGTATTCTCTATACAGGGCGTAAAAGCCACTTTCCAATTTATGACAGGGCACTTTTGTAGAGAGAAAATAAGTTATCTTTATCCTTCTAAAATGACTTTAATTTATTTATGCAAATTTAAACCTAATGAGTTAAATTTATATTTTTCCCCTCTCAATGCTTGAGTCATTATGCACCGTAAGAGCAGAGCAGAAACCTTTAAAGGGAAATCTCTCTGATAAAGCATGCATGGAGAGTCAGCTACCCACTGTCCTTGTGTCAGGGCTGGACAGTTTCATGGTCACACTGTGATTGACGGAGCACACACTAGCAAACTGTCAGCGTGGTTAAGGTGAGTGGCAATACAAGTGGTTAAGTCTGCAGATCTCCATCAGAGGGCAAAGCCTACATGAGTCTGTGCTCCTTCCATCTTGTTTCGTGGCTCAACTCAAGGACTGACTGGTAAACCCAAATATTTTTCTAATTGACCCCTCTAGCAGATTCAGACTTATGATTAGATCGAGTGCTGCTCCGGTTTCCGATTTCCAGACTCACAGTGGACAGTTTGAAAAAAAGAGCATTAGAGATATCATTGTTTCTATCAAGCCATCTTCTGCCTTGTCAAAACCTGATGCCCACATTAGCCACAATGAAACTCGACCACCAAGGGCTCAGTCTAATATTTGGGTGCTACTTTTTTTTTTTTTTTTCAAGCCTGTCATCTTTTTGTAGTTTTTCTTGTAAGCCTTCTTGTGCATTCTTGTTTGTTTGTTTGTTTCTGTTTGTAGAACAAACAGACACATGAACACAAATGCCATCTTAACACATCCCCACTGCAAACACACACACACACACTGCCTGTGACACAGCCCAGATGTGACCCACACTTAAATGTGTCAGTTATATAATGATGCTATTACATAATTCTGAACCAGTTTAATAGCAGGACATCTTCCCCGTATGCATCCCTTACAACTGTGAGGGAAATCCCTTTCAGATGCAAGCCTGTCCTCTCCACTCTACTCTCCCCTTGCCTACATACTGACAGTTTTACATACTGACCTCACATTACACAGTACAGCACACAGACGCATCACTCCATTGAACTTGCCTGTTCGAGTTAGCAGCCGCTATTGAATTGTGTGTTCTCCTTTTGGTACAAAGCAGAGCCACTTTTGCTCCTGCTCTGTTAGAGTGAGGAACCATTAGTGCTGCATTAATTCAGGTGGAAGGGGGAGACCATGCACCCCCACAACAGCGAGTTTATAGGCTGTTAAGGCCAAGATGTGTAGGTGTACAACATCAGCGTTAACTCCACATTAGATATCTGAAAATCCACAATATCCAGCATTTTAATGTAAAAAATTATACAGCCAATCCAGCATGCTGCTATTCTCTGACAAGTTAAGTAAGTAAGTTCCATTCTGTGGGTCTGACAATCAGTCGGACTCAACCACTTTGGTCAGATCGTTTGGTAATTTTGAAAATGTACTTTCTGAAATGTTTGCATTTCTATTTGAGGGGTTGAAATTTGGTGCACACGTGCATGCGTTAACTTTTTGCCATCATCAGGTCAAAATTTAAATTTGTCCAATGCCTGCAAAACTAATTAAATTCCCATCTACCTCAGATGTACGTTGTGTTCAGTGCTAATTAGCAAATGTTGGAATGCCAATACACTAACCAAAGGTGGTCAACATACTAAACATTACACCTGCTAGACATTAGTATGTTAGCACAGTCATTGTGAGCCTGTGGTCTTGCTTACATTAGCATTTAGTTCAAAGCACTGCTATGCCAAAGTACAACCTCACAGAGCCGCTGACATGGCTGCAGAGTCTCAGTCTTGCCAAAATACAGAACTTCATATGCAACTATGATCAATGTAACAGAAGAAACTGAATGTGCAGTACATGTTATTTTAGGGTGATTTTAAAATAGTGGCAATAGTAGGTTTGTATTGTAGAGCATTTTGGGTAATATAATTTGCAAGTCAGCAGGGCATTCATTGTGGCATTTATTACAAAATAAAAGTCTGAGACCTTCTGTATCAGACACTGTACTTTGTTTCAGTATTACCTTTCTATATCTACATCTCACCAATCAAATGGTCAATTTGTTAAATACAAGACAGGATTTACAAGAAATTCTGTGAACATTTTACAAACATGCACAGTTACTAAGCTATTAGGTTTTTTTTAGATGTAATTTAACAACCATCATGTGTCTGCTGGCAAGAGCCAACAAGCGAAAAATAATAATAGATATTACATAATTACATACAGTACTTTCCCAAAAAAGATGAATTACTGACTTTCAAACAGCCAACACAATTCTTCAAGTTAAAGTGACAAGCGTTCACATTTTGTACAGATAAAAGATAAATTCATCCAGTGTGTCATTTTCCAGACAAAATTGTTGACACATGTCCCCTGTGAAATGGCCTTTGAGTGTCCCTTTCTGTCAGTGTGTGCTATTGATAAGAGACTGCATGTCCTGGCTGTCAATCATTCAATCAGTTTGGAGCAGGCTGGTTGCGTCAGGTCATGATTCAGCTGTGAGTTTATCAACTGAAGTGATATCACATCATTTCATCACGTCCTTTCATCAGCCAGACAGCCTTTCAGATACACTGCTGCTGGGGGTTCACCCCAGAAACCACAGTCATACGCAGGTCACCTGCTGAACAAAACTGGATGAAAGTCCTAAACTGCAGAACAGATTGAGGACTTTTTTCCACTCACATGGAAATGAACCAGGTATCAAAGGCATGTCAAAACCCTTTTACATCATCTTCTCAAGGTAAAAAAATATGTATTAAAGAGTTTTCATCTTTTTGCATCTCATTAAAAAGCAACAGTGATGATAAAAAAAAGGAATACTAACACAAGCATTACAACCTAAGTAATCTGAGACTTACAAGTAAAGATAGAGAGAACATTAACGCAGCACTTTCCTGCACACGCACACGCGCACACACACACACATACACACAAGCCTGTAAATAAAGCCTCTTTAGTGTGAATAGGCAAATTGAGAAGATGCGTATCTGTGTCCCAGCAGAGAGTGAGCTTGAGTCATAGAGCTGGATTAGCAGGTAAATATGTAAGTCGTTGTTCATCTGGAGGTTAGGGAGCACTGGAGTCGTATCAAGAACTGTCACCAGCTGCCATAACATCTCATTGAAATTCATGGAGACCGACTCAGTCGTGAATATGACAATGTAGGGATGAGATGCTCGTGCATGCGCAAGCACATCAACAAACACACCTCACACAAAGATACACAACACGCACGCTTATAAACACGCGCGTCAGAGCAAACACCTACTTGCCTCCCAGCAGTCGGGATGTAAATGCATTAAAAACTCAGTGTGTGACGTGAGGCAGAAGGAGAAGACTGCCAGCTGACACAGGTGGCACAGAGCGGAGATTCAACTTATTACGGCCAATACAAAACCCCCGCTGAGGAGGGCTGCTAAGACAACAAATACAAGCAGCACGCTGGCACAGGAAAGCAAAGACAGGAGGCGGAGATGGGTTTGAATGAAGGAAGAAAGGAAAGGAGCAATGGAGGGACAGGAGCTAAACGAAGGGCAGAACAAAGGGGTAGACAAATACACAAAGAGATGACAGAGTAAGAGAAAGTGTGTGTGTGTGTGTGTGTGAGAGAGAGAGAGAGAGAGAGGAGGGTGATAAGAGAAACAACTTGGCTGAACCCAAAGGGGGCGTGTTGGATTAGGACTGTCTACAGAGCCAGTTTTAAAGGTTGCTTAGTATCACTATTTATCTCACCTGCATCTAAATGGTGGCACAGGCTCAAACACACATACACACACAGACCCACACACACTATGGATAGCACCCTCTGCAGCAAGCCAAAGCGTACGTATTCGTAAGAGAAAGACTTATTGCGCTCCACTGCACCTGTGGCAGGTTTCCAGTATTCAGAGGTAGATAAATGGTCTGCTCTTTTAGGCTGGCCTGCAATCTGACCACTGCGCTGTTTACGAGAGGAGGGAAGTGAGAAAGGGAGAGAGTTGGCGAGGGAGAGAAGAGAATGAGAAAGAGATAAGAGAGGTAGAGAGGTGAGGAGTAAGGGAGGGGTGGAGGATGAATAGGGAAATGCACAGCGGATGATTTGTAACATGACTACCTTCTATTAATCTCCCCTAATGCACTTCTCCACTGCAGGGGGGGAGGAGCACACAGCAGTGGGGAAAGATGACAGAAGAGAAGAAAATTAGACACAAGTCAGACATGACTTCACAGACAAATACACGTACAAATTATTATATATTACATGCAGACAGGGTTTGAAGGTCCAACCGCCCAGTTGCCAAATAAGTTTATTACAGCATGACTACACAGAAAGCGTTTCAGCCACATTTTTCAGTCGTCAATCACACACACACACACACACACACATCTGATGGAAAAGATATGCTCTGATTTTAATCTAGCGGTTTGAAGATGCATAATGGCCTGTCTTTTACTCACGAATGCAATATGAAGGGCATTTTTACATTTCAAGATGATTTTCTTTCATCTTTTTACCTGCATAACTAAAACAAAGGTGACCTACACGCAATAACTGTGCCTGAATGCATCCTGTGTAGACACAGATGGAGGACTGAAGCCGCTGCTGCGCGAACGTGGTGCTCGCGCTTCTCCACCTGTGTAGACATGGTGCAAATGAGAGCATCATTTGGATTATATTGTTTAGATTTTTTCTGGAGAATTATATGGGTAATTTTAGTGCAGATTATTGCCTGCCAACAAAAATAAGTACTTAACCTACACTCAGGTTGATCACTTACAGCCTATATCCTATTTCAAATATAAAACATAAAAATAATCATCATAATTATAATCATTTTTGGCAGTTTAGTTTGGATTTATGCTAAAGTTTAAAATATTTTTCATAATACTTACCCAAATAATACAAATTAGATCCCTTCACAAAATATGGACTCCTTTAAAATAAAGAACAATAACCAAAACTATCAATTAACTTTAACGATTAGCATAAAATAAATTAAACAATTATCAGTAAACGTAGCAAATGCGAATCAGCAACAGTCAACTTGGTTTTGCAAGAACAACTACATAAATCTTAACATTAAATCCAAAATCTCTGAATGTTCAGTGAATATAAAGTTTCTTTAAATACTCCCCTCAGCAGATTTTCTACTATTTCCACAAAAACACGAGCAACCCAGATCACCTTGTCATTATTTGAAGAATGCAAAATATAATTTTAAATTGATTAGGCAGTCCCACACACACACTGAAATAGTGAAAGTCTGGCCTGTATACGCTCAATGCTGCCGCGACACAGTGTCAAGCTGACGAAAGATGAACTTACAGTCCTGTTTTGGTCTGGGAGAAACAGCTTTGTGATCAAAGAAAAGGAAAGTGGTAATCTTCATCAGAGTCAACCCCAAAGGCTTTTTCACTCACTACTGCATTATCTCACCTTGTAACATCTAAACACTCCAACATGTGTGCATCAGAGGACCCACACATCTTTCACGGGCACCATAGGGTCTGTAGCCATGCATCCACCAACAATTTTGTGTACAGCACCCATGAAACCCCTAGCTAGCCCGTACCCACATGACCTAAACCCTAGATCTGTTTGGCATTTCCCTGGCAAACAACAGTCTTAAATGTAGGCAGGGGCTTTGGGAGCTTTGGGGCTCACCCCTTTCAGCTGCAGCATTTATTTAGTGACACACAGTAACATACACTGTACACTTACTCTCAAACAGCCACTTACTGCTAACCTTTTCTTCCACTCTGCTCACATTCACTGCTGCCTGCACTCTTTCAGTGGCTAAACCACACACCAGCTCACAAACGTACACATGCAGACAAATTACTGAGCTACACTACTCTTATAATACTAAAAACACAGCAGAGCACCCTGCAATACTACAGTGTTTCTAGCTCTACGGAATCAGTGTGCTACGTACCTCAACAGAGGGGAAACGAAAACACAGAACAGCATGGATAATTCTCTTGATCACATCCACAACTTTTTAAATGGATTGCAAAAATAACAAAATATGTGATGTGTCCGAACGGAACACACACACACACACACACACACACACACACTGAAATTAGATTCAGAAGAATGTGTGTAAATATGTTAGCCTGATGAATTTCCTTCCATTTACCCAAACATTTCCCGACTTGCTGGTCAGAAAGAACGCTGGATGAGAGAGTGTCTTATTATTCAGAGCTGAATTATTTATTTGAGCCCTTTACTAACTAATTTAACCTTATCTTTCCGGTGGCCCGCCCCCTGGTGGTGGGAGTATTTCTTGTCGTTTATCTTTCTTCCCGTCTATTGACACAAATGCTACGTTCACGTTTATAAACATATTATACACCATTATAAAGCTTAGACTCTTGTGAATGGATTGATTCAAACCACTTCAAGACACAATTTTTTAAATTGTAGAAACATTGAGGCAACTCATCAATTATGTCTCTGCATTCCACAGATCCATTAAACTCCAACAAAAAACGGTCTGGTAACATCGACGAAGTATTAAATATTTCATCCAAACATGAGATAACAATCCACAGAAAGATGCTTTTTCCTCTCAAATTAGTAGGCAACGCTCTCCTCTTTGCTTGTCTTATGTGTTTTTCTGGTTACAACTTCCGGAATTGTACACAAAAGGGCGGTCTCATGTGTCAAATGACACCTCACTTGACCAATCACGAGCTGCTGTATGAAGCCTAGTAACCAGAAAAGCCAATAACAGTCTGAATTGAGCAGAAGGGCCTCCTTCTCTTCTTATGCACGAAGAGCCATGCTGAGCCAACCCCGAATCACAGATTTCAGTGCTAAAAGGGACATTACACACAATTTGAAGCACTAAATAAAGTTAATGACCTCAATATAAAGATATATATAGCCCAAATATAAGCACGGATCACTATAGAAGGCCAAAATTTAGATTATTCCATTAATATCAATACAGATATTTGTGTAGATAAATATATATTTAATTGCCTTTTTTGGAGAATGAATAGATTAGAGAAAACAGGAAAATATTGTGTCTGTGGTACTGTTATCAGATTTTATTGAACTTGGACTAGACTAAGGGTCCATACTGTTGTCCTTTTGTGTTTTCCTGCTAATAAGTCCCGGACATAATCATCTGCATCTCATCTCATCTGCAAGCAAAAAAATATTAAGGCTACTTTAGTGTGTTCAGACTTTTTATCATTCAATGCTAGTAGCACTAAGAAAATAAATAAAAAAAAAATATGGATTTGTTAGTTCTGTAGCATTTGATATGAAAAAAATGGCATTAACTGCAAGTACGTTGAGTTACCTTGCTATCACAAGGTTTGAGCAGGTGCAACAAAAGAAGAGTGGCAGAGTGACAACCAAAACCAACAATGAACTGATGAATGTGCCTATTGCCTGTGTGTGGATTAATCCTGTGTGCCACATACCTCTGTCCTCGGCCAAAGACTGTTAACACAACAGTGAGGCACACTGTTGCACTGAGTGACTGAATGTTCCTTGAGGTTTATTTTGAATAGATCCCACATTCACCGTCCTACTGCCATAACAACTCACCAGCACACCAAATCCACAGCTGCACACAGTCCGAAATAAATTCCCCTTAGTCCTGTTTGAGTAAGATTTGCTAAAACCACAGTGCCCTGCTGTTTTGGAAACTTGCTGAGCATTTTTAAAGATGATCATAGGCTATTCTACATTTTTGGGACCTGTTATAAAGATTTGCATCTACAGTAAAAACCAAGGGCTTGGGGCTGAGTGCCACAGAAAAATAATGAAGTCAAAAAGTATTATAAAGTATAATACTAACACGTTCACTGTTTTGATGTTATCATGGGATTTTTTTTTATTTTTTCATTTTATTTTATTTACTTTTTTTGACAGAAATCTCAAAAATTGCCAGCCTTATCCTTTCATTAACAGGGGAAAATCATAATCAGAAAATTCTTGGTTTCTCCCTCTCTATTCATTAAATTACAGTCTGTCATATCTGGAGAAAACCACAGCCCTCATTTTGCTCTCTTTTTCCAGCTTTTGATCTTCAGCTCCTCTCTATGTAAGGCAGCCCTTAATGTGCTCATGAAACTCGAGCTAACTAACTGACAAGCCTGCCAACAAGCCTGTAAGAGCAAAACACTGCACTGAAGATTAAATTATTAATTTATTATGAATAGATCGCATATCTGTGAAGTTACATCATGTAGACAGCATTTCTGAGGAGTAAATAATCAACCATCTCCCTGCATTCTGTAGTTGCTTCAATGTACATAAATGTTACATTGATGATGGGAGGTGGTGGTGGTGGGGGAGCTGCCGTCAAAGCTGTGATGGTGCTCCAAACAGCATTTCCCTGGAGACTCTGTTTCCAGGCCAGATACACATTGCTGATTAAGACACTCATCCTAGTATTGATGCAGCTATAAAATACAAGATACTTCTACATGCATCGATCCAGGTATAAACACAAGGCTCTCACATGCACAATAATATGTACACTTTCCAGCATATACCATATGTGCACACCCATATGTACACATACATGGATGCTTGTCTAAATACACACAGTCAGAACATACAAGATTACCTGAGCAACGACACACACACAAACGCACGCAACCAGTAGATCGACCTGAGCTGTACCCAGCCTGGGTCTCCAGCTGTAGATCGATCAGAGACGAGGCTGGAAGTGACAGTTGTGAGTGAGAGGCCTGGAGGCAAGCTGCACTATGGGGTAATCTCCTGTCACAAAGTATAGCCTTTGTCCATGTACTTATCGGGTCTATGAGAGCCTGACATGCATGTGTATATGTATATACGAGGGAATATTTCTGCTCTGGAAGCTTGCACATGCCTGTAAGCCAGCGCGTGTGTATTTTGTAATTTAGTTGAAGTGTAGGTTGAGTGTTGGACAGTAGATATGTGTGCTTAAAGAGATGATGGTGATGTTCAGGTTTTAATCATGGCTGTGAGGTCTCTGACTGACTGGTCCTCTGTTCCTTCTTCCTTTCATCCTGTGATTCTGTAATTAGTTGATTGACCTCTGCTGTCAGGGCCTAATTAGACATGGTAATTAAGGATTAGATAGGTCAGGAGGGAGGTGTGCGCGTGTGTGTTAGGGTTTGAGGGGAGGGTGGGGGTTAGTATGTGTGTCCGAAGTGGGCTGATAAGGGATGTGAAGGTCGATACATTGCTTTTAGTTTTAGGGGACAGGCAAATGTCCACTCTCCTTGGCAAGTACCTGCCTTGTTTGCAAGATCAATGCAAGATGGATGCAAGAAGAATATAAACAATGTTAATTAAAAAGTATCACTGTACTAAACCTCCTCTATTGGCATCAATGAGCTGACTCATGCAATACAGGAAGGAACTGCACTGTGGTTCTGGAGTGGTAACACCCACTGTTTGGAAAGTGCTCAGCTGGCAAAATGAATGAGGAAGGGATGATGTCCCTCTTAGGAAATGTTACCAAACCTTTCATGCTTGTCACTTGCACATTTTAGGACGAGTAAATATAAAAGGACTCTGTATGTGATTGCTAAACACTGTTAAATTACAACTTGAAAGCAGCAATCAAATATACCCTTGTACTATTCAAATAAACGATTAATTAAACGACATTTTACACAAAAGAAGTAGGTCACACAGACATTGTGGGAAAACAGCAAGCACAATAGACCAGAAAAGTGATTCAAGTAACAGCAATTACAAAACCACAATAGAATCCACAAAAAGAGCCACCCTATGTATAATACAAGCCAGAGAATGAGGAGATAATAAGAATAGCACTGTCCAAATCAAACACCTGCAAAATAGCACAGCATGTGACAATTTAGAATAGATGTATAGACACACATTGTGCTAAATTATGTATTTTTACCAAATTAAATAAGGTTCTGCTTTCCCATTTAGTGCTAGGGGATCAAAGGATGGGACTGAGAGACAAACAAGTCTCTGGAGGAAATTCTGCTAGTGACACTAAGGCTGTCACATCGGGGACAGACAGTTTTGCAGCTTATGGAGTGCAAAGAGGGAGTGTGTTGGCAAGAGATAGGGTGCAGTGACAGGCAACCCCAGAACCTCGCTTGGAGGGGGCGCCCATCTCTCACTGCCGCCCAGTGGGGGGTTGATGCACTTTCTTCTCCTCTCCCTTTCTCTCTCTGTCTGTCAGTACTTTGCTACGTCTTTTTCAGAGAAGTGAGCTCTGTTGTCATTTGACTCATGGCAGGAGGTTTTGGGGAAAAAAAAGTGATCCATGATGAACACACATGTAAAGAAAGCAGCAGAGAGAGGGAAAGACAGACTGAAGGTGCTTATAGTATTGAGCACATTATTGATCATGTGATGTATGAAGGGGAAGAAGGGCTAAAAGTTTGTGATGGAAGGGGAGCATGACAGAAAAGGAGTTGGGTAGTTCAACTTGTACAATGGCATCATAGCAGTGGGGAACTCAGGCTGTTTGAGGGGTAGGGGTGACAAAAATAAAAAGGGCACCAGTTAAATGTGGACAGTTGTGATGCATTTAGTTCCAAACCCTGGTTAAGATTTAAGATCATATATTATGTGACTCAAATTTTAACTACTACTACTAGTAAAGCACACAAGGAAATATCAACCACTTAACAATTTAGAGGTAGGTAGAGAGAAAAAATACTTGAACAAATTATGTATGAGAGAGGCGAGATGACGGGTGGTTAGTATGCTGGTAAACCGCTACATCTGTCAGTACTGCTTCACTCCTGCATAAGCCACAATGCAATCCAAAGGGGTCAGAAACACGAAGCAGTCAAATACGAGCATTGAGATGGAGTTATGGACGTAGCTGGTGATGTGACTTTGGAGTGAGGTGAGAATGGAATGACCTAGTTAGAAAAGAGTGACAGATAAAAACAGAGTGAGGGAGAATAGAAGACAGAGGCAAACAACCATGACTGATAGAGAAACAATGTTGTATAGTTGTTACATCTGTCAAGTGGTTGCATCACATGTTGCTAAATGCAAACTTTACAATGCTTACATGCACACAATGACAATGCAACTATGCTCATCTTTACCACATATCATATCTGCCATTTTAACCATCTTAGTTTAGCATATTAGCATGCAAACATTTGCTTATTTGTATTTAAGACAAAATTAAGCCGAAACTGATGGCAATGTCATATAAATGAAGAGTCAAGGGATCACCCTAGTTATTGCAATGCATCCTGAGGGGAAACTGGATTCCAATCAAGCCAAAAGATGTCCAGACATTTCAATTGTAACCACAAATGTGACCCTTCTGGTGATGCACAGGAAAGTCATGGGATCACGTGTTTAGAATTCACCCTCTTTTCACCATGGATAGCCTGTATCAGCCAGTTTTGAGATATTGATTGAGATATTTCAATCTGAATAAAAGTGGTGGACCAATCCAAAGACATTAGTGGCCCCAGAGTATGGTTGATCCTGTGTTTCTTATATTTGGATTAGACATTTACACATTCAAAAAAAGTAAATGTTCCTTTAAAATGAAGAGAGCACTGCTGTTATGATTCAGACGTAGACAGTATAAATAGTGGGTCTGTGGAAGGCCAATGTGGAAGTGCCCTAAACCTGAATTGTTTTTAATGGCCAGCAGGATGTGGTCAGACTGTAGGTAAGCTTATGAGAAAATGACCCACCTTGCAGTAAACAGTTTCCCAATGACTTTATGTCTCAATTGCTAGTTTCAAGCCTTCCTCAGTACAGCATGATGTTCATTTCGTAAATGATTCAGATATGAGGCATTCTGCTTCATATCTGGTTGAGATAGCTGACTGTATTGCTGAGTCCTTGTGCAACGCTGCCCACACTGAACGGCATAACAAAAATGTACTGTGAGACTCTTCGAGACCTTTCAGTTTGATCTCCAGCAAATTCTGATTATGCAAACAGTTATCTCTACTCTTCCCTTGGTTTTCTTTGTGGTCAGACATAAATCCACTTTGTCCCTCTTTTTCTGTTGTTTTCAGTGAACCTTCTGATCATCTCTTCTTGGAGCTTCGCACTATTGAGCATGTGACTGAAAACCAAATAGTAGAAAATAGGAGTGCATCATTGTTATGGCGACAATGTAAAGTTTATTTTATTTTATTTTTCAGTACAGAATCACCCACAGACCCAGTTTTCCACAAAGGAATAAATGTTAAAACTTAAGTAAGTTCAAGGAAGGTGAAGGAGAAACAAACATCAACAAAGGCGAGGAGGAAAGGAAAATAAACTTTTGTTAAAACAAGACAGATGAAGACAGAGTGTGTCCTTGTGTTTGTGACAGTGTGTGACTGAATTTCCTCTTGTGACAACTGTGTCATCCTTGGCCTTCCTGACACTGACTCTAAAAGACAACCTAACTCAAGAGACTAAGTTTGATAGCATGCTGTATTGCACAGAGCAGTCAGGCCTGTCTCTGAACTGAGCATATTTGATTCCTCTGTGACTTTCTTGAGACTAGCTGATATGAAAAGTCCCTTGACCTTCTTTTTTTAACATATTTGTCAATTCATCCATTTCAGCTTGAACACACTGTTTGGAAAAACAAGTGTTCCATGAGCTGGACTTAACTCATACATGTAAAATAGTGATAATCAAATTCTGTTTCAGAGCGGTACTTCCCTAACACTGTACACTGTGCCTCTGTTCTATCTTAGGAGATAAGCACTGAAGCCCCTTTGTTTGTGGGTGCACAGAGGATCCTAATGCATGCAAAGAGAGAGCTGTGTGTTCACCAGGGGGAGAAGAAAAACAATATTTTAACCCACACGCAAACACACATGCACAAAAATGCACTCACATCCATGCAGCACAAGGGAAACTTATAGTGGAGAGGAGAATAGTAATGAGGCAGAGCTTTGTAATATTCTAAACTTGGCTGCAGGTCTCCTGACGCAGGTAAGTGTTCACATCGCACCCTCTTTCCCCTGTGTTCCCTGCTGTGCACAGATGAGTGGAGCTGTCTTATGCTAGATACTCCCCCCTTAAGGCTGCTTCCATTTGGGGTGTGGGGAATAATGTTACACACTCCATTATTTTTATAGGCCTTAGGCATCTCACTCAAATCCATTCATGAATATATTGACTTTCATTTTGCTGCATGATTGAGGCTTGTTTGCCTTGCTGCCAGTAGACGGCTCGGACAAACCACTGTAAAGTACTGTAATGCTTGAGTAAAGGAAAAACTCCACCGGGTTCAAATACACTTTCCGAGCAATGCAGTTGCAATAGTGATGCTGTTGAAACTGCTGTGATTATCTCAGTCCCTTGCGGGATGTTTTAAGCGTTACCCTCTCTCTCTCTCTGTTAAGAAATGGAGACTGATGCTCCACATATGTTGAGATTCAGGCGGAGAAAACGTTTGTAAGTTTGTCAGCCCAGCTCTGCTTTATATTCAACCAGAGCAGCACCAGAAGGAATACGGAGGGACACTGTATGTTTCGAATTGAACTTTTTGGAGATATTTGTCAGTGTGCTGTGAAATCTGATGTGGTCCATTGTGCGTTTTTCTTCAATAAAGATATCTTGAACATTGACTGTGCTGCCAATAATTTTTTACCTGCATACACAGATGTCTAGAAAGGGGTCTCCTTCACTCTGTTTGCTCCCCTACCTTCTGTCTTCTGTAATATAGCATCATTTGTGCATCTCTGGGTGGTTTGTGCATATGTATCAATAAGGGTGGAGGCAGGAGGAGAGTTGCATTAATATGAAGTGCCTATCAGTTTGCACTTGGTGTGGATTCCTCCAACCATCCCAGAAAGTGCCAGACAGAAAGAGACAGATGACAGAGACATGCATAGCATTCAGCCACATTTTGCTGCTTATCTGGGTCTGGGCTGCAGTGGCAGCAAACTAAGCAGAGCATTCTTTTCCCTAGTCACATCTTCCAGCTCCTCCTGGGGAATCCTGAGGTATTCCCATGCCAGATGGGATATGTAATCCCACCAGGATGGTTTGGGGTCTGTCTTGGGTTTCATCCCAGTTGTGTGTGCCCAGATTCCCTCCACACAGAGGCGTACAGGAGGCTGTCACACTCAGGAACTGCAGAATTGGACCAAAGTCTGAACAGAGGAAGGCAACAGGATTTGTTCAGTGATTTATTGATGCAAAAGCTTACTGGCAGTTACATGTAGGCAGACAGGTAACAGGCAGGTCTGGGTAAGCATGCATAAGGATGCTCAAAAATGTAAGCGCAAAGCAAAAAATCAACAAAGCAACAAGGACAAGTCTGACTGACTGATGAAGGGAATGAGATCCAGGCGTGGGGATGAGTGGGGAAGCTCAGGTGAGGGGAATGAAGTGGTTACAGGGCAGATGAGAGTGGCAGGACTGAGAATGGTTGTAGAAAAGTCTGGTTGCATCTGGCGCCTAAGTAAATAATACTGCTCAAAATAAAAAATACTGGGAAAATGGAGATGTGGTTGAAGGACAGAGAAGAGGACATTGTGACAGAGGCACCCTGATCCGATGCATGAACTACCATGCAAAAGAGCAGCACTTCAACATTCAGCTCCTTTCAGGTTTTCTGTAAAAACACCACAGTCTGTCTCTGAGGTTGTGACTATAGGAAAGGGATCACATTAGCTTCCAAAATCATTCCAAACTGTTTCCCTGAAACTCGCAGTTGGAGCCCTCCAACCACTATGACCCCATCAAGGGATTCCAACTCCAGCTAATGTAAATCAGAGACCACTTTTCTCTTTTGCCCTTAACTACTGCAAGCTCCATAGCCATGGGTGCAAATGTATGTGTTTACATGCACACATGACATGCTTTCACATATGCTTCTATATGCTGCAGTGTCTGTTATCCATTAAAGTGCATGCTTTTAATCACGGGGATGTTAACAAGCATGCTGGTCCTGCTGGTGACTGAATTGTCCCTGGACACTAATTTCCTTATGGGTAGGCAAACACAAATACGTCTCTGCTCGTGTACTGTGACACTGTCATCATTAGTCACATTTATTCAATGTGACACTGAAACCTCTGTTACATCAACTACTGCGGCCCTTATACCCTTGGGTGATGAGTAATTCTGCTAATGATGAGCGAAAGACACAGACACGGTTTAGTTAATGTGTCTGAAAATGACACCTTGAATTCAAACTAAGCAGCTGAGAGGTAGAGGCACCTCTGCTGATGTTTGACGTTGGTAGAATAATATGTATACATACAATTGCATGGTAACTAGCTCTCACTTCTGATATCAGCGCTTTTTTCTGCAGCACAACTAATACTACTTACTTTATTAACAGATAAAAATAAATTTAAAAAAAAATGTTACTCAGTATATTCCAACAACCACAGATGTATAGTGGTCCACAGCATGCACTGGCACTATGTTTAAGCTTTTTGTCTCTGAAGTTATGCCATGTAGCTGTCGCTCTGCCATGCTTCTGAAACAGCACAAAAGTGAGCCTTTCATTGTTCAGTTATAATATGTGATATCCCTTCCTAAATGGTCATCCAGGTCGGAGTGATAACATAAAGACCCACATGTGCATGAGCTCTCAGGCCACCTGACAGATGCATTCCCCCCACAGACCTGGGTCAGCCCCGTGGCCTCCTCTCAGCTGATCAGTCCCAGAACTCCCTCCAAGGAAAATGGCAACTAAATATTCTTACCAAAATCACCAAATCACCTCCAACTGGCTCCTTCTGATCTGAAGGAGCAGCAGCTGAGCACGAAATTCCTCTTGAATGTGAATCATAGCAGTAGGAACAGGGAGAACAACTCAAATATTGCCTACATGACTAATTGGGCCCAATAATTTAAATTAATGGAATTGATTTTGTTTAGCTTGCATGCAACATTGTTGTACGACATATAAACAAAATATCAGCGAAAACTCATTAAAAGGAGGAAATTGCATTTTAGTTCACTTTTCTCTCTGCTTATCCCTGCTCTTTCCTCGTAATCCCACTTGTTGGTACTTTTATAATAGCTAATTTATACCACTGATATAAAAATGGTTGGAAAGCACATGGTTTGAAATCATTTTGTAACCACATTAACACTTTGACACTGTTCCGGAGCAAATAAAAAAGAGAAATGCATAGAATCAGAGCCAATCTTTGCTTATGGCCAGTTCATTTTCTTGGTTGGCATGATCTTAAACATCTCTTTTTTAAATTTGGGTTATGTTCCTGAGCAAAGAGAGAGAGAAGAGAATTTACTTAATGAGAATCAGAAACTGGAATAATGAGAATCCTTCTTTTAACTATATCTCATCAGTACTTGAGAACATTTCAAATCGTGAAGATTTGCCTTTCAGGACTGCACTTAGAAAAATAGAGCACAGAGATATCCATGTTATCGCACCCTATTTCCATCACTGCTGTCCTCAGCTCACTAGAGATTGTCATGAGACAGCTAATGCATGCAAAACCACTGGCTACATGCCAGACATACCCTGGATACTGTAAGTGCACCCTGTTGTAACAGTTTGAAAGGTTGTGGTTACACTTGTAAAGATCTAATTTGAAATAAGGTCTAGGGCATCAGGTTCCAAGATAATGTGGAGGGTGGAGGGTGGGAGTTTTGAGAGGTCGTAGCCTTTGTGCCATTGTACACCAGTGCTCTTGTTTTGATGCAGTGCTCACAGGTAGTCAAAGGGAGGACATTTAAGACCTGCATGACAGGAAGAACAACATCCCCTGCCACCACGCTGCTGCTGGTAAATTGCAGTAAATGCAAGAGACACAGGCACACACAGTTACGGCTGGAGGTTGATTGGAAGATGCTTTTTTTTCTGTGGATATTGCATTGAAGTTCATCTCAAAGGTGTTCAGAGGGATTGGTATAAGGAGTTTTTGATGGTCAGGTCTTGCACTATGTTGTGGGAGGTACATCCTCTCAGGGTACAATGTAGCCATGAACCTGGTCTGTGTTCATGTTAGAATGTGCTCTGGCATCACAGCATACAAACACAAGTAATTAATGGACTTTGACCCACGCAACTTTGATGTGGTAGCTTTAAGAGTCCAGTAACTGTGCAGCCTGTGTTAGAGCATATTATAAATTGATGGCGTCTTTGTAATCCCACGTTATATAAAAACAAATCATCTCCCTGTTATCGTATTTCACCTTGAGACCGGGCCGGGTTGACTTGATGTGTGTAACTGTAATGCAATACAGCCTCCTTCCTTACTGCAGGGCCTCTTATTCAGAGCAGCCGCCTCCTGAGAATAACAGGCAAACGGAGCATGAAGGGAAGGCGAGGTCTGGACCAGGGGAAGATAGCATGACTGTCTGACAGGATGTGCTTAGTTACACACTCTCTGTTCCTACTAGAGCCCAGACAGCCCACCAAGGCCACACATGGGAGAAGAGAGGAGGCTACAGGATGTGTGAGTGTGTAGATGTGTATTACTCGTGTTGTGGGGACATAAATCTGTTTAAACAGTCACATTGCGGGGACTCGCCGTCCTTATGAGGACAAAACACAAGTCCCCATAGCTTAATCATTCAATTTCAGGGTTTGGACTTGGGTTAAGGGTAGGCTTAGGTGAAGGATAGGTTAAGAGTTAGGGTTAGGGCAAGTAGTGGTTGTGGATATGGTTAGTGTAAGTCTCCAGGAAATGAATGTAAGTCTATGTAATGTCCCCAAAAGTGATGGAAAACTGGGTGTGCATGTCCGATGCAAGAAGAGATATATAGTCCCCTTCTTTTGCCTGGAGAGACTCTGGTATGCATCCAAGATGCCAACAGCACTGACAGCATCATCAACAAAATGTAGCGGTTGCAAACATACACACACACATACACGCACACAGATTGCTGCTGAGCCACTTGAGAAAAACACTCCAAATGTGTTTAGGAAACTGCTCTGCCCCGGGAGGGAAAATCTTCTCTTTTTTTTCTTTCCTTTTTGTCCCAAACAAACAAACAGCAACACACTTTCCATCCTCACTCCACCAAGTGAAGATTCCTCCTCAGTGGAGCAGCAGGCCCAGCATGAACAAGTCTGTTTCAGGAGCAAACTTTTCCCCTTCGTCATGTCTACTCGCCATTAAGCCAATTACAGCCAAATGAAAGTAAGTGGGACGGGCTTAACAGAGTGTCGGGTTGCTCTTGAAGGTCAAACAACACTCGGCGTGAATGGCTTCTGTCTATAAATCCCTCAGGCTGGATGTGTTGCTTTTTGGCATTCAACATCAGCACACCTGTTTATCTGATGAGGCTATTTCCCTATAAAGGAAGACTTTAAATGTCTGGCCGTTCGCCCAGTTTACCTTTATGGGCCATCTCTTGCTCTCATCTCGCTTTCTCTCTCTCATCTCTTTTTCATTTCCCAAGTGGGTGATTCAGTACCTCGAAGCAGGAGACATTTTTCACTCTTGGAACCACCCGAAAATAATAAGCCAGGATGGATAAGAATCTAATAAGAAGACCGAAGGTTTGAGGACAGGGGTACACGTGGTGATGAGAGATCTGAAGTCTCACAAATGCATTTAAAATAAATAATCTGCTTGATTCAGTTTCTAGTAATTAGTGTGCCTAATTGGTATATGACCTTTTGTTTTTTTTTTTTCATATTCTAAACTATCAAGTATATCACACTGAAAATGCCCCCTTTTTTGCATGAATACAAAGTAATTAGCAGCAGATATTAAATTACATGCACATATGTGTATATGCCAGTGAGGGGGTGGCATCGCTAAATAGACCAAATGCTTAATGGTGCTAAATAGATGTCAGGTGACTAAGGCCACTCATGTAAACAAAACACCCTGTTAGAGTAAGAGGCGTAGAGTTTTTTATTTATTTTTTTTAAGGAGAGTGACCTATTTTTGTTCTCCAACGAATGAATGAGTGAATACATGAATGACTGCCAGAGAGGAGTCTGAATGAGCATGGGAAGAACTTTGACACTACGAGTAGGAGGAATAGTAAGAGAAGGAAGCGCGGCTGAAGCAGTAAAAAAGAGAGAGCGAACCAGAGACATGAGCAACATATGCTGACGATGAGGACTTCCCAAGAAGGATTTTAATATTTCATGCGTCCTAGATTCCACCCGACCCCCCACCCCCAGCCCCCCGGGACCAAAAAAAAAAAAAAAAATGACTGAAGAGCCAGGCACAGAGAGATGGAGGCAAGGAGAGAAGGAACAAGTGAGCGATTTAAAAAAAGGGAAGCGTGAACACACAGTCAGTGTGAGTTAGACCACGTGCCCTCAGAGGATCAAAGTAATACTACACCAGGTCATTTGTTTTGTAACACCTATGGGGAAGTATGTGCCGCTGAGCACTGAGCTGAGACTCGCACACTGTGTGACCATCAAGACGATACAGTGAGTTTCTGCCGTGAGGTTTGCGGTTTACACTAACAATGATCGCCGGTGGCCTTGGAGGTTGTTTACAGAGCGAAAAGGGACTCTTTACTCACAAGTTTAAACATTGTGTGCTTGTTCCTGCATCTACTGTACATGACGCACAAAACTCGCTTCTATCTGACTACTGTTCACAAGATAAGCTAAACATTTTGGGGAAACGGGCTTGCAGAGAGTTAAATGAGAATAGATACCACTCCGATTTGTACAGTGAACATGGAGCTGCCTCCAGTATAAGGTTAGCTTAGCTTAGCACAAATACAGGAAACAGGGGGAAACAGCTAGCCTGACCAAAGGTCCACTAAAGTTCACCAAGTGCGTAACCACAAGCTGCTGTTTTCAAGCCACAAACAAACAATATATAGTGCACTAATGAATGAGTTTTAGAGCCGTTTGTATGCAGATTGTGTTGCCTTCAGACGTAGCCTGTCTCCCCCTGGTCTTTCTGCTAAGCCGAGCTAACTGCTTCATGTTTACTGTAGACGAGAATAGTATCTTCTCATCCCAGGAAGAGATGGAAAACAACATCCCCAAATTTTAAACTATCCTTTTGACGGTCATGAAAGAAACAACAGAGGAAGACGAACGGGTGCCATCGAACTAAAGTCGAAGTGAGAGGAAGAATATAAGCGAACAGAATACAGTAGAAAAGAAATTCTATTCCTGACTGACCTTGACTTTGTTGTGCAAAGATGAAGTTGAGGCTTGGAACAAAAACCATCAGCATTTCCCACTGCGCAGAAAACATCATTAGTTGTTTAAAGCAGCATTATTCTCCTTGCAGTGCACTGCATATTGTGATTCATCAAGAAAAGAGCCACCAGTAACCTGCCACCTATATTCGTCTCTGCCACTTGATCAGACAGCTAATTAGCATGAAAAGTAATGTTTCTGCCATTCTCTCTGTGTATTTATGTGCCTGTCAGCCTGCCTGTCCGCACACTTGTCCATCTGCGTTTTTGTCTCTATTTGTCTCTCTCTGTTTATAACGTGTGTGTGTGTGTGTGTGTGTGTGTGTGTGTGTGTGTGTGTGGTTGCTGCACTTTGTGTCTTGCTGGTCTGCTGCTTTGCTAACAGTGTCTAGTTCAGTAGAGCGGGGGTGCCTGAAGCCCCTGACCCTGCTAATCAGCTCAACCCACAATAACCCCCCAACTGGCATCCTAATTAATCATGTTACAGTGGTGGGATGTAGCCTTGCATCTCAATGTTGGCCGCTACAATAACAAGGAAATATTAAGATAATCATAAATGCCTCTACCTATTGTCTTGTATTAGATGCCAGCTGGTGTCTTGCCTGTGTGAGCTCGCTTCAGTGTGTGTTAGTGCAGACGCTGCACTGGTGTTCACCTGCAGCATCGGCTAACGCGACCATAAAAAATAATCTAAAGGTGATGAGAAGCCCAGCGCGCCTCTGCTGGCTGCCACTCGCTGTTATCTTTAGGACTGCCCTGCAACTCACTTCACTCTTTCATTTATTTGAGGGATAACATTTGCCGCCAGTACCAAGCATGCACACACACACACACACACACACACACATACAGACACACATAATGCCTTACATCCCTTACCTGGAAGCTTGCCCTTACCTTACTGTAACTGGAATAATGACCAAAAATATTTTCGCTCGTACTCAACGGCATCACAGTGACTACTTTTGTCTCCAGTTAGACAAGCTCTCATATCACTGTGTTACCCCGACTGAGACTTACAGAAACACACACACACACTTTTTGACTGAACAATAGATTCAATGCTCGTCACAGAGAGCTTACAGATTAAATATGGTGCAAACCACCACAAAATTATGATTCTCCTCATGGAGCTCTGTCTGCTAAATCTGCATGTTTTACACTGCGCTGTCATCCCTTTATGGGACGTCATAATGATGAAGATACTGTTTAGATATTCCCTTATTATCTCTCAGGCTCAGCTTGCAGACAAGTTAATGCTCCCTGCACTAACCAGAAAACTGGAAATATCTTGGGGTGCCTTTTCTGTTTCTATCGCTGGACAATTACAATATTTATGAGAGAGACCCTGTAGTGGAAAAACACAGTTTTATTCTCTAGCTATTTCTTTTCCCTTCTTGTACTGTAATTTTTTTTTCTTTTTCTTTTTTTTTTTTAATGAAACACCGCCAAGAAAATCACTCAAGCATTTGTCAGTGTAATTGTACAACACAATGCCATGAATGGATATGAGCCTGCCGTTTCAAACTGCTGACAGGCACAGAATGAAACACCTCGCACTGAACAGGGGATTAGGGCAGAGAAATAGAGTGAGTTAGAAAGACAGCAAAGGAGAGATGATGAGAGTGTGTGTATGTGTGTGGGTTTTTTTTATTTCTATTATTTCCTTCAAGCATTTAGAAAAAATAATTCTGTTTTAATTGAGTGGGAATAAAACGTTGATTACGCTAACCTTTTCCACACATCATCAAACACATAAAGGAGGAGCAACAGTTGTGGTGGAGGTTTATTCAGGTCTCTGTTGTGTAACAGACGTACACCCTCATGGGAAACCCGTAAGCTCATTATCGTAGTTTGAAATATTAATGTAACTTTTATGTATTTATTAATTTGATTGTGAATGTCAGGGGGAGATGAATTCATTGTTTGTAGTCCGATGTCGCCTGGCAACCGTCTCACATGCAGCTACATTGGTCCACATCGCAAAGCGTATTTTGTGCTGCACCATAGCAACAATATAAAATATTGCATTTCAGCAATTTCCTGGCAAGAACAGAAAGCTTTTTTTGTTAGACCAAATCAACTAAAGTTAAGACACATTCACAGAACAAAGATAATGAAAATAAGGTGCATATTATCCTCGCTATTATCAAAATGCATTTCAATGGAAAAACATCTTAATATATCGCATTTTCCACTGAGAGTAAA
Organism: Chelmon rostratus; assembly: GCF_017976325.1. NCBI lineage: Eukaryota > Metazoa > Chordata > Actinopteri > Chaetodontiformes > Chaetodontidae > Chelmon > Chelmon rostratus. The sequence goes on along the minus strand of NC_055663.1, from coordinate 14,166,628 downwards.
AGGCCTTTTTTTCTTCTTGTTTCATACCAACAAATGTGACAGTAGGCTGATAGAAAAAGAATAGGACAAAAAAAAAATGGCATTTCACAATTTTAAAGCCATCATTGTTAAACTAGTACGTTTTGCACTGTAGACCAATTATACATTTTAAAGTGAGACTGGGTTGAGCCTGGTCTCCACCTTCTTATAGTTGTGCGTGATTTAATGTTTAACAAGCCCCTGAAAGATTACAGTAGGATTTTATTTTATTTTATTTTTTTCAGCACTTTTGCATTCCTTCACGATAAGCTTTGTGTGACCTTGGATGGTTATGGGATGGGACTGGCCGTTGCCGAGGCTCTGATGGCTGGAGTTGTCTTTGTGGATTTGATTGTTGTGATGACCAAGGCGGTGACACATCAGTTTTTAAAGAAACACCAACCACAAAGAGGGGTTGTTTGTGTGTGTGTGAGCAAGAGTACAGTAAATTGACATTCTTGTGCTTGCTGAGTATTGTGGTGAAGCCATTCTTGAGCCCCTGCAGTGTATTAGCAGCATCTATCAAGCACCAGGTTGTAATTATCAGTGTCTCGCTCAACTGTGCTCTTATAGCTTCTTTATCCATAGCACAATATTAGTAACCATACCCACAGCCACAGGCTAAACCATAGCACAACCCACAGCCAGGCAGAGCAGCTACAGCTGTGGCCACTATACTGTCAGAGCTTGGCCTTAGAAAGCAGTAATGAGCAATAAATACATAATGTATAATAATGTTAGATCATTGCTCCTTTCTGTAGTATCTGCAGAGCATCATCCTAAACTGGCAGTGCATTATATCTCTCAAGGACTTCACTGCATCACCATCTATTACAGGCCCCAGTGTCGGAAAATTGCATGGATGATCATTCCAGGGTCAAAATCCTAATAATTCATGCCATGGACTGGTGTTGCCTTCACTGACAGCAAAAACAAGGACCAATGAAGGTAGAAGTCAATTAGATACTAATTCCAGCGTCCTCGTTGTCTCTCTTTCTCATACACACTCTGTAGCTTTCTGGACAGTGATTAAAAGCAACAACGAACATTTACTTAACTACTTCACTTTTCATGTCTGTGAGTTGTTATGCGCCGTAGAGTGATTTCACCTCTAAACTTTTAAATGAAAGACCAAAGAGGTAGAATTGTCCAATATTTCACAAAAAAGCAAAGATTAATCCTAAAAATGAACAAGAACTTTTATAGAGATCTTCTTTCCTGCCCCGTTAGTTATCTCACAGCCAATTAGATTTATCCTTTAACCTCTGAATGGGCCTCAGCATCAGGGTCAGCAACAGCAAAATGTTGTTTACACATTGATGTGTCGGTATTAACAATCTAATCACATCATATATGGTAATGTAGCTACATGGGCCATTTTCTGAAGAAAGAGTGCTTTTACATTCGACACTTGAAGTTGATTTTCCTCGTTATACTTTTTTAAGGCAGGACTTTTACTTGTAGTGGATTATTTTTATGGTGCTTCCACCATTGCTTTCAGATCATCAGTACGTCTAATTTGAGATTATCATTCAGTATACATACTTTTCCTCCCTGCATGCCTGTCCCGAACAGTAACCAGTTATTCCCTGGGAAATTATGTTTCATATGACTGTCCATGCTGACAGATGTTCCAGATCCCTAGGGATTTGGGAAGCTGGGGAGCCAGAGGCTATCTTCAGAAAACCGTAACATGGAGTAAATCAGACCTCTAATGGCTGCTTCACAACAATGCAAGTCTTACTGAAGCTTCACCTTTAACTCCAGGGATATTTTGCATCCCTGCGCTAACATTTTCTTACAGCTCATTGCTCCAGTTTTGCTTATCAGTGGCAAAAGAGCAGGCTTACTGTGTAATTTGTGTGTTTAGTGTGTGTCTCTCTGCACATGGAGTCTTATGTGGGAAGACAGGGAATTCAGCATCACCTGCCCAGGAGCTTATTGCTCTTGATTCAAATTTGCACTGGAAAATGTGAGGGATCACAACACATTAGCGAACACTGAAAATGGGAAAGCATTCTCAGAGAGAGCTGTATATGTGCAGAGTAACTGAATATAAATGTGCCCTTTTTATGAAAGCATGTTTCACAGCCAGACTGGGGATTGAATTTAATCGAGTGAGACCTCTTCCTCCACTCTGCTCGATAACTCCGGGATTGAATAGACCTGTGCTACATGCTACACATCACATGTCCATGTTCTACTGTATCTCCACCCACCAGGTTCTTCTTGTATCCTGCTGTGAGTTTGAAAGTCTATGTACATGTCAGTATTTAGTTTGTGTGGATGAATGTGTCGCTTTGAATTAAGCACCTTCTTTAATTTCATCCCCTTCCCATCGGGGTTCCCAAAACACACTGCAATTTGCTTTTGACTGCTTGCCTGTGACACTGCAGACCAAGGTGTGTGTGTGTGTGAGAGAGAGAGGCCTTTTTTGTGTGGGTGCAACCTGTACACACTTGCATTTTGTTTGTTGCCCCTGTGTGTGTTTTCATGCATTCCTTGTGCACAGACGTCACTGTCAGGCACCAGTTAGGACAGTATCCTGCAGTCTGTCTCCATCATTGTCCCACAAAACATTGCACACTCGCACTCACTTATCCTGACCCGAGAGACTGATGGATTGCAACCACGTTTAAAGTAACCAGTGTAAAGGAAACATGAAGCCTGTTCACTTTGACCCCTCCTACATCAAGCACAAGCACTGCTTACGTCAACCCAGGAAATCTAATTTTACGTCTGTCAACAGCAACCAAGAGCACATGGATTCATTGCCTGAGAGACATTTGTATTTTAATACATACATAAATATTTTAGTGATTCATATCCTCGAATTGCAAATTCTCAATGACTTTTTGAGTCAGTGATAAGTAACATCCATTCACCTTTCTTCCCAAGATGCTAACCCTTTGCCTGTCCTTGCAAATATGCTTTTTTTTCTTTTGTGACCTGCTTGGAATATAAAATCTTAATATCTGTGGCTGTAATGTCCTCCCCATAGTTGCAGTGGGGCAAGGGCTGAGGCAGACAGTTTTTTTAACCTTGAAATCAATCATACATCCATAAAGAAGTCATCCTTAGCAATACTTTTTATGACATAAGATACATTTTATTAGCCTCACAAAGCCAGACCACTTGCTTCAATCACTGTGGTCTGACAACACTCAACATGCATTTCCTTGGGACAGACAGTGGAGAAAGACAGAAAGTCACATTCACTGTCTCGGAAAGGTGATTTACTGCAGGAGCAGATGATGGAGACTCTCAACAGTTCCAAACATTTGGAGCGATAGCTTCAGTCATAGGATTGTTATATTTGACAGCAGTTTCTGAAGTTCATGAGTTGAACATTATGCAGTATGTATTACTGAGAACAAGTCCAGCTTCAGTCATTTTAGTCTGGTAAGAACATGGAAAACAAAGACATCATTCTCATGTAGGCTGAATAAAAAGACAGCTGACAGCACCCCCCTTCAATCAGACATCAAACCCTCCTTCCTGCTGCTTAGGCGAACGCAACAGTCGCAAGTTTTAAACTAGGAAAGCCACAGCAGCTGTTCCACCTTATCGTGACTGCTTGTCCTCAACACTGCAACTGGTATTGCATACATTTACAGAAATAAGCTTTTATTTCAATAGCATCTACTTCAAATTGTTGTTTAGAGTTTCAGCGTGGAGGATTCCGACATGTCGGCCTGTGTGGGTCAAATTCAATCCTAACACCTCCACCTCGGAAAGCCATGCAGCTGCCCAATCGAGCTCCATCTCATATTTATAATACCTAGATTACGTGGTCGTTCACAAGGTTCAGGAGTGTTGAGAAACAGCATGCGGCATCATCATCATCTGACGCTCCCCATAGTTTAGCTGCTGGATTCAAACAGCTCTCAATGGATGCAAGAACTAAACTTGCAAGATGTTGTCTGTCCTTTCCTCACAAAACTGTTGCTGTCTTACCATTTATTTATCTCTTTGCCTTTTCAGGTATAGTCATTTTGCAGCTGCTGCACGCAGTTTCTACAGAGGTCTCTTTTAAGAGGAATTGACACATTTCTCACAGACAGGCAAAAGTGTGGGGCTAATTCTCCATACATGGATCATGACACTGAATGTCACTCCACATGTGTGTGCAAAATGGAGACTGGAGCTGTGAAAATTAAAATGCCACGGTGAATTAATATATGTGTTCCACGGGCTTATGGCATCCATTGCACATTTGACACAGCCTTTTTTAATCAAAGCTCTTATCTCCAGCTTGGCAAAAGTAGGAATCACATTAATTATATTTGATGAAGATGCTATCCCTTTGGAATGTTCTTTGCCGTAATCCCTCGCAGCTAAATCTCTTGCTGTCTACAATAATGGGATGCCATCTTGAAACCCAAGGTCCTAAGCGAAAGTTAGACTGCTGATGACAGAGACTGGGCTTTCATGGGATTTTAAGGGGAAGCTGGTAAGCCACTTAACATCCCACAAGTCAGAACATGAGGCGGGCTGCCAGTGGCTCACCATTTAGATTTCAAAGAGCTGATTGCTGAGCTCTTGCGAAGTGTGGTGTCACAGACTTCAGTTTAAAACAGCTATACACACACATGGGACACACACACACACACACACACACACACACAAATAAACTAATACAAACCATCTGGCAAACTTCCACTTCCACAATGTAATTGCACAGTTATGTGACTTTTGCATCACGTAAACCAACAGGATGTTTTCGTTTTTCTGTTTTGTGTTTTCGGGCTGTCACAGCGGTTGGCAAAGGAATCTTTAGCAGTAAATATGTAGTGATGGAGCAGCTATTGAAACCCAATGTAATCCTGTTGACGTTTACTTCAAGACTCCTGTCAGTATTGCAGTAAGTTGCTTCATCTGAAGGGCACACAACAAAAGAAGAAAACGAAAGTAAAAACAGCTTCGTACAGAGAAATAGTCTGCGGTCAGCTTTTTCTTGAACAATTTTCACAGGGGACATGTGGACATGTCACAGTAGGAAAAGCACAGGTGGAAATAAAAAAAAAAATCTATGATGGTTGAATTCCATTTAGCTCCTTCAGTTTCAAGGTCCTGGCCCAGTGCATGCTGGCTCACTGTCACACTGTCACGTTTTTCTGGGACTTGGCTTTTCCTCCGATGACAAGTCAAAACGTCTGCTGTGAAAAAGGCCTAAAGGTTATAGGTTGATGCAGCCAGGGTTAATAGAGGTGATGAAACAGGGAGTAAGCAGAAAACATGGCGGAGAACGTGTGAGCGTAGGCGTGTGCATGTCATGTGTTGGCTGGGTCTAGCCCCTGTCGTAAGCCGCAGGACAACACCATGCCCTCGGAGCACTGGAGTCATTAATCAGCCACTCATTATCGAGCTGTGCTGTGAGATTTACACACACATCACACAATCACATGGGCATTGAAGCCATGCATGTACGCACACGCACACGCACACACACACATACACACAAACACACATGTGCACAAGCACACACCGCCTGGTGCAGTCCTATGTCAGCCTCACTCCTCTGACCTCCCCAGGGGCCTCCTTATAATCCACAAACACATAAACCATTATTCAGCACGTGGGACTGCGGATTACAGGGACAACGGGGGCAGAGGTAAATAAAAACAATTACAGTTTTACAGTATGTATATTGTTTGATGATCAGATCTTATAATTTTTCACAGGCCACCTTGGCCGTTGAGTTAATATCCAGTGGACCTTGAGTGGACCACTTACTGTTACCTCATGAATCTATTTATGAGAATGCCAAGCCAGCAACCCAATGAGCTTCACTGTTAAAACATTTCCCTCTCCCGCTTTAGTTAATTAGCATGCTGCATATTTAGCATATCCAAATGACCATTTAATATTTATCATTTTAGTGTCAGCTGTCAAGGCTGCAGGTGTTCTTGATTACCTGCCCTCAATTCGTGTGTATGCCTGTGGGTGTGTGGCCGAAGCACATCATTATGCAACACCTGTTGGGGCAAGAAGTCGTCATGTGTGGCCTGTCACTCATCGTGGGGCTGTTTGGCTGAAAAGAACGGCTCCAAAATGAAGCGAAAATGTCTTGACTGCCAATCACTCTACAATAAGTGCTTGAAGAATTATGCAGTGTATGACTGATTTCAAAGAACGGCTTCCATTCACCCCATTACATGAGGACACTGTCTTAGTCTGCGGCTCTTTCCCTTTCCTCCTCAAGGACAGAATCATATTTATCCTTTAAGCGTGGTTTCAGGAAGGAGTGTTTCATGCCCACTTTGTCTTGCCTCAATGCATTCCAAACCCTATCTCCAATTCTTCAAGCAAAATATTACCATCAATCAACCGCACACACACATCTGTCCCCGCTGTCTTACAATGGTGTCACAAATAGCCTTCGCCTGTCGGTGTGGGATGAAATCTCTTTGTTCCATACAAGACAAAGATTTATAACAATTCCCAGTCCGTCACCACCTACTGCTCCTTCCCGTCCACATGCTTTACACACCATCGCCATCTGTGTCAGTTTGGAATGAAGAGACTTGGAGTAGCCGTTGATCCACTGTGACCGGTCTAAATCTGTGTCCAGCATGTTGACCCCAGTGAGCGGTCCCAGAGTGTGCACATATGTGTGTGTGCATGCTTTTATGTGTGTCAGTGCTGCGGCAGTGCTCGTCAACACCGTGCTATCATGGAGGAACAGAGGGCTGTATCTCTGCCGCCTCACACAGGACAAAGGTTGCAACTGCAGCGAGACTCATGTCCTCTATCACATCTTACACATGTAGAATGAATCTTACACAAGCCATTCTCCAGTGTCCTTCCCCATCCCTCAGGAGGGCCGATAACAGTGGTCAGACTCCAGCTGCTTCTTCACTTACGCACGCCACGCATGAACACTCAAAGAGGCACCGATGCGTGCACACACGCGCACACACACACACACCTCAGACTCCCCGCTGAGAAGGTGGAGAAAGAGTGGATCACACTGACATTTTCTCCCCAAGCAGTCCCAGCCAGGTGACTGCTGCATTGTTTTGTGTGTGAGTGTGTGTGCGCGTGTGTGTGAGAGAGAGAAGCCAGGGAAAGAAAAGCTAAGTAAAAAAAAAGAAAACATCAGCTGTTGGATGGACATGAAGCTTCTTGAATGATCAGTACAAAGCACAAACACCAGTGCTAAAGAAAATATGGTGTATTGATAAAACGTCAAAGATACAAGTGCCTGTGCATAAAATCTTTAGCAGATAATACGCATCCCAAGGAGCACTGCGGTAAGAAACATCCAATCATCAGGCTTAAAAATTACGTTGCTAGTGGCGGCCGATGATTGAGCTCGAGCTTAGTAGACCTTGGTCAATACATTCAGCCGCTCAAATCAATTTGGGATTGGAAATCAATTTTGGATCAGTTCAGCAACTGGGGTTTTGTGTTTTGCTCCCGCTGCAGTGATGGAGTGTTCTGAATACACGACAACCCTTCTGGCTGGTCTCTTCCCCAGCACAAATACTGCTGAAGTTCACAGGTAGTAGTCTATAGAGCCAATCAACGTTGTAAACTGATGGAAAAACATTATTCGTCATAAATTAATTTATAGACATTGGGCCGTTTTTCACAGCAGATATGTCATATATAATGCTGACATTAACGCTGGCTCACCTCTATTCATGTGTCCCATGACAGGAGCCAGCATGCACAAAACCAGGACAATGAAACCAAAGCAGCTAAATGGAATTCAGCCATCATTAGTTTTAACATTCACTTTTTACTGAGACAGGTCAAAATGTCCTCAGTGGAAAAAAGGCCCATGAATAACATAAATCTATAGTACTGTTAAAGGACCATACCAATGGCCTCCAAATCAGATTTACATCACATTCATACACACAGATAATATCTCATCAGTTTTCCTTATTTTGAATGCATTGTTTCACTCTTAGAGGGAGCCATTGTTTTCCATGCATTCCATGTGGTACCAAAAATTAGTTAGCAGACTCTTTCAACAACAACTTTCTCAAGTTGTGTAGTTCATGATGCTGACAATCAAGTCTGCTTTTTTATTTTATTTTTGTCAGAGTTATATTATAGTTGTTAAGTAATACAATGCAAATTTAGATATACTACAGAACTCAAGTAAAAGACTGATTTTTATATTGTAAGGAAATTAATAGGAGAAAAATGGCTGCCTGGAATACAAAAGATACATAATACATAAAAAAAATCTGTATGCATTAAGAATGGTCAGCAAAAAATTTTAAATAGACATCATTTGCAAAGAGCTAAAACTGGGCAAACACACTTGATACAGTCATTTAAATGACATGGAGGCTTTAGTGTTCTCCAGTTTAGAAACATTCATTAAAACTACACAAGCGTAAGACTTTACAGTTGGGAAAAATGCTTCTCAACCTTGTAGCTCTGCCAGCGCTGCAACTCAATATTCACTGACTTGAGTGGTGAATATGATGTTCTCACTCTAACCTATTGGTAGTAATATTATATATTCGACCAAAGAAAGGACAAAATAAGTACAAATATTTGATCTTAAGACAAACAAAACCGAAGGGACTGGTTTCTGGGGAGCAATGCTGGTGACAGATGTCTTCAAAAACATAGCTCATATGGAGTTTTCCTTCTATTAATATGTGTGGGCATATTCTCAATAGATTTACAGCAAAACAAACAAACACTGTTGATAGAATATCAATCTCCTTTTTCCTTCTCCACTGACTGTCCTTTGGGTATTCCAGTCGAGTTTGCTGTTTTGTTTTGTTTGTTCGCTTTTGGTTTTTAGGCCAGCATTTCATCATCCATCACACTACAAGGCGGGATATAAAATCATTCCATCCGCCGCTTGACAAAGAGCTTCATTCTTTTTCCTCTGAGTGATGCAACTTTATCAATATTTGCCCAACAGTGGGACACTGAATGCTTATACAAGCGCTGATATATGATATTGCTTTAATATTGCTGAGAAGTGAATTATGCTCCCTCGGTGGGTTCTGTTTTCTCATCCTACTCAGCAGGTAAGCAATGCAGATAATTCTGGTAAACATAAAGGCTGAAAACCAACCCTGACTGTGGCCATCTCTCAGTTTTACCATCCTGTTGCTCGTGTCTAGTAATTACTGGAGTGATCCTGTTAGATGTTCATATTCTGCGCCGGTCAATAGCTTTTCTGCTAATTCACTCCCCAAACAATCAACTCATTTAGACTCCTCTCTCAAGACAATTAATCGAACTTGGCGCCGATGCAGGTTCTTCTGGGCTGACCTGCTCTTACCGACTTCATAGATCATAGAGCAAAGGCCAACAATGTGTCACATATAACTCTGAAGATGTGAAATCTCAAGATCTTCTACAAATACTGACAAACAATAATGTGAACATTTAAACCACACACAAAGTAATGAGATTACAAGATGAAGAGCTTACAGCCAGGCTAGCGGCTCTGTGAGGCTGTATAGGCACCCTGGTAGTTTGACCTAAATGCTAATGTCAACAGGCTAACACGCTCACAATGATAATGCTAACATGCTAATGTTAAGCGGGTATAACATTAAACCATAATCACCACCTTAGTGTGTAGCACGGAACACAAAGTGAAGCTGTGGTTGATGAGAGTCATTAGTCATTAGTTTGCATGCACATGCACATCCACAGGGCCATCCACTACATTGAGTACTACAGAGGCTCATTTGTTGTTTATAGGGTTAGCTCTGAAGAACAAGGGGCAAAACTACACAAATGTTTTGTTGTTTCTTACTTGACCACAGAAAAGTAATGAGAAAACAAAAAATAACAACAAAGCACATTAAAAACAGTTGAGCAGTCTGTAATCACAGTTTGAAAAATCTAAAATGTTCCAAGTGTGTGCAGCAGAAAAAACTAAAAGCAGTTTTCCCAGATTCTGTGTTTCCATGTGGAAGTTTGAGCAACTTGAACAGGTCGAATAACTGGGACCAGTTTAAGAAGGAAGTGATGTATAATATTATGTGGTCATTAAGGGCTTTATAAATAAATAGAAACTAATGCCTGTCAGGTCCTGCTGCTACAGATGCACACCCAACCTTTTCATACAAGATGCCATGATGAGTAAAATAACTGTCACCAGTAATGAATCTTTGGGCAGGGTGATGAACCAAATGTGGGGGTTTTAAGAGTGGAGGCAGAAACGTGTCTATAGAAAACAACACCATAATCCAAAACAGACAAGAAGACAGCGTCAATTATGCACTTCCTATTGAGATTAAGAAAAATTGCTCTGTTTCTGTACAAATATGATTTTTTTTTATTGAAGCTTGCTGACTAGTGCATCAATGTGAAACTTAAACTGAACTTTCATCCAGCCAGATATTTATACTCTGAGAGCCTCCCAATACTGCATCCATTCAGAGTGGTCACATGCAAACCATTTTCCTTATTTTTTCTAGAGAATAGCACAATAAATTCAGTCTTGTTTGTATTTAAGACAAAGTTCAAATTTAAAAGTGCATATTGCAATTTATCAAAGACTTGTTGCAGGATTTCAGTGAACAGCATTTAAAGCAAAGTATTACAAAACTGTATCATCTGCATAAAGTCGGTAATTACAATTTGTTACATAGGATGAAATGTTGTTTATGTAAATTGCAAACAACACAGGGTGCAATATTGCACATCCTTTGACAGTGGTAAAAATACAGAGCAATCATTTCCCACAGTCACACACTGCTATGAGACAAGTAGATCTGAGATCATTTACAGGACTTAGAATAAAACAAATATCACACAGCCTCTGAAGGAGCATTGCATGATCAATAGTATGAAATGCTTTTGTTAAATCTACAAAGAGGGAAGCACAATATTTCCCTTTTAAATGAGCAGATACAATATAATTTGTAGTTGAAGTAACATCAGTTACAGTACTGTTTAGCTCCAATGGTGTAGATGTACAACAGGAATTATTTGAGCTGCTTATTAACTAAGACTCTTTATCGAGACATGACAGTTTGGAAACTGGCCGATGGTTGTTAAAATCCTTTTTATCAGCACCCTTGTGCAACTACCTGTGCAGATTTCCAGAGCTGAGGGATAAGTAGAAATTGACAGATTATATATATATGCAATTTGTTCAGCAATGAATGTGGCGCAGAGTTTTTAAAAATGAGGGTCTAGTTTATCCTCCCCAGTTGCTTTCCTGCAATCGATAGCTTGAAGTATCTGCCAAGCAGCAGAGGAAGTGAAGGCCTGTAGGGTGAACTGAGAGGTACAGTTCAAGGAGGGCGCATGGACCAACAGCTGATTATAAAGAGGTTTGCCATGTCAGCAGCAGCAGCAGCAAAATGTGTGTTCAAAGCATGGCAAATCTCTAATGACTGATTAATTAAGACACCATTAAATATGATAAAAGAAGGAACAGATGTAGAGGATTTGTTTTTATTTACATTTACTGCTTTCCAAGATTTTGAAAGGTTTATAAAAGAGCAACAGACTAATTCTGTGTGATAATGGGCTTTAGCTTTTCTCAGGGAAACGTGCATGTGCATTTAATTCTGAGTGTGTAAAAGTCAGCCAGAGCCCAGGCTTTGTCCTTTGCCTTCAGCATCATTGATATTTCTGTGGAGGACCAGGGGCTTGATCTGTCTTTAACCCCAAGCTTTTTAAAAGGTGCACGTCTATCAATGACGGCAAGTAATGAATTTCTAAAATGTCTATTTCTAATGCCGATTCTACATCAGGTATTTCAGAGGCATGATGTACATTACTGTCAGCAAGGTCACTGAGAGAAGCCTGTTCATCAATTTTTTTATTTGTTTTGCTAATAATTCTAGAGCTTGATCTTTCCTGTCGAGCACTTATAACGCAGGCTGGAGGTCACTGAGGCCAAGCACAGAATCTCCAGTAGCAGTCATGTTGTCTCACCTATTGCACAGAATCAAATCTATCAGTGTTCATTTTGAAGGATCCTTCAAATCAGCTGTGACACATGCTGTCACTGTCACTCATCTCTTTTAGACTATTGAAATCAACTGGTTTAGGTTTAAGTAACATAACTTTAGTCTGCTGAATTATTAATTGCCCTGGAGGCAGCTGAGGGCGGTCTAACCCTCTTACGACATAAGTTAACTCTCAGAGGAATGAATTTAAAGGAACGATGCACAGTGACAGCCTTTAAAATAGTTAGATAAACATGCCTTCACATGTACAGCCACACCACCCCTCTTCCATCTCCGTCTGTTCTGTGCAAGTTCTAGTTATGCAAGAAGACCTCAGTATCATGCATCCTCTGTTTAAGCCAGGTTTCTGTCAGAAACAGGATATTGAAGAATTTTCAGGAGATCTAATTTAAATTAGTTGCGCAGGCTTCTGGTATTTAAATGCATCAATCCGATGCCATTTCTGGATTTGAAAGCATGTGGGTTAAATAAGACTTGGCCAGAGTCACAGGAAGGCTTACTCACAAATGGCAACCTAGAGCTTGTTTTGGCATATAATAGGCTGGTGGTGTTTACGAGGGCCATTAGTGATCAGTACAGGAGTGTGAGTTCAATGTTCAAAGATAAAAGACGAGATCCTGCATGATTTGGGTTCCTGTTGCAGGAGGTGGTGAAGTTGTCCACATAGGGGATGTTTCTGGTACTGCAGCTGCCCGTACGCCAGATGTGCAGCCGCCTTAGTCGGCTAAACTGTACATCGCCAAAACAGGGGGAGGGCAGTGGGCCTGAAATTCTGCACTGCTTGCTTATGTTCAAAATACTGCCCGTGAGGCAGACGAAATCCTCTTTAAGTTTAGGCATGGAAGACATATAGTGGTTACACATGCACAAGCATGATACATGAAACAAGATACTACAAGGGATTACTATAAATCTTATAGATCATTTAAGACAGATGAATTATACATTAAAGATGTATGAATTATATACAGTGCATGCTGGGCATGTGCTGCAAACTGCGCCTCAGAGTGATTTAATCCGCTCAGTGAAGCTTGTAGTTCAGGCTGGACACATGGGTTGTGTATCAAGTACAGTCTGACATTTCAACAACGTGGCTCATTTAAACTGCCACCTTCCTGTTGTTCCCTGCAGCTTCTGCTGTACCTGCAACACAGTAACTGCTGTTTCTGACTGAGCTGCACTTTCACCATCCACCACCTCAACTCCCTCCTAGTTCATCAACATGTAGGCCCTCCAGGGCGGTCTGTTGGATGTTTGTATTCAGGATCCCACATCTGAATCTGCTGGGTGCTCTTCTATGCATGTTGCGGGGATTTGATGGCGCTCCCCATGGAATCTGCAGCATGCCGAGCACCACCAAGATTCAACTGTGAAGCCATTTTGCCCATACATGACATTGACTGTATGGCATGTGTGCAACATACATTTGGGAATGGTGTTTTTGAGCTTTAAACTAGGCAAGTGTGTATGTGGGTTGGTGTTTTGTTGATGCGGGCTCAGCAGATTCCAGCCTTCACAGACTATTGGCTTATACAACAGCATTACTCTCCTCTTTAATATCTTCAGTTAATGTGAGTCTCTGGCTAATTGAAAATGAACTAGTCTATGTCTCCCCGCAGTGCCTTTATAAAGCTGTTAAAGAGGCACACACCCTTTCGATGCAGGACGAACATCAGAAACCTCCTACTGTATGCAAAGAATAGCTTGCTCTTGTGAATAAATCAATAAATTCTTTAGTGCAGAGGCACTACACCGGGCGAAGCTGTGGTGCTTTTATTCCTTGCCGAAAAGGAACAGCTGATAAATCAGGAATATGTGGAGATAAAACCACACATAAAGCCAGTGCAGAGTGCACGTCTCCAGTGGCAGTGATTTACAGCAGGCTGAGCTAAACTGCTTACCGTCAGGAGCTGTAATGGATGCCAGCGTCTGCTCCTAATTTCTGTGGCTGGGGATAGATATTGCCGCTGTTATTTCTTCCCAAGGCGATTTCACTGATGTCTCGCAAGGTACCCTACTGTGTTATATTTGAACCATATGGGCGCAAAATGCTGCAATTAAAAACACGCTGAAATTGATCACTAAGACAGGCAATTTTGGTTTCAATAAGCACTGCAATATACAAAACGTCTACTGTCTCTCCTACTGTGGATCTCATGATGAGTCCCGAGAGCTGAGACAAGAAGAGATGACCATTAGTGAGAGATGAGCTGGAAAATTTAGAGGAGAAAAAATCTATATTTGGTATTAATAACCGGAGGTTGTAATTAGTGTGTTGGAATTGAAGGATGTGGGCTCTCAAATGTACATACAGGTGTGCACATTAGAGGAGCAGGGAATCCCCTTGTTGTTTCACTATCTTACACACATAATAAGCTTTGCCATAATAAGTCTTTTTGTCTTGTCTTGTCTTTTGTCTATCCTCTTCCTGATCATGGCTTAGATATGAGAACGTGTAAAGTGCTACAGCAAGAATGCATATTCACAAACAGGCTTATTTACAACTTGCAGAGGCTCGTGCAATGGCAGCTCATCAGATAAACAAAAAAGGCTTACATAAGCCGCACTATACTTTATGGATGTGCTGCAACAGGTTTGCCTCCAGACAGTGCTCCCTCCTGCCACCTGCTGTCTATGGAGCCCAGTGCAGCTTCTCTGAATGTCACTCGGCCTCAACCGGCTCAGTTCCGCCCTCCCCTTCATCGCATGCAGATCTTTGCTTGTCAGAAGAAATCCAAGATTAATCCATCTACAGCAGAGGATAATAGATGCAAATTGTGGGGGAAAAAGGTCAGAGTGTCCAGTTCTCAATTACCAGGGGGACAGGAGTGAGGAAAAAAGGCATGTCTCCACCCCACCAATTCCAACTGCTCTAATCCTAAATACCAGCGTAATACTGAGCCGCGCCGCCAGGTTAGGGAGTGAGAAAGGCTTCTTCCACCTGTGCTGTTTCAAGGATGATGCAACCCAGTTTTCCATGATCTGCAGGTCTCCTAAATAACCAGTAGATGGCATCATCAGTTTAAGATTAACACTTGAGGCCACAAAGCTTACTATCAACATAGAGTATAATAATAGCTGTTGGATCAGACATGGCCAGTGTAAATACTGCTCTTTTTTTCAAGTCAAAGACTGAAGCTGTGATATTCACCTGATTGTCATGTGACCATTTATAAAAAACATTGGCAGTGTTAATATCTTGGTTGTGTTGGTGTTTTATGATTTTGATTGAGATTGGGTTATGTGAACATTGCAGATGCCTAACCATGAAGCCAGGAGCAGAATAATGAGCCAGTGCTTCACCGCATGCGCCTGGAAACGGCGGCAGCCGTCGCTGCTGTGATGCTGTGGCACAAAAAAAGGCAAACCAGCAGCACATGTGAGTGGCTTTGTGTCACAGCTCACCTCTGCTCTGTGAGCGAAAGATCCGGGACGACCAAGATGATAAAGCCTCGGTGTCCAGCTGGCACACCTGAACTCAGTGTGAGCATGGCAGAGTCTGACGCGGCCCTGCGGTGAAACCAGCCCACTCTGATGTTGCACAGCACCATCACTGGAAGCTTCTGTCATCGACAGGATGAATGAATGAATGAATGAACTGTGTGTGTTTCTCTTTTGTGTATGTGTGTGTGAAATGAATGAAGTGCTACAGGGGCCACCTCACAGTGACAGGCTGCTCCACTGGTCGGGTCCCTTCTGATGGCCCTTAACTAGGCTTAGGGTCTGGCCTCTCCTCTCATAGCCCACTGCTGGCTGGGCTGTTTGACCGCTCTTTTGCTATTTTTATCCCCGTGGTGCTGTTTCTGTTTCTCAGCCAGCCAGCAGAGAGAAGAGCAGAGGTGCGGGTGTCTCTCATCACACCCACCTCTCTCTCTCTCTCTCTCTCTCTCTCTCTCTCTCTCTCTCTCTCTCTCTCTCTCTTTCCAAAAATAGCCGTGAGTCGTGATCAGCTCGTCCTTGAGAGAGAGAGCGGGGGGTAGAGAGAGGACTGTATTATTGCTTAGAATCAGAGGAGGGGTTATGGATTGATACAAATAGTCACCCCCGCCAAGCCAACCCCAGCGCAGGCTGAATTAATGTGTTGCTATTTTTGGGAGCCCCGTGTTTCCAGGGGAGACCTAATGACGCAATGACGTCAATGCGGGTCAATCGCAGACTGGAGGAATTGAGTGGCTTCCATTTGGGGCTTTTGCAGTATTTCCTACAGAAAGGATGGAAACGAGTACAAAATGGAAGTGTATTTCCTCCAAAAAAATGCATGGAAAATAGGGGTGAATCAAAATGCAGAAGTGAAAATGATCACAGTGGCATCACGTCGCCCCAACCCTTCGAGCATCAGCGATAGTAAGGGAGGTGTGTATATAAGGATGCTTTTTTTTCCTCCTCATCCACAGCGCATCTGTGGGATGATACCTGCCAGTGACTAGCCTTGTGGAATAACATTTTCGAGAACATTTTTTGTGTGTGTGTGTGTTGGTTTGATTCGCTGTGCACAGCCCCGGCTGTTTGCGCTTCGTGTGATCTCTGTGTGAACGTGTTGTGTTGTTTTCCCTGCGTAACGCTATGTGCTATCTATCTTCTCTGCCATTAGCTACATGTGATTATACTCTGTTTTATTTGCATTTTCTGTTTTTTTTCCTCCCAAGGGCTTTACACAATCCCGACCTATTCCAAGCGCTCGCATCTAGACGCACAGAGGTAACGAGCACCTTCTCCCTCATCTCACATCTCATGAAATAATACAGCTATTGGCCATTTATTCTTGCATTTTTACATGGTTGTGTTCGTGTGCCGGGTTTGCTCTTGAATATTGCTGATCGGGATTTGTGTGGTAGTGAGAGGAATGTCAGTTGTTGTAGCTCAAGATTGTGCGCGTCATGGTTGCTCGCAGCTCGGCGACCTGCCGACGCGCACAGCCAAACGTTGGTGATGCGTGGAGATTTCGTCTTTTCCCAAACTTTGAATTCGCCTGTGGATCGCCTCTGTACAGGGAAAGTTCAAAGTGTTCGCGAGGTGTTCGTGGTGTTATTTCTATGTGTTTATTTCCCACTGATTTGCGAGCACATCCATCGTTAGAGGAGGGTTATTTTTCAGTGGGTAGCAAGTAGGCTACTGGCCAGGTGACGTGGGTATAGGCAGGATGAATTGACAGTGCAACCCCTTGCTACAAGAAAAACCCCAGGAGAAATGCATGTTGCATGCAGCAAGAAGATGGTGTTCCTGCTTAAACACACACACACACACACACACACACACACACGTACAGACATTGTCGGACACATTCAGACAGACGCACAAACAGACACACACACTTGCACACATGCACAGTGTCGTGAGAGGAGGTGGGGGGGTGGGGGGATTTTAGGGCGTTTACCGGCAGGGCTGGTGTGAGCCTTTCAGAACCATGGACAGCTCACATAAAGCTCGTCCAATGTGGTCTCCTCTCGTCTGTCCGCACTGGCTGCAGCATCGTTGTTGGGCAATAGCACTTCATCAAACAGCCCACATAACTCTGCCTTTCAGTGTAAAAAAAAAAGAGCAGTAATATTTTACCTAATTGCCTTGTCAATTCTAGGCCCCACATTTGACTTGTTTTACCTTTTTCCTTCAGCCATCAAGTTTTTGCTTTTTGGCACCTGTGTGAAATGATTCCAGCTGTCCACTATTTGAGTTAAAGGTGTACTCGAAAAAAAAGAAATCATGGTAATGTTGCTTTTTGTTATATTCAGTAAGATAGAATCTCTATGAATATTTGCACCATCTCGCCTTTACACCAACTTGAGCTCCACAGAAAGCCTGGGTCCACATTTGACGCCCGACCACCTGAAATCCAGATTTTCCCTTTCTGGCCTTGTTTCGCCTATAATTCGACACGCAGCCTCACACAGCATGTACTCATAATCTCATCTTTTTGACTTCTGCCTTCCTTTTTTCTAATTCACAACCAGCACATCATCCTCATCCTCTGTCAGAAACTTGTGAAGCTTTCTCTGGGACGTTCAGTGTTATTCACAGGTGCTCCAGTTTGTTCATAGAGCAGCAGAATATGTCAACTTCTAATGATTTTTTTGACTTTGTATTGTGCCAGTTGACATTACACTCCATTGTCAGTTACTGACTTTGTGAGGTGTAAGCTGTGATGAAGCCACATCACAAAGAGAAATTTGGGAAGCTGCATGGAAACCAGTATGACACAAATCCTGCAGCTATAGCTCCTTGCATCCGTTTGTTTGACTGTTTTATTGACAGGCATGTGTATTGGGTTGAGTGCACGGGATCTCTTCCTATACGATCTTTTGACTCACTTTTTCCATCTAGTTTTGCTGTATTTTTGATCAGTCAGTGATGATCAGTCCGGATAGGGCGAGCGCACAATGATCAGCGACTGATTTTAAGCATGTTAACATCAGTGTAATCTCCCTTTAAACTCAGAATCAGCTGGCAACTCAAACCTAAGTGGAAATCAGAGACAAG
This sequence comes from Chelmon rostratus, assembly GCF_017976325.1. Taxonomy (NCBI): domain Eukaryota; kingdom Metazoa; phylum Chordata; class Actinopteri; order Chaetodontiformes; family Chaetodontidae; genus Chelmon; species Chelmon rostratus. The sequence goes on along the minus strand of NC_055663.1, from coordinate 14,148,215 downwards.
TGTATTTAGAGGTGTCATTTTTTTAATTTAAAATCTTGAAAATTTCTTCACTTAACTAAAAGAATTAATTTGTTCAATCCATCTGTTTTGGCAAATTAAAAATCTGTTTTTTACAGCATTTAAAAGGAAGAGGAACAAACATTCATTGTACAAACGTTTAGGTGACGTCAGAAGGCACCAGCTGGTACTGACCTGCTAACGTTTTAATTTAAAAAGTGTCATTCGTGTATTCACATCCAAATGGACTTCAGCATATTTATCTACATATACCAAAAACCTCCACATGCTAACCTGTAACCCTTTTCTACATTTTTTCTGGTCTCATAGTGAAATGTGTAACAAATGGTAGAGACAGCGATGTTGTGGCTTGCAGATCACACTGATGATCTCTGCATTTTTGATTGGAATCACATGTGGATAGTTGTTGTTTCTTTTCAGTTTCAGTGAATGTTCAGCCTGATGAGCTAAACTGGCCAAAGCAGTGGATAATAAAAACAAGAGCAATGAACGTTCTCTCTATTCTTCTTCAAAGCTTGATGTTTGGGGGTCAGATTTACACTCTCTGTGAGGCGTTTGAGTTCAACAGAAGAAGAAAAAAGGAGGAAATTTAAACAAGGATTGCTTTAAATGTGACTCATGTTATACCTAATTTACGTTCAGTCTCATGGATCTGTAACTGTGTGTTTCAGATGCAGGACCAGCTGTGTGTGATCGTGGCCATGATTTCAGCAGAGCCATCTTGTTCTTCTCAGGTCTTTTTGCGGTCTGGGCTTGCTGTCAAATGACTATCCAGGAAGCCCTTACCCCAAAAAGCATCTGCAAGGGACCCTGACATCCAGGAAGACTTTCATAAAATTCCCTCTTGATGTGGCAGTGACATTTAATGGGCTCATATAGAAACCTCCACATTGTGATATATGGGAATCGTCATGTTATAAGCTGAATTATAATGGTCACTGACAGACAGACGTTTTGTGTTGAAAGTGTTATTCTAAAAGCAGCCATGGTGAGATTGGTAGTAGTTACCACAGGGCTCCAGCAGGGGGAGCGGAGGATTGTCGAGCCACTTTACGGGACACCTGCTTCCTCCCTTCAGTCATGACTCACGTGATCTCAAACACTACCCTTTTCAGGGCTTTTACATTGACGCGTAAACTCGGTGATATATTGTAAAGCCCTGTTTTCTCAGTTTGTACAATTGTGAAATAGTGTGTTTGATTTTTCCTGTACAACACACAAAAAAAGTGTGCGTGTGGGAGGTTTAAGTAGACTAAAGCCATTACATAGTATCGACCATGCCCATTAAACAAAAAAAAAAAATAATAATAATACCTGCTGGTAATCCTGTGGTTCCCATTTTGGTCATCAGTGCCCAGAGTGGGGCAGTGTTGCTTTTTCTCCCAACAAAGTAACTGGTTTCAACTTTTATCCGAGATGTAAACTGACCGAAAACCAACAAGCTTTCGTGTCCTTAAAGACCAGCATCGAGACGCATCACAGCGATTCTAAATGCGCCTGTAGCACCACATAATTCATCCAGAAGGTGGCAGCATTGCTGAAGTTTTTTGAATGAGGAAATTTGATTGAAGCACACACACACGCATACACACACACAACAAATCCATGGGTACATGTGCAGTTGATCTGCTGATGATTTTGATGATGTGTACCAGTGTGTTTAGAATGAGCCATGAGTTAGTACTTCACAATATTTATTCATTATTGCAGTGCTGTAATGTGACCCAGTTGTGACATGTGTTTACTGTTTTCTTCTGTTTTTCTTCAGCTGTATATGTCTGTAGTACGATGGAAAAAATGGAGGTATGAATGTGCCCTTAAAGTGAATGAGAAGCTGATGCTAGTACTTTAGCAGCCTCTGCAGCACTATGAGCTCCTGTGAACACATCGATACTCAATAAACAGGTTCTGCTGAAATTTGTCATTTCCTATTCATTAGTAATTTCTGCAAAAAATCGACTTTTCTGCTGCCAAGAAGCTCTTTGGCATCACACAGCACATCAAGAAAACAAGTGCAAACCACTTGTTTCGCCATTTCTCCACAGTGGTGATGCAAGTTTGCTTCCAGTAAAACACATGAAAACATGTGATTAAATAATTCTTCATCTATTGACTCAAAAAACTTCATAAAACCTGTAGAAAGCAATCAAGCTTTCTGTTTTCTGGTGATGGTGGTGGACTTTTTTTTAACCTGCTTCTGTCAGTCAAAATGTTTGAAAGGGGATCTTATGGGAAAATGTTAAAACCGCCCCGTCTTCAAACGTGTTCAGACTGTGTGCAGAGTCTGACACTAGAAGACAGCTGAAGGGGGAAAGTTACTCACTCACCTTAAATATCAGTTTATGTGTGACATTGCAACTACTCTGGAAGCCAGCCGTGGTCCAATATGCAACTTAAACAGCTGTGGTGCAGCAGAAGATCCAGCAGTTAAACCTTTGAAAATTAAACTTAATTAATTAAGTGAACTTTTTAGTGGAAAAAAAACATACACGTTATCCAAGCAGAGCATTTTGTATGTTGTAAAACCTCTGTCTCAGTAGGGGATCTTTAAAGGGATCACATCTTTAAAAGAGTGCCTGCAAAGTCTGTATCTACAAAATCATATCCAGACACAGAGGTTTCAGAAGCTTTGAGAACTACACTGTCTAACTACAAATTTAGACATTTTAGAAATGGCTTTTTGTCATAGGCTACATTTTTCAGCTCTTTTTAAACTCTGCGTTGACTTTCGTAAGCTTTGCAGTCTGTAAAAATGTGTGTTTCGGTTGTTCTCATCATGAGCTGTGGTTAATTAGTGTTTTCACCAGTCCAGAAGCTCACCAGCTGCCTCTTCAAAAACTTCACTGGAGAAAACTTTTCTCAAAAAGACGATGTGTTTTTCCCTTAAGTCAGCTGAACTCCTGCTCAGTCTTGAGTAAATGAGGCGATGCTCTCTTAAACCTGCTGTGGTGTGACTATCTCAGTGGCGCTTCCATGTGGCTCTCACAGCACTCTCTGTAGAGGAGAAGGAGGGGCCCTGCTGATAAACACCTGAGCAGTTCTGCAACATGGATACGCATGTGCAGTACTGGTAGACATACCACTGTTTTTTTTCTTTAAAAAATTCCCTCCACCACACGAGGCTGCACCCACATCCTCATTACCTTGATACTGGAACTGGAACAAGAATGAGGCTGTTTCTTCTCAATACCCAATACAAGCTATTTTGTTTGACTCTTGCAAGGCCACAAAAAGCGTTGTTGCTTTCATGACATCATTTTGTGCTCTCACAGTGACTTTTTTATACCGAATCTTTGCTGGAGTCCCCACTGTGGGTTGATTGGCCACGTCCCCTTAGTTTCAAACATCTGACAAAAACCTGGATTCACTTACCAATCAACAGCATTTTCGATATATTTTGTTCAGCGTGTGGGCCAATGAAAGAAAAGTAGCCGGGACACAAAACCTTTTATTATAAGTCCATAAATGTTAAAGGATTGGCTCACATGATATATGTTCACTGACAAATGCACACAGAAAGGGTTGCTGTAATTGTTCCCCTACACTGCTTCTTAAAACAGTGTAAGTTATGAGGTTCATTTGCTAATAATTCCTTCAATGCTCATATGTGAGTATTCTTTAAAGATTTGATTTGAAAAAAAATTGTCACTTTTTAAAAAATCAAATTCTGAACCTTCACAGAAATGCGGCAAACTTAACTTTTAATTGCTGAGTGGCAGTATGATGTTAAAGACTTCAGTGTGTTTAAATCACACTCACACCGGTATCATAATGAGGGACAAACTATAGCTTTGCCACAGCTCTGCAGATTTGACTTGTCATACTGAATGTTGCTCAGAGCATTGTGCATTTGAGGACTTGACTAGTGTCTTTTACCATAAAAAAAAAAAATCATTGGAAAGAGGCCACAGCGCAACTTGTCCATCCACACAGTGTAAGAGCAAGAGGCTACGGTCCTCCATTCTGAAGAAAAGGGGGACTTTTTCTCTGCAAAAGAAGACGATGACGGTTACTTAGTCCTTTTTTATCTCAAGTTGGAGGCAAAGTTATGTCTTCCTTCTTTTGTTATTCAGGCTATTACTGAATTTGCAGGTTTGCTTATCAAGAGCAAAGCTACAAATAAAGTTCTAAAAACAAAAATCCTGTCCACTGAAGAAGAAGAAGAAGAAGAAGAAGAAGAAGAAGAAGAAGAAGAAGAAGAAGAAGAAGAAGAAGATGTTTCTCCGATTTCAACAAATACAAGACATAGGCAAGTGAAATTTGTTCAGTAAACTAAATGAAAAATTGGTCTCATAAAAACAATAACAACTGAGGTCAAAATGGATGAAATGATTTTTCGGACTTTAGACAGTCATACATTAAAGCCAGATGAGGGAAGGAAAACAAAGCTTCAGCGGCACTGAGTCAGTTCCCTTCTGTTTAGGCAACAACAACAAAGGAGTGTTTTGCTTAGTGCTTCCCAATCAAGCGATTGCAGGTCTTTTCCAGTGTGAGTCAATGAGGGAGCAGCAAAAACACAACCGTGGCACAGACCTAATTAAGAATATTTGGGATTGCAGTCAAATTCCTTGTCCTAGGGCTTGATTCTCTATCAGGACTACTCTGAGGTGGTCAATCCATTGGGTTGGGGAAGAAAAAGCAAAATGCTGGCCATCTACCTCACTTTAGGAGATGAACTGACCGCATGCAACTCGCTCGCTTTTGCAACGAGCTAAATTTTTGATACTGTGCTCAAGACTTGGTCATGGGAAAACTGGTCAAGGATCTCAGATTGTCTAATGATTGCCTGATGGTCAGATTTGTGTGAGATAATGAAGGCTGTCATGACCAAAGTGTTTTCTTTTGCAGATTCCATGAAATTGACAGAGCCACAGCAGCTGACTCACTTTCACGAGGGCCCAGCAGGACCGAGCAGACTTTGACGGTGTCTCCCAGCCTGCGTGATCTCTCTGTAGGTATTGTGTCCCATATTTTGGCCTGAAACATCACGCATCTAGTCACAATTCACATATGTAGAACTGTATTGAAGGATAAGTCCTTAGCGATAATTCATTTGATAGGCCATGCAAGGTAAATCCTGGGAGTGACAAACTTCAACTGGTGTTTCATGAGATGTTTGTCAATGTTAATTGGAGACAAGATTAGGAGCCCAGCTAATAATGATGTGTTGCAACTTGTCTTGCAGCTTTGACTGATGGTGGCCTCTTCCTCTGGACAGATCGCCCACTTAAAAAGGTCAAGATAGAGGACTGTTTTTCAAAAGAAGCTATTTCCTGATCATCCTCCAAGGCCAAAGCACATCACATCACCCACGACCCAGAGCTATCGGTCCAGTTTGAGCCCATTCGTCTGTGGACACAGGGTTGACAACAAACACCCATATTTTAAACTGCATCCATGGAAGCTGCACTACTTAAGAACTCTTGCTGGAAAGCATCAGCTGCTTCTGCTGACAGTCTGTGCCCACCTCTTTTCGCTCTCTGGAACGGTGTCAGCAACTTTAGGGGAAGACGTGCAGAAGGTCATCTCCTGAATCTCCAAAGAACTGCCTGGTCTTGTTGGGGTAAAGATGGAGCAGCTGCTGCTGGAGTACAGATGATGTGCAGTATGTGGAGGGAGCTCCTAGACTGGACCTGGCAGACTTTCTCCTGCACATCCAGATTCACAAACTGCAAGACGGCTTTAAGACAGGTTATTAATGCCTTCCTGTGAAGTGCTCAACATAATTATTATTATAACATTCATGTTACATTTTGACAGATCTGTATATTAGCAGCATTACATAAGGCAAACCATCTCTATTACTCTTGTATTTCCTCCCTCTTAGCTGGAGAACAAAATCAGTTGGGTCGCTCCACAAATGCCATCCTCTTCTTCTTCCGCTGTCACCTTAGACACGATGAGCCCACCAAGCCTTTCTACACCTACAGCAATTACTTAGCCTGAGACATTTCAGCTCCCCGGGACCAAATGCCAAGTGAATTACGCAGCGCAGTAGCGAGTGGAAAAAGACCACTTCCCCCTGATCACTGCAAAATGATTCCTATCCTTGTTGATGAAATGAGGAAACGTGAAATGAACCGAAGCCTCACTGTGCCTGAATAGCTTTTCTGATTAAAATAATAATCCAAAAATGAATGAAATTGGATGCTGCTCCCTCTTGAAACAAATGAAAACGGTGTGGAGCATGTTAAAAGAGACAACTGCCTATCACACAGGGGAAGGACCAGTGGAGCGAGAGACACACCTGAGTGCACATGGTAGAGAGGATTCACAAACACCTACAGGTGAACACAATGGCAGCCTGGACCTCCATTTGGAGAGAACTTTAAAGAATCTTTACTGGTGTACAAGTGGAGCTGATGTATGATGTTTTTGTAAAAGCAAATTCATGCATATTTGAGGAGCTTACCGGTGTTGGTGTACACAAAACACTCAACTGAGCCGAAGAAGTGGTGAGGTCGAGTCCTCACTGATTTCCTCAAGTGTGAACCCACAAATGAGCTTGGCAAAAGAAAAAGAAGAAGAAGTAGGACCTTTGTGATTCAACTCCTCCTGGAACATTGCAGAGAGGATCAAAATGGGAGCAAAATGTTTCTCAGATAGCCACAAGTTTCAGTTAAATAATACGTTTTAGTTGTGGTCCCTCTCACTTTAAGCTATATGGAGGGATTTCCTTAAAGAATGCAACAATGACAGTGCACCATCTTACTTTTTTGTATTTATTGTTGTCAATCCTGGTCAGTCAATGACCAGAAAATACAGTTGTACCATCTAATGCAAGCTATAAACAGCAATAAATCACAATGTCACAATGACAATATTCAATTTTTGCAAGAGAGGAGCTGATTCAACTCATTTTTGAGGCTGGAGTTTGTGGTCATGTTGCTGTGTTTTACACACAGGATTTTTTTAATGTTGTGTTCTCCCTATGTGAAAGACGTGGTGGACTAAATATTAGGGACACCCCTGAAAAAAATGCAGTTTAACACCATCATCGGCCTGCAAAAGGGCTAGAGTTGGATGGCTGACTCAATCAAAATGAAAACTGAATATAAAGGTAGTGTCTTTGCGTAGGTCTTGTATTGCATTGCATTTCTCAGGTTTACTCAGTGTACATACTCATTGCTTTGCTCTCACTCCCTCTAATTGGAAGAAAAGAAGCAGCTCAAGCACTCATAGATACTAAAAGAGAGTAAAAAAAGTAAAAAGGCCAAAGATTAAAATGGCACAGGTGAAAACCACTGGTGTTTTTACCTGGTGTGTTTTATTACTTTTTGTTTCAGGAGACACCTTGACTAGAGTGTGTTTGACGGGGAGCAGTGAAGGCAACGTTGTGTATGTGAGGGCACCCAGTCCAGTTTCCTGCCTGGTGTTGCTACGCTTCCTGCAGCAGACTGCATGTTCAGCCTTGAATAGCAGCCGGCGTGTAGGTTGGAGTTCAATCAGAGGCAAGAGCTGAACTTTTAAGCTCTTACCCTGCTCCCTCTTGACAACCTGCCTTTATTTTTTATATATGTAGTCAGAATGCATGGTGGCAGGACAGATTCAGTGCAAAAACATGATTATATGCATAAAAAAAGCTTAGAAAACTGCGTCGTCAGCTAATTTACACAATGATGGTGTTTTACACCTGTGTCAAATGTTACGTGAGTGTGCGTGTACGTGTGTGTGTGTTTCACAGGTTTTGTGTAAAAATCCCAGTAACTGGCTGGTAACCCTGCTGCCAGTATTGTTTTTTGTTTTGTTATTTTTCCTTGCAGTGTGCTGATTTCAGTTAATTTCTCTGTATTCACACATTCGCTGTCCTACAAAAAGTTCAGTTACGAACAACAAGCCATTAACGTCATGGAAATAATAGTAGTAGTACCAGTAGTATATTAACAATAAGCAACCAGTATCCTTGAGCACAAAAAGGTCTACAAAGTAATTTAAAAGTGCGGTTTTAAATCAGATTTATATGAAGATGAAGTCAAATCGTCTCCAGTGATGGTCATTTCTTAATGTCTACAACACTCTAGAGATAAAATCCAAGGAAAGATCTCTGCAGAGGACTCATTTACAGTAAACTAGTTTCAGTGACTTGGCTAATGCACATGTACACTGCAGGGATCTGGCTGGCTGGAACAGGGATTACTGTCAGCACCCTGCAACTGTATTATTGAACATCCACAGAAATACACAGCCTCATTATAATATGCTAGTGGGAAACAGGATCAGCCAGATGAATGCTAAAATATTTGGGACATTGCATAACATGTCACCAGTTACAGTCCTCATGTATTCACTCAGGTGTTCTTTCAGGACACTTTGAGTCACTTGAAGGTGTGGTTGGTAAGGTAGATTTGACAGTATCCGACTGAAAAATCTCATCCTCCTCCCTGCAAAGCCACATGAAAGCGCACTGCTATTAAAGACGTAGTGATGAGAAGGTCATTTTCATAAATACATAAATGAACAGCTCTGTTAAATGCCACAAACCGCTGTCAGAACCTACTTTTTAGTCTGTGCTACAGCTGAATGAGAGTCTGTCGCTGTGCAGCAGCTCACTAGTTCCTCCACTGAGGGGTGTGATCCTGCACCAACAGTATCCAGCTTTATGTTAAGAAGTGTAGAAAACGAACATGGCTATTGTTGGTACTCCCAGCTGTAGAGCTAGCATGTTAACATTGAGACATATTTTTTTTTTTAAAAAACAGCTAACAGTTAACAGCTTATTTTATTAATGGTGTTGCAGGCTGTGACTGGACTTTTACAGAGCTCCAACTCATTCTGTCGGAGCCCCCCACCCACCTAAAGAATAGCTGATTCAGGTCTTTTCAGACCAGTTTTATGGTGTTAACGTCACTGAAGCGTCTGGGGGTGAAAACAACACATTGTCCTGAGTGGCAGCACATGCAGGATCACTAAAACGCGAATTCCCGTCATTCCTGTGACTCATCCAGGCAGCTTCTGCTGAGTGGAATTCCTGGTTTCCATGCAGCATCTGGAAGAGTAATCTGATACTGTGTCAGGCCTGTTAACATGGCTGAGCCGGTGCTGCGAGGGGGACCAGGTCAGTAACCTTCAACTTTTGGTCTTTATATCATTCCACGTCATTTACTGTCAAAGCAATTACATCCCTGCTCCTAACCTTAAAGGGTTAATGGATACTGTCCAATTGTGAGTGCAAGTATTGTCTGATAAAAGAGGGGCACACGCATCTTCTGAGGATGTGACTCATAAGCTCCCATAAGTCATGTGGCACCTCATGAATTATTAATGAAGCCTTGCAGTGTCCTTCTGTCACACTCCAGGAGGTGACTTCTTGTCCCACAGGGATGCAGTCGTGATTGATCCCCCATGATCACGGGGACGAGGGGCATCCAAACATAAGAATCTGCACCCACAAAGCTGCTCGCTGCACCTCTGGTTGCTAATGTAGCCACAAAAAGTACAAGTCTTCGCTGTTTGGAAATAATTAGTGCATGCTGAGAACCGTGGGCTAAATAAACACATTCATAAACTAACAACTCTGTCTGGCAAAGAGGAAATACGTTTGAGTCATCCAATTTATGAGAAGCTTTTTGCTGGACCAACTGAGAAAAGGCATAAAGGTTTTGATAAGATGGATACCACCGATCCATCTGAAATATTAATATAAAGCGCGATGGCTTGTTTATTTCCAGATTTGCGCCAAGATATAATGTGCATTCCACTGTGGGGTAATATGAAAAATCTATTACTTTATCTTGAAATGTTTCCTGTACATTGAGACATCACATACTGGCAGGCGAGGCTGTGACTTAAAAATAGTTTTAGCGACAAGCAGCTTTTATTCATCCCAGATGTCAGGAAAATATTTTGTGCATGCAATAAAACCTGCTCTGTTGCTGGCAAGAGGACTCACGAAACCACCAGAGAACAGCTCCGAAAGGAGCTTTGAACAGCATTTGGAAACTATCCCTCCGATTATATCATTCGCTCAGTCCTTCATGTTTTTTCTTTCATGAATAATACACTGTTCCTGTTGGAAATACAAGCGGGACACTGTCACCCATTTACTTTCCTTCCCAGAAATATTGTTGTGTCTTTTTCCCAACAATTTTCAGATCCTATCACATTTCTGTTTATTTTGCCCCAAGTATGGCGATGACTGTGTGTTAATAGATGTTGGGACCCTGTGTGTGTGTGTGTACGCCCTGAGCATGCTGGAGCACGTGCATGAAGCAGTTAACAGTTTGCAGGACTTACTGTAAGTTACCTTGAGTGAAAAGTGAAATTACCACGATGGTCCTGTTTTGTTCCTCTTGAACTCTCTGACCTCTTCGTTTCAGAGAAACAGAAACTTGCTCAGCACAACCGCTTCGCTCGTCTTCTGTGGAGCAACAGCAACCTGGGTGGAAAAATACACCAATTTCAAAACACTAATCCGAGAAGAGCAATGAATTGGAAAATGTGAAGGAATCTAGCAAATGTGTCTGACACGTCTATAAAGACAGCAGGCCTATATTAGAAACATCTGATATCCATCGTGATATAATGTTCTTGTTAGTCAGTGGGAGACTGTACTTGAGCCTCAATTCTGCAGAACATCGCTCAGAACATTTCATTCATACTGTATGTGCTGCTTGTGTGTGTGTTGTGAAAAGATGACGCTGATAATTAGTAGATTCATATTTAGCAGGTCATGTAATAAAATGTATTTCTACATTTCTTATCACAACGATTTTGTGGAAATCTGTCATCTACGCCATGTGATTAATGTATATATGAGCACTGTGCTTTGCTCAATGCATTTTAAGAGGAAAAGTGGCTACGGTCTGGTCTGTGTGCAGAATGTCTATCAAACTGAGCTGGAAGGATCTAGTGGATTATTTCCTCAGGTTAAATATGTAAATGCTCAAACATCATCTTAGCCAGCATTTTCCTTTCAGCTGTTGTCATAATACACTGGAAACGTGTTTTGTTGCCTCGAACAGTACATATGTGCATACCGTATGTGTGAGAAGATGTTTGGCCTGTGACTCAGATGTGTGGCTGGTAGTCAACAAAAAACATATTGATTATTTCAACTTGCATCTATTTTTTTCCTGATATTTGATACCTATTGATGCAATTATATTGAACTCTGCGTATACAAGAATCAAACCAGAATTAATGATATGCAACAATGAAAAGACATTCAGAATCAGTAACAAAGATATAAGGATATCAGCAGTCTCCATTCATTGGATGCAGCTCATTTATATTTAATCCAAGACTAAAAATGAGATCAGAACAGCGACATACTGGGCTAATTATTTTTGGGACGGTCTCTTTCACCTCACTGGCATTACGTGCTTTTTGTTTTTTTTTTTATATATATCACATTTTTATAGTTTCACTTCTTTACTCTTTGCTACTGTACGGACGTGCTTTAACACACTGTTTGATGGTACATCTTAAATAAACACTGACGTAACTGATCTTGGCACTTGGCTGAATTAGGCAATGTTTAGAACGAGCAGTGAAGATAAGTGTCAGTACAGGATATGACATATATGGCATATTGATCAGTCAGGCTGCAAAGGTTCTTGGCAGAGAGAAAATTAGGAGCACTGTTCTTATCATTATCTATAAACTAGCACCACAGTAATGTTTACACAGGGATATGGAGGGGTAATTGTGAATGGGTTGTGAATGTGTCGTGTCATGGGGTGCTGAAATGCCTTCGAACAAACGTGTAACCGGCTGCAGCTCCAGTAAAGTTGTTTAGCTGTGAGGGTAAGACGCATTTTTAATTCTCTTTCCAAGTATTTCCAAAGGGGGGGGGGAAGTCAGACACGTCTTAATTTTGACCGACTTGTTTGGGACCCTGTGTGACTCAAACGTGTCACAGGGCAGTTACCATAAATGTGCTTCATATTCTACTTGCCTCCCGTCCAGCGCTGCACCACCAGGGGATTCAGGGGCATGAGATGGAGAGAGGTAAGTGAGGGGGTGGATGGGGGTGAACGGGGGGTCGGTGAGAGGTGAGTAAGAGATGAGTCAACAGCCCTGCACTATAAGATATCCTGATGGAGTCTAACAGTGGCATACACTCAGACACCAGCGAAGGTAGGGTCAACTCTCCTCTCCATCTCACTCTCTCCTTTCTTCAGGCTTCAACTCTTCCATCTTTGTTTCACTGTCTGTGTCTCTTACTCACACTTTGTCTTTTATCCGTTCATCAGAGCATCTGTTTGTTCAACAGCTAACAAGTTTTTGGGATGTTTGAATGCTTGATTTCTTTTTTTATTGTTTGATTTAAAGAGCGACAGGTGAGGCTATTCTTCTTGGTAACAGATTGTCTGGTAGCTGAAGTTTTACAGAGTTTACGCTTCAGTCTTCTTTGTCACAGAGCATGTAGCAGAGATCTGAAAAACCGGGGGTTGAGAATAATCATGTCAGCCAAAGTCAGTGATCTTTGTACCTGTTCCACAGTTAGAGATGCACAGGTGTCTCCATCACAAATATTTGCTGCCATAATCAAACATATTGAGTAAATTACTGAGAGAAAGCTTGTGTATATGCATGAAATGATGACATGCAGATATGAACTCACGCCTGCTGTCTTAGAGAGGTGACACAATGGTGAAAGAGCAAGTGAAAGAAGGGAGAATAACCTGAGCACGTGTTCCATTTCATTCTTCTCCCAGGATTACCACTGTCATTCTGAATTCTGTACACACGGGGAAATAAGACAAATATGGACCCCACTCTGGCCCTCCTGCTTTCTCTGCTGCACCTCGTAAGTGTGGGCACAGCTGCTCCTCTGCCAGGGGAGGTCGTGAAGATGAAATCAAAAGTGAAGTGGATGGCGGAACAGCTGGTGGTTAGGCTGGACAAAGACTTCCAGGTAATGTTCCTGACTCTGTTTATGATGCCCTGTGGTCGATTGTCACCAAGTACATTTACTCCAGTCCTGTACTCAAGTACACATTCAAAGTACTTGTACTTTTACTTGAGTATTTCCATTGTATGCTACTTTATACTCCTACTCCGCTAAATCTCAGAGGCAAAATTTTTTTTTTTTTCTACTACATTTGACTGGCAGCTTTAGTTACTTTTTAGATAACAATTTTTCATACCCTTCTTGTCCAGTGAAAACCATCTATCTCCAGATTTGATGAGATACATGGTTCTCACAGGACAGCGACACAAACATATGATGTTACAAAAAATGATGCACTGCTGTAGATTACACTATCAAACTGTGCATCCAGTAGTTGAAATTAGCTTAACTTTAAACATCTACAGCAGTAAAATGAACATACACATTAATCCAAGAACACTGACAGGGACCTTTCTACTGCATGAGTATTTTTACCTTTCATCATTTACTTTGCTCATTATATTTACATACTATTACTAAAGGTTTTGCATGCATGACTTGGAGTATTTTCATAGTGTGGCATTAGTACTTAAACTGAAGAATCTGAATACTTCTTCCACCATAGATGCTAACACAGCATGTCAAGTGTTAATAAAGGTTGTTTATAACTGGATCATGTTCGCTCCCTTGCTGCAGGCTCCTCCTGGCCTGGCACTCAGCCCACCCGCTGATGATCTGGACATACCTTCCTCCATAGTGACAGTCTTGGAGGGTTACAACAGCATGATCTCTGACACCCTGAATGGCGTCGCTCAGGTCAAGTTTGACATCTCCTCACTGACGGGATACCTTGATCAGTGGAGGCAGGCGCACTGCAGCGAGCAGCGGCCGAAGACTTCAATCCCGGGGCCGCTACAGGAGCTGCAGAGCCGCAAAGAGTTCATTCACACCGTGAGCATCGAGGCTCTCATGAGAGTGAAGGAGTTCCTCAATCTGCTCCTGAAAAATCTGGATCACCTTGAGACGTGCTGAAAGACGGACGGCAGGACCACTATTTACAAGTTGATGGCCTGATAGTTGGACCAGACTTGTCAAGTTTGCATCAGTGATGTCTGATTTTGCAATCCCTCCCAGCCATTTTGAACTTTTTGTAATGTCTTTTGAAGATTTATTCTTGAACATGCACTTATTTATATACACATGTATTTATTTATATATTGTATTTAGAGAATATGAATTTTGTAGCACCCACTGTTACAAAATACTTTACATCTGGATGCTTGCAGCAAAAGCGTAAGTTGTGCAGGAATGTTTATATGGAATCTTATATATGCTTTGCACACAAAAGTAAATCACCTGCTTATAGGGCTGTATTATTACACCACTGTTGTATCAACAAAGAGCTCTGGGTGGAAATTACAGATCTATATATTAATTCAGTGATGAATCAGCTGTGCAGGAAACTAGCAGTGATATCATCCCTGGAAATTCCTGAAAACCAGGTTGAAACTTGCCAAGAATAACAGGTGTGTTTGTATATGAACTACACAGGACAGGAAGGGCAAAGGGCAACTTTGATTTCAGTGTAACATCATCAGCTCTTCCAAAATGACTATTTATATGTGCAGATGATACTTTGAATATTTTTGTACAGTTGACACTATTTTTTATAACTTCTGGATGAAAACTACAAATTAATAAATATTTAACAAAAACATTTCTTTGTCATATGAAAGTTTGTCAGTGTTGCGTAATGAGGTGAAAAAGGCACGTAGACCAGGTTAAACTATAATGTCATCTCTTGCTGCCCTTGTACATTCAGGTTCCATGAGGGGGAAGTGTTTATCCAGAGCCACCGGCTTATGATTAACTAATGTAATGCCTACTCACGTAACAATCTGACACATCTGTAAATCCAACAAATGGATTTAATACAATAATGTACAGAATAACAATAAAAAGACAAATTCAAGGGTTTAATATATTTCATAAACAGTTGTGTAAACGAAAAAATTATCCTTATGTTGGTCAGTGGGGGTTATAGAATAAAAAACAGACATGAGCTTCAATAGGATGACTGAAGTGGGCATCATATACTGCACTGTACAAACAAATTCCACTGCACTTATTCTAAAACCTCAGGATGACAGGGGTCTCACACACACACACACACACAAAAACGTGAACATACACACAGATTCAACTATTAAACCACTTGTTTCTTTTCATGTTGGTGTCACTGTTACCCATCAGTTTCTTCTTATACTGCTCCACCAGGCTGTCAAAACGGTCCCCATCCCTGCTCTTGAAATGCGTTTTTGCCATTTTAGCCTTCTGGAAAACAACAAAATTAAGTCAGCCATAAGGGTTTGCAATCAACAAACAAACTAACTCTTGTTTCAAAAGCTGAGCGTTAAATAGTACTGATGAATAGATATGAACGATCACGCTTTAGATCTAATGTGATAACATATGTCATGTTAAAAACAGTCACAGTTGTAAGGGTTGTTTCAAGTATGACAGAGTGATCGGACTGCAACTACCGGTTTAGCCTTCAGCTCATTTCAGTGGGATCAAATAATTTAATCGTGTGACTCTTCTAGACTTTCCAGAAGATGGTCCGTGAGAGACTAACATTAGTAGAGTGGAGCATCGAACTCCAGCAGTAATGAACGAGACTGGCTGACCGACACACGCCAAGTGATGAATCATGCAGCCCGAGTCAGACCCGCAGCTCAAGGCGCTGAGCCTGATGCATTTCCTCAAATACAGTTAATGCAACACACCTAGCAGTTTGCACTAGTTAGCAGCAGGTACGAGGGGGAGTCAGTGAACGAGTTAGTGGAGATGTTGTTCATTTCAAATGTTTTGTTCATGACTCGCAGATCTGATTCTGTCAGAAGCTCTGATTTTAAAAGTAAGTACTTCTATTCCTTTCAAATCATTTCATGCCTGACTGCAGTAATTGGCTCTGAAGAAGAGCAACAAAATGTCCTTTCCAAAAACAATATTACAACAAATTCACTTTATGGCACTAAAACCTTAATGACCAAACTCTTGAAAACCAGGAATGTGCTGTGATCAGTGAATCTGGTGCAACACTTTTCATACTTTAACCCAGTCTCTTTGTGATAAAATATTTCATATTTTCACAACATTACAATTGTTAAAGTCTTGAAAAGATTAAGGTAATGAGTGTCGGTAGCAGCCAGTTTTAGGCTTGTTTTGATTTGGTTCTGGAAAGTTTCAGCAGCTGCTCTCCATCACAAGATGTTTTGTGAGTATGACCCAAGATTATAAATAACCATACACACAGAGTTTGTATTAACCTGTTTTCTGGGCTGCGTGGGCTTTTCCATCTGTCCTCTTTGACGCTCTTTCCTGCCAGATCCAGGCCTTGCCTGTTTGGGTGGTGGAGCCTGTTGCTTTCCCTTGTCACGCATTCTGCAAAAGACAAAAGATCACAAACTGTAAGCCCGATGCCCACTGTTGAGTCATAGTCAGTTTTGTCATGTGGGTTTTTCTAAGGTTATGTTTACCTACTGTTTTACATGACTGTTTCAGGCTTTTTAAAAAGGACTGTTCGTACCTGACAGATCAAAAAACATCATTTACCCAAGCTGGGAAATACATCTTTACAGCAATAACAGGAGTGAAACAGGCCCAGAGTTGAGTTGGTGTTAGTCAGGCAATTGTAGAAATGAAACTCAAAGAGGTTTTAGAGTTCAGGCTGTTTGGTGCCAATACTTCAACAGTTGGACTAAGATGAGGCATATCGGCAAACACATGAGAACAACCCACCGCTATAATGTCAAAATAAGCAAAAAGTGTGGCACTATTGGAAAATAGCCAAAGCACTAAGGTTAGTATGTCAAGTGTTCCAACTCACCTGTTCGTGAGAGCAGAACTTGGTGATTTTGTTGTATTTAAGATTCAAGATTCAAGATTCAAGATTGACTTTATTGTCACTGAGCATAACATGTCAATGATATTTGCATTGTAACCCCCATGTTAGAAACAATAAGAAAGATAATTACTTAATAGAGTTGCAGATTTTCTCATGTGTTTTTGCAACTACTTGCCTGTCTATAGTTTAAGTTATTTTACCCATCCTCAAAATGTAAGTGCTGTGCATATTGCTTTCAAGATTCATCTGCTTAAGCTTTTAGTGGCATACAGTGCATTGTAAACAAGAGACCAGCAAAGGTCATAAGAACAGTACCTGATCTTAGGGCCCCGATGGGAAGGCAAAGCTAGAACCTTTCTCCGTTTCTGTCCGTTCTCCAAATCTACATGCTCGACCTCCGGTTTGGTCTGGAAGCCAGAAAAGCGCCTGTCTTTCCTCTGCTGCTGAGGAGGAGCTGATAAACAAATAAGTGGCCAGAGAGAAAATGCAAACAGTTTAGCAGAGTTTAATTCACTGTCAGAGCCAAAGGTTATATGGTTTCTCCACAGCACTAGTGTGCTGTGCTGTATCTTTGCTGTGGATCATGTTTTTCCCCACCTTTTAAACAGAACTCATTTAAGCCCATCTGCATTAGATCCTCATGTCCAACTACCTAAAAGGTCCCCTTAACTGGACAAAGATGAAAAGAACATAAATACGGAAAGAATACTTCCACACCTCTCTCCTTTCCTGCCTGCTTTGATGAGGACTGTGCTTGACTTCCATCTTTCCTTGGTCCTTTTCCATCTCCGACTGTCTGGGACTGAGTTTTCGCTCCTCCTTTAAAAGGCTGATTTCGTAAAAACTCCTGCAAAAATATCGACACAGTGTTACTCACCTTTTTCAGTTTGAATGGAGAATCTAAGGTGTACCTATCACACAAAATCACACACACACACCTTGTTTTTTTGTTGTCGCATTTCTCTCATTTTGAGTTTCCTTGAATCCTCCAGGGAGAACTCAACGATCGGTCTCTGCAGGATAACATAGATGTATAGTTACGCTTCAGTGACACACAACTGCTTGTGCACCAGAAAAAGAAATATGTAAATATTTGTTTTATAATCCAGCATGCTAAACCAAATAAACACTACAATGTTAAGTCTAAAAATTCTAGGGGTAAATAAATATCTTGGAAACACAGCAAAAACACGCTGATAGTGATTTCAGGACATGAGCGCTCCGTTACAAAAATGTACCTTGTGTGAGCCAAAGATGTTGGGGTTGTTGTTAAGGTAACGAAGTGTGCAGAGAGCATGTTCGTGGCTCTGGAACTCAACAAAGCCATAGCCTAACGACTGTCCCATCACCTGACCCTTCTCTGGCTTCTTGTCATACATCACCCGACACTGAAAGGAGAAACAGGAGTCAGAATGAATGAGAATGACAACAACACCCCCTACTGGGCACACAGGCACAGTGATCTATTAGAAATTCTATGACAGCCCAACATTCATAAATACGACTCACACAAAACTATTTCCAGGACTGTTTAACAAATGAATGATAACTTTAATAAGGCTACTGCCATATTTAATAAGATGTCTATCAGTGTGTCATACTGTTTCTCACCTCTTTGATGCGGACTCCCTTGTTCTCCTTTATTGCTTGGAGGCAGAGTGCTTTGAGTTTTTTGTTGTCCACTGACTTGGGCAGGTTATGAACACACAGACGAGTCTTTGATACAAACACATTTATGTCCCGAAGCTTGCCTCTCTTTATTTCTTCAAACTAAGGGAAACAGACGGCACCAAATAAACGTGTCAACATAGGAGCACTTTGAGAGATAAGCGAATGGTAACAAGGTGGAAGATGGAAACTATTAGGCATTAAAAACCTTCTTCAAGTGGAAATGTCGATAATGGCAAATAAGAAACAAACTTACTCTGGTTCTTTTGACCATGTCTGCTTCAGGCACTCCCTCTGCAGCCTTGGTTCCAGCACGGACCACTGAGTGTTGCGGTCAGAAGAGAATAACATTAAGTATGGGAACAGGTGTAGAAGTAATTCAGCAAGGGACTTTGACAATCTAACCTATTTCAATACTTTAATGGAGACCTCACGAGACAGATATGTCATTCCTAAGTAGCTGTTAGCACACTAGAGGTGGGCGGTATACTGGTTTTGTCACCGGTGTCACGCTCTACCACAACATGGACTTTGCAATGCCGTCATAACCATGATAAATGTTTTAGCATATTAAAACTAATGTGCTTTACTGTGGCTGCGATAACATGCAGGTAGAGGGCTACACAACTACTCATGCCGTTACATCCGGTAAACTACCATTTTCCTCGCCACGACACTAACTTGGGTAACACAAAGATGTGACGATAATGTTTTGAGCAACGCACGACAGTTTCTCTGTTGTTGGCTGCAAGAACCAACAAAGTTTTCATCTACACCCCCCATCCAAGGAAGTGACGACCCAGTGGATTAACTTGATGGACATGTTCCCACAGCAACAACTGGAAAACTCTGGAAAACGCCGTATGTGTGTGCTCTCTGAACATGCACACACTCTCGACACCTGCTTTTTGTCATTATGTGGAGCCCATGTTTATTTGTTTGTTTTGTTGCCAAATTTGTTTTAGAGCAGTGACAGCAGAGAGCAGCTGTATTTGATTAGCTTATCTGTTTGACTGAGACTTATTGATCACTGATATAGCACTGACTTGGAATGAAGTTCTGAGTAGTTTTCGGAAAACTGGAGCCTGTTGCTGCTGTCTGTAAATGTAATTGATAGACAGGCCACCTGGTACACTGACTGTTGTACTTACATAACGACCTGGGGTTTTCTGCAAAATAAATGCTGTTGAGAGACCTAATCCTAAACTATGTCTAACTCTGAGAATTCATCACATTATATTAAATAATCAACCTACATTATGGGGCAGGTCACTCCTCCCAAAACACATGAAGGCCTACACCTTCATTCCTGCTTGAAGCCAATGAACACATCCATCGTTTTATCATTTTTTCCTTTCCTAAGATGTGTTGCCCTTCATTGTTAACAGAGTGAAAAGAGGTAGAATTATGCTTTGAGTGGGGTATCCCTTTTATTTTGTGATAAAATGTTGTCACCATAAAACGCAAAAAAAAAAAAAAAAGGTCGTATCACCCACCCCTATAACACACTGATTTATTTAAGGAGTTATCTTGTTTGCTGTCTCTTCATATAACTGAATCATGACAGAAGTTTCACACTGAGATATCCTGGTTCACCGTTTTCACGTGTAAGATTATGAACGTTATGTCAAATCTGCATGAGGTGACACCTGTAGTGAATCACTCTGCAAGGTGAAAAGATCACAAGAAGAGCTCAGGTGGTAAAGAAGGAGAAAAGAAAAGCATGAAATGGGTTTAACTCACTTCCTTCTCGGGCCAGGTACAGGTTCCTGGTGCCCGTTTCGACTTTCACCTTGTTCACTTTCAGCTTGGAAGCATCTTCTCTGCTCACTGCTGCCACGATCAACAGCTTTCTGCCATCTACACGGATGCCACCACTCTGGAAAAAAAAAAAGGCCAATGTTACAACAAGGCAGCAGCATCAACTCATTGCACAGAACAGGACAACAACAAATGATGCTGTTCCATAAAAACAGCAGATAGGGGAATATTCAGCGTTAATTATTGAGAATTGAATTCATGTAAGATTGTATGTGACCTCTGATTCATCCTGTGCTGCAGCCAAGCATCTGTCTGCAGCCTCTTTCGTCTTGAATTGAGCAAATGCACAACCTGGCAAAACAACAAACCCAAAATGAGTCAATCGACCCATTTCCTCAAACAAAAGAGAGAAGAGTTTCACTCAAGCTCTGTTTACTGACCTTTTGAATGTTCTGTGTCTGGGTGGAGAACGATCTTTATGTACTTAAGCTCTCCGTATCGTAGGAGAACTTCCTCAAGACCCTCTTCCTCCGTGTCAAAGGACAGGTTCCTAAATCAGACAGGAGTCAGATGAACAAAGATGGTGATAAGACACTAAATGGGTGTGAATGAGTTGAGAATCTATGGATGCAGTAATTGGACACGCTAAGCGAAATGAAAGCAGGTGTAAGACTGAGAAGAGAAGAAGTGCAAACCTGATGAAAACTGTTCTGCCCTCGTTCACATCCGAAGGGAGAAGTTTCTTTGAAGCTTTCTTTTGAGCTGGAGATAAGAGCAGCAGACAAACAGCATGGAAACATTTGTATGAAAGAAAATACTTACATTACATGCATAATTATGAAAAACACAAGCATCTATACCTGATTCATCCTCTTCGTCGTCCTCATCCTCCTCTTCATCGTCCTCATCCTGACTCTCATCTTGATCATCATTTGAATCGAGGCCACTCTTATCATCATCATCATCTTCTTCTTCTTGATCATCATCGTCGTCGTCCTCCTCACTGTCTTGTTCCACACTATCATCTTCATCATCTGATTGGGATTCCTCCACCTGCTGCACAGTTTGTTTGGAGGTGACTCTGCAGAAAGATTTGACACAAAATTAACCAGTTCTTAACATCTCGTGGTATATTAATGGATGTATACATATTTGATGTTCATACTTTTTCTTCTGGGGTGCTGCTCGTGTCTCTTCTTCATCCTCATCGTCTTCATCACTCTCTGTGTCTGACTCTTTCGCATTTGCCTCCTTCTCATTTTCTATCAGGTAAACAAAACAGTGGCCATGATTGTCTTTTTTTTAATGGAGACAAATCTTTTAGTTACTATTAGGAGGCACAAAGTGTTTTGTCAGTTTTAATGTAACGAGAATTGCTGCCTTGCAGTCGGCTACCTCTGCCAGCTTATCACATCGCAGTTTACATCCACGTCTGTCCAGACAATAGTGAACTTTTAGTGAATTTTTACAAAAACTATTAATTGCCTTTTTTGGCCAAATGGAACTTGTCAGTATATTGACATGAATGATTCCAGTGTGTAAGTTAATCGAGAGAAACACAAAACAGAGTCAAATCTCTTGTACGTGTTCACACCTTGCCAATAAAGCTGATTGTGATAGAGCACAAAGCTGTAGCCATGACGGTAGACAATGCTTCAAATATGGATGTTGGTGCAAAGAAGCTGCAAGTTGTAAAATGCGGATGCAGACTTTCAACCCGGCTGCACAGAAGACCTATACAATCACCACAGGTTCAAGGTGAGCACACAACTTTAGTGTCACCAATTCAGTATCCAACCAAATGTGAAATTCTGTCACCATCTCCCCCTCTGTTCCTGCCTATCATGTTGAACAATGATATAAAAAAATTCATCTTCTCAGATGTTTGCATCAAATTGAGTCATAAATAGGATTTGAATTCTTGAGTCATGGCCAAAACAGTGTTTTGATCTTTGACCACCATCAGTTCATCCATGAGTCCAAAGTGGATATTTGCGCCCAATTTGAAGCAATTCCCTCCAGGTGGCCCTGAGAGACCACATTCACATGAGTGGGATGAACAGGCATTCAACACAAAAAACCAATGCCTGAGCCATAAAAGTTACCTGCACTTGAGGACGGCTGTGTGGCAATATACTGGTGCTTAGCCACAGCCCAGTCAACTGCTACCTGCCGACCTGTGTAATAAACAATAACATTTAAAAACACAGTCAGATGATACAAACTAAACAATAAATGAGCAACCAAACTGAGATGGCTACAGTAAACAGTGTTTCTCACATAACAGCAATATTAAGTGTCTCTCGCTCACTGACCTTTTATCTCCTTCAGGTTGAGAGCATTAAGTGCTCTCGCAGCCTGAGACACAGTTTTAAACATGACAAATGCGAATCCTCGCATCTTCCCATCTACACCATGAAGAAAAAAAAACAAACAACAAATCATCACAATAAAATAACCAATCAACCCACTCAAAGGTCATTTGACAACTCAAAGTGGCTTATTTGTACATCCAGTAAGAATAATTAAGACCCATTTTTACCAGGTTTGAGGGGAATTTTGGCCTCAAGAACTGTTCCAAAACTGGCACAAACTTGCTTCAGATCATCTTCGGAGCACTGTAACGCAAGACATGTCATTCATGTGTTGCAGGTAAAGCAACCACACTTTAACAGCATGTAACTGAAATTCAGAGAATGGATCAAAGTGTGCTCGTCAGCTGCTGCATTTCACAACTATATAACATACTTTACCTTAAAACTGAGGTTCCTTATGATGAGTCTAGCTTTCATCTGATGTTTCCTGAAGCCTTTGTTCTTTAGCTCATTTTCTTTTGGTGCTGCAGCTGGCTCATCAGGAGCTAAACGAAAAACACGAGCAGGGTTATCAACTGGACATAACGTGGGAGCTCTCCCAGTAGCTAGTTCTTGAACACGCCTTTATACATACGGTACCTCTTTTCCTTTTGTCTTTTAGCTTCTTCTTCGCCACCGACAGGAAAAGCCTCTGCCCGTCGTACTCTTTTATTTCTTTCAAGGCTCGCTGTGCATCCTCCAGCATGGAATAGGTGACATAACCAAATCCCCGACATGTTTCTGTACCTGGTTTAGGAATAAGAATGGGTGATTAATGTTTACATTCATGTTTTAATTGTACTGAGTCTAAGGTGTCTTAGTCAACGTACGTTAGAATACTTTATCGTTAACTTCAGTAAAATACACCGAATACATGACAGTGACAACCTCACCTTTCTCTCTGACCACGAAGCACTGCTTTATCGGACCAATTTCAGAGAATATTTCCTCTAAGCGTTCGTTTGAAGCTGAAGCTGGTAGAGAACGAACGAATATGGTTTGTGCTTGCATGGCTGTCTGCTGCCTAGCTAACTTAACGTTAGCTCGCTAACGTCAAACTTTCGAGCTCGGTAATAACTCACAAACGGAAGGCTAATTTGTTAACAATCCAGCATTGGAAGTTAATATCAAACTACTCTGTATCACACGAATCCCTGGGATGAATATGTGTTACTGAACAGTTTTAACTTGAACGCCACTAGCTGCCAGATTAAGTCGCATGTTTACATACGTGGGCAGCCATCTTGGAAACTTAACGGAAATGGTCTCGAGCCCACGCTGCTTGTGTTTACTTGCTAGAAGCCGGTCCGTGCGCCACCTACCGTCCCGGAGGTTTACATGTTATACGTTTATCACGTTCGCAGTTGTTTAACCATAAACAAGCACAATTAAAAAGAAAAACTATATACACAATAACACGGACTATATAAACATATAAACAAATAAAGAATATTATAAAATTAAAAATAAAAAAACGTATTGAATTAGATCAAAATTGGACGGTTAACTCTAATATGTACTGACTATACATGGTACATTGTAAAATGCTGAAATATAGAATGTGCATTGGTGCAAATCAAGTAGACATTGCTAAAAGATTTACAGTAAGGTGCAAAATAGTCTGAATATAGGTTTAATATAGGAATAAGTCATTATGTGCAGTATATAGATGTTTGTCTTGAGGGTCAGAAGTGCAAAAGTTAAACACAGGTGTTCGCTGATTAACATAAGATCAATCTTTAATATAAGTGATGTGATGAACACATGCAATAAATTAAAGTCCAGGTGAGCACTCTGTCCTTGTTATATGAGGAAGGAAGATAAGGCTTTACTGTCAGAGGACTTCCCTGTCCAGCACATAGACTTTTGGGATGGATGGATGTGTAGTTTTTTGTTTTTTTTGTTTTTTTCAAAGATGATCTTAATGACTTGAGCCTCTTGCTGAAAGCACTCTTTATTCTCTATTCCTTTTTTTCCTCCTTAGCTACAGAATCTGTTCTACATTTCTGCATTTACCAAGAATTTGCCTTGTGTGTGCATGTGTCTTGTTTGTACAAAGTGGAAACTAATGGAACACACACACAAAACGTTGCCACTGGCACTGTAACTCTCCTTTGTAAATGCATTTTGCAATTTTCTATACACAAGTCTGAAAAAAATTCACACCTCAAGCCAGGTGCCCTCATATTTATTTCGAAACCAGACACAAGGCTAAAAAAACATTAACAACAAAATGTTAGAATTTTAAATGAACAAATCAGAAAATTATGACATTCAAGTTATGAGACTCAGAGCTTTACGAAATCAGAGGCACCATTTCACGTTTAACAACCACATTCAACAGACAAACCATTTATCTGTAAACATGTTAAAACAATGGAAATCCCTATGCTGCTTACTATTAGCAGACACGAACAGTCCAACTCGTTTCTCGAGGCTTTGGTAGTGTCTCTCAAGAGGTCATGTGATGTGCTGAGTGTGCTATGTTGCTCTTTTTTTTATGTTTTGAAATAGTGTTTGGCTTAGAGAAAGTAGAAAACAGTGCAAGCACAATTGCCTCTAGACACAACTTGCATTTTCTGCTTCACAACAAAAATGAGTATTGACAAGTAGGCAATGTAAACTTTCTGACTATATACACAAAATGTTCGGTTATCGACAAGAACCTTCTCCACTTACCAGTTTCCTAACACTGCAACATTCAATGACAAACAATGTCTGTAGCATGCTGGTTTCATTACCCGGTGTTCACTGTCACAGTGCCGATGTAAGGAATATAAATGTACAACTTCACAATTCTGTTTACTTCAACTGCGTTGAACTTTACTTCCTGAGCCCTTTACCAAAAAGTGAAGAGTAAAGTGCCACAGACACACCTACAGAAACTGTAAATGTCCAATCCTTCATGAGTGTCGTCTACTGTGTTAACTGTACTGAATAGAAATGAAGAGCAGTAAGATTTATATGTGGCACTTACAAAAAGGAAAGCAAGCACATCATGGAGCTGATTTTGTTGACACTGCTGGATCAGGTGTCATACAACTCACATGAAATTTCACTCAAAACAAAATATTTCTAACTCAAGCAGATGTGTGCGTCTTATGTCACTTGTTGCTGTAGGCACTTTCATGTAAATCAACTGTAATGAAACGTGCTTTCTAAATAAAACTGCCAAGCCCTACTTCATGATGCCTGGAGCAAATGTGCACGTAACTGCTCACATCTGTCCAGTGATTTTGTTTGCATTCATCTGAAAAAGCTTCAAAATAGGTAAATGTAAATGAACAACAGTACTGAACATTTTGATTTGGGTCGACTGAGGTGTTGAATGTAATCCAGCCTACTTCATATATCTGTTCTTTTTCTAATTCTAATGTCGCTATTTTTTTCATTCTTTGGTTTTCTGAAGATAAAACTGAAATAGAGCTGCAATGACTCACTGATTAGTCAGTTGACTTTAAGTTAATCAGCAACTACTCTGATAAATCATTTAAGTCATTTTTGAAGCAAAAATGCCAAACATTTGTAGGTTACTGCTCCTCCAATGTAAACATTTGATGCTTATTTGGTGATACGTGATAGGAAACTGAATATTTTTGATTTATTTTTTTCACTGTGTTTATTTTTAAGAGAGTATGATTTAGTAACACGTAGGCTTGTCTGAATTTTATTGCACATTTTGGTTTTGCGCTTTGTGCCCTGGCTGTTATAACTTAGGCAAACCACCAGGTGTCACTGCTCTTGCTAATTTTAAAGCCCTGTAGCTTCAAATCTTTTTGCTGAGACAAATGGAAAGACAAAGGACAAAAGAAAAATAACATCAGCACATCAGTAAAATAAACTGACACTAAACTGACTGTATCAAAGAATAAATCCTTTTAACCTTATCAAGCCTTATTAAATGTATCCTAATTATGTTGCCTCTGAGACCCATTTTGTGAACTAACTTGAACTGAATTGTGAGTTGACTGTATCCTCACTCCACCCACTTCAAGTACTGTAATTAATATCTGTATTTCATTAATGGATTTTCCCAAAGTTCACTATCACTGCTACTGTAACACAACGTAGGATAACAACCATTTTCCATCAAATTCAAGCCAATATGTCATTATGTCTTACATCTTGGCCTTAAGCGGGGTGAAGCAGATTGAGTCGAGAAACATGTTTATGCTGGTCAGATACTCTTGTTGGTGCCTCTTCAGGTGACCTGCATGTATCGAATCCTCCCACTTCTTTGCTGTGACGTCTATCCCGCGCTTCCGCCAATACTCGATCAATTCCTCTGTAAGCCGTGGGTCGCTAATCGCATCGTTCTCACAGAAGAAGAACAGTGCAGGAGCGGAGATGGGACTGTTCCAGAACGTATCAATGCTTGTTTTAAAGTAGCTCACCGTTTGGTGTCTGAAAATGCTAAAGTATAACAGGCTTGCTTGTTTTACCAGCATCTCCATATGTGGAAAAACAGTCCTACCAAGACCTGGGCAGAGAGGGGAAAAGCACACTTCATTCATTTGCACTGAACAAAGCATTCACTTCTATTCATACATGTATGGTATCATTTCATGTATAAATATACAGCTTTGGATCTAGCCAGTGTGATTGTGCATTCTGAATATTAAATGAAATGAAATTAATGAATGTTTAAATCATGTTAATACTCACCTGTAGCCATCGTCTCCAGAGAGCCCACCACCAAGCTATCGTATACTTGGCCTTTGATCCTCTGTGTGAGCGGCTGATACTTCTGTGTATCCTGGGACACATGCACCAGCAGCTGAGCAAATGTGTAGCCACCAATAGAGAAGGCATGGATAAGCAGGGGGCGGGAGACGAAGCGTTCGCTCTGGAGCAACTCTAGCAACTTCTTGCCATGATCCAGACCCCAGCGAGGCCACAGGAACTCTTGGACCTTGTGTAAAACAAACAGCAACGTTTCCTTATAAGCCTTTGAAAAAGTTACTATGACACTAGGTTGGTAGGAGATGTCTATAGAATAGAGGTCTTCAAGGGTCCACCCTAAGATCTGAGACCCAGCACGGGACCCAGGTTCAAATCCACATTTGACATGGTCTATTGGATCCTGGGTGGGTTCCAATCTAGCACTGCAGGCCCCGGGTCTGTTTAACATCATGTGTTATACAAGTGGATCCCAGAAGACCCAGTTGACACTATTAGATTTTGCTCAGCACAGACCACTGAACATCTACCAGACTTGAATTTCCTAAATGGATGATATAACGTTACCTCACAGTAGATAGTACCGCCATACAACCTCCACAACAAATACTCCTTCAGAAGAACCTCTGCACCACCGACAGTGACATATGTCTTATCTGTTGTTGTAAATGCATGCTTGTTGCGTCATCTTAGGTCAGAAGTCTGTTAACACTAACACGCAAATACAGGTGATATCTAAGGACATGCGTCAACACTCATGACAGACGGATCAGATCTGAGCAAAGAGAGAAATAAAATCTACATGCTTGGATGATGCACGTCTATTCTAGTCTATTCTGTTACCAAAATATTATGCAAATGATATATGGACCGTACTTTTAAAACAGCAGTTTCTAAGAAAACACTTAAGCTATTCTGTTGATGTTTCATTCTAAATCTCGACAATTCAAGTGAATCTGCTGAATTTTAACATACAGTGTAACACTCCTACATAACTGCTATGCAAAACATTAACTGTGTCCAACATCAACTTTAATTTGTCATTTGGTAAAAATCTGGGTCACATAGTGTCCTTACCTCACTCTCCACTACAAGCACATCAAAGCCGGTGCGGAAGTAGATGTCGCAATACTTGGCAACGGCTTGGGCACGCGAACCCAACCAGGGCAGCATCAGCAGCAGTGGTTTTTGTTGCTCGGAGGCGGGGGTCCGACATCCCGACACCGGAGATGCCAATTCATTGGCATAGAAAGTGACATTCTTACTGAGGCGGTGGGCAGTAACGCATCTGCTCAGTGCTGTCCTGGCCAACATAGTGGCCGCTTTCAGGCTCTCCAGTGAAATAGCTAAAGGTAACAAGAGCCTCTGCGGAAAGGATGAAACGGAGCCAAGAATGAAACATTTTAGAAAAGACGTAAACATTGACGATGAGAAAGCAGCAAACAACATTGACAACCATTTAATCAGAAAACATATCAACACAACGATCTGGAGAGTTAACTTGATGCTAACTGATGGCTAACTAGTTTTTGAGCGAGCTAGCAATGTCACCTACATAAATCTGTAAGCTAACAAGGATTTGTGTTGACAAAACAAAGTCAAGTTAGCTTACATATTCTCTTGTACGTTAATAAACGCTGTTTATTGACGTTGAACATAAAACTAACTTTCATAGTTAACTCGGGCTTGAATAACTTTATTTGCGCTTTTTTAAAAGAAAAGGTCAAACCGTTCACTGAGATAGTAACATGCGAACATACTGCTAACACGCCTCGACTAGCTTAACTTTAGGTCAACTTCATTTTGCGTTTAAACGTTAAATCCCTGACTTTACTCTGCTGGATGAGTTACTAACCTGATTTCAATTGTGTGCCAGTGATGTTCTAAGTAAAAGAATGATGAGAACTCTTCCGAAGCACACTGTTGGCAGCATGGTAACGTTTGGAGGTTCACTAGCTACACTGAGCACATATCCTACACCGTCCGAGTCGGTGTGTACACGGATGTTGACACTGTTGATCTCCTCCCTAGCTTCCTCTGCGCCTTCTTCAGCCGTTTGTGTGTCCTCAGCTGACCTGCAGTCGCGTGTCATGCGCACTGCTGCCCTTCTTCGGAAATTAATTCAGCCAAAGGAAAACAAGTCTGTCCGGCATAACTTCGTCTTAAGTAATTCTGAACCATTCCCTCGAGGCTTCTTCACACAATGCATCTGCAGAGTTCCTCAGGCACGCGCTGTTCTTCATATGCCGACACAAAATGTTAACACTCACTGGACACTAAGTCAGTGGGAGTTAAAGGGTGACCACATTAACACACTGTTCACCCATACAGAAAAATGACAGTGACAGAACATTCAGGGATTCATACAATGTGATGCGTTTATAGTGACTTTTATCACAGGCCACCTATATGATATTTGTTTTCATGTCCTGAGGTCTCTCAAGCTTTAAATATTGACTGTCACATCAGTACAAAGACATGCATGGATATTTTTGTGACTGTGTCTGTGTGTTAACCCCTTACCCCTCAAAAAGCATGTGAAAAGAAAGGAAGCAGAGGCTAGTGTCTCAATATGCAGCGTACAACTTCATCTTATCCTAAACTAGACTGGGACTTGTTTTTGCCCTCTTTGCTTGCGCAGCTTTGTTTCTGTATCTTGTCCTGACTGTCCACATTCCCAGCTGGACCCCAGTCCCTGCTGACTTTGTCTTGTTGGAGGATGATTTGTCCAAACAGAAACTAGTTACCCAGTGAATTAGGATAGCAAGTGTGAGGCGGCAATAATTTGGCCGCGTCCCTCTCTGAGCTCATGTGTTTGGCCTGTCATTGTTCCTTTCCAGTCCCTTTAGTCACGGCTGGGTTGGTGCTTTCCTGTGGTCTCATCAGACAGTGCGTTAACCACGCCCCTCGGGAAGTTCCTATCTTCACCACCGACTGCCTAAATGATCTGTAACAGCCTTGGCTCTCTTTCACTCTTTATTTATGTCAGTCTCATCCTTATTTTATCCTGCAAGCAGAAGTGTGTGTACAAGGCACAATGAAATTTAGGGGACAGCTAGTAAACTGCTCTCTTCATTATTGGCTGTGGTGTTTGCTCTCACAGCCAACATTATTCTTGGCATGCAGGACCAGAGTTTATGTCTTTGTGTTTTGAGCTAAATATATGTTTGGCAGATTTGTTCAGGGTGCAGTTTGATCCGTATTTATTCAAATTCTTTGGAAAGAAGAAGAATCAATGTGCACTTGGCAGAATGCCAACACAGCAATAATCCTGGCTCGAAAAACCACGTGCCCTGCTAATTCAGCAACGGTCAGTGGAGAGTTTAAAACAGAACTTTTCAGATCCTTACATCAGCCAGACGGAGACAACATGTTAGTGTGCCTGTGCTTTAAACACCCTGGCTCTAAAAACATCCAAAGGTATGTGGATCAGTGTCTATTTTAGAACCATCCTTGGGAATTGAATTAGGCCACGAGGCTACTGGATTTCCCCCATTGGGTGAAAATGGCACAATTGAACAAGTCTGATGACATTGTAAGGAAGAAAAGAAAGAAAGCGGGCAACATGGCACCATCAGAGAGAGAGATCATTCATGTCAAAGGCTCGTGCCACAGTAACCGACATGGCAACGAGGTCACGAGTGGTAATTATGGACCTAAGGTTAGCAATTCTTTGTTCATTTGTTTCAGAGGTACTTCATATACACACAAGTATCCACAATCATCCATTATGCATATGTGCTTTACAGAAAGAATCTTCCGCTTCATCCACTGTTGGTGGCATGTTTCAAACTGAGCTGTTCATGTGATTGCTACTTTAAGAGAAAGGGCACAGCATCAGTCGTAAATTATACTCAATAGCATGTATTGATCTGCAGCACTGGTTACTTTAGTGCAGGGCACTGCCTGCCTGTTGGTGATGTGTGTGCTTTGGCCCTTATGACATATTTATGTATTTTCCTTTTTTCTTCTCTTCTACCCTCATGCTAAACATCACAAACCGTGCATCATACATCCACACCAGAGGGATGTGTGTGAGTGTACACACGGAGCAGAGACAGCAGTAAGGCTGCCACGCAACCATAGAAGAGATGAGCGCTGTGTGGACGGCACCTCGGATTTAGGTGAATGGGATGATGCAAACAGTCAAACTCCCTGTCAGATCAGTGCAGCGGCAGCGTGTGGGACAGCGGGGGTTGTCTCGAGGAGGTGGGGTCTGTCCCATGTGTCGACTGTCTGATGGAGAGAAGAGGGGCACAGCAGAGTGAGTATGAAAGGACACAGAGTGCTACGCAGACAGAAACTGCAGGCATGCAGCGACACGGAGCAGCATATATGTTTAAAGAGGCTGCAGCAGAGTGGGCTACTGATGAGGTAAGAGAGCTGAAACAAAAACGGCTACAAGCGAGCAGTGACTTAATGTCTCTTCTTGTGCTCTTATTATGAATGAATCTTTGCACTCTAATGTTTGTGCTGTGTGTATGTCACAGCTCTTGAAAGGAGAAAGGGTATTTTATAACCTCATCGGAAGCTTTTTCATATACTGTCTTTGCATAATACTCATGACACATGCAGAGATTGAGGCTATTCACTGCAGATATCCTAGCAAGAGTATTTGATGAGTGGTTGCACTGATTGTGTCTTGAATGTGATTTACCTTTTTTTTTTCTCCAGGTGTGTTAAGCATGTGAACCCCAGAGACCTGAGGTTACAGATGTGCCAAGCATGTGACTGGCCAATCCCCCTCGAATCCTACATCATGTGACTTTGCGGTGGAGTTTGTAGACCCTCGCCATGCCCTCGCTGTGGAATAGTTGTCTTCTTCTCTCCCTCTCCTTGCCTCTCTCACTTCATGTCATAGCCTTTACCAGAGAGAATGTCAAGGAAACGCCACAGCCAGACTCTGACACAGCAGTGCAGCGTCTCTCGCAGACCTCACAGAGACCTCATGGATCTGGGTTAGCAGCAGGGAGTCTCACGTTTGGACCTGAGAATGGTGACTTCCTGGGTCTGCCTTTGAGTTGGCCTTTATTGTCATCTGAGGAATCAGATAACCAAGGTGTGATTGGCGAATACACTGATTTACAGGAGAACACAGAGACACCACTTCTGTATTCTACTGAGAAAGGAGTTATCATATCCAGACCCACCGACAGCTCTACAGAAGATGCTACCTCCAAGGAGAATACACAACGTCAACCCACCCATGAACAACAAACGCTGAAGTATCAGCCGGCTGAGACCAGGACTGGATCTTTATTGCATTCTCCACAGACTGGAGAGAATTTGACAGTCTCAGCCTCGCAGAATGAGACGACAGATAGCCAGTTACCTTTTCTTCTGTCTGGCCTGCTTCCATCACACCAGAATGCCACTTCACAGCTATCTGCTGGACCTGGGCCCAGCCCTGAGCAACCCACTTCACTAGTACCCACTGGCCATTGGGGATGGACCACAAGTCCTTCTGTTCTCACAGAGAGAAAGACACAAGAGGAAACTATCTCAGATCAAATTTTACACAGAGGAGCTGTCAGCATTGAGGAGGATAAAGGTAAGAGTCCTTCCTCAAATTAAATTAAATGCATCCATCATTTCCTTAACCTGACATCAATGACAGTTAACACGTGTCATTTATGGCCTCGTGTGAATGGTGCGATTTATAGTGTTGCCCTCATTTAACGCCCAAAATAAAATCTACAAGACTCCAAGTCTGCTTGTGACTGCAGTGTTTGTGATATGTATTCTGTTGGCGGACACAGTTGTTTTACATTCACAGAATGGTTTGCGTCACTTCACTCCCTCAAGCTTTCACGCTCCTCAAAATTCTCTCCCCAGCTCTTCCATAAAACACTGTCCGCCATGTCTGGCTCTCTCAGTTCTCCCACTCATTCCCCCACTATCGTGTTAGTGTGGAAACATTTAATTCCCATTGCAGTCAGTGTTGATTACCCTCATCCAGAGGTTACTGGCTAATGTGGTGCACACCTGCACATACAGTGTTTGCTGTACACACACACATGCACACACAATGGCACTCACTTGTCAAAGTAAATGATGTGTTGAGTCCACAATAGAGGGAGGAGGACTTTGACAGAAATGTGTGAGAAATTATCCTACCCCAAGCTGCCTGTGCATTACCAATACCAGACAAAATGTTCGGCCTGTTGGTTGAATCACTGTATCAAGTAACATATTTGCAATTATTTCACTAGAGAACCAAAACACCAAGATGTTTTTTTTCTAGATTCTGTAGTGAACACAGTGAAAATCCCTGGTTTAAAAGGTCTCTCACGGCTTGTTTCTGCATTGACACAATCCCTTCACCTCTAATGGAGGACCAGAAATAGGACACATCCCATTTATAGCCAGAAGGTTCCCTGATTCCGGTGGCTCCATACAGCTTATTCTGAACCTTATTTCACTAGCGAATGAGATCCTTACATTATTTATTGGTTACACAATCATAGTCAGATATGAAAGTTAAGCACTGCTGCAGATTCTGGTTAAAGGAACGCAACATTAATGTTAGCATAACACCTTCTGACAATGCTTAATAATAGCAGCACAAAATGAGAGCAGCAATGAGGTCAATACTGGCTAATCAACACACATCTCTCTCTCTTTTACACGGATACATACACACACACTACAATATGTGCTCATGCTCCCGCTCTCTCTGTGACCCAGTTAGCCATTCCCAGTTACAAGCCTGCTCTGTTTTATTATGGATTAACTTCACACGTGGCAGATACACCCCTGCGCTTTTTGGACTATAAAGACTGCGGATCTGTTTTACTTTGGACTGTGTTCATTGGTTAGATAATTATATTGGTTTCATGTGTAAATGATGTCATCATTAGCAAAACTTTCAATTACTAACTCAAGACCAAATATGCAATATCAAGAGTACAGAGCCTCACGAGCAGCGAGGTAAGGCTGCATTTTGAGTGAAATGCTAACATCTGCATGCTAACATGTTCATGATGGTAAGGCTACCACCTTATTATAGTGTGTTAGGATGCTCTCTGCAATTGCCAGCTAAAAGCTGTTCGTTTGTATGTCTGTATTTAAAAGATCTCCTCCTGACATGTTTTAGGATGTATACAAAACACGGTGCATTGACTACTAATGTCTTTCTGGTGTTTTTTTCCACAAAAAAGTTCTATTATCTTGTTGAAATCCTGAAAATTACATCTACTCCATCATTCAAAAATCCTGAACCTGTGATCATGCAAATATAGTTTAACTCCGTCACAGGAGATGCCTTCTACTTTACTGACAAGTCAGTACTTAGTGTTTGTGAATTGAAGGTTTCAGGTTTCCACATCACACTTGGTTTTGTTTTTTATTGAATACAGGACGAGGATTGGCGTCGAAAAATTATTGCTTTGTGCTGACAGATCATGATTGTAGGCCCACCTCTTTAAAACTGGATTTTCAACTAGCAGAGATAAACCTCTGCATCATCCTGCACAGTGAAGCTCAAACATTCAACTGCAGGAACAAGGATAAAATCATTCTTTTTTGAGTGGAGGGGGACTTTTTGGTTTGTTGTTGGCACAACAGATTACTTGGTAATGTCATTTTACTGCATTTGCTTTACAGATGTCTCCAAAGATGATGAGCTGCATGTCTCAAAGACCAGTGGCACACTCTCACTTGATGCTAACACAGACACATCTGCCACACCCTGCAAAACATCAAACCAGCCCTGGACTCCCACCTACCCAGATGATTTTACTCCCAACGAGTCCCTGCACCCCTCTCTGGCTCTCAGCCCTGCCCTTTTTGTCCCCCTGTATTCGGACTGGAACTCTGCCCTCGCCACATGGGGATTTGCATGGGAAGCACACATCTACGGCCTGGGGTCTGTCTTCACTGTATTTGGCCTAATCTCTGTGGTCTGCCTGTTAGGCCTTCCCCTGCGGTGTCCCCCAGGAATCCCCTACCTCACCCTGTTGCACTTGTTCCTCCTAGCGTTTGCAGGGATCCAAGCTTTTCGTTTGCTCTATGATGCTTACAGTCACCAAGATCGCCTTCCCCCTCTGGGCTCTCTGCTGCTCTCTGAGCTCCCCTTTCCCTGTTTGATCTCAGCTTTCTGCCTGGCCATCCTGCTTCTTTCCTTACGCTCACGCATGCGTCTTTCTCTCCCACTTGCTAACTCCACCTCACTCTCAGTCTTGCCCAAGCCTTGCCTGTTACTGTGTGTCTCCCTGTTGCATTCTGCCGTCTCTCTAGGGTGTGTTTGCATGCTCCACCTCTTTCATAGCCTCCCCACCATGATCCTGCTGTTCCCTCAGGGTGTGTTTGTATGTCTCACCATTTTTCTCTCATGCTCCTACCTCATCTTCTACTGTTTAGTCCAAGTCGACACTAAACACATCTACAGGCTGAATGACAGTGGAGAGAGTGGAGGATCTCCTGAAGTGATGCGACCTGCAAGTTGCCCTTTTGCCAAAGTGGAGGACTGGGGTAGGGCAGCAGGGGCAGGAGTAGGGGCTTCATTGTGTTTGTTAGGGTGTGGAGGGCTCCAGCTTTATGGAATCCTGCATGCTCTTGGTTTGGGTGGGGTTGATGGCTATGGGTTCCAGCCTTGGGCCTGGTGGGGCTACCAGGTAGGTTGCAGGCTCTGTGAGGTTGGGGTGTGTCTAGGTTTGTCTCTCATTGGTACACACCCTCTATTCTGTCACAGCAACTCCTCTATCAAGACCATAACTCATCCTCGGCCAGGATCTTGGTCGCGCCTCTCCTGCAGCTCCCCTTCACGAGGGCTCACCCTGCCCTCTCAAGGAGCTGCAAATTCTCCTGTCCTCTCATCTCACGATTCCTGGTCCCAGGATAAGCAGGACAAGGTGGTGGTCTGTAATGTTATCGCTAAGGGACAGTCAGAGGCTCTTCCTCTTTTCTCAATGGCAGATCCTCCTGGAAATGGCCTCAACTGTGTCCCCAAGTCCAGCCAAGCCACTGAACTACCTCTACCTACACCCCCAAGCCCACCGCACAAGCCTAAAAATGCAGTTGAGTCTCAGCTGTCGTCGCTGGATAGTGTACGACTGGAGACTGACTCTACTGTGGACCTGCAACCCCCATCTCCCATAAACTTGTCCCGCAGCATTGACCAGGCTCTGTTCAGTGAGTCCCTATTCTCTCACAGTATATTTGGTTTGCCAAGGCTAAACCACACGTCTTCCAGTCTCTCTTTGAGCTCTCCTAGCCAAGGTATGTCAAAGCAAGGGCCTAGGTCTGTGGAAGATGCCCTATACCGAACCTCGTCCTGTGGAGACGTGGATCAAGAGAGTGCGCTGTCCAGTTCAAGACCCTCACAACCTCATGTCTCATTGGCATCTCACAGCAAGCCATCGACATCACCAGAGCAATGGGACTGGAAAGGGAGCGTCTCTGGCTCAACCCAGGGTCTGTGCAGCAATCCCAAGGAGACAGGAAAGGTGCGCTCACATTCGTGGGCCAACAAAGGTCAAAACTTTGCTCAGAGCAGCCTCCCTCGAGCTATTCCCCACCTGTCTTACCACAGGCGTTACCGGACCCTGAGCTTGGCCTCTCAGGACAGTCACGGCTCTGGACGTCTGGCAGGGACTAAACACCTGAGTGAAAGCAAACAGTTGGAATGGGATCTGGCTGTACAAGCAGAGTTTGTCAGCGTGTGCAAACAAATTGATGCTCTGAGTGTTTGCAGTGACACCATCGAACTGTAGAGAGTTTTAAGAGTCCCCTTGGAATCTACTTGATATTGTACAGAAACAGCAGACTCCAATTAGGTTAGATGGAGGAATTAAACTGTACATATAAATGTTATACAGATGAAAATATTTACCTGAACTAATGAGAGGGGTATGGAAATTATTGATACAATATAGTAGACCCAACGTATTTTCTATAAATGTACTGTACCGTTGATATATTTAAATCTTGATTTAAAGGCTGACTTCATCACAGTGTCTTCAGCAGCTTCACTATGCTCTTCTCTTTGCAGTATTTTTTTGATATATATATTGTGGCAGTATTCTAATTGAAATGCTCATTCCAGTTAGACATCCATGACTATCAACAATCAAATATTTTTTGCTAAGGAGTCCAAAAGCTGTCAAAAAGTTAAGCAAACTTGCCTTTCCTTTTTTTTTAAAAAAAAAAAAAGCCACAACTGGGTGGAAAACTGGAATTGTGTATTGCCAAGGTTAAAACTTCAGGGCAAATCTCAAGACATTTCTGAGGGGATGAAAGATGAGTATTGAAGTGGTTAAATTGTTGATATATTGCCCTCTAGTGGTAATGAGAAAAAATCACTTAACTTTTAGTGAGAAAAATCACTTACACAGGAGGCAAGGATGATCAATGGCACTTTTTGTTCAATATATTTCTGGAGATGTGACAAAAATGGTAAAACAATATCAAAACGCCCTCGTCAAAATTATCTTTATTCAACACTATTTACAGTAAATATAATTTTGAAGCTTTAGGGTAGGTGATAGAAGAAGACAAATATATTTTCTGTTTTCTGTTACCCTCGAGAAAGAACAGCTTTGAGACAAGAGCTCATTTAACTGGTGAGCAGGGAGCATAATAATGCAAGTGATTGTAAAGGGTTTTTTTTTTATCATAGAGCGGCATATGTAATACCAGACACTGAGTAGCTCCAAAAAAATACACAATCACAATGAAAACTGGTAAATCAACTTTTTGTCTACAAATCTATAAAGTTGGGCAAGTGGTTTGTTACTACCCTACTCCACAGACTCTATAGTGTCCTTTCATTGACTCACCTTTTTATTTTTAAATACTGAGCCTGAAAAACAAAACAATTAGCTCTTTTATTTACAGCCATAAGCCATGTAATTAATCACGTGTTTTTGCAAAATTAAATTATGGAAGATCGCAACATGGATGTTGTATGGAATTATAATCAGATAACTGAAACGTTAAGCGTCGACAGTCTCCTATCTCGTCACTCAAACATTTTGTTGTCCAGTATTTTCTAAGCCAAATAACGATAAACGGGGAGAATCCGGACAGAGATTACACACGCCCGTTCCTTTAAGACACTGCTTGCTAGAGATGTGTACGTATATGTGAATTAAGGCTGATGCTAAACTTTGGTACCTTCTGCAACCGTGCAGTACAGAACACAGAACTCACCGGCTGCGGGTGAGATTACATGCAGTATGATCAGAGCAGAGCATTCATCATGTGAAAGCCAAATTTTCATCTGTCAGAGAAATGACGCTGAACTTTAAAGCCAGTCAGTGCTGCAAGAAGATAATGGGAACATAATTGTTCTATATGTACGACACTGTATGTCTCCTCCTGGCTTAGTAAGCTTTATACACAAGGCTAGAAAACATGACCATGCATATAATTCTAGGTTGTTTTACACTTCTGGATTCTGCTTTCATTAGCAGCAAAGAGCTGTCCTAAAGCTGTTTTACTTCTGTGTTACTTTCCTCTTTTAATGAAATAAACTGTTAAACATTTAAAACATAATGTCAGACACATGCTGCTGCTCGTGCTTTTTTGTTGCATGTCTTTTACTCTGTAAATAAAGTATCTGACTGCCTCATTTCCTGCAAATGTTGTTTCTTGTGTGCTCCTCTGTACCAGGGTGCAACAAGGAGATAGGCCTCTCATTAGATCAGCCATGATAAGCCTTTCCTGAAGTACTTAATGACATGTGTTTTCTTGTTGGAAGGGATCTGCAGAATAGTTAATTACATTTACCCTACCACACCTTGGCCTGAGCAGGAAAAAGACATATAAAGAGTTCATGTAATGGACATAACTGCACATGAACTCTTTACACTTATTTTAAACGTTAGACTCAGGTTAAAGTGTGTTGTTTCGTCTATCTTTGAAAGGGTCAGACATGGGCCAGACAAGAACAAGAGAGTGTGGCTGTTGCACAGCAGCGTCAGCTCTGTATTTGTAGTTTGATCATGTGCGCCCGGTGCATCTGCTCATAGCTGCTGGGCTCGGGACGCTGGGTCCTGATCGAGTGCTTCCTCTTCCTCCCGCCTCAGTAAAGCCGCTTTTCATAACTGCGCATTGGAAAAGAAAAGGAAGAGTATAAGCGCTTCCTGTGTTGTGATCACATTTCGCCTCTACAAAAGCAATCTTGGATGGAGATGACAAGTACATGGAGGTGTCATAACCACATGGATGTACTTACATGGCACAAAAGAATATCTAATGTGATAGCATGGGTAAGAAAAGAGGAAGAGAGAAGACAATTTTGATGCTGCTGACGACAGGCAAATTACATTTCATTTGACAGTGAAGGGTTGGGGCTGAATACAAGTGAAGCTTTGACACACTTTGTTAGTGCCATGTGTTCAGAGTGGAAACCCCTGTCACCAAAATATTTAGACAGCAGAAAGGGAAGTCCAGAAAAGAGACACAAGTTGCACAGGAGGGGGAAAATGTCAGAAGCTGGGGGTCAGGGGTCAGGGGTCAGACTTACGAGTGGAGGCCGTGGACTCCTCCCTCCATCTGAGCAGACATGGTTCTCTTCTCAAACTTCAGCTCTCCAGAGTACATCATCGACCTGGAACAAAGACACACAGCTTATAATGTCCAAACGCCCTTACACAATAAAAGCGTACAGTAAAAACACAAACATGTGTTTTACACTTGCCGTAAAATGGACAAACTCTTGGCTCCTATGTCCTGACAGCCGTGTTGGATGCCAGCAATGAGGTAAGGAACAAACTTGTGGATGGAGCCTTTGTCTTGCACTGATCCTGAGACACCTTGAGCCACCTTCACCTTATCTCCCTCACTGGACACACAGACACAGTTCACACAGATTGAAGATAAATGTGACATATCATGTCTCTTTTCTAGAATGTGCAGCAAATGTACTGTGCGATCCCCCTTCCTCACCTGAAGTAACGTTTCTGACTGTTGTTTTTTTCCATGGCATCCAAGGAGCCCATTCCTCTGTACTTTTTCAGACGCACACCATCTGAAAAGAAATATTCTCCTGGAGCTTCAGTGGTTGCCGCGAGCAACGACCCCATCATCACTGAGGGCAGAAATATGAGAGGAGAAATAAGCAATAAAGCACTGCTTTTATTTTGAAAAGCAGTCCAAACATACACTGCCAGTCACAGCCATGCGTCACCCTGACTCCTGCTTAATACGTCATTACGTAAAAATTTCCACTGAATGATCCCACTGAAAATCATTAAAATTTAAGACTTGAGGAAACAGGATAATATTTTTTTTTCTACCTGTAGATGCTCCCAGGGCCAGAGCCTTCACCACGTGTCCAACAGTTTGGATGCCTCCATCAGCGATTACTGGCACTCCAAAACGTCGGGCATACTCTGCAACCTTGTACACAGATGTTCCTTGTGGCCGTCCGCATGCCATCACTGAGGAAGAAGAGCATAATATGGTGTGTTGGCAGCAAAATATCCCCAATACATGCATTATTATGCTCCCTGCTTGAGCTTCATCACATTTAAATTCATTTTCTGTCTCTTTCTCAATTAATCACTCAGATTTTTTTTAATCTTTTGGATATACAAGGTTTTATTTACAACCAGATGGCATTCACAGTACTGACTCTTTATCGTACCTTCCTGGGTGATGCAGATGGAGCCGCAGCCCATGCCCACCCTCAGGGCATCCACACCAGCATCTATGAGGTTTTTAGCCTGAGCAGCTGTCACCACTAGAGAGAGACAGACACACAGGAAAGAGCTCAGTGTGTGAGACGACTGGTTACAGGGAGTTTTCACAGCATAAATGCAGAAGAGAGCATGAGACAAGAGGAGGTCTTACCATTCCCTCCAACTACCTGCAGTTCAGGATATTTCTGTTTGATGTAATTTATCATGTTGATTTGATACACTGAGTTTCCTTGAGAGGAATCCTGTAAAACAAAGGAAGAAATAGTTTCAGTAAGACATGAAGCACTGACACTATGAAATGCACCATGTTTCATTTAAAAGAATAAATACATCAGTTCGACAGTTACCATCTAAAAGACTCATCAAGACACCCCTAAACCACTACATCTGCCCTCTCTCTATCAAGAGGCTGGTAATTAGTCTGACTGTACTGCGCTATGACATCAGAATCAAATGATAACCTAGCAAAAAGTTTATTTGTACCACAGTCAAAACCCACCAGGACAACCACATCCACCCCAGCCTGCATGAGGAGGTCCAGTCTGTATTTGTCGTCCTCCCTCGTACCGATGGCAGCGCCACACAGCAGCTGTTTGCGGGAGTCCTTGGAAGCCAGAGGGTAATCTCTGTTCTTCTTCAAGTCAGTCCTCGCAATGATGGCAACCAGCTCATCACTGTCATTCACTATGGGAAGCTTACCTAGGAGAGTCAGAGAGGGAAATGGGTGAAAGAAAGTGGCAGAAAATAGCATAAGTGTGTATTTGATCCAAGTGCTGGTTGCATTTTCTCTATAGTAGCGTGACCTACTTCACAGATTTACCTTTTTTGCTACGTTGCAGTATATCATTAGCCTCTTTTAGTGTGACTCCAGCGGGCGCAACAACCAAATCTTCCCTTTTTGTCATCGCCTGCACGTGTAGATCAATATACCCTTCACTTAACTGACATCAAATCATTGCTGCATATATCATATTCTTATGCACATGCACACATGAACGCATCAGTTATACACATACCTCTTCCAGAGGTCTGTCATGGTCCTTCTCAGACAGAAAGTCTATGTCTCTGGATGTGACTATGCCGACCAGCTTGCTGCCCATCTTTCCGGTCTCTGTAACAGGGATCCCAGAGAAACCGTGGCGAATCTTTGCCTCAAACACGTCCCCCACTGTGTGCCGGGGACTCATTACCACTGGGTCTGTAATAAAGCCTTGCTCAAATTTCTGGCAAAAACAAAGCATGGAAGCAAGAGTTGAGTGATTTAAGGGCATCCAGTGCACATTTTTTTGAAAATAACATCAAAATAACACAGCTTTTATTCTAAAAGCAGTGTCACATGTGAATTTCTCTGTATATTATGAATTTAAGTCTTCACAGACTTGATCCAGCTTACCTTGACTTTGCGCACCTCATTGGCCTGGAACTCAGCAGTACAGTTATGATGAATTATTCCAATCCCACCCATCAGCTGACACCAGCCAGTCAGAGAAAAGACATGTGAGAAAAGACTTCACTGAAAGCACTGAAAAAGTAACCAAGGCCTCCATTGTTCATGCACTTGGCACAGAGGAGCAGGACGATGCCAAACAGACTGAATGATGAGGTATGATGTGTGTGTGAGGTTGCGCAGCGCTTGTACTCACTGCCATGGCGATGGCCATGGATGACTCTGTGACTGTATCCATGGGAGATGAAATAAGAGGCGTCTTCAGGGTTATCTTCCTTGTCAATGCAGAAGTTAGATCCTTTTGTGCATTTGGAAACAGAAACACCATCATACGATCTTAATGCACTGATAAAACCAAACGTGTGTGCATTGATGCTGAGATTAAGCTACATGATGATAAATTCCTACAAACAACATCTCTCTAGTGTTGCAGCTGCAGCACAAAGGCAACACATTTGTTGGCCAAATGTTAAAGTTTGTTTTTATTTTGCAGTGTCATGAGCCTAAAGCCAGTTTGGACACATTAGAGTGTGACTTGCTGCACAGTTCACCTGCTGAGTGGTAGATGACGCAGGTGTGTGTCTGTTTGGAACACCTGCCATCCAGCTAGAAC